>NW_028093985.1:2459126-3190582 GCF_014824575.4 Sturnira hondurensis | reverse complement strand
AATATGCGCCCGCGGTCTGCCCCGCACCCCAGCTGGTTCTCGTCTGCCTGCGCGCCTGGGTCGGGGGCCCTGTCCTGCCCGACCCTGCTCGCTGCTGGCTCCGCCCCTCTTACCGTCCCCGTTGAACGGTTAGATGTAGTCGGACTTCCGTATAATTCAATTTTCTGTCCTTTGGTTGTGTCTTTGTTTCTCCAAACCTTTGTTTTATTCAAACTTGGTTGTGGGAGAAGGCACAGTGTTTCCACCTATGCCTCCATCTTGGCGGAAGTCCCAGAAGTACAATTTTAACCTAAGAGAATTCTAAACATTTGGGAATTCCCAGTGGTGAAAATGTAGAAAAAGTAAACATACTAATGTGTTGTCAGGAAGTGTTTAAGTTTGTTCAGTCTTTTTACAGAACAGTTTATTTTACATTTGCACAATTTTAAGTTATAATTCTTTTGTATCAGTAATTCTTATAGTGATTATTTATGTAACTATACTTGCTTAGATACTTAAAAATATTTTATAACTGATTATCACAGCCTTGTTAATTGTAATAACAAGAAACAATCTAAATTAGGTGAATAGTAAATTATAATATAACCAATGAAATAATATTCAGACATTTAAGAAATCAGAAGAATATATATGTGATATACGAAGTCTGTCTGGAAAAAGTCAAGCCATTGTTAATGTAATGAAAATGGTTTGCGCAACATCAGTGTAACCTGGTAGCCAAGGAGAGTGGACTGGAATGTGCACATGTGAACAATGATGACTTCACTGTACTGGTCATTGGGGGCAGTAGACGCCATTGAGTGAGCATATATACTATGTGGCCATCACATTCAAAATGACTGAGCAAATAAAGCAATGAATCTGCATCAGATTTTGCATTAAGCTTAAACATTCCTCCACTGAAACTATTTGTTTTTTTGTTTGTTTATTTTTATTTAATTCTTGTTCAAGTACAGTTTTCTGTCTTATATTCCCAGCCCTGCCCACCACCCCCCCCCCCCCCGCCAGCACTGAAACTATTTGGATGATCCAGAAAGCCACAGCTATGGGGAACTAGTAATTGGCAGCTTCATCATGACAACATGCCTGCTCATGCATGCATCATGTCTTGTGCAGAGCTTTATGCGTCTTGTATCTTGTGTCTTCTTTAATAAATGTCTCTATTTTTCATATTACATGGCTGGGTACCTCTGGACAGATCTCATATATATGTGCTGATAAGGAAAAAAGGCATGTTATATAGAAGAACAGAGATAAGAATGATATCAGAGATCTTGTTGGAAACAATGCAAGCAGTAAGATAGCTAAGCAGCAGCTAAAAGTTCTAAAATAAATTTTATTCCTAGTAGTCTGTAACTGGAATGTAGAATTCAATATCCAAAAAAATACTTTCAAAAATGAAGGTGAAATAAAGTTGCAGACATACAAAAGCTGGAATAACTCATCACCAGCAGATCCATGCTATAAGAAATGTTAAAGGACATTCTTCAGGCAGAAGAAAGATGATACTTGATAGAAATCGGAGTCTACACGAAGGAATTAGGGTCACTGGAAATGGTAACTAAATTGATAAAAATATACAATTCTTATTTATTAATCAACTTTAAAGGAAAGTTGACTTAAAGATAACAGTGGGTTATGAGGTTTTAACATATAAAAGTAAAACTTGTGACAATAACAAAGAAATAAAATGAAGAGAAATGGAAATAAAATATTGTAAAATATATGTAAAGATACCATTTGAAGATAGACTGTAATAACTGAAAAGTGTATACTATAAAACCTAAAGGAACCATTATAACAAAGGAAACCAGTTCCAACTAGTAAAGCAACAAAGAAAATAAAATGGAATAACAAAAATATTCAGTGTTAACCCAAAAGAAGGTATAAGAAGAGGGAAAGGGGAACAAAGAACAGATAGGAAAGGCAGAAGACAAATAGCAAGATGATACAGCTAAGCCTGCCATATTTTGCCATGCATAATGTGTACCCACGTTTCTGTGTGCATTGCACTTGGGATTATTATAACCATGGTATGTAATCATTATACTCATGTATAATGCACATCATTATTTTTCCCTCAAAAATTTGGGCAAAAAAGCACGCATTTTATATGGCAAAATCTGGTAACCACATCAACAATCACTTGAAATGTAAGTGGTCAAGATACTCCCAATTAAGAGGCAGAGTTTGTCAGAGATTGGCTCAAAAAGCAAGATTCAACTACATGCTGACTTTAAGAAACACACTTGAAATGTGAAGACACAAATAGTTTAAAATTAAAAGGATGAGGAAAGTATATTTTGCAAATATCAATTGTATTAGTTTTCTATTGTGGTAATAATTTACCACAGAATTAGTGACACAACACAACTTTGTTCCTCTTACAGTCCTTAGGTTCAAAGTCCAAATGAAAAAGGGGTTAAAATCAAGGAGTCTTCCTTTTGTAGGCTCCAGGGGAAAATCTGTTTCTTACCTCTTCCAGCTTCTAGAGGCTATGACATTCCTTTGCTGCTGCGCACATACAAGCCTCTGCTTCTATGGTCACATTGCCTTCTGCTCTTTTGATCTTCTCGATTCCCTCTTCCCTTCCCAAGATCCACAACACAACCACACTACAAAGTTGCTTTTGCTGTATTGGGTAGCATTCTCAAGTTCTGAGGATTCAAGATATAAACATCTTTGGAGAACCATTATTTACCTACCATACTACAGCAATCAAAAGAAATTTGTTTACACTAGGAAGGCAAGTCACAGTAGTTATTTAGCCATGACTGGAAGTGAATGTCTTCCACAACTTAGTTTTCATTTCAAATTTTATGTGGTATCGCTTCTCAGCCTTTTGGCTAAGATCCAGTGTAGTATCAAATTTTATGTGGTTAATTTAATCTTTATTGTATTTTATTCCATTACCATTTAGTCCCCTTATACCCCTTTCCCCTCAGTAATCAATCACCACATTGTTGAGTCCTTTTTATTTTTTGCTCCATCCCTCCACCGCAACCTCCTGTGATCGTGCTCTCCATCCATGAATCTGTTCCCATTTTCCTTGTTGGTTCAGTTTGTTCATTAGATTGCACATACAAGTGAAATCATATAGTATTTGTCTTTCTCTGATGGCTTATTTCACTTAGCATAAATCCATCTCCATCCAAAATGTTGCAAACTATGAAATTTTCTTCTTTTTTTATGGTCTAGTAGTATTCCTTTGTGTAAATGTCCCATAGTTGTTTTAGCTACTCATCTAATGAAGGACACGTGGGCTGCTTCCATATCTTGGTGTTTTTAAATAAGGCTGCAGTCAAATTTGAAATTCTTTCAAATTTGTGTTGAGGGTTCCTTCAGATATACTCTCAGAAGGGGGATAGCTAGGTTAAAAGGCAGATTCATTTTTAATTTTTTGAGTGTCTGTATACTCCTTTCTACAGTGGCTGCAACAGTCTGCCTTCCCACCAACCATGCAAAAGGGTTTCCCTTTCTCTACATGCATCCCAGCACTTGTTGTTTGTTGATTTATTGATGATAGCTATTCTGACAGGTGTGAGATGATGCCTCACTGTGGTTTTAATTTGCATTTCTCTGATGATTAGTGGCATTAAGTAAGAAATGGTTGTGAACAACTATATGCCAACAAACTGGAAATCCTAGATGAAATGAATAAATTCCTAGAAACGTACAAGCTTCCAAAAATAAACCAGAAAGAATTAGAGCATCTGAATAGACAGATTACACCTAGTAAAATTGAAGTGATGATAAAAAAAAAACCTCCTAACAGAGAAAAGCTCTGGACCAGATGGCTTCACAGGTGAATTTTACCAAACGTTCCTAGAAGAACTACCTCTCCTCCTCACGCTATATCATAAAATTCAAGAGGAGGGAATGTTCCCAAACTCATTTTACAAGGCCAGCATTATCCTAATTCTAAAACCAGACAAAGACACTACAAAGAAAGAAAATTATAGGCCAATATCCCCAATGACCGTAGATGATAAAATCCTCAACAAAATATTAGCAAACTGAATGCAACAGTGCATCAGAAAGATCATAACCGAAGATCCAAGATGGTGGAGGAGTAAGTGGAAACTACACTAATCTCCCAGGACCAATCTGGAATTACAGCTAAATTGTAGAGAAATCATCCAGAATAAACAACTGAACAATAGTGGGAGGGAAACCATATAACCATGGACATACAAAAGAAACAGCTTCACCACCATGTGACTAGTGTGGAGTGCAGAGGAGATGTGAGAGGTTTGTGGCAGAGGTTTGAGACGTGAGTGGCAGCTGAAGTGCCAGAGGAATAGTTCAGCAGCTAGGCCGTTCCCCCTGAGAAGTGTGGTGTCTAAACCCCGAGCTGCCCAGAACCTAAGCCTACAGAACTAGAGCCCCCAAAGAACCCATATAAACCAGACGGCTGCAAATTTCATTTGCAGCCATTTATCCTGGGCTGCAGCAAAGGGGGGTCAGAGTAGACTAGAGCTGCTTGAGGAGAGACTAGGGGTGGTGGCTTTATGGAGAGAACCGAGGGAGCAGCTGCCGGGATCCTGGTGCGGGGTCATCCCCTATACTGCAGAAGCCATCTCAACATAGTTTCTCTGGTGGGAGCAAAACACTTTGTAGTCCAGGATAGAGGAAGGTAGGCTCAAATGTTCAGCAAATAGTTTGTTTTACAGTGGAACTGACTGGAAGAAATCAAATAAGAGGCAAATTGTGATCTGCTAAGAAGTCTGCTGCAGTACTCAAATACGTTTGTGAGGTTTTAGGATGGGGCAGGTTAGCTAACTCAAAATGGGAAAAGCTATCCTCAAAGCTATTCTGAAATTCAAGGAAACCAAATCAATATTATCCACAAAAATTGACAGGATTTGGAGTATCTAAATGAGGAGTTACAGTATTTTAGGAAGCACAGTGGACAAATGATACCTGGTATGCATAACCTGGTAAACTGTTTTAACTGTGTGTTTCCTGGCTTAGGAAATCAAAACTGCTGTACAGATCAAGATCATAGTTCTTTAATTTAATGACAGTTATTTTTAGCAAAGAAAGAAAATTTAGCATACTCCTTTCTGGTTTCACTGGGGTTAATTTTTGTGTTTTATATCTTTTGTAATTATAGACCTTTTAGACTTTCTTTTTATGGTTTTTATGACATTTTGGTGTACAAGAACAATATTATGTAACTTTTTGTTGGGTTTAATAGCATTTAATTCTAGATTTAAATAATCTTTTTCACTGGAATTTTTAAGAAAATAATCTGTTAATTTCATATATGTACCTTTCACGGGGTTTCAGTCAACATAAACTACTCAGATGATTTATAACTTCTACAAATATTTTCAATCTAATAAAGTTTGTCTCTTTTACCCTATTATATGTAGACACTATGGTTGGATCACTGGATAAAATAGTTTTATAATATAGTGTACCTCTATTCTAGAATGTTGACTGGATTCACCCCATAACCTGTATTCTTCCTGATTTTCAAATAAGGATTATTATTTTTTTGTTCCTTCCCTCATTTCAGAAAAACTGAAGATTAATAAAATATCTCTTTCTGTCATTAACCGGAGAAACATTTTTGGAGAGAACCTGCTGTATAAGGCTGCTTTGCACAATGATACTCATCTTGTTCATTATTGTATTGAAAAAGGAGGAAATGTTAATCAACCAAGTTATGCTGGTAAGTTGGGGTTACTACCTACAGTTACCTTGAAAGTGATTTGTAGTTTTAAAAGAGTCATTCTAATGAAAGTATGGCAAACTGGGCCTAAGGCAAGTATCCAACAGAATGCTTCCACGCAATTTTCCTACAAGGTAGCTCTTCACCATCATCTCCCAGGGAAATGTAAGGGGTGAAGGGAGCAAAAGAAGAGCATTATATTTCACCTTCAGTGATTGTGCCTGACTGTGGGCTGTGTGCAGTGGCATTACACAGAAGGATGGGGTTCCTGAGACTGGCTTGCTCCCTTTGCCCTGGGCACCTCAACTTTGAGTGGAAGAGAAATGAGGTCAAAAGCTGAAAGAAGCTAATGATACATTGAACTTGGGGGAAACTGATTATAAAATGGTAGATATACAGAGTAGCAGTGGCGAGGGAAATGGAGAGAAGAGAGTATGAGGTACAGTTTTCTTTGTGGGGAGAACCTGAAGATGTTCTCCTGGAGATGAATGATTCTTTGAAAGGATTTAACTAATAACTATGCTACGCAAAGCCAGCCTGGATAGGACTTTTTGTGTCCATACTTTTACTATGTGTCTAGACTTCCTCAGTTTATTAAACAGTGCAAAAAGTCTTATGCTGTACCGAGATCAGTGCCACAGTCCGTGGACAGGCAAGTGATTACTGGTGCATCCTCAATACTTAACTTTAGCAAGGTCTGGGTTTCTCCTATAATCAGGTTTTAACAGGTTCTAATTCCCAACCTTATACCCAGATCAACCACCATCTTCCTATTACACTCAGTCTTTGCTTTTTTGCTCCTTATTTGCTAGATAAAGCACTTGTTCCCTTGATTTTGAGAAATATGTGGTTCTTTCTGTTAGTGTCTATCTACTTACATTCAGGAGTAGCTCTACATGCAGCTAACTGGACTTAGTGGATTTCCCAAGCATCTCTTGACCTGTGTCTTTTCATTAGCCCCTCCCCCTCCCCCACCCTTTTTTCTCTGCCGCTGTTAACATGCTTGGTGGCTGTTTCCTGCTTGTGCTCAGCTAGTTAATGTGTACCTTTTTCTTACAGGTACTTCTGTGACCTTCATGAATTCTTTTTTAAAAAGATTTTATTTATTTGTCTTTAGAGGGGAAGGGAAGGAGAGAGGGAGAGAAACATCAATGTATGGTTGCCTCTCATGTGTCCCTTGCTGGGAACTGGCCTGCAACCCAGGCATGTGCCCTGACTGGGAATCGAATCTCGATCCTCTGGTTTGCAGGCCTGCGCTCAATCTACTGAGCTATACCAGCCAGGGCAACCTTCATGAATTGTTTATCCTTCCCATATTTCCAGGCTTTTTAAATTCTTACTTATTTTTTTAAGTTTACAAATGATTTTTAAAAATTTCTTTTTCTATTGTATTTTTTATTGCCATTTATCCCCCCTGTGAGCTCTCTTGTTTTGTACTTTCCTTCTCTCTTTGCATCTTAGCTCTGATCATTATACTTCTGGCTACTATCTCCCACAGATTGCAGAGGGTGGTGTTTCCAAAGGGCTGTCTACAAACCATTTCTTTCAGTCACCTGCAATGTTTTGTTTAAAATGCAACCTTTACTTCTGCCCCCAACACACACACACACACACACACATACACACACACTCTCTCTCTCAATAAAAATCTGTAAGTTAAAACCTGGAAATCTTCATTTTTAACAAGTTCTCCAGGTGATTTTTATTCTCATTAAAGCTCAAGAACTACTGGCAAGAGGTGTATGACCCCCACATAACATATCAGTTCAATGTTGTGAACTTTCCCATTGTGCCTCCTATGTGCCAGCTGCTGTGAAAACAAATAGAAATAATATCTATTAGAAAGCCTTACATATATTTTGTGATACAAGATAAAAAAGGCTTAAGTGCCTTTTGAGAAATTACAAAATGTACAATAACAAACCAATGGTTTTTTCGTAGGTACTGTTTACATTTTATGTCCTCATATACATTTTAATATTTCTGGTTCTAAAAAATAATTGGAATAATTTTTTATCTGTCAAAAGCAATGTGTGTTCCTTGGTGACAACCAGGAAGTAGGCTGAAGAAACTCTTAATGTCCAACATAGATCTCAAAACTTCTTTGCTAAAACCCTCTCAGACAAATGCCTTGAGCATTATTTTTCATAGAATTCTCATTCCTATGCCTGTGACACATTAGAACTGAGAAGAAAGTTTGGCATGGACCAGAATATTGATAATAGTAAGAAGTTTAAGCCAACATCAAGGCAAGTGACAGATAAAATTATAAAAAATGAGAGGAAAAATTGTTGAGGACTATATAGTTGGGAAGCAGTGTACTTCATACCTCTGTAGGTGTTAGCAATTACTGCATGAGAACATAAAACTAACATTATGATCTTGAATCTTTAAAGCATATACTAAATTATGTTCTCTTTATAGGAATTTCATAACCCTATAAGGCTTTAAAGAGATTTCCTCCAAAATGGTTAAATATTTGAAAAGAAAAAGATGTTACTTAGGATCTTCCAACCTGTAGCTTCAGGAGTTAATAAAAGATCTGTTGTAAATGATACTTGACTTTTATTTTGGAGGCATGGAATAACTCTAGGGAAAGGGAAATTCTTGGTTACATTTGATTTATTTCTATGATATGTAGCTCTTTCTATGGCCTACAGTGGCTCTTTCTGCAGAATAAAGGTCCTACTGGGTGTACTGATGCTGAGAATTTCTTTTAACCTCCAGACTGCTCATCACTGAATCATTCTTTTTCTTACTTAAAGTAGTATTCTCTCTCTCTTTTGTAAAATCCTCACCCAAGGATATGTTTATTGATTTTGTCTTTGCGGGGGAGAGGAACATCAATGTGAGAAACACTGATTGGCTGACATCTCATGTGCTCCGACTGAGCATTGAACCCACAACTTGGATATGTGCCCTGACCAAGGATGATCAAACCTGAATACTTTTGGCATTCAGAATGATGCTCCAACTGAGCCACCCTACCAGGGCAGCAGTATCATTCATTTTTAACTCTCCCTTCCCCACAGGCTCCATCATTTACTCTGAATTATTCACATGCACCTTTTCTTCTTGGGGAATTTTTTTGTAGTAAATTTAAAATATGAGATTGGGTTTTCCTTGGAAACCAAACAATTGTTTTACATTTACCTTATCTTTTAGTCAATCTGAGCTCAGGGAAAACAAACTAGTCTTCTGTTACAGTTATTTTCTCATTCCTATAGCAGCCATTTTGTTCCCTTTAGGAAATCAGTTTTTATTGTAGTTTAAGGGAACCTATTTATTTTATTTTATTTTAATTGTTGTTCAAGTGCAGTTTTCTTCCTTTTACTCCCATCCCAGCCCACCCCCTCAGCCCTTCCTACCTCCCTCCTGTTTCCACCCCCCTTGTTTTTGTCCTTGTGTCCTTTTTTAAATATATTTTATTGATTATGCCATTATAGTTGTCCCATTTACCCCCCTTTGTTCTCCTCCACCCTCCAACCCCCCTCCCACCCACATTCCCCCCTTTAGTTCATGTCCATGTGTCATAAGTTCTTTAGCTTCTACATTTTCCATGCTACTCTTGCCCACCCCCTGTCTATTTGCTCCCCACCATGTATTCTACTTATTCTCTGTACCTTCTCCCCCTTCTTCTCCTCCCACTCCCCTGTTGATAACCCTCCATGTGATCTCCATTTCTGTGGCTTTGCTCCTGTTTTAGGTGTCCACGTAGTTTGCTTAGTTTGCTTTTGTGGTTGTTAATAACTGAGTTTGCTGTCCTTTCACTGTTCATATTTTTTATCTCCTTTTTCTTAGGTAAGTCCCTTTAACATTTCATATAATAAGGGCTTGGTGATGATGAACTCCTTGAATTTGATCTTATCTGAGAAGCACTTTATCTGCCCTTCCATTCTAAATGAAAGCTTTGCTAGATAGAGCAATCTTGGTTATAGGTCCTTGCCTTTTATGACTTGGAATACTTCTTTCCAGCCCCTTCTTGCCTGGAAGGTCTCTTTCAAGAAATCAGCTGACAGTCTGACAGGAACTCCTTTGTAGGTAAGTGTCCCCTTATCTCTTGCTGCTTGTAGGATTCTCTCCTTCATTTTAATCTTGGTTAATATAGCTATGACGTGCCTTGGTGTATTCCTCCTTGGGTCCACCTTCTCTGGGACTCTCTGAGCTTCCTGGACTTCTTGGCAGTCTATCCTTTGCCAGATTGGGGAAGTTCTCCTTTATTATTTGTTCAAATAAGTTTTCCACTCGTTGCTGTTCCTCTTCCCCTTCTGCTACCCCTATAATTCAGATGTTGGTACATTTAAAGATGTCCTGGAGGTTCCTAAGCCTCTCCTCATTTTTTTGAATTCTTGTTTCTTCATTCTTTTCTGTTTGGTCATTTTTTTTCCTTCTGGTCCACTCCATCTATTTGAGTCCCAGTTTCCTTTCCATCACTATTGGTTCCCTGGGTATTTTCCTTCATTTCACTTAGTGTAGCCTTCATTTTTTCATCTAGTTTATGACCAAAGTCAACCAATTCTGTGAGCATCCTGATCACCAGTGCTTTGAACTGTGCATCTGATAGGTTGTCTAACTCTTCATTGCTTAGTTGTTTTTGTTCTGGAGCTTTGATCTGTCCTTTTGTTTGAGCCTGTTTTTGTTTTTTGTTTTTTGGTCTGGTTGGGCCTATTATGTATGAGGGGCAGAGCCTTAGGTGTTCACCATGGTGGGTCAACCCAGTGGCTGGGTTATGACATTCTATATGGAGGTGGGGTCAGAGAGGGAGCAATGGCGCTTGTTCTGCTGTCTCTTGGATTTCAGTTCCCTCTGCTGCTTCCCACAAGCAAATTTGGCCTTTCTGGTGCTGGTTCCTGGGTGGGTGGGCTTGTGTACATTCTAGGACCCTGTGGGTCTCTCCAACGAACTCTCCTGTGAGGCTGGGAGTCTCTCCTGGCACCTTATCCCCCACCAGTGTTTTCAGTTGGTGCTTTTAGGCTTTATTTTCTGGCACTGGGGCCCTGGGTTGCGTGGTCTGTCTCACTGCTCTTATTTTTGCCTTGTTTATCTGTGCGAGAATGTGTGTCCACGGTCAGCCAGCCGCCTTGTGAGTCTCACTGGGTTTGCTCGTTTCCTTCCCTCACCTAGGTCTGCTAACCACCACCTTCTCCTGCTGGGACCCCTCTCTTCCAGCCATGGATTCCGCCCCTCTTACTGGTCTGGATGAATGGTTTGTTGTTGTTGGACTTCGGTACATTTCAATTTTCTGTGTGTTTTGGTTATGTTTTTGTTTCTAAATCTTTGTTGTCCTTAAATTTGGTTGTGCAAGGAGGTACAGTGTTTCCACCTATGCCTCCATCTTGGCCAGAAGTACCTCCTGGTCACCACTTTAGCTGACGTACAACCTGGTGCTCAGTAATGTGACTGTTTTCCTGGAATGAATAGAACGGACTCAGGGGATGAGGCAGGCAACGTCAGCAGAGGCCAGCCTGCAGGGGACGTAATGTGTCATTTGATCAACTTGCAGTTCATCTCGAATAGAGCACCTCTATGGTGCTAACTAAACAGCTGGCAGCCTTGAAGCAGCAGCTGGTTTCTTCCCACCTGGAGAAGCTGCTGGGACCAGACTCAGTGATCAGCCTTGTGTCCTTGTGTTGGATCTCCATGTGTCCTTTATACTTGTTCCCATAAACCCTTCCCCATTTCCTCTGAAATTCCCTCCTCTCTCCCCTCTGGTCACTGTCAGCCTGTTGTCTATTTCAATGCCTTTGGTTATATATTTTACTTATTTGTTTGCTTTGTTGATTAGATTCCTGTTAAAGGTGAGATCATATGGTATTTGAAGAAAGGAGGTTTCTGGAAGAAAGATCATCATCTGCGTCCCAAAGTTAATAACTTTCGGATTTCTGATACATTTTTCATCCAACCAGCCTTGACCTGTGGCAGATAACCAAGTTAGCCAGTGGACACATCAATAAGCAAAGTTCCAGTGATCTGCAGGTCTCAGTACTCAAATACCCATGAGTTCACATTTTTTATCAGAAACAGTACTTTGAGGGAGATAGTTTTATGTTATTTTTAAAAAACCAGGTAGTTCTTAAATGGATATATTCCAAAAGTTCACGTGTAAGCCGTTTATTTAAATATTTTTATGAAATTGTGAAAATTTTCAAATATATAGGAAAGTTGAAATAATTGTACAGTAAACATCCATATACCTAATACCTAGATTCTACATACTTGTTTTTATTACATACGTACTGTAAAGGAAAAACACTCATGTGTTTTCTTCTACTCACACTCAACAGTACTTCCGACACCAGAGGTATGGGTTTTCAACCGGTTAAGCAGTTTCTGATGCCAACTGAGTATCTGCAGTTCAGTTCAATTCTGACACTAACCCACGTTAGCACAGACCCTGCAGATTATGGACTCAGTTCCACAAAACTGCCTTCCATTTAAATGCCAAATAGTAAGACCCAGGTTACCCACAAGTTTTGTTCAACTTCTGTGCCCCTGGAGTATGGGATATGCTACCCTCCAAATAAATGTGTTTACCAGCCTGGAAAAGCTCTCCAAATTCCATACTTTGGGGAATTTTATGGAGGAGCTTTATGGAATTTTATGATGAATCATGTAGGCAAGATCAGTTATGAAATTTATTTCCAGCCGCTTTCTTCTCTCCAAAGAATTAGGGTGGGAGAGGGAGCTGAAAATTCCAAGTTTCTAATCATGGTTTGGTTCTCTGGTGACCAGCTCCCATCTGCCAAAAGTTGTCTCATTAGAACAAAAGACACTTCCGTTACCCAGGAAACTCCAAGGGGTTTAGGAGCTTTGTGTCAGATGCTTCTGCTACTTAGGAAATTACAAAGATCTTGGGGGTTCTGTATCAAGAACTGGGGTCAGAGGCTAAATACTAGAATGAAATATTCTCCTAGTATCCCTGTTTATAGGGGTTTTAGGAGCTCCATGTCAGAAACCACAAGGTAAAGACCATTATGTGTTTCTTATTATTTTATACCTATCCATCTGTAAATATCTGTTCATACATCAATCCACCTATATGTTGATGTATTTCAAAGAAAGTTACAGAGAAAAGTACATTTTACCACTAAATACCTCAGTATAAATGCCATTACTAGAGTTCAATAGTTTTTTTCTTTGAGGTCAAAGTTTCATACAGTAGAATGCCAGTTCTTAGCTGTGCCATTTGATGACTTTTGACATACACATTCACCTGTGTAACCCAAACCTTGATTAGGAGATAGAATGTTACCAAAATTCTACAAAAGTTCTTCATACCTTTTCCCAATTATTCCCCACACGCACTCTCTGGAAGCCGCTACTGTTCTGATATTATTCACCCTACATTAGTTTTGCCTCTTTAATATTTAGAAATAAGCATGATGTTAGCTGTAGGCTTTTGTAACTGCTCCTCAGATTGAAGAATACATTTCCAATTTGCTGAGGGTTTTTCTGAGGAATAGATGCTTAGTCATGTTATATTATTATTTTTTATATTCCTGGATTCAATTTGCTGATAGCACTGTGTTAAAGATATTTTGTATGAATGTTGATAAGTAATATTGGTCTATAGTATTTTTGTAATGTCTTTTATTTTGGCATCAAGGTTTTTCAGAACTCATAAAATGAGTAAAATAGTATTCTCCCTTCTAGTTTGTGTAAGATTGAGGTATTTTTCTTCCTTAAATGTTTGACAGAATTTAAGAGTAAAACTATCTGAGCTTGTAGTTTCCTTTGTGGGAAGATTCTGATAATAATTAAAATTCTCGGACTTCCACCAAGATGGAGGCATAGGTGGAAACACTGTGCCTTCTCCCACAACCAATTTTAGAGACAACAAAGTTTCAGTAACAAAAACGCAACCAAAACACAGAAAATTGAACTATACGGAAGTCCAACAACAACGAACCATTCAATTGGACTGGTAAGAGGGGCGGAGCCAGCAGCAGAGCGAGATTGGGCAGGAAAGATCCCCTGACCCAGGCTTGAAGGCCGCTGGGGTAGCAGGTCTGGACCCAGTCAGGGTGCAGGGCAGGTGGACCATGGTCACACCTTCTCACGCAGAAAAAAACAGCGAAGGAGCGAGCAGTGAGACAGACCATGCAGGCCCCAGCAACGGGAAGTAGCAGAGGGGACCGCCATCGCCCCTCTTAGATTCTGCCCCCACATACAGTGTCACAACCCAGAGACTGAGTTGCCCCACCCTGGTGAATACCTAGGGCTCTGCTCTTCATACAGAAGAGGCACGAACAGACCAAAACATGGCTCAAGAACTCAAAGCCCCAGAGCCAATAACTCTAAGCAACCAAGAAATAGCCAGTCTCTCAGATGCTCAGTTCAAAACACTGGTGATCAGGATGCTCACAGAACTGGTTGATTTTAGTCACAAATTAGAGGAACAAATGAAGTCTTGACTAAGTGAAATGAAGGGAAATGCACAGGAAACCAATAGTGATGGGAAGGAAACTGGGGCTCAAATCAAGGGAGTGGACCAGAAGGAAAAAAAAGTGACCAAACAGAAAAGAATGAAGAAACAAGAATTCAAAAAAGTGAGGAGAGGCTTAGGAACCTCCAGGACATCTTTAAACATTCCAACATCCGGATTATAGGGGTACCAGAAGGGGAAAAGAAACAGCCACAAGTGGAAAATGTATTTGAACAAATAATAAAGGAGAACTTCCCCAGTCTGGCAAAGGAAATAGACTTCCAGGAAATCCAGGAAGCTCAGAGAGTCCCAAAGAAGTTGGACTCAAGAAGGAACACACCAAGGCACATCATAATTACATTAACCAAGATTAAAATGCAGGAGAGAATCCTAGAAGCATCAAGAGATAAGGGGACAGTCACCTACAAAGGAGTACCCATCATACTGTCAGCTGATTTCTCAAAAGAGACCTTCCAGGCAAGAAGGAGCTGGAAAGAAGTATTCCAAGTCATGAAATCCAAAGACCTACATCCAAGATTGCTTTATCCAGCAAAGCTTTCATTTAGAATGGAAGGACAGATAAAGTGCTTCTCAGATAAGGTCAAGTTCAAGGAGTTCATCATCACCAAGCCCTTAATGTATGAAATGTTAAAGGTACTTATCTAAGAAAAAGAAGATGAAAAATATGAAGAGTGAAAGGGCAGCAAACTCACAGTTCTTAACAATCACACCTAAAACAAAAGCAAACTAAGAGGACAGCTAGATCAGGAGTGGAACCATAGAAATGAAGATCACATGGAGGGTTAGCAACAAGGGAGTGGGAGGAGGAGAAGGGGGGAGAAAGTACAGAAAATAAGTAGCATAGATGGTAGGTAGAAAATAAACAGGAGGGAAGGCAAGAATAGTAGGGGAAATATAGAATCTAAAGAACTTGAGACACGTGGTCATAAACTAAAGGGGGTGAATGGTGGGGGGTGGGGTGTGCAGGGTGGAGGGGAATGAAGGGGGGGAATAGAACAACTGTAATGGCATAATCAATAAAATATATATTTTTTAAATTAATAAAAATTCTTTAATAGGTTTGGCCTATTCAGTTTCTGTTTCAATTTAGGTAAGTTGTATTTTTAACGGAATATCTCTTCATCTAAGTTATAGAATTTATTTATGTAGTTATTTATAATAGTCTCCTGTAATCACTTTAGTATCTGAAAACTTTAGGACTACTTTATCTTTTATTTCTTATATTGTCATTTATCTTTTATTATCTTCCTCTCTCCCCCGCCTTTCCTCTCTCCCTTCCTCCCTTTTTCTCTTTTTATTCAGTCCTTCCTAAGCTAGAGGATTATCAGTTTTTTCTCTCTTATCTGTCTTGTATTTCATTTCTACTCTTTTTCTGACTTCTACTTGTTTTTGGTTTTCTTTGTTCTTTTTCTAGTTTCTTAAGGTTGAAAATGAGGTCACAAATTTTCATACCTTTTTTTCTACTGTAAGCATTTAAAATGTTAAATTTTCCTCAAAATGCTGTTTTTGCTGCATCCCACACATTTTGATATATTGAATTTTTATTATTCAGTTTGAAATATTTTTCATTTTTTGTATGATTACTTCTTTGACCCCAGGATTATATTGGAAGCTGTTTAATTTTTGAATGTTTGAGGGTTGTCCAGATACCTTTCTGTTATTGATTTCTAATTTAATCCTATTATGGTTGAAGGATACACTTTCTATTAATTTGATCCTTTGACACTTAGTGAGAATTGGTTTATTGTATAGTATATGGTTTCTCTTGGGGAATAACCCTGTGCACTTGAATGTTTGTTCTTCAGTTGTATGTGATGTTCTGGAAATGTCAGTAAGATGAAGGTGGCTGGTAGTATTCAAAACATCCTATCTTCACTGATGTCTTGTCTGGTTGACCTATCATTGCCTGAGAGGGGTATTCAAATGTTCAGAACTGTAATTGTGGACTTGTCTATTTATCCCTTTAATTCTGTCAAATTTTGCTTCTAGTATTTTGAATCTCTGTTATTAGGTACATACATAGTTTTAATTGTCATGTCTTTTAATAAAATCACCATTTAATCTTTATGAAATATTTCTCTTTGTATCTGTATGGTAATAAATGTATGGTAATGCATACATTTTGTCTTAAGGTTTACTTTATATGCTAATATATACATTATAGTCTTATGTTTCTTGTCTATTTGCTATATCTTTTTTAATCTTTTATTTTGAACCTCTGTCTTTATATTTTAAATATATTTCTCGTGTCTTGCTATTTTATCTATTCTGACAATCTCTGCCTTTCATAATTTTATTTTTATTTTTTTCCCTCACCCAACGATGGGGTTATTGATTTTTAAGAGAGGGGAAGGGAAGGAGAGAGAGAGGGAGAGAAACATCAGTGTGAGGGAGAAACATCGATTGGTTGCCTCTGGTATGCACCCTGACCGGGGACTAAAACTACAACCTAGGCATGTGCCCTGACTGGGAATCAAACCCATGACCTCTTGGTTTATAGGATGACACCCAGCCAGCTGAGCCACACCAGCCAGGGCAATCTCTGCCTTTTAAGTAGGGAGACTAGTCAAGTTTTGCATAAATATAAATAGTCAAATTTAGGATTACCATTTTACTAATTGTTCCTTGTAAGCTTCATGTGTTTTTTTGTTGTTGTTTCCTTGTCTTGTTATTTTGTAGTGGATAGTGTAGGGATTGCAATGCACATCTTTAATGTTTTACAGTCTTTTTAAAGTTAATATTGTAATTCTTCATATAAAATGTATGAACATTGAATATATTTCCCTTATTTTTTGTGAAATAGCTGTCACATATATTTATGTACATTATAAACCCCAAAATATAATGTTATAATTATGGGCCAATATTACTTATCAATTGCTTTAAGTAGACATGTGCATTTTAAGGAAATTTATAGGAAGAACCTCTATTAACTACATATTTACCATTTTTGATGCTCTTTATTTTTTCTCTAGGTTTTCTGTTTAATAGTAAAAGAGAAACTCCTCCTATAACATTTTATGGCTACTGTTCTTGACTGGGGTGATTTCGCCTCTAAGGGGGCATTCCGGGAATGCCTAGCTGGCAGGTTCCTGGAACATTTTTAGCTTACAACTGGGAAGGGGGCTTGACTGCTACTGGCACTTGATAGAATGTTCAGAACAATAAAAATTGTCCAGCCCAAAATGTTAGTGCAGAAATTGAGAAACTCTTGTTTATGGAGAAGTTTCTGAAAAGAGTGGAATATACTTTTAACATGGCTGGTTATAGGTTTTCTTACATCAATCATATGATTTATTGGAATTTAAAAAATATCTATAACTTATACCATTGTCTCTACCTAACAGAATATTTATGTTACAGTGGTAACAGGTATAGACAGTGGTATCGACAGGAATGACTCATTTTCTTGGAGAAGTTTGTGGATAGTTTGTTGAAGTATAAATAGCTTTTTGCAAGTAAGGAGAAAGAACTGATTCTATGTAGTCCTCTCAGTGGATTACTTTAATGGAAGTACCTTGAGTTAGAAATGAAGCTATTTCTCTGCAGAAGAGTAGCCTGCAACCAGCATTCTTTATGAGCTGTAATGACCCCCCCTTACAGCTTTTTTATTTGAAGAAGGCAGGAATGGTTTAAATATTTTACTTCTTTTCATATTTTTTACAATGGAGTTGGAGGTAGAAACTTGATTTGTCTGTCAGATTTATTGAATCCATCAAATAACACAGGTTGTTTTCATGGTGAGATTATCTTGTTTTATATAATCATAATATTTTTAAAGAAACAGCTTAGAATTTGAGTTTTTATTTAAAGGCTAAGCACAAGACATTATTAAGATGTCACATGTAAACAAATACCATTTCCCTTTTGTGTAATAGGTTGGACAGCACTTCATGAAGCGAGTGTAAGAGGATTTTATGAGACAGCAAGTGAACTAGTAAAAGGTGGAGCAGATGTAAATATCAAAGGAATGTACCAGATCACTCCCCTACATGATGCTGTGATGAATGGACACTATAAGGTACTGTGATGCTTTTGTCTGCAGATCAAAGACCATATTCTGTCAAGTATTAAAATCTCTGAGACCACGCAATAAGAAAATAGACAGGAATTCAGTTTCAGTTCATTCTGGCTAATCAGTTCTCAGAGTTTATCCTAAAATTTTACTGTGTGATTTTTTTGTGCCTAATATGGCTGGTGACATTTTACATGTAACTTAATAACTATAGAACATTTTTTGTTTACACATGGTATCTTTCAAAACTTGCACTTTTAAAAAACCCTTTTTGTATGGTGTTTTATAGACTTTAAGAGAATATCTCCTTCTGTAAAGTGTTACATGATGTCCAATCCTCATAAAAGACATACAATTTTATGGAGTCTAGTGTCATTTTCATGGTCAGTATCAGATAGCCTTCCAGGCTTAGTGGTCAACCAGTTCGTACCAACACAGATGTACACTGGTTAAATATCAAAATACTGTAATTCCACGAGTTGATTAGTAGTAACTACAATTATAATACTGCTAACTGAGATTAGGAATTCCGGCATACAGAGTTTATCTCAGAAGTCATATATGCTGTGAGCTTCCTAGACATTTTTTGGGTTCAGGCACTACATTACAGGACTGAGAAACTTGCTGAAAATATCTTCTTTATTTCAGTATTCAGTTCCCTCAAGGTTCAAAACTCCTAGGATAGGAAAGAGGGATAATCACCTGGGCTCAGGAAGATCAGTTCTGTATATTTTCAGAACAATTGCCTGCCACAGGTAGAATCATGGAAAGCTACTAGGAGCTATGGGCATAGAAAGACAGGGCATATCCCTTCCTAGTGTGGAATAGTACTTTAGGAGAGTTTAGGTAGTTTTGCTTTTTTGATAATGTATCACCTGCTAGTAAGTGATTACTGAACATTATGTTGAGGGCTGGAAAGAAGGAATTCTGCTTGGGACCTAATATAATGGCCAGAAGAATGCAGGTTTAGACAAGTAATGGTATGTGTTCTCTCTGTGTCCTTTATTTATCTTTTTACACCTGGGCTCCCACAGTGAAAACTTAAAGTTAGAGCACTTCTCCCCTCTCCTCTTGCCGGGACTGACCCTTCCTGGTCAAGAACTTTTTCTCCCTTTGGTCTGTGTGAGCTCTTTATTGTTTCTTCTTTTCTTTCTCAGTTCTTCTTTTGCTTCACCTGGTAATATGCCTCCAGCTAATTTCCACCTCATAGCTAAAACTGGCTGTCTTCCTCTAGCTTGGAAAGATACGTAACCTTCTCTTGTTGCCTCAGTGAAGTACAGGAACCAAAGACACAGGACTTACTACTTACCACCCTCCCTATTTGCCATCTTCTGTGTTACTATAACTCATGTGCTCCTGGCACTATGGCATATCCTGACTGATGGCCAGAGAAAAGGGAATGACAAGAAGTAGAAGTCTGGAGAACTGTCATGGGAATTAAAAGCTAAAACCCAGTGAAATAGGGTAAAGTCATTGTCTTCTTCCTACCCTCCCCTTTAATTTACCTAGGGTGAGCCAACAAGTTACTTCACCCAGCCCAAGAGCAATTTATAAAACTCCAGGTTAGTTCTGGACAGATCTAAGAGCAAAAGCCTTGAGAATCAAAGTGGGACAGGACGTAGTTTTGGAGGATAGAGTAGGAATGATGGGAGCATCAGATGAGGATCTAGGCTTCCCTCAAGTATTCTCATAGGTTGGGCAAAGATGACCAGAAAAATAGCCTAGGCCCTGGGTGTTGGATTGCTCCTATATCTTAGATGTCACAGAACTAAAGATGTCAGATATGGAATCCCTGGGAGCCTGATTCTGGACTCAGAACCCGTAGAGTGTGAACTTCTTAAACTCCAGAGTTAAAGGAACTTGAATATATTGTCCTACAGGCATTGACTGTATATTGGAAAGATAGTAAAAGATAGGAGATAATAAAAGATAATAATCATGTTTTTTAAAGTAAAAAAGCCATTAAAAACACACATGGTATGATTTTATTTATTTAAAACATCCAGAAGAGCCCTGGCTGGCGTAGCTCAGTGGATTGAGCGTGGGCCTGCGAACCACACGACCGAGATTTGATTCCCAGTCAGGGCACATGCCTGGGTTGCAGGCCAGTTCCCAGCAGGAGACCCACAAGAGGCAACCATACATTGATACTTCTCTCCTTCTCTTCTTCCCTTCCCCTCTAAAAGATAAATAAATAAATAATTTTTAAAAGCTTTAAAAAAATAAAACATCCATAAGAGACTGATCCTATAGAGACAAAGATTAAGAGTGGGAGGTAGAGGGTGGGGAAAGAAAAGCGAGAGGAATGGTTAAAGGGTTCTTTTAAGGGGAATGATAGTGTTCCCAAATAAGGTTGTGGTTATGTGTATACAACCCTCTTAACATACTAAAAACATTGAATTGCATTCTTTAAATGCATGTGAATTCTATATCAATAAAACAGAAATACATTTTTTAAATGTAGGAAAAGTAGAATTTGAGATATATGGATGATCATCTCAGTGTGGTTCCTTAGAAAAATTTGAAACAAGTTATTTAACAGATGGTAGGAGGAATTTAGACAAGAATGTAGCGGTCTTTGAAAATCCGTAGGCATCATTAAGAACAACGTATATCAGACAAACCTTGATTCCTCTATTACTAGGCTTACTTTGTTAATAGGTAAAGAAAATGGTATGGCAAGTCACTGTAAGCTGCCACGATTTTAACAAAGCTTTTATTTCATGAAATGCCCTAAGGTATATATGTGTATGAGATTGGTTGACACTGTTACTGGGATCCACATATATTGAAAAAATATTCCTGAGACATGATGATTATTCACTCTATGTGTGTCTGGAATGAGCTCTCGTATAAAGTTTGATGATATAGTCTATTACACTATAAAGAGTCAAACCTCCTCTACAGGCTGGAACACAGATGGTGTTTTGTTGTTTGGAATATTTTTTAAGAAATCCCAGATATCATACCATTTTACCCATAAATATTTGAGTCTGCATCTCTAATGAGTAAGGACATTTTTTTCACACCCACAATATTATTTCACTTAATAAGAATTAACAATTTCTTAATACCATTTAATGTCCAGTTTATATTTAAACTTTCCAGGTTTTGTAAACAAATGTGTTTTTATAGAAAGATTTTGTTTGCATCAGGATCTTATAAGGTCCGTATATTACATATGACTATTGTATCTCTTAAGTATGTTTTAATCTATCTATAACAAAATTTTCTAATTCTGAATTTGGCTAATTTTATCTTTCTGGTGTTCTATAGCTTGTTTTTTCCTTATATTTCCTTTTTTTTGAAATTTTAATTTAATCTTTATTGTATTTTTTTCTGTTACCATTTAGTCCCCTTATACCCCCTGCCCCTGGCAACCTCTACACTGTTGCCCATCTCCATGAATCCTTTCTCCTTTTTGCTCAGTCTCTCCACCTGCTGACCTCTCCCCCACTAGCTGTCATCGGCTCTCCGTCTAGGAGTTTGTCTCTGTTGTGCTTGTTAGTTCCATTTGTCCATTAGTTTGCAGATATGAGTGAAATCATATGGTGTTTATCTTTTTCTGACTGGCTTATTTCACTTAGCATAATGTTCTCTAGGTCCTCTTGCAAAGGGTAAAATTTTCTTTTTTTATATGGCCGAGTAGTATTCCATTTTGTAAATGTCCCATAGTTTTATCCATTCATCTGTTGATGGATGCTTCGGCTGCTTCCATATCCTGGCAATTGTAAATAATACTGCAGTGAACATAAGGGTGCTTATGTTCTTTTGAATTAATGTTTTGGGTGCCTTTGGGTGTATTTCCAGTGGTGGGATTGCTTGGTCAAAAGGCAAATCCATTTTTAATTTTTTAAGGTATCTCCTTAATGCTTTCCACAATGGCTGCACCAATTTGCATTTCCACCAACAGTACAAAAGTGTTCTTCTTTCTCCACATTCTCACCAGCACTTATTGTTTGTTGATTTATTGATGACAGCCATTCTGACAGGTGTGAGATGCTATCTTATTGTGGTTTTAATTTGCATTCCTCTGATGATTAGTGATGTTGAACATCTTTTTATATGTCTGTTGGCCATCTATCTGTATGTCCTTGGAGAATTGTCTGTTCAGGTCCTATGCCCATTTTCTAATTGGGTTGTTTGTTTATTTCTTTCTGTTTTGGTGTTGAATTTTATAAGTACTTTATAAATTTTAGATAATAACCCCTTTTCAGATGTATTGGTGAATATATTCTCCCATTCTGTGGGTTGTCTTTTTATTTGGTTGATGATTTCCTTTGCTGTGCAAAACCTTTTTAGTGTGATGTAGTCACATTTGTTTATTTTTGTTTTGTTTCCTTTGCCTGGGGAGATATATCTGATAAAATATTGCTATGAGCAATGTCCAAGATTTTGCTGCCTATGTTTTCTTCTAGAATTTTTGTCATTTCAGGTGTAACATTTAAGTCTTTGATCCATTTTGAATTTATTCTTGTGTGTCGTGAAAGAAGGTGATCTAGTTTCATTTTTCTGCAGTTGTCTGTCTAATTTTGCCAACACTATTTATTGAATAAACTCTCTTTAGCCCATTGTATGTATTTGCTTCCTCTGTCTAATATTGACTATAAAGGTGTGGGTTTATTTCCCGTCTCTCTATTTTGTTCCATTGATCTGTGTGCCTGTTTTTTGTGCTGATACCATGCTGTTTTGATTACTGTGGCCTTATAGTATAGTTTGATATTAGGGAGTGTGATTCCTCTAACTTTATTCTTTTTTTTTCAGGATTGCTGTTGATCTGTGGGGCATTTTGTGGTTCCATATAAATTTTGAAATATTTGTTTTGGTTCTGTGAAATATGTCATTAGAATCTTGATAGGAATTGCACTGAATCTATAGATTGCTTTGTGTAAATGGGCATTCTAATGATGTTAGTTCTTCCTATCTATGAACACCAAATGTGCTTATATTTATTTGTGTCTTCTTCAGTTTCTTTCTTAGCATTTTATAATTTTCCATGTACAGGTCTTTTACATCCTTGGTTATGTTTATTCATAGATATTTTATTCTTTTTGAAACAATTGTTAATGGGGTTGTTTTCTTGTTTTTTTTAACTATTAACCATTTTATTTTATTTTTTAGGAAATTTTTCCATTGAGTTATTAGAGTTTTCTTACCAACTTGTATGTACTCTTCTATTAAGGATAAAATTAACTGTCAGGTTTGTTATGCATAGTTCTGCAGGAGGTTTTTTTCTTTTTCAAATTTTGTTCATAATATTTTTAGTTGTCAGAATTTTTTATTTTTTATGCAATCTAGTCTAATGGTCATTTCCTGTATGATTTCCCTGTTTCTTAATTTATTTTTATTTTTTATTGTTGTTTAAGTTTAGTTGTCTTCATTTCCCCCCACCCCAACTATCCCCACCTCCCACCCTCAATCCTCCCCCACTTTGGCTTTGTCCGTGTATCCTTTATACATATTCCTTGGATTGTTTTCTTAATTTCTGTTTCTGTTAGTTCATTATTGGCATATAAAAATGCAACTGATTTATGGATATTAACTTTATATCCTGCGACTTTGCTGAATTCATATATCAGTTCTAGTAGTTTGTTGGTGGAATCCTTGGGGTTCTCTGTGTACAAATCGTATCATCTGCAAATAAAGACAGTTTTACTTCTTCTTTTCCAATTTGGATGCATTTTCTCCTTGTTTGATTGCTGTGGGTAGGATTTTCAGTGCTATATTGAGTAAGAGAGGTGAGAGCAGAAATTCCTTGTCTTGTTTCTGATCTTAAGGGGAATGCTTGTAGTTTCTTAACTATTGAGTATGATGCTGGCAGTGGGCTTGTCATATATAGCCTTTATTATGTTTAGGTATGTTCTCTTCAATCCCACTTTGCTGAGAGTTTTGATCATAAATGAGTGCTGGATTTGGTCAAATGCTTTTTCTGCATGTATTGATGTGATCATGTGGTTTTTTAGCCTTTATTTTGTTTATGTGGTAAGTCACATTTATTGATTTGTGAATGTTGTACCAAGCTTGCATTCCTGGAAAAACCCCATTTGATCGTGGTGTATGATCTTTTTGATGCATTGCTGCATTTGGTTTGTTTATATTTTGTTGTGCATTTTAGCATCTAAGTTCAGCAGGGATATTGGCCTATAATTTTCTTTCTTTATAGTGTCTTTATCTGGTTTTGAAATTAGGATAGTGTTGGCCTGATAAAAAGAATTTGGGAACCTTTTCTCCTCTTGAATTCATGAAATAGTTTGAGAAAGAGAGATGTTAGTTCTTGGAATGTTTGGTAAAATTCACCTGTGAGGCCATGTGGTCCAGGGCTTTTGTTTGTTGGGGGTTTTTGATTACTGGTTATATTTCATTAAATGTAATCTGTCTATTCAGATTCTCTTGATTCCTCCTGATTTAGTGTTGGAAGATTGTATGTTTCTAGGGATTTTTCCATTTCATCAAGGTTGTCTGGCTTTGGGGCATGTAATTGTTCATAATGTTTTTCTACAATCCTTTGTATCTCTTTGGTGTCAGTTGTTATTTCTCCTCTTTCATTCATGAGTGTGGATCCTTTTTGTCTTGATGAGTATGGTTTAAAGTTTGACAGTTTTTTAAAATTTTTATCTATTTATTTTTAGAGAGAAAGGGAGAGAAACATCAGTGTGTAGTTGCCTCTCGCATGGTCCCCACTGGGGACCTGACCTGCAACCCAGGCATGTGCTCTGACTGGAAATCGAACTGGTGACTCTGGTTCACAGCCCGCACTTAATCCACTGAGCTACACCAGCCAGGGCTGGTTTGTCAGTTTTGTTTATTATCTCTTTTCAAAGAACCAGCTTTTATTTTTTTTTAATTTATTTAATTCTTATTCAAGTACAGTTTTCTGTTTGAGAACCAGCTTTTAGATTCATTGATCTTTTGTGTTGTTTTTTTAGACCCTATTTTTTTTATTTCTGTTCTGATCTTCATTCTTTTTGAAGTTCCTTTAAGTGTAAAGTTAGATTGTTTATTGAAGCTTTTTCCTGTTTTTTTTTTTTTTTGAAATAAGCCTGTAATGCTATGAATTTCTCTCTTAGGATTGCTTTCCCAGTTCCACAGATTTTGGATTGTTGTGTCCTCATTTTCATTTGTTTCAAGGTATCTTTTGATTTCTTCCTTAATCTCATTGTTGACCCATTCATTGTTTAATGACATGTTATTTAGCTTCCATGTCTTATAGAAGCCGCCTCAATACCAAAAAAAAGAGTAACAAAAGATTTTGAACTAAATTTACTTTTGAAAGGATGTTTCCCCTTGTTTCAAATTCTAAATGCTATTCATCATCTTTAGAGCCAGTTTTGCTTAAATGCTTTACTTCATTAATCCAGTTCCATCCTCAAGGAAGTTCTCCTTTGTGATTTGTTCTATCTGCCAGTGTACATTTTTTAGTATTTGAAAGTTGTTCTCTTTTGTATTCTTTTCTTACTTTGGTGGGGCTATATTAGGAATTCCAACTAGATGATATTGCTTGTAGATGCTGAAGAATTAACGGGATAGTGATTCTCCATGAACTTCTCTTTACTGTCCTTGGCATGTCTGAACAATGAGTAGGTCCTAGCAGTGTCGAGATTCACTTCCATGCTTCCTGTAACTTGGCTAATATGCTCTAATTTTCAGCTGAGGATATGGTCCTGTTTTTTTTAAAAAAAGCATTCATAGATGTAATTGGAGGTACCTGGGGATATGTTTCTGTCCAGGAAATCTCTATTAAGAAGGCTTTGTGATCACCATTTTTACCCTGTATTGAAATAAAACTGGACTTAACACCCAGAAACTTCCATCTCTTTCATATGTAGAAAGAAATGAAAATAATCTGCTTTCCAGTTCCATTTCCTGGTTCTCATTGGCAGTCATGATGCAGGCCATCTCCAGGGCGAATGGCACTTGAGACTATGAAGAGCAGAGGCCCTGAGGCCTGGCCTGTTCCGGAGGCCAGGGTGTCCCTGCTCCACTCCCTCTGCTGCAGGAGGCACACCATTCATACCACAGACGACAGTCATGCACAGAGAGATGTACAAAAATAATAGAGAGTAGTGTATTAGGCACTATGATAAAATATGTACTGGAAAGAAGGGAGAGGTTATTTTTCTCTGAGGGGGAGCGGCAGCAACACAGGTGTAGATGGAAGACATAACTTCTCCTGGAACCTGGTGAACTAACATTTACTACTACAGAACCCCATCCTCATTCTTGGTTTATCTTCTAGCCCCATTTCACCAGCAGCTAAAATACAAATGTTTCCTTCCCTCCCTTCGTTCCTTCCCTCATTCCTTTTTCCCTTCCATTCTTTCTTTTCCTCCTTCCTTCCCTCTCTTTCTCTTTTTTTTTTTGTAAAAAAGGGATATGTATATCAACAAATTATGATTCAGTAGAATTACATTAAATTTTTCTGTTGGGCAAGATATTATAGGTAAACTCAAACTTAGTGTTGTTAAAAGAAAATCTGTTGTTGTTTAGAGTAGCATGCTGGCACACATTTAACAATAATGTACCTTTCCTCCGGTTCCCTCATACGAGCCTTCCTCTAGGTGGCAGAGTTACTTCTTTTGAATGGAGCTGATCCATTGCTTAGAAGTGACAGTGAAAAGTGTGCTTGGGATGAGGCCAAGGAAGCACGTATGAAGCGTCTTCTTGAGAGATATGTTCCTAAACATCAGAAACATCTTATTTCAGGTAAGATTAAACTGTTATATCTGTTAGTGTTGGTAGAAAGTTACAGAAATTGAATTTAGAATTATATAAATTAAATTTGTTTTCCTTGTAAGTTTTGAGAAAATCCACTCAGTGGTGTCCTTGCTCCATTCCTTTAATAAAGCAGACTAACTTATTTACAAATACACATAGTGAAGGACTCTTAAGAGAAAAAGGAAGGGAATAGCAAATGTACTTTTCCTCAGGTTGTGCACAGCAAATGGTTAAGAAAACTATGAAGTTCTGACACTCTCCATAATCCTTTGGCTGAATAGCATGATGTGATGTACATTATATTTGGCTGTATCTTTGTCAGCAAATACAGCCAAGGTTGTTTATTTCTATTTCCTAAGAATCTTTTCTAATGGCTACACTTTTGTCCTATCATCTATTACAGTTTTATTTTTCTTTCCTTTTTAAAAATATATTTTATTGATTATGCTATTACAATTGTCCCATTTACCCCCTTCATTCCCCTCCACCTTGCACACCCCTCCCATCCATGTTCCCCCCCTTTAGTTTATGTCCATGTGTCAGAAGTTCTTTAGATTCTGTATTTCCCATATTATTCTTGCCCTCCCCCCTATTTTCTACCTACCATCTATCCTACTTATTCTCTGTACCTTCTCCCCGCTTCTCCTCCTCCCACTTCCCTGTTGCTAACCCTCCATGTGATCTCCATTTATTTCTATGGTTCCACTCCTGATCTAGCTTTCTTCTTAGTTTCCTTTTGTTTTAGGTGCGGTTGTTAATAAGTGTGAGTTTGCTGTCCTTTTACTGTTCATATTTTTTATCTTCTTTTTCTTAGATAAGTCCCTTTAACATTTCATATATTAAGGGCTTGGTGATGATGAACTCCTTGAATTTGACCTTATCTGAGAAGCACTTTATCTGCCCTTCCATTCTAAATGAAAGCTTTGCTGGATAGAGCAATTTTGGATGTAGGTCCTTGCCTTTCATGACTTGGAAAACTTCTTTCCAGCCCCTTCTTGCCTGGAAGGTCTCTTTTGAGAAATCAGCTGACAGTCTGATGGGAACTCCTTTGTAGGTGACTGTCCCCTTATCTCTTGCTGCTTCTAGGATTCTCTCCTTCATTTTGGTCTTGGCTAATGTAATTATGATGTGCCTTGGTGTGTTCCTTCTTCGGTCCAAGTTCTTCGGGACTCTCTGAGCTTCCTGGACTTCCTGGAAGTCTATTTCCTTTGCCAGATTGGGGAATTTCTCCTTTATTATTTGTTCAAATAAGTTTTCCACTTGTGACCGTTCCTCTTCCCCTTCTGCTACCCCTATAATTCAGATGTTGGAACATTTAAAGATGTCCTGGAGGTTCCTAAGCCTCTCCTCATTTTTTTTTTTGAGTTCTTGTTTCTTCATTTTTTTTCTGTTCGGTTGTTTCTTTCTTCCTTGTTGTCCACTCTATTGATTTGAGTCCCAGTTTTCTTCCCATCACTATTGGTTTCCTGGGTATTTTCCTCCATTTCACTTAGTATAGCCTTCATTTTTTCATCTAATTTATGACCAAAGTCAACCAATTCTGTGAGCATCCTGATCACCAGTGCTTTGAACTGTGCATCTGATAGGTTGGCTAACTCTTCATTGCTTAGTTGTATTTGTTCTGGAGCTTTGATCTGTCCTTTTGTTTGAGCCTTTTTTTTTTTTGGTCTGGTTGGGCCTATTATGTATGAGGAGCAGAGCCTTAGGTGTTCACCATGGTGGGTCAACCCAGTGGCTGGGTTATGACATTCTGTATGGAGGTGGGGTCAGAGCGGGAGCAATGGCGCTTGGACTTCTCCTGTCTCTTGGATTTCAGTTCCCTCTGCTGCTTCCCACAAGCAAATTTGGCCTTTCTGGTGCTGGTTCCTGGGTGGGTGGGCTTGTGTACATTCTAGGACCCTGTGGGTCTCTCCAACGAACTCTCCTGTGAGGCTGGGAGTCTCTCCTGGCACCTTATCCCCCACCAGTGTTTTCAGTTGGTGCTTTTAGGCTTTATTTTCTGGCACTGGGGCCCTGGGTTGCGTGGTCTGTCTCACTGCTCTTATTTTTGCCTTGTTTATCTGCGCGAGAATGTGTGTCCACGGTCAGCCAGCCGCCTTGTGAGTCTCACTGGGTTTGCTCGTTGCCACCCCATGCCTGGGGTCTGCCAGCCATGGCTTTTTCCTGCAGGGACCCCTCTCCACTGGCTGCTGACTCTGTCCCTCTTACCGGTCTGGATAAATGGTTGTCGGACTTCGATACAGTTCAATTTTCTGTCAGTTCTCGCTGTTTTTTTGTTTCTAAATCCTTGTTGTCTTTAATTTTGGTTGTGCAAGGAGGCACACAGTGTATCTACCTACACCTGCATCTTGGCCAGAAGTCCCTATTACACTTTTAAAGTGAACTACAAAAAAAAAAAGACCCCACAATCTGTAGTTGTCAATAAAAAGATTATGTAAGAATAATTTTTTTAAGAATAATTTAAATGCATGGCATATTCTTTATGTTCTCCTTAATGTACCTGTTTTTTTTAATTAAAAATATATTTTCCAGGAGCCAATCTAACAGGCACAATTTCTAAGAGAGTCTGGGAGCAAGATGCACCTTTTATTTCTCTCAGTTTTAAGAATCTACATGTGCTAATATTACCAACTTACTTAATGCATTACTACATTTCTCTGCTCAAAACCCTGCAGTGGCTCCCCATTTAATCTAGAAGCAATGCCGGGATCCTCACAATGGTCTAGCAGCCAGCTAACCTCTTCTCCTACCAGTCTCTACCTCTGTCACTTGACTTCAGTCACACCTTCTCCTTGCTGTTCCTCAGATATCCTCCCCCACCTCCTCCGGCCTTAGTTTAAAAGTGATCTTCTCACTGAGGCCTGGACCATCCTACTTAATATTGCAGACTGCCTTTTTCCTGCCCTCCTTATATTAGTTATCTGTCACTATTCAATGAAACTTAGCATCTTTAAACAACATTTATTATCTCTCGCAGTTTCTGAGAGTTAGAAATCTGAAAGCAGTTCAGCTCAGTGGTTTTGTATCCAGGTCTCTCATAGGCTTCAGTCAAGCTAACAGTGAGGATTGCAGTCATCTCAAGGCTCACTCTGGCAGGAAAAGCCACTTTTCAGCTCACGTGATTATTGGCAGGCCTTAGTTCCTTGCTGGTTGTCAGCTGGTGGCTTCAGTTACTTACCACATGAGCTTTTCCATAAGGCTGCTCACAGCCTGATAGCTGGCTCAGAGCAAGTAATCCAGGAGAAAATGCACTCAAGACAAACCACAGGCTTTTTATACCTTAATCTTGGAATTGATATACGATCTCTTTTGCCATATTTTATTTGTTAGAAGTAAGTCACTAAGTCAGGCCCACACTCACAAGTAGCAAAATTAAGTTCCACCTCTTGAAAGGAAGGGTATCAAAAATTTTATGAACATATTTTTAGAACTACCACATGCCAGTCCCTCTTACCCTACTGTATTTATCCTTTTTTCATGGCACATAACACTATCTTACACATTGAACAATTGCTTATTTTTTATTTTTGGTCTTCCCCCACTAGAATCTAAACACCATGAAGGAAAGGATCTTTGTTTTGTCTAGTAATAAATACTGAAGTGCCATGTACGTAGTAGGCATTCAGTAAATATTTGTTGAATAAGTTGTGTGTGAGTCCTTTGAAACCAAACAAAACAAATTCTTTTCATTCAAGAGATGTGTGTGCTTCATTCATTTTTACCAAACTATATATGAATAGAGTTTTTCCCAAGAGGTAATTGTTTGAAATGCCATTGACTAAGGACTAAGATCTGGATCAAAATACCCTACTTTTATAATAAAGAGATAACTTCATGATAGTTAAAGCCACCAAGATTCAATTAATAAATAGTTCTTTACAACAAAAAGACTGCTTTCTGGTAGCTCAATCGTACTGGAAAATAAGAGGAACAGATTGAATCTTATTGAGTAAACACTAGGAAATTATGGTAATTCAAATAATTTATTAAATAATGTTTGCCTTATAAAAGTAGCTTTCATACGGTTAAATTCTGGATATATCTGTGGGTAATATAAAAACACTGAGTTCAGTGTTCATTTTTAGTATTTGTTTTAGGTCTGTTTTGTTTTACCCACAGAAATGTTTTTAGATCCCTCAAAATAGTATTTGGTTTCTGCTAAATATGGAAATTATAGTAATGTTATTTGTGTAAATTTTAATAGAAAATATTTTCGTAATTTTACTTACTCTACCTGGTTTTCTCATGGTAAAGGACTTGTGGGTCTAGAAGTCTGGAGACTGACCAGTGGAGGCTATTTTCTTTGATCTCTCTCTCTCTCTCTCTCTCTTTTACAGCTCAAAACCACAGCATTGACCCATTAGATGTAGAGGATACACACCAGCACAAGGTATGTATCTGTTTAGCAATAAACATTTTCATAGAATTCACCAATTTATTTTTTATACATCATCAAAGGGGAAAGAAAGCTTGCTGAGGCATGCATTAAGAACAGTGACTTCACCCTTGCTTTTAAGATACTTTGGAATAATTACATGAGAATAGAGGGTTCTGGACCATAAATTTGGGAAGCAGTAAATGTAGCATATCTGGGCACAATGAGGTATTGACAGATATTTGCTTTCTCCTTCTCTTCATGGAGCCCTGAGGTTTATCAGCCATGTCAAATTTCCTCTGACCTAAACACAGTACAAGGGTCAAAGGCATTGATCTTTCCCTTCAAAGTTTATATGGTGGACAGTTACTCCTTATCTGGTGCTTCACTTGTGGTGAGTGACAGGAGGCACTGTTCCTGTTTTAATCTTAGCCCATAATAATTTTTCCATGCAGACCAATTTGGGAGTATATCCACCTTCACCTTCGTGTTTTTAAATCCCTTCTTCTGCTGCCCTACCCATAGTCTCTCACAGACAGCAGAGGAAGAAACTTTCTTAATTCAAGTTCTATTTGTATAACAGTTGGGAAAGAAGAGTATTTCTAATGCATTCTTGTAAAGTTTCCTTTACAAGGAAAGTTCCCTTTACAAAGAAAGTTTTATCTGATTATTTCAAGAGCCTATAAAAATGAAGTGGATTAAGACTTTTTGTTTTATTTAGTAAGGTTGCTTGAGCTAAAATACTGGCAAAAAATGGAAATTTAAAGCAGAAAATAAAGATTAGTACACATACTGAGTCTGTTGTGCATGTTTTTCTTCTATTAGTCTACTTTTCTGAAGAATCAGATTGTATATATCCCAGCGGACCCTGTGGTTAGATCAAACTATAAAATTGAGTGGAATAATAGTTTAATTTATGAACAATCTAGAATGAATTGAGTATAGAATTACAGCTAAAAATTAAGCTAACTATATATTTTGTTTCTATAGAAACCAAAATTCAGTTCTAAAAATTGCATTGGATTTGTTTGTGATAAAAATTCCAACAGACAGAAGCTGGAACATGTAAAAGATAATGAAGGAAGCAAAGAGGATTTAATTATAAAGAAAGAAGATATATATGAACATTACCCAAAAGATTCTAAAAGCATACAATTTGGTAACTCCAAGCAAAAGCAATCAACTGTTAACCTAACATACCCTAAAGGACTCAGAAAAAACAGTCTCCATAGTGTCAAAAATCCCAGAACGAATGTGTCTAAATATAAAGGAAGAAGAAATGCACAACAAAAAAGCACTCAAGTGGATAATGCAATCCAAGAAAGCAACCCAAGAAAGACAGTAGCTATCTCTTCATCTAGAAGTTGTAGTAGATTTGTTACTCATCAGCAACAAGTTCTCCAAACCCTTGATGACATTCCAGAAGAGCCATGTAAACCTTTTAGCCCAGCTCTGTCAGGCCCGAAAAATGGATTAGAAAACAATATTGAGACTTGTTCCACTCCCAAAGAGACACATACCCAGAGCCTAGATTTATCAGAAAACCAAGAAATTGAATCCTTTGAATTAGAATCCAGTGATCAAGCTAAAGCTGTATCTTTCTCAGGACATTCTTTACATGAAGAAACCAAATTACCAATTGTTACTACAGATCAGCAGCCTCATACTCACCAAGAACAACAGCATATTAGTCCTTATAAATCTCATGAAAACAGTAACTTGGATGCAAAAAAAGAGGGCCTTAGTAAGTGGGAAAATTGTAATAATGGTATTCATGGTGACTGCTGTAACTCTGAGAAGACTGTATCATCTAAAAAGGTGATATGTTCTACAGGTTGCAAAAAATACCATAATTATAAAGAGAATAAAGCAAATAGAGAAGGAATGGATGTTCAACAATTTTTACCTTCTGAAGACCATTTGTCACAAGAAAATAAATTAAAAGCAGGCAGCCTAAGCATACTTCCACAACAGGAAGCTGTTAATTTTTCCAATTCAGATACTATAGCAGTTTTTGAACCACATGTTGCAAAGTACGAATGCTACATGTATGGAACTTCTTTTGATCGCTCACATGGTAACCCTGAGCATACTTCCTTGGTTTGTACAAGAACACTTTCGACACATGAAGTTTCAAAGTTGACTAGTCATGTGGAGCAATTCAAAAGGCCTCAGGATTGTTGTAGCCCCCAAGTACCAACTGCTTTAAAGAATCAAACAGATGCACACATTGTGGAAAGGGTGAATAAGAAAGAAGATGCTATAAGGAATTACACTGACAAAGGCCAAAAATCAAATTCTTCAAACGAGTTTTTATCCATAGCTGCCCATTCTCAAGTAATAGAAACAACTGAAGTTGACAATAGGAGACAGGACCTTCCAGAGAGCGAAATCATACATAATATAGATTTTCATTCCACTGACAATATGAATAAAGAATTGAGCAACATCTCACAAGTTAGTCAAAGAGAAGAGAAGGAAATTTCTCCCAAACCAGGTATTAGTAGTATTGCTAGATTTGTACACATTTCCTATAGATTTACTTATTTTATAGAAATTTTCAATGGAATTTTACTCAACTTGTGACCAACCTGACAAAAATGAGGACATGTGAGCTACAATTTGGGGATGCTGTTAGTAGTAGTGTTTACTTTGACAGTGAAACCATTCTTATCAAAGATGGTTGTTAAATTGATATTGACAGAAGTTAATAAAAGTATTTATATCAATTTTATGTTTGTGTTTAGTATAGACTTATCTTAGGACACTTAACATTTTCAAAGCAGGAAATTGTTAGCTCCAATGATTTTAACAGTTCACTGCATTCCCATCAGAATTGCATTCAGCAAACTAATTTACACTTGTTATATAAAAACATTTTTAAAATCTTTCATTCCCTTGAAAAGAAAATAGTCCAGCAAGGAACAGAAACTGGGAACACATATATGACTAGACTTTTTTCTAGAAGTCATGTAACCATTAAGGAGAACTGCCACACTGATACTGTAAAATGATTGTTTTTCAGACAAGGAATTAACTGATAATATCAATAGAGATGAAAACACTATAAGAAATTGTGAAGGAAAAAAAGATAAAACAGATTCAGAAATTCTTATACCTGCTAACATCCAAGAACACTATGAAGTTCAGAATTTCAAGAAAAGACAAAATTTCTCGAAAGCTTCCTGCAGCCAAGGTTTGTATTCTTGTACTTTTATAGGTAAATGTTTACATGGCCAAGCCCAGAAATCCACTCTACCTCAGGATATTTCTAAACTTTCAGATTTAGTTGTTTATTTTTTAGTCATTCACTAACTTACAAGATTATTTCAGCTATAGTTTTACAGGTTTTTACCATAAAGCACCACTTGAGAATCCATTAGTCTTCAGATACATTCTTAATGGTATTTCTGCCTCTGACTTCTTATTTGTTATTTTAGGGGAGATAAATAGCACGAATATTGAGTGTGGGCAGTAGGGATGAACTGTGTCACATCTCAAAGCTACATCCACTGATCCCTTTTTGAGAAGGGGAAAGATTTATATAATCTGAAGAGAAACAAGAGTATACACTGAGCCCTTTTAACATAAGGAAATAGTTTAAAGCATAGCCAGTAGTTTCTTTGTATCATAGGAATTAACTGTATGTGTTTGACAGTATGGACAAGCTAACTACTCTTTTATACTTCTTGGAGCTAGTTATGTGGTGAACAATATGCTGGACCACTTCAGTTAGTTTAGCTTCCACTTGCTCCTCCACCATCTTGAATCTCTGCAGATGTAATTTAGATCTTGAGGTGAGGAGATCATTCTAAATTATTCAGTGGGCCCTTAATGTAATTACAAGTGTCTTCATTAAAAAAAAAAAAACGAAACAAGAAAAAAAACAGAAAATTTGAGACACACGGGAAAGGAGGTGATGATGTGAAGATGGAGCCAGAGGAGCAACATAGCCAAAATCAAGGGAGTCAGGGAATGCTGATATGCATTAGAAGTTGGAACAATCAAGGAAGGATTGTTCCTTAGAGCTTCTAGAGGGAATGTAGCCCTGCTGACCTCTTGGTTTTAGACTTCTGGTCTCCAGAACTATGAGATAGTAAATTTCTGTTGTGTTTCATCTCTCTCTTTTTTAGAGCACAGTGCCTGAATAAGTGTATTTTTTGTTGAACTAATAAATTGAACTGTCCAAGAAAGGAGAATCCCAAATACCCTTGGTAATTCCCTAACACAAAGGCCAGCTTACCTCTTGACCACCCAAGGATGGTTCTACCAAGCCCTGAGTACTGCAGTATTTCCCTAACCCTCCACAGATTTCCAGTCAGCATTTTAGTTTCTCTCATAGTAAAAAAGTAACATGTATTTATAGAAAAACTCAAATATAAAAGAGACATCAGAGTGATCTGAACACACCAGAGGAATCCAGAAGAAACACAAATACTGCAAGAATCAGGATATAGCTAAAACCTTTTTTAACAGGCATAGAAAAAGCCCTGGCTGGTGTGGCTCAGTGGATTGAGTGCTGGCCTGAAAACCAAAAATGCATAGAAAAAAGGAACAGAGAACAGTACAGAGAGAGCCCTTAATAATATGTTAAAAATATAATAGCAGAAAGTTTTTTTCGAAAATATAGATTGCTATAGCACAGTTGGAAGGCAAAATTTTCCAAGTTTCCTGTTAAATATAGAGAAAACTAGAAAATAAGGAGAAAAAGAAAATTAGCTCACTCCAAGATATCCAGAGAGAAAGGACAGTGAAATAGGAAACGAAATCGCTAAAGAAATGATACAAGAAATAACGGACAGAAGTTTCGATATTGAAATGACCCACCAAGCATCTAGTGCAGTAAGACATCTCACTGTGAAATGTCAGAGGAAAAATAAAGAGAAGATCCAAAAAGCATCTAGAGAGGAAAAACCAGTCCATGTAAAAAGTTACAAACAGCTGAGTATTTCTTAATGACATTATACTTTATTAATAAATAATTCTTAATACTTTATTAAATAAATATAAAATATAATGCTGTTAAGAAATACTCAGCTTTAAATATGGTAGATTTTATAAAAAATTTTAGTGAGCTTCCATTTTCTGCCAGAATTTGTTATTTTCAAATTTCAGTTAAATGCTGTTGAAATTTATGACAACAGTAACATTGAGCAGTTTTATAGTTTTTACCCCAAAATGTTTATCACATGCCTACTTTTGCTACAAACATGCCAGGAACAAGTTGAAAACATTTGTGTCCTTCACAGTAACAATTTCTGGGAGAGATTTTTCAATTCAAATTTGTAATCTGCAAGCCTACCATTTTAGGTAGGCTTTATATTATTTATTTACATATATACATATAAACATAGTATGTCTTTATTCTCCCAATAAAGAATTTCTGAGTGCAAATTTCTAAAAAAAAAAATTTAGAAATTTTGCCTGAGTGGCAGTTTTCCCTGTAACTCATATAAACAGAGGATCTATTCATTAGAGAGTAATCCTCTAATTCTTTCTCTCTTACTCTGAAATATGCCTGCTTGCTGACATATAGGAAATAGGGTAACGGTCTGATGGTTTCATGCAGTGGTTCTTAAACCTTATCTTGCATCAGAGACACCTGGAAAGCCCGTTAAAACAATTCAGTAAATAGGAGGAGGTGGGTAATTAGGAGACATCTTAAAGTCTGCCCTCCAGAGTAGGCTTAGGGTGGCTAAATAATTTGCATTTCTAAAAAGTTTCCCAAGTGGTACTGATGCTGCTGATCAGGAACTCCACTTTGAGTACTATTGATTTAATGAATATTCTTTTCTGTTTAATCAACCTAATCCTCTACTTTGCCTAGTATTTCAGTCTGAAGCTTCTCTGATGGAGGTTCTACAGAAAATAAAGCCAGGTTCCTGGCTTAGGGTTAGGGGTCTGGGGTGACAGGAGTGGTTGCCTGATGATTTGGGATTTGGGAGACGGCAACTTGGTGACCCAACTTTTCACTATATATACTTTTCCAGTCAGTCTCCCTGTTTCCATGCTACTTTCCATGGTACTTGATGCCTTCAAGTGCTGAGCGCCTGGGTTCCAGCTGGCTCCCTTCCTCAGCAAATTCCTTTGGGTAGAGCATTCCCCATTTTGCCAATTCAGTTAACTCTTCTCCATTAGTGACTTTCTAGTTCCCCCCAATTTTTTGAAGTCTTTGTCCTTTATTTTTTCCCCTTTATTTCTTTCCTACAATATTTTTCAAAAAAATCTTTTATTGTCATTTTAGTATGGTTAGGGGAGGAAAAGGGGAAAACGTGGTCAGTTCATTGTTTTTAGTTCCAACTTAACTCTGTTTAACTTGTCTTGCAAGAAATAGGCTTAAAAAAGAATCTTAGAATAATGATACTGTACTTCATTTTTTATGAAATAAAAATAATAAATCTGTAGTCCACAGTTTGGTTCTTGGCATCTTAAGTAATCAGAAACAGACCCACCAAAATAGAAAATAGATGTAGAAAGAGAATTTTTAAAAATATTTTATTTATTTATTTTTACATAGAGGGGAAGAGAGGGAGGGAAAGAAATATCAGTTGTGTTTGCCTCTCACATGCCCCCAACTGGGGACCTGGCCTGCAGCCCAGGCATGTGCCCTGACTGGGAGTTGAACTGGTGACCCTTTGTTTTGCAGGCCCACGCTCAATCCACTGAGTCACGCCAATTGGGAGAAAGAGAATTTTTTTAACAGTGGTTTTGTTTAGTTTTTATTTTTTAATTACAGTGGACATTCAATATTCTATGAGATTCAGATGTACAGGATCTAGTGGATAAACACATAACTTATGAAGTGATCCCTCTGATATATCCAGTACATACCTGACACCATACCTAATTATTGCAGTATTATTGGCTATATTTCCTAACCTGCACATGACATCCCTCAAATATTTTGTAATTGCCAGTTTGTACTTGTGAAACCCTTCAACTAGAATTTTTGTAAAAATCACTAAATCCACTTTTCCAGCCAAGATGGAGGTGTAGGTAGAAACACTGTGCCTCCTCGCACAACCAAGTTTAAAAACAAGGTTTTAGTAACAAAAATGAAACCAAACACAGAAAATTGAACTGTACTGAAGTCCAATGACAATGAACCATTCAGCCAGACTGGTAAAAGGGGCGGAGCCAGTGACTGGCGGAGCAGGGTTGCGCAGGAAAACACCAAACCAACCCAAGGACCCAGGGGCGTGGGCAGGGGTTGGCAGATCCCAGGTGTGGGGTTGCAATGGGCAGACCCAGTAAGGGCGCAAGGCAGCAGGCTGGCCACAGTCACACATTCACGTGCAGATAAACCAGGCAAAGGAGCTCGGAGTGAGACAGACCGAGCAGGCCCCAGCCGCAGGAAGCAGCAGAGAGGGCCGCCATTGCCCGTCTGTGACCCTGCCCCCACATACAGCATCACAACCCAGCAACTGGGTCATCCAACCCTGGTGAACACCTAAGGCTCTGTCCCTCATACATAACAGGTGCGAACAGACCAAAACATTATGGCTCAAGAAGAACAGCTCAGTGCCCCAGAGCCAATACTTCTAAGAGACCAAGAGATAGCCAACCTATCAGATGCACAGTTCAAAACACTGGTGATCAGGATGCTCACAGAACTGGTTGATTTTAATCACAAATTAGAGGAACAAATGAAGTCTTGACTAAGTGAAATGAAGGGAAATGCACAGGAAACCAATAGTTATGGGAAGGAAACTGGGACTCAAATCAAGGGAGTGAACCAGAAGGAAGAAAAAAAATGACCAAACAGAAAAGAATGAAGAAACAAGAACTCAAAAAAATGAGGAGAGGCTTAGGAACCTCCAGGGCATCTTTAAACGTTCCAACATCCGAATTATAGGGGTACCAGAAGGGGAAGAGGAACAACAACAAGTGGAAAACTTATTTGAACAAATAATAAAGGAGAACTTCCCCAGTCCAGCAAAGGAAATAGACTTCTAGGAAGTCCAGGAAGCTCAGAGAGTCCCAAAGAAGGTGGACCCAAGGAGGAACACACCAAGGTACATCATAATTACATTAGCCAAGACCAAAATGAAGGAGAGAATCCTAGAAGCAGCAAGAGATAAGGGGACAGTCACCTACAAAGGAGTTCCCATCAGACTGTCAGCTGATTTCTCAAAAGAGAACTTCCAGGCAAGAAGGGGCTGGAAAGAAGTTTTCCAAGTCATGAAAGGCAAGGACCTACATCCAAAATTGCTCTATCCAGCAAAGCTTTCATTTAGAATGGAAGGGCAGATAAAGTGCTTCTCAGATAAGGTCAAATTCAAGGAGTTCATCATCACCAAGCCCTTAATATATGAAATGTTAAAGGGACTTATCTAAGAAAAAGAAGATAAAAAATATGAACAGTAAAAGGACAGCAAACTCACACTTATTAACAACCACACCTAAAACAAAAGGAAACTAAGAAGACAGCTAGATCAGGAGTGGAACCATAGAAATAAATGGAGATCACATGGAGGGTTAGCAACAGGGAAGTGGGAGGAGGAGAAGCGGGGAGAAGGTACAGAGAATAAGTAGGATAGATGGTAGGTAGAAAATAGGGGGGAGGGCAAGAATAATATGGGAAATACAGAATCTAAAGAACTTCTGACACATGGACATAAACTAAAGGGGGGGAATGGAGGGTGAGATTGAAAGCGCCGGACCGGAGATCTGGAGACCTGGGCTCCTGTCCTGAATCTGCCATCTGTATTTCCCATAGAATTCCTGCCCCACTCTGTCTATTTTCTGCCTACCATCTATGCTACTTATTCTCTGTACCTNCTCCGGTTCCCTCATACGAGCCTTCCTCTAGGTGGCAGAGTTACTTCTTTTGAATGGAGCTGATCCATTGCTTAGAAGTGACAGTGAAAAGTGTGCTTGGGATGAGGCCAAGGAAGCACGTATGAAGCGTCTTCTTGAGAGATATGTTCCTAAACATCAGAAACATCTTATTTCAGGTAAGATTAAACTGTTATATCTGTTAGTGTTGGTAGAAAGTTACAGAAATTGAATTTAGAATTATATAAATTAAATTTGTTTTCCTTGTAAGTTTTGAGAAAATCCACTCAGTGGTGTCCTTGCTCCATTCCTTTAATAAAGCAGACTAACTTATTTACAAATACACATAGTGAAGGACTCTTAAGAGAAAAAGGAAGGGAATAGCAAATGTACTTTTCCTCAGGTTGTGCACAGCAAATGGTTAAGAAAACTATGAAGTTCTGACACTCTCCATAATCCTTTGGCTGAATAGCATGATGTGATGTACATTATATTTGGCTGTATCTTTGTCAGCAAATACAGCCAAGGTTGTTTATTTCTATTTCCTAAGAATCTTTTCTAATGGCTACACTTTTGTCCTATCATCTATTACAGTTTTATTTTTCTTTCCTTTTTAAAAATATATTTTATTGATTATGCTATTACAATTGTCCCATTTACCCCCTTCATTCCCCTCCACCTTGCACACCCCTCCCATCCATGTTCCCCCCCTTTAGTTTATGTCCATGTGTCAGAAGTTCTTTAGATTCTGTATTTCCCATATTATTCTTGCCCTCCCCCCTATTTTCTACCTACCATCTATCCTACTTATTCTCTGTACCTTCTCCCCGCTTCTCCTCCTCCCACTTCCCTGTTGCTAACCCTCCATGTGATCTCCATTTATTTCTATGGTTCCACTCCTGATCTAGCTGTCTTCTTAGTTTCCTTTTGTTTTAGGTGTGGTTGTTAATAAGTGTGAGTTTGCTGTCCTTTTACTGTTCATATTTTTTATCTTCTTTTTCTTAGATAAGTCCCTTTAACATTTCATATATTAAGGGCTTGGTGATGATGAACTCCTTGAATTTGACCTTATCTGAGAAGCACTTTATCTGCCCTTCCATTCTAAATGAAAGCTTTGCTGGATAGAGCAATTTTGGATGTAGGTCCTTGCCTTTCATGACTTGGAAAACTTCTTTCCAGCCCCTTCTTGCCTGGAAGGTCTCTTTTGAGAAATCAGCTGACAGTCTGATGGGAACTCCTTTGTAGGTGACTGTCCCCTTATCTCTTGCTGCTTCTAGGATTCTCTCCTTCATTTTGGTCTTGGCTAATGTAATTATGATGTACCTTGGTGTGTTCCTCCTTGGGTCCACCTTCTTTGGGACTCTCTGAGCTTCCTGGACTTCCTAGAAGTCTATTTCCTTTGCTGGACTGGGGAAGTTCTCCTTTATTATTTGTTCAAATAAGTTTTCCACTTGTTGTTGTTCCTCTTCCCCTTCTGGTACCCCTATAATTCGGATGTTGGAACGTTTAAAGATGCCCTGGAGGTTCCTAAGCCTCTCCTCATTTTTTTGAGTTCTTGTTTCTTCATTCTTTTCTGTTTGGTCATTTTTTTTCTTCCTTCTGGTTCACTCCCTTGATTTGAGTCCCAGTTTCCTTCCCATAACTATTGGTTTCCTGTGCATTTCCCTTCATTTCACTTAGTCAAGACTTCATTTGTTCCTCTAATTTGTGATTAAAATCAACCAGTTCTGTGAGCATCCTGATCACCAGTGTTTTGAACTGTGCATCTGATAGGTTGGCTATCTCTTGGTCTCTTAGAAGTATTGGCTCTGGGGCACTGAGCTGTTCTTCTTGAGCCATAATGTTTTGGTCTGTTCGCACCTGTTATGTATGAGGGACAGAGCCTTAGGTGTTCACCAGGGTTGGATGACCCAGTTGCTGGGTTGTGATGCTGTATGTGGGGGCAGGGTCAGAGAGGAGCAATGGCGCTTGTTCCACGCTCTCTCCAGATTTCGTTCCCCTCTGCTGCTTTCCACAAGCAAATTTGACCCTTCTCTTGCTGGTTCCTGGGTGTGTGGGCTTATGCACCCTCCAGGACCCTGTGGGTCTCTCCAACAAACTCTCTGTGAGCCTGGAAGCCTCTCCCTGCACCTCGACCCTGGAAAGTTTTTTTAATTGGTGCTTTTAGGCTTTATTTTCTGTCGCTGGGGCCCTGGTTTGTGCAGTCTGTCTCATTGCTCCTTTTTTGCCTGATTTATCTGCACTGGAATGTGTGACTGTGGTCAGCCAGCTGCCTTTTGCCCTCACTGGGTCTGTCCGTTGCTACCCCACACCTGGGATCTGCCAACCGCCGCCTGCAGGCCTTGGTTAGTCCGGCCACTTTTTTCTGTGAGACCTGTTCTGCCAGCCACTGACTCCACCCCTCTTACCGTCTGGGTGAATGGTTCATTGTCGGACTTCCATACAGTTTAATTTTCTATTTTGGCTGCGTTTTTATTACTAAAACTTTGTTGTCTTTAAACTTGGTTGTGCAAGGAGGCACAGTGTTTCCAGCTACAACTCCATCTTGGCCGGAAGTCCCAAATATTAATTCTTTTCCACTAGTATGTACTTTGAATTAACATAGATGTTAATGCCATCAGTGCAAATAAACTTAATGTTGGATATATCACACGAATGTCAGTTTGTAAGCTGCAGCTTGTTTTGTTTTTTTCTTTTTTCCTATTTTAGGTTGTACACCATTACATAAGGCTTCTCAAGAGGGATCTAATGATGTAATTGTAGAGTTATTAAAAGCTGGTGCAAATGTCACTTGTGAAAATCTAGATGGAATTCTGCCCTTGCATGCTGCTGTTGCAAATAATCATTTAAAGGTATAGTGCACATCACAGTTGGTTCCCATTACTCTTTTTTAGAAAAAATGAGTGAAGAAAATGAAGGTATTTTATTATTATTTATTTATCCTCACCCTAGAGTATATTTATTGATTTTAGAGAGCGGGGGAGAGAGGGCAGGGGGTAGGGGGAAAAAAGAAATATCGATGTGAGAGAGAAATACTGATCGGTTGCTTCCGGTATGCTCCCTGACAAGGGATCAGACCTTCAATTTTTTGGTTTGTTGGATGATGCCCCCACCATCTGAGCCACCGAGCCAGTATTTTAAATTGAGAACTAAAGTAACTCCTTACAACAAATTATTTTTGAAGGCTTAAAATTTCAAATGAAGACAAGACATTGTGTATACATTGGAAAATCAATATATTTACTAATGAGTCATTTTTCCATTATCTCTTCATTACTTAAGTCATGTAAATTGGAATAAAATGAATGGGTTGAGAGTAAACACAGGCTATAAATCTAGTACACTCCATTTTTAATGCTCTTAAGTGATTTCCCTATTGTGCATAAAAGAGTCTAATCATACTGATGATACATGTAACAGCTAGACTTTATTCTTTGAAATCCCAAAGAAATGGGTAAAAACATAAGTAGTTTGTTACTTGGGGATTTGTATATATTTTTTTATTTTTCCTAATCAAGCAAGGTAACAAAAATATAAGAAAAGATTACTATGCTCACTATTTTAGTATCGTGAATTTCAAATCTTTAAAATTCTGTAGATTTTTATTTGTTTTTTGTCAACATTTTCTTTTTTAAAATATATTTTATTGATTTTGCCATTACAGTTGTCCCATTTCCCCCCTTCACTCCCCTCCACCCTGTACACCCCCTCCCTTCACATTACTCCCCCTTTAGTTCATGTTCATGTGTCATCAGTTCTTTAGCTTCTACATTTCCCACACTACTCTTGCCCTACCCGTGTCTATTTCCTCCCTACCATCTATGCTACTTATTCTCTGTACCTTCTCCCCCCTTCTCCTCCTCCCACTCCCCTGTTGCTAACCCTCCATGTGATCTCCATTTCTGTGGCTCTGCTCCTGATCTAGCTTTCTGCTTAGTTTGCTTTTGTTTTAGGTGTGGTTGTTAATAACTGTGAGTTTGCTGTCCTTTAAAAATTGTGTAGATTTTTAAACATGCCTCTTTGTTTGACAAACCTTAGGAGAAAACTTTTATTATTATCAGTGGGCAATAAAGATTTCAGGAATAATCATAGACTCTAAAAAGTAGTTAAGAAAACTACCACCAATAACAGCAATATAAAAAAAACTAGGCTTTATATATAAAATTTCTCTGATCTCTCACTAATACCTACTTAATTTTGTGAACATACATAACCACTGTTTTCAGGTTAAATTTAATCATGTGAAAGAATAGAGTTACTGAATTTATGATCTGAGATAAAAGATGTAAACTAATGATTAAGAATAATACCAGATGGGTGGGTTAATGTCCAAGGTGGTCTAAGGACCAAAGAAGCTCTTTTGCCTTTAATACATTTACATTAAAAAAGAATAGACAAAATCTCAAGGTTATATGATTTTGAAATGGAAGAAAGGAAACAGGAAGATTCATTAAAGTGATGAACTTGTTGGCTATTTGTGCAGGGAAAAGGCCACTTAGAGTGAAACCACTTTTTTCAAGGAGGCAAACAACATTCTTAAGAGACATCTTTATTATAAGCTTTTTAAAACCATTCTCTACAGTCCTTCCCAGATAGCCCAGTTGGTTAGAGTGTTGTCCCAATACATCAAGGTTGTGGATTCTATCGCTGGGCAGGGGACATATAAGAATCAGCCAATAAATGCATGAGTAAGTGGAACAACAAGTTGATGTTTCTCTCTCTAAAAAGACGTCAATTAAAAAAAAAACAGTTCTCTACATGCATTGCAGAATGGGTATAACTTCCATACACTGGTATAACACTGTTCTCATCATAGTTAGCAAATAGCATTCTTAGAGACATCTTTATTACAAGTGTTTTTGCATACTTCTCTACATACATTGCAGAATGGGTATAACTTCCATTCATTGATATAACACTGTACTCATACTAGCTAACAAATAGCCAGAAGAAACTATCAATGCAATTATATGGATGAATCTCAAAATTATCATGCTAATTGAAAGAAACCAGACACAGAGACCATATACTATATATTTTAGTCATATGAAATTCTATAAAAGGCAAAATTTGTAGTGATTGAAGCAGATCACTGAAAGCCAAGGGCCAAAAGGTGATGGGAAAGGATTGACTGCAGAGGCATAACAGATTTTTTCTGACAGTGGAATGTTTCTAAGTCATGATTATAATAGTGATTACTTCAGTAAAGCTATTAAATTTTAAAAAATAAAGAAAAAAACAGGTGAGAAACCTATTTCTTGGTCACCTAATCTTTGCCAAGCTCTTTGTTCTCAGGTCCATCCCATCATGTTACCTGGGACTCGCTCCCAACTCTAACTTTAGCCTTTCCCGTTTAGTGCCTTTCAGCCCTGTTGTCTTAGACTTTTTCCTATGAGTGAGTTAGATTGAAAAACAGCTGCTTAAGGGCCTATTCTCTGAGCAGGTTCTCTGAGTCTTCCATACCAATGTATTAAATTAATCCATGTTAATATATTAAAGTCGAAGTCCTAGAGAAAGGCCCTGTCTTAACACACAGGCAGAATAGTTATTGTTTATATGGCATAAGTTTTTTCAGAGTTTTTTCAGCTTTTCTAGGAAGCTTTTCTAGAAAAGCTTTCTTTTCCAAAAATAGTTCTCTCTCTCTTCCATATAGCGTAGGAAAGATAGAATAAAGAATCTGTATTTTTAAATAATTTAACTGGTGACTTTAATGATCACTCAGACATAAACACTACTGGACTGAGGAACTGTTCACCCCATCTTCTTAAAAAATAAAATACTCAGACTTTACTAATGTATAGATATGCAGGTTTCATCAAAAAAATTTTTACAGGAGACTTTTCCCATATGGCATTTATCTCTTGTTTTTTATTACCTCCATGGGTCTTTTTTGTGACTCTTTAAGGAAGAGAGATAGGATTAGGGGACTAGTTTCATTAAAAGCCCACTATGTGCCAGATAATTTACAAGGGCTCACATTTAATCCTCATAGGTGATAAAAATAAGATTCAGATGGTAAGTAAGTTGCTCAAGGACATAGCTAGTAATTAGCAAGAGTGAGTTCTTTATGCTTGACTTTAAAATAAGTGTTTCCTTTATGCTGTGCTATCTGTAGACTGATGGAACAAATAATGGGCTATCCCTGTCATTACAGCTGTCCCGTTTGCTCCTAAACTTCTTCTTTATCTCTAAACACAGGCAGAAATAGAAAAGCTACTAGCACATCACATATCTCTATTTTAACAGAATTCTGACCATCTTAATTGGAAAGTTTTTTAGTGGTTTCAGTCACTTGCCTCATGCAAATGGAATCATTGGCAAACAGTTTTTACTAATTGACTTGTACCACAAACTAAGTAGTAGCCATCTTTGACTTCGATCAGTTACACACTGACTTGTAATACATAACCTTGAGTTATTTAGAAAAACCTTATTTATACTAGATTATTTTGCCCCTAAAATGTCACAGTCTCTCACCTCAGTTCCCTTTTCTATAAAATGATGAGGTTGGAGTAGATTATTTCTGTTTCCATTTATCTATAACATTATGTGACTGTAAATCAATTATTTGGGATATATATTTACATAGACTCTATTAGATTGGATATTAGGTTTCCTGAAATGTAATCCAAATAGAGCTTTATTCAGCTATGTCAAATGGCAATTTATAAGACAGTTTATAATATAATATAGTTCTGAAGTGGTTTTTTTAAAGTTTTTTAAAAGATTTTATTTATTTGTTAAAGGGAGAGAAACATCAGTTGGTTGTCTCTTGCACTCCTGCAACAGCCTGCAACCCAGGCATGTGTCCTGACAGGGAATTGATCCGAAGACCTATCTGCTTGCAGGCTGGCACTTAATCCACTGAGCCACACCAGCCAGGACTGTGAAATGATTCTTGCTCCCCTCTCCACCCATCCTCCAGCAGCTTGTGGGAGGTAGTGTGTGTGGGGGGGGAGGACTCCTGCCTACAGGGCCCTCCCACCCCCATGAGAATAAGTCTACCAAGACATGATCTGCTTGGGGAGGAAAGGTGGCCAATCTCTCAAAGGAAAAGGGCCAAGAGCCTTTTCCTCAGTGGGCTTTTATTGGGTTTGTTTTGCACAGGAGTATAGGTAAAGCTCATTAATCATTGTCAGGCAGTAAGGATCAAACAATGGATAACATGCATAGAACTCTGAGGGCTTATTTTGAGTCAGGGTCAAATAACTAAAGGGCCATAAAACTTTGAGGAACAAACTTACTTCCTGCTTGGACTCTTATCATTTAATTGAGAGCATTCTAAGCAAAACAGGTTTCACAGGATTTTATATATTCTTTCTTAGGTCTGGTTGCCCTTTCCAGCACAGGGCGGAACCCACCACCAGCATTGTTTCAAGCTTAAGTCAGGTAGGGGAAGTAAGGCAGCCAAGAGATTAGGAGACTTCTTGCAGACAGAATGAGGGAGGACTCAAGCTATGTAAAAGTCAAGGGGTGAAGGTTCATCACCCCTTTTCTGTAGCCTCCAAATCCTTCCCTGGGGGTCCATGATCATGCCTATCTTAGTCATCCCTCCCTTGAGGAATCTTACCCATCATTGGCTAACTGATCAAGCATTGGGGGCCCATCAGAGCGAAGTAAAAGGAGCAGAGGCAGCGCCCCTGCCAGGGAGATAAGCTTTGTCTCCTTAGTGGCTCATGGTCTGAAGGTCACTCAGCCTTAGTCATGGCAGGGTTACAGCTTCTGAAATCAGGCAGGGTGCTTCCCAACAAAGGAGGACAAAGGGCTCTGTTAAAGAAATTGAATGAACCTTCTGAACACAGTCTACCAATGTCTGCCTCTTACTGCAGTAAAGGCAGTATATCTGGTACTTCCATGGCATCATATTTGGTCCCTACAGGAACAAACCAGGCCAAATCAGGGGGTTCATTTGTAGTTATATCAATCTTAACAAATATTCTTGACCAGAATTTGAAAACTTTTCTGATAACTTTCAACACTTTGCAGTGGTGTCTTATAATGAAAGCAGAAATTACTGATCTAAAGTGTCAATAGAGATAACTTTGGGAAAATATCTTCTAGGCAGCTGAGATTCTACTGCAACATGGATCAAACCCTAATCAAAAGAGTCAAAAACAGAGGACTGCTTTAGATGAAGCAGATGGTGAAAAAATGAAGGAGCTGCTAAAATCGTATGGTGCCATTGAGACTGAGAATAGAGATCAGAATAACGCTATAGCCACTGGTATGTATGTCAGTATTGCTTACTGTTTCTATAGATGTATACCTCTGCTTAGAAAAGTAAATTCTGTATATTTGTAGTATAAATTGTTTTATAATGTGAATAGATGTTTTGTATGTTTTAAACTCTTGAAAAAACGTTTACTTTTAGAAAGTAAAATTTCTAAACTTGATTTAATTTATAAATCATATGATCCTATTTGACTTGGAATTCGTGTTGAAATAAAACCCATACTATTCATTAAACAAACATTAATCAACCTACCATTGGGTGTGACATAGAGATGTAACTGAAACTACACAGATTGGTTTATCTGTAGTGAGGATAGAAAAGAATATACTACTAAACAGTCTGCAACTAAGATTTCATTACTTCAAAATTTCTAATGATTCATATAAAAGGTAGACTAATGCCAGCTTTTAAAGAATCTAACATTCTAATGCTAGAATATGGATTTATTAAGTAAATATATGGGTATGTGTGTAATATAATAGTGAAAAATATTTGAAGGTAATATACAGCCAGGCAAAATTTTATGAACCATTTTTAGCAGTGATTTGAATTTAAATAATATAAGCAATTGCTGAGGGATAATCATTCTGTCATGTTTTACTAGTAAGTTAGATCACATGTAGGTCAAGGTCAAAACTGAGAGAAGGTTCCTCTTTGCATTGTCTGCCACTATATGGTAAGTCCACAGCATCAGGGTCTTTTTTAGATCCCCATCCATGTCTGTCCCTCTCCACAGCCATATCTGAAGGTTCAGGCCCCATGATTTACTTGTATATCAGCTCAGCTTAAGAGAAGCCTTGCATGTGAAGTTATTGAGCACTCTGTTATGAAGTGCTTTATCTTTTCCAACTTGTCTGTTGTTTCTTGTGCACATATTTCCTTGGTCAGATACTCCCAAAGGGATGGGGGATATAGGAGGCAATGGAGAAAGGAAACCCAGAATGGGGGAAGGGTCAGAGAGAACTTTACAATAAGTAGTAGTGATAGTGCTTAAGAGCACAGACTTTGGGATCAGATCTGGTTTCAGTTCTAGCTGTGTGACAATTAGACAACCTCCTAAATCCCTCCAAGCTTCACTTTCCTCTTTCCAATTTACAGAAATTGATATAATAAGCTACTTATTTCATAGGGTTTATATGAAGATCAAATAAGATGATTCAGGAAAAGAGTTTGGGTATCCAGCATGTGATAAGTATTCAGTAAATGTTAGCTATAATTAGTCAATTGATAATTAATACCAAGGTGTTGACCAACACTAGGACATTATAATAATTGTAGATGTAATTTATCCATTTCTGTCACCATTGAAATTGATAAAATGAAGCTGAATTTTTTCATGTTCTTACTGTATTTTCTAATTTTATTTCTTAAAGTAAAAATTACTACTGTCCAGGCCAAAAGACACAAGCCGTGTTATAGTGATGACTTAAAAACTGTTGATCCACCTTCTCTTTCACACCAAGAAAAAACAAGAGAAAGCCTTCCTATGGTGAGTGAAGTTGAAATCCTTTGTTCTTCAGCCTAGAAAGTGCCATTCTTTGGGCCAGCCAGACTTTCGTTATTGGCAGCATGCTTTCCTTTTTAAGAACATGCAGCTTGAAAATGTTTTTTATCATTTAAAAAAAAAAGACTGATTGAACAGAATGAGCCAAGAAGATATGTTCTGTGGTTAATTCTCCTCTGTGGTTATCTGCATTGATTAAGAGTTGTAGATTAGCTGCTATCTTTTATACCTAGGTTTGGTTCTTTGGCTACTTCTTGTTCTACACACACTACCAGTGTAATAGTGTGTGTTTATTGTCCCACTTCCTAAAAGTTTCTGGGATACATACTAGGTAGAAAAGACTCCGAAACTCAGACAGCAGAAAGGAAAGCAAGCTGGTTAGCCATCCTGGATCCCACATGGTTTATAGTGATAGATTGTGTTTGCCATATATGAAACCCTTCATGTAAAGGTATATTTTTGCAAACAGTAGTTGCTCAATAAAACACATATTAATCCATCAGATATATATATACTTCATTTGACAAAAAACACAACATAACTAGATCCTCACTACTCGCTTCTTAAGCAAAGTAGTACCCTCAGTGAAATACTGTTTTGAGAAAGACTATGTAAGTTGATTGCATTTCTCTTACACACTTTGTGTTAGTGAAGAGAGGGAAAATGTCATCATTGAACCCAAATTATGATTAATCATCTAATTTATATCTCTATATTAAGTGGTATTCAAGCTAAATTGCATTTGCCTCAGCACTTTGAAAATATTTTGCCCTGTTTCCTGGTATCTGTTGTAATAGATGAAAAGTCAGTTGTCAACCAAATTGTCAATTCCTTGTAGGTAATCTGGCTTTTAATCTCACCGTTTTTAAGATGTTTTTCTCCTATTCTTTTATGTTCTACAGTTTCAGTGGGTTGTGTCTATGTTTTTATTAATTATACTCAGGACTAAACATGCTCCTTTAATGCGAAGACATTTCTCATTTGTATTCTGGAACCTCTCAGTCTTTGTATCTTTGAATATTGCCTTTCTTCTATTCTCAGTATCCTCTATTTTTGGAACTCCCATTGAGATGTCTGTTAGACTCATCTTCATATGTCCTAATACATTTTTCTTATTTTCCATCACTTTAACTCTACCTATTATATTCTGGGTGATTTCCTTTAATTTCTCTTCCAATTCATTATTTTTCTCCTCAAATCTTTTTCATCTCTTCAGTCTATACGTTGACTCTTTCATTTTAATGACTATTTTTATTTCTAGAATTTTTCTGCTTTTCACACTTTTAAAAAAGAAAACAAAACAAAAAAACTGTTCTGCTCTTGCCTTACAATATTTTAACATTTTAAAATACCTTTTAAAATGTTTGGAAAGATTTTTTAAATTTCATTTAATTTAAATGAATTTAATTTAAGTGAATTTAATTTTTTAAATTTCATTAAAAAAATCTTCCCAAACATTTCAAAAGGTATTTTCAACTCTTCTTTTGACTCTTTTTCATCATAACATGATTCTTCACGTGGTTTGTAATTTTTTTTACTGCAGTCTCTCTTCAGTGATGGTGTTTACTGTGGGAATTTTGGTGAATCTGGGCTTCCTGTTTAACATTTGCCTCTGTTGGGGCCTTAGAGGTCTCTCAGTTGCACACCAATTTTCATGCTAACTTCTCAGTTTGGGTTTCTGAACCACACATTTTGTAAATTTAATCCTCATATTCATGTGTGACAAATGTAGGTCTCTTCTACCTAAAGCCCTGGATAGGTGACAAGAGAGTTTTTCTAACCCTTATCTAATCTGTAAGGACAACAGCAGGGCCGCTAGCAGCCTGCAGGAGCTCCATTATAACTCCCGCCTCATGCAGGCTTGAGGCCTTATCTCCTGTTCTTCTATGGGCATTGAAAACCTAGCCCCTAATATCTGTGTTTGTTCCAAAGTCCTCAACAGGCCACTCTAACTTTATTTCTGGCACCAGGGAATTTCCCTTTTTCCATTTTTAGCTCTGAGTGTGTGTGTGTGTGTGTGTGTGTGTGTGTGTGTGTGTGTTTAAAGCTTATTGTATTTTGTCCAGTGTTTCCATGTGTTGGTAGTAGTTCCTTATATATCAGCTCAGCCCACTGTATTGTATCTTACAGGTATATTTTCATGTAAAGATTAGAACATGATGAAAAATCACTCTATTGTTACTAAATCTATGGGTGTTTGCTGTAGGAATGGTGTATATCATTTTAGATGTCTAGCCCTAGAAAATGTGTGATGGAGATGTAGGAGTCTGAAGAAAACCAACTTTACAAAAAAGAAAAACTAAAGTGAAATGCGAGGACTTTAAATGTAAAATTGATTTTGAACATTAGGAATTTCAAACCAGATTGGGAATGAGGAGTGACTCTGTGGCCACATACAAGGGAAATGAGATGCTTTTAGTTTGGTACTACCATCAGATCACAGCTTGTAGGCAGCCTCCTCCTCTATCTCATATTTAAGAAGTACAGAGATAATAATAATCAACATTCACTGAGTACTTGCTATATGGCAAGCTGTCCTTTAACTACTATCTTAATGCATTTAGTCCTCATAATAACCCTTCTAGGTAGGTCCTGTTATTGTCATTATTTTCCTTATTGTAGATGAGGAAGCTAAAATAAGAGAGGTTAAATAATTTAAGCCAAAATTACATTTCTATTAAGAAGCAGTGCCAGAATTAAGCTCCAGCCAGTCTGGCTCTGGAGCCTGTACTTTTTACCATTGTGAAATATTGTACAAAATTTAAAAGAGGTGTCAGAGGCAAAGACGATTCTGCCATAGTAAAAATAGCAAATCTGGAATAAAATCACAGTGAAGTTTTATAGTAAGGAGAATATAAACTGTGTAAAACTGCTTGTTCCAAAGATGATCCTAGGTTAGGGTTTTTGGGGGGGGGGTTGTTTTTTAAGATACTTGAGCAGTAATGAAGGTGGAATATGGAGGCTGGTATGGGAGTGAAAGTTTATGGCCAGTGGTGGCTAAGACATGCATCCACTATATATAACGCAAAAGAGAAAAGAAAGCCAGCATCAGAAGTTGTTTTCTTTATCCGCACCTGTAGGTAGAGGCTTAGCCTGGGCCCAAATTCAGACCTTTAGTTTGCTTTTATAACCATAGCCATTCATTGTAAAAAGAAGTAAAGCTCATTGTTTATTTGTTTTTAATATTTGTATTTTATAGTTTCATTTTGATTCATTTTATAAATGATAGCAATGAGATTGCTTTTCAGCATAGTTGGATGGTTTTATTGTGTGCATTTTCCATATCCCTTCTGGGCAACAAAGTAAAATCTCAGAGTAATATACTTAGAAGGCTTGGATGATCTACACACTTTAAAGATGAATGTGTATTGAGAATATATTAAAGGACAGATAATTTGAGTCATTTTGTTACAGAACAGAGATCCAAGAAGGGGTGAAATATTTGGCCCACCCTGGGATGCCAAAAACTGTTGCAGAACAGATACACTGAGGCCCGAACTTCAAAGGTGGTATACTAATACTGTCTGGACCACCTACTGGGCCCCATCATCCGTCCCCAGTTGGAGAGACATCTCTCAATGCCAGAGATTTGTGAAAAGGAAAAGAAATGTTTATTTAAAGCTATACAGACCTAACCTAATGTCTTCATTAAAATATCAAAGTTCTCTAGAATATCCACCTACATACACAGCACTCCCTTCTCCCCATGCCCTAATTCAGGGTACCGTAACTCAGGAAAAGAGCACAAGTCCATTTTTCCAGGCCACTGGTACCATCAGCTGTGTTGTCGTCCAGGCAGCATCTCCAATTAATCCAAAGTCATGTGGCACCTTCTCACAGTCTACTGGCAAGGGTTCTTTGTACCCATTTTTCCAGGCAAAGTCCCTCCTGCTTCCCAGGCCGTGCAGCCAAAGGGAGCACCCCAAAGCCGAGTAGGCCTCTTCTACCAAAGCTGCAGGGGTCTGCACTCCACCAAAAGCGCATGGCTTTCTTCTTCACCTGGCTGCAGGGCTCTCCATTCTGGCAAAGCTATGTGGCTCTCCCCTTCACCTGGGCAAGAGGGGGTCCTCACTCTGCTAAAACCATATGGCTCTCTCTTTAATGGCTGCCGTGTCTGGGTTTTAAATCTCCTTACCAATCTTCCTCTGTACTCCTATTTCCGACTCCTCCCATGATCAGTTACACCTGCCAATATTTCTGTATTGTTGCAAGTTTACTGGGCTGCCATTGTGAGTCTGGGCAGGTATGGCCCCATGTCACGGAGCCAGTCTTCTCCAAACTCTCACGCAGGCGCTGTAACCTGGGGGACCGGCTCCCCCAGTTACATCTTGGGTGGAAGTCACTTCTATCCCCTGGCTCAGAGCAGGACCACAGCTATTTAACATATCTATGCAACCAGTTAAAGGTTATAGATATGTTAAATGACCATGCTGCCCCAGTGCTGGATCTCAGAAGGAGTAATTTGAGTAAGTCTGTGCATGTGCCCTTTAAGAGGAACTGCCCAGGACTCCAGAAGTTTTCTGTCTTCCATAAGCTCAATCCCAGTGGATTTTTACAGCCAGAAATTCTAGAGATTTATCTTCCTGGTACTGAAACCCTGGGCTGAGGGGCCTGGTATGGACCTGGGACCCCTCACTCCCAAGATATCCCTCCTGATTTTCATCTACCACATGTGGGTACAGGACCAGCCCGTTCTCTTTGTCTCTCTTACCAGTTTCAATGTGGTTTCTTTTTTAATTCCATAGCTGTAGGACTTCCATTCAGCTTGATTTCTGGCAGTACTGAATAACGGTGATTCTGCAGTTTAGTTGTAATTTTGATGTAGTCGTGTGAGGAGACAAGCACATTTACCTACACTGCCATTTTGGTAGTGAAATTTCCATCCTTATTTGATAAAGTAGTATTTTTAATAGCACTTTCTTTAGCACTTTCACTGTGCATTTGTCAGTTGCCTATTAGAAACATCTAATTTCTTATAATGTTTTTAATATTTTTATTTGATAGCATCAAACCATCAGTGCCATTCTACAAGATATAGAAGAAAAACAAGAAAATTTATTGGAGTTTGAAATAAGAACCCCTGAAGATGCAGGTAAATAGGGATTCATACTCAAGTTTGAATCATTACTACCTTATCACAGTGACTGAAAAAATGGCCTTTAAAAAAAATGTGAGAGCAGAGTGTCAGGAGAGATTATTAGAAGTCAATGATGCAAACTGGTAGTTGATATAATTTTTTTTAAGATTTTATTTATTCATCGTTAGAGGGGAAAGGAAGGAGAGAAGGAGAGAAGTGTCAATGTGTAGTTGCCTCTCGTGAGTCCCCTGCTGGGAACTGGCCTGCAACCCAGGCATGTGCCCTGATTGGGAATCGAACCGAGATCATGATAATTGTTGATAAAGATACCTGGATTCAAGGTGTAGCATGAGTCACTTGAGAGCTACTCAGAACCATGATCAGAATAAGCTGCTGGATCTGGCTGGTGTGGCTCATTTGGTCCGAGCATCGTCCTGTAACCAAAAGGTGGGGGGGGGTTGATCTTCAGTCCAGGCACATGTAATTCCCAGTGTAGGCATGCATGGGAGGCAACGAGTTAATGCTTCTCCCTTACATCAGTGTTTCTCTCTCTTCCTCTCTCTCTAAAAAGCAATGAAAAAAATGTCCCTGGGTGAAGATAAAAAAAAAAGAATAAGCTACTATGGTGATATGTCTAGATGAAGATCACAAAGCACAAGATAGTGATTAGAGACAAGATTATGTTACTTTGGCTTGTCAGCTTCACCCAACTGTGGTAACCCTAACAAATTAGGAAAGGCATGTGTAGTAGTGACACAGCAAAGCAAATCCTCATACCTTTTGAATGAGCAGATATGTCTTACTGCGTAGATATCTTCCTGTTTACAAAACATTAGTGATTCAAGATAGCAAATTAGACTAATTTCTGACCTAATTATCTTATTTTCTCAAAACCTCAGTATTTGAAAACCTTTGATAGTTCACAGCTACTTTTACTTTTAAAAAAGATTTTATTTATTTATTTTTAGAGAGAGGGGAAGGGAGGGAGAGAGAGGGAGAGAAACATCGATGTACAAGTGAAACATCAATCAATTGCCTCTCACATGCCCTCAGCCAGAGACCTGGCTGGGAATCGAACCAGTGACCTCTTGGTTTACAGGGGTTTATGGGGTGACAGTCCACTGAGCAACACTAGTCAGGGCACAGCTCTGTTTTCTTTAATTATGATTTACAAGGTGGAAAGTAGCTCCTGATATATGCATATCTGAATGTTAAAAGTTAGCTAAAAATAATTTAAAGTATCTCATCAATCTTTCATGTAGCAAGATACAACTGTTAGTTCGTCTCTTGTCCTAATTTATGCTATGAAGATTTTTAAAAATCATTTCCTTTTAAATTGTACCCATTCTACTATTCATCCTGGCCTAATACATGGTACATGTTATACTTTGAGGAAAATAATCCAAAATAATTTATATCCCCCTGAAATATGATGATTTATACATTTTACTTAGTATTTACAATGTCTTACATATCTATCTGCCTTCAGGTGGAAGCCCTCATAGGCAGGATCATAGGACAGGCCCCACATCGAATCTTCAGGATCCTGGTATATTGGACGCACTGTTGGAAGGGAGGACATTTCCAACACAGCAGCAGCTTTCTCTGCCCTGCTGTGGAAATTCCTTGCTCTTTAGGATCTCAGCCTCTAGGTGTTCAAGGAGAAAGCCAGATATGAGTCCATTATCACCTCACCTGGAAGCTATTATGCTCTCAACAACCCTTAGAGAAATGCTCCCATTAGGCTTGAAATACAGGAGAAACCCCCACACCCCTCACTTTTGCTGCTCAGGGTGGGGATTCCCACCCTCTGAAGCAACAGTTCTGTAGAGAAATATCTTTGGAAACTCACTACCTTCATATTCTGACACCTTTAATATCTTCGGCTGAGAGGGTCTAAGAGTAATGAATCCCATTTTGTACATTTCTTTGTAATTTTTTCTTTTAGATGTATTGCATTCACTTTTATACCAGATAATCTTTAGTGCCTCAACTTAGCAGAAAAAGTGTTCATTTAAAATTTGTATGTTATTTTTTCTGAGCATTTTAACTATATACTTCAAAAATCTCTTTTCCATGTGTGGTGTTAGATAAGGATAGAATGGAGTTCTCTCCATAGAGTTTTCCTGTATTTTCTGCTCTTTTATCTGTTGAATAATTCCTCTCATCCTCATTGTTTTATAATGCCTTATTATCATATACATTAATATGCCTTATTATCATACATATTAGGTCAGTTTCTAGGCTTTCTAAGATACTATTAATTTAATGTCTCTTTGATAAATATCACATGTAAATATCTTTATATCCTTTCTTTTTTTCTTTTTACTTTTGTTCAAGTACAGTTGTCTCAATTTTCCCACCACCACTTCCCCCACCACACCCACCCCGACATCCCACCCTCAAACAGAATATTTGAGGTTACTATGATAATGTTGTTTTTACCTGTGGTTTAAAATTAGAAAACCCAATGTGACTGGATACACAGATAATGCAAATATCAGTATCAAATCTGCTAAACAAATTTATATTTAAATTCTTAATGATCATAGACGTCCCCCCCCTTTTTCAGCACATGTATCACATTGTGAAACTAGCCTTTTGGGGGAGACAAAAACTACTCTGGGAACACTGATTCTTTCCTTCTCAAATCATTTGTCTGACTTTCAAAGGCAGGTTTTGGAACAAATTCCAACTCTGAACTTCATGTTATTTCTAACCATTGATTTTCTTTAGCTAAATCATCTAGAAAAATATGCATTGATCTAAAAAATTAGATAGAAACTTAGGGGAACAAAGCCAAAGTGGAAATGAATAGCAAGTGGTTTAAAAGAAATCTGGTCTAAGCCTTTCAATTTCCTATTTCAGAATCCGTATTTGGACATAATCAGTATTCATGTGTGAATACTGTGGATTTGTAATGGGGCTGGGGTAGTGCATGCTGCCTTTACTTAGGAGGCAATGGAAGAAAGTAGGAAAATTATAAGTAATTATTATAAAACTTATTTCAGTTAGATCTATAGGTGACCTTCGATTTCATATAAGCCTACGTAAGTGTTAAGAACAAGAACTGGCTCTGGCTGGTGTGGCTCAGTGGATTGAGTGCTGGCCTGTGAACTGAAAGGTTCGTGGTCCAGTTCTCAGCCAGGGAAAATGCCTGGGTTGTGGTCCAGGTCCCCAGCTGGGGGCATGTGAGAGGCAACCAGCCGATGCTTCTCTTGCACATCTCTCCCTTTCTTTCTCCCTCCTTTCCCCAGTGTCTAAAAAAATCAATAAAACCTAAAAAAAAAGGAGAAGAACTGATAGCACAATTCTTATTTTTAAACTCGTATAACATAGTTATATATAGTATAAATATATAGAACAATACATCATATAGGTATATTAAGGTGCACACACAAATATATACAGTGTTATCAAAGTATTAATAGAGGTCATGTGACCCACCTAGGTTCACTGACCTTAGTCAGTGGGGTAGCCAGATTAGAACTAGCCTGGCTGCTTTCTTGGTACAGTGTTCTTACTGGAACATCTCAGGATACTTCCATAGGGTGATACAAGTTAATAAGTCATGATTTTTATATCTGGGCCATCGATATTGGGGAAGAAGGAGGAAAATAATAAAATTAATAGTAAGGCTGAATTCTATGTGACCAAATTTTACGTTTGCTGTGTCTTAATTAACAGACTTGTTACTTTATTACCATGTTTCTAGAACAATACACTGAAAAGATGTTAGAAATAAAAGAGGTTATGGATTCTGTGCTTGCCAAACAGAAGGCAGAAAGGGATGATCTGGCTAAAAAATACAGGTGAGTGAAAAAAATAGATGTGTTCGAGTTTTCAGATTTTTGTATTTATAGCTATAATAGTAAGGCCTAGAGTTTCTTAAGAATACAAATATCCTCTTCCTGGGTGGTTCAGTTAGTTGGAGTATCATCCTGTACACCAAAAGGCTGCCAGTTCAATCCACAGTCAGGGCACTTACCTAGATTGAGGGTTTGGTTGCCTGAGTACAGGAGGCAATTGATCAGTGTTTCTCTCTCTGTCTCTCTCTTTCATCAATAAACATCCTCAAGTGAGAATTTTTAAAAAACTACAAAAAAAAAGAACACAAATACTGCTTAGGGCCAAAAATAACTTTTTGAGGTTATCTAATATAGTACCACCATGGGGAATTATACTTCCCAGAAAGATAGTTTTTTCTTTACTACTGGAAGTACTCAGAACATGACATTGTCATATCTTGCAAAGTTGTGTGCAGCCAAGATTTTTACTAAAACCTTTCTGGTCATGAATCCCAAAAGTAATTTTTTGTCTTTAGTAAACTCAAATTTTTTACATTAAAATTTTCCTTTTTGCTACTATAAATGTTCCCCTGAGCAGTTTAATCGTGTATATTTTGTCATTTTGTATACTTCTAAATTCTCAGGGCTCTTAAGAAGTTTTATCATGATTATATTATTTATATACCACTTCTCATCCCTTTTTGGGAAAGATAATATATATACTTTTTTCTTATTTGGATATTATTTTTATTAGTTTTTCATATACTTAGCTACGTATGTCTCCTATTTTTTTTTCTTGTGATAAGAACTTTTAAGATCTGCTCTCTCAGTAACTTTTAAATGCACAATACAGTATTACTAACAATAGCCACCATGCTGTACATTGCATCCCCATAACTTACTCATTTTATAACTGGAGGTCTGTACCTTTTGACCACCTTCACCCATATTGCCCACCTCCCACACCCCAACCCTGGTAACCACCAATCTCTTGTCTGTATCTATGTCATACACACACACACACACATATGTACAAACACACATACATGCATACTAAATACCTATGTTTTTAGATTTCACATATAAGTGAAATCATAGTGTATATTTTTTTGTCTAATTTATTTTACTTAGCGTAATGCCTTCAAAGTCCATCTGTGTTGTCACAAATGGCAGGATTTCCTTTTTATGGCTGAATAATATTCTACTGTGTGTGTGTGTTACATTTTATTTATCCATTCATTCATTAATGGACACTTAGGTTGTTTCTATGTCTTGGCTGTTAATAGTGCTGCAATGAATATGCAGATACCTTTTTGACACTATTCTTTATTCACATGTAATCTTTCTAATTTTTTTATATTCTTCTCTTATAATCATTTGACATCTATTGCATATTCAAATTTTTCCTGAACTTATTTTAAAATCAGTTTTTCATTTTTATTTATAAATCTTTTTCTCAATTTTGTTTTCTCTCTAGTGAATAAGTATCACAAATTCCTTTTTATACAACCAGCGAGCTTATAGGATCTACAGATGGGAAATTGACTAAAGAATATTTTCTAGGGGACTTTAGAAAAGGCTAGCTTCAATTTTTCTTTATACCTTTTGATTAACAAGTTACCTGGAATTTTGGAAAGTTCCTGATCACATAGGGTTTCAAGTGTAAATTCTTATTAATATTGCTGTAAGATGTAAAAGCCTGTAAGCCAAAGAACACTTTTATTCTCTGTCTGAGCTCAGTTTCATCGGATTTTAACTGTATTATTAATTTCTTTTTCTTCTATTTAGTTTCTTGCATTTTATGCTACCAGTTATTTGCTAATTTGATTCCTTCTTGCTGCTGCTTCTACTTACCTCTACTACTTGGAGTTCAGTACCAACAACTCTAAACTGTGATAGAAGAAACAGATATCTATGTTACTGCTTCCCTTAAAACAGTTGCTCTTAAAGGATGGTCCCTAATGGTCCCTGATACCATTTCAAGGGGTCTGTGAAGTCCAAACTATTTTTATAAGAATATTTAGATGTTATTTGCCTTTCTTTGCTCTCATTCTCTCATAAGTGTACAATGGAATTTCCTTGAGGCCACATGATGTGTGATGACATCATCGCTCTAACAGCTAATGGAATGTGTGCTTGAGTGCTCTTGTGTTTTTAAGTTTTCTCAGTTTTATTTTCTAAGGTAGTAAATAATGACAGATTAAACCCATATAAACAAAGCTCTTTGGGTTTCTCAGTAATTTCTAAGAGTATAAAATCCTGAGAACAAAAAATTTGAGAACCACTGGAAATAAGGTGTCAAGATATCCTGAAGATAACTGTGGAATGGGTGGGTATAACCGAAAGACAGGTGTGAATGAGTCATTTCCTCCCACTTAGTCCTCAAGCTCCTCAGAGATTTGGTTTGGGGGAGGCACACAGGATAATGCTTATGTAGGCAGTCCCTCTGGGCTTGAAAATGCCTCAGTACAAGTTCAAAGTACAATTATAGTAACTGTTGAATTAAATTTCTCAGATCTAGCTCAGGTATAATTATTTACAAAATAATCTCACTCCTCCACAACTAAGGGAATTTGAGTGGAACTTCTAAATTTTACTTTCTGACACACCTTTCCACACTAAACAGGTAGGCAAACTTCAGACTTGGAGAATGGTGTTCCTGCCCTGGCCACTGTGTGTCTTGGTTGGTTGGAGCACCATGCAGTGCACCAGAGAGTCACGGATTAGATTCCCAGTTGGGGTACATGTGTGGGTTGAGGTTCGCTCCTCCACTGGATTGGATGTGCAAAGGAGGCAGCAGAGAAATGTTTCTCTCCCTTCCTCTCTCTCTACTATATATATATATATATATTGTATATATATATTCTCTAGAAGAATTCTTTATATATATTAAGAATTAGTTTACATATATATAAATACAGGTATGAAGAAGAATGATGTTCCTACTTGGCTGTCAATTGCTAGCTTCCAAGTAAAGGACTAGTGGATATCTAGATAGACCGCCCAAGTTTTGTTTCTCTTTTAGGGTTGACTCACAACTGCTAAATAATGATATCAGTATAAATGTGGATATAAATGTGGGTAACGACATTGTTACCTCCTTAAACAGGCCAACTCAAGTACCTAAAGAATCAGCCCCCTCTCAAAGGATATACATTGCAGAGACAGACTCTTGTGTACTTTGAGGTGATCAAATTTGAATTGAGACAAAGTATCTTTAAAATGCAATGACTGTTTTAAAAAGTTTTCTACTGTGTTTGTATTTTTTTCTCTATTTCTTCCCTGTAGGGTATCTGTAGAGTCATTTAAGCATGGTGTCCTGAGAGAACAACTGGCTAACTTGGCCACAAGACAGAAGAGCCTGTTAGCTGTGGCAAAAACACAGAAAAAAATAAGCCAGAAAATCCAAAACTATAAGAATGTTACCCCTGTGTCTGGTCTTAGTTGGAAGAAGCTGCCATCCAGCTCAGAGATCTCTCGTGAGAAGGAGGGCAGAGAGCTTACCAGTCTGGAAGATCCAGAGCAGCCTCCCTCAGGTCCCTTCCCTCTCATCAGCCCTGTTTGTGGACACATACAGGAAACACAGTTGTCTGTGGAATCCTGGAGTGACAGCCAGAATACCAACACTTGTCTAAATTCAGAGACAGCGAGAAGGGCAGGATTTTCTGGAAACGAGCTGAATTCTAGACAAAATGTCAGTGACTATATCTTAGATGGGTCATCAAAATCCAGACCTTCAGATGGCACTAAACAGATTAAATTACCATCCCAACCTGTTGGTTTTATTGCTCCAGCAGAATATTCACAAAAAGAAAATGATCTTACAGAAAATACAGCCAAAGGTCATGAGTCCTATAGTCCTTCTGCACAAACTGGAACATTAAATACTTCAGAAATCACAAGTGTATTTGCCCAAAATGATGCCCCTCCATCAACTGTCATTTGTGGTCAGGCTCTTTCCAACTGTGATCTGAAAAGAGGAAAAAGGAAAACACCTTCCCAGCAACTACCTAGGGGGGCATCAGGAAAACTGACACATCAAGTTACTGATGACTTAGACAGTGATATGCGGCATCAGGTGAAAACGTATCTTAAAAAATCAGCTTTTGCTGTTCTATGTGCAAGTGACAGTCAGAGCGCCGCCTCCTCTGGGCCTGGCAGGCAGCAATCTACGAAAAAGCCTTTAAACCGCAGTGCAGCTCCTAAAAAGAAATGTGTGCAGATAAAGGATCTGATAGTACTAGGAAGAATTAACCCAGGAAATAACGTTCTGGAATTCAAAACACAGGTATCTTATTCTTTTTCTCTGAAATCATGTAAATTTTATAAATGAGTAAGTTTTGGTGTTACCTCGTATAGGCATTTTAGCCCAATTAGCAAAGTGGGGTTTGACTGGGCTTCTTGAGTGGAAGGACACAACCACTGTCTTCTTAGCCAGTGAAATCATGCTCATAGAATTGACCTGCAGATTTCAGTCACAAGCACCTTTGGGCTCTCAGACCAAAATTAGTCAATTACACTGCACCAGGAAGGATATGAGAACAATATGAAAGTAAGTTGGAGCTGGCTTTGAATCCAAAGTTTTGGGAACTACCAGTGTACTGTTAAAGATTCCCCTAATAAGAAATAAGGATAAATTCATTTTCCACAGAAGCTCAGTTTGTTTTTACAAACAAAACTGACTTGAAGTTTAGATTCAATTAAAACAATATCACATGCCGCATATAAACAGAGGAGGAAAAAATGGTAATACTAGAAATGCCAACAAAAGAGGCTTCCTTTCCTCTCTCCCCACATTCACTTTTTGAAAGAGGAATTCAAAGTGGCAGAGATTGCAGGGTCCTTGCTGATGTACCAGTCTACCAGGTACCAGTCCTGGCTGACTGGGACTTATCCGAATGGCTGATCTTTCCAACCCTTTCCATTTCTGGATAATGAGGCTTTTCCTAGTAAGCTTTACTTATAAGTGAGGAACAAAAAAATCAATTTTAAAGCTCCAAACTGTAATTTAAATACCAAATTAATGGTATTAATGGTATTTATCTGAGCTTCATCTCAGATCCCTTGATAATTCCTGTTTGCTTGCCTGTTAACCAATTTATTACTAAGTAATACCTACCTCAGATTAATCAAAGCAAATCACATTTTATTCAGTAAATTAGTTTTATTAACTTATATTTTGACAGTTGTGGTTACTTCCCTGGATCAGCTATAATAACATTTTAATACAACTTTTCATATTTCAGCTATTTTTCCTTTAGAGCCTTATTAAGGTGTAATTGACACACTATACTACACATACTTCAGGTGTATAGTTTGACAGGTGTTGACATAGGTATATGCCCATGAATTCCTGACCACAAGCAAGATAATGAACGTGTCCCTCAAGCCCCAAAATCCCTTTGTGCCCATTGTGTGCCTCCTTCATCCGCTCCCTTCCCATGCCGCTCTCTAGACAATTACTGGTCTGCTTTCTGTTCCTGTACACTAGCTGCATTTCCAAAAATCCCGTGTGAGTGGAATTATACCATATGTATTTATTTTCGTGTGGCTTCTTTTCTAGCATAATTATTTGATATTCATCCTTGTTGTAGCATGTATCAGTGGTTTATTCTTTTTTATTGCTAAGTAGTAGTTCATTGTATGCATATACTAGTTTATCAGTTCACCTTTGGTAGATATTTAGATGATTTCAAGTTATTGTTCACTACAAATAAAGCTACTGTGAACATTGATATGCAGTTTGGGTATGACATAGGCTTTCATTTTTCTTGAGTAAATACTTATGAGTGGGGTGGCTGAATTATATTGAATATTATATTATGTAGTAAATGTATATTTAACTTTTTAAGAAACTGCCAAAGTTGTTTGTAACATTTTACATTCCTACCAGCTATAAATGAGAGTTGTGATTCCTCTGCATCCTTACTTAGCCTAACTTAGTATGATGAGCCTTTTAACTCTAGCCATGCTGTCATGTAGTATAGATATATCTATATGTGTAATAGTACATGTGTTGTGGTTTCAATTTGTATTTCATAATAATTATGGTGAGCATCTTTTCATGTGCTATTTGTCTTCGTATTTGTTCTTTGGTGAAGTCTCTGTTGAAATCTTATGTCCAATTTTTATTACTTTCTTGTTTTCTTATTGAGTTTCGAGGATTGTTAAATCATTGTTTTATATATTGTCTGTTTTTGGTTATGTCAGGTGTTAAGGTAAATCTGGTTCCTGTTACTTCATCATGGCCAGAAGCAGAAGTTTACATATTTCATCTTTTTAAAAATATTTTTTCTTCAGGAGACTACCCACAAAGCCAGTGTTTTATTGAGTGGTAAAATTAAGGTAGAAAGTGGTCAGATTTATCAAAACCCGGTCGCCTGGCTCAAGGATCTTCTAGGAGGTGACAGTTATGTGACCTGGAATTATGCTTGGAGTAAGGTAAGTCATTCTTAAGTTTATCTTTAACTTCTTATTAAAATGGAAAGATACCATTTTGGGGGTAAAACTACTTCTTTTTTAAAAAAGAAATCTGAAAGTTCTCCAAGCTTGTTTTTGTCCCCATGTGTCCCTTCTGCAATATGCTGCATGCTTTTCCCCACCACTCCTATTGACAAGAACTCCCAGGGGCAAGGTTGCACAGCTGACTGAGCCTCTCCTTCCTTGTTCTTCACTTGGTCTCAAAAATTTGAATGCCCTAATTTTCTTGAACCCAAGTGATTTCAGGTCTTTGTGATTTCACATAGAAAATTTGGAACCACTGATAAATTAATAATCTATTAATGTGAAAATTGAAATAGAAAGAAATTGTGGTGCACCTTTATGTTTGAACATAGTCTTATCTATGAATTGCTAGCCCTCTCAAAGAAATATTCCTTTTCATTCAGACTTCCCCAACCTAGTAGCCTCTCCATCAGTCTGTCTTCTGACTTATAAACCCAGTCTGTCCACCGCTTTTAAGACTACTGATGACTGACACCCTTGAGGTCCAATGCTCAGCCACCTCCAGGTGTCTCTGGCACCACTTAAATGAAGTCTTGCAATGAATCACCCAGGAAAGTGTGAATAATTGGACACCTACCATGACTGTTTCACAGAACTACAGATGTCTTTGGCCTCTGCTAGCTCTTACAGTAAGCCTCAGTCCAGCACTAATAGAAGGCATAGCTTCCTCTCTCCTTCTGTGCCCAGTTTAGCTCTGCCCACCTTTTCTCCTAACCCCTGCTCTTCATCTGTATCCTTAAACTATGCATTCTGGTCTCCTCCACCTTTGTGGCAGATGTTTCCAGAACTGTATTTCAGTTCCTTCACTTATATCAGCACATTTTGAATTTTCTCTGCTTTATAATCTGTCCTTTTTTTTTCTCCTAAAGTTTTTTTTTTTTTTAAATTTCCAACCCTTGGTATCAGCAGACCACTTGCTTTCAATTCATCTTACCCAGTCCTTTCCATGGATTAATAAATCGTATTTGCATATTAGTAATTAACACAACCCATGGAAAAAACCTCCTTTTTTTACGGAGTTTCTTAAACTTATGATAGGTTATATCATTTGCTGAAACTGAATTTATGCTCACAGTGTGAATATGGTACTGACTGCTGTAGCTTAGGTTCTTTTGAACTTGTCATACCTCTGCTGTCGTGTGCCTAGTGATGACTCAGGTCTCCCCCTCTCTTTCTCTACTGGAACTACTGCGTTTCCTGCTTTTGCATAGCTGGTTGTGACATCATTTAGCCCTTATTCTATACTTCATTTACATATCACATTGCTTCTGATCTTTTCTTACCAGCCATGTCAATTAGAGTTGTATTTTTTAACACCTATGTAATAGTGAAGCCACATGCAAGTGTGGGAACCAATATTAGGGCAATTCTTGAATATAAGATACTCATATAGGTTACCTGAGAAGTATTATATATTTTTTAAATTATCCTAAAAACTAACAGTTTTTAAATTTCTGTAGGCCATGCATGTACTTCTAGTAAATACTCCAAGCTGAAAAACACTACCCCAGTGAGTTTCTATATTAAAATATGGAGTTTACAAGATTTAAAAGCCTCTTTTAAAGTTTACCACAGAAACAGCCTATACCTTTCCTTGTCTTGGAGTAACTCCTGAATTCAGTCACTTCTTGATGAAAGGAGCTTTTGTTACATTGCTAAATGTGAACATTTCAACTGACTAGTTTTAAGAATGCTGGTGGGGCTAGGGGACCAGGAATGGTTGGTTGTCAGGCAAGAAATGCCAAAAAATTAGGTCTTGTCTTGCATAAGACAGAGCGACAGAGCTACTAGACACAGAGATGACTCATACTTCCCACCCCGGCAGCTGGGCCTGATGCTTACTCCCACTGGGCGTCACTGTTTGCAGTCACTGACACAATCTCCTAGGCATCATCCTGATGTGGCAGACTGATTTCTCTGTGGGAGACAGGAGACCATGCTTGTTCCTGATAGCACCCTTGATAAGTTACATGATGTGGGCAACAGTTGTCAACCCTGCCTACACATTAGAATCATTTGGGGAGCTTTTTTTTTAACAATTTTTTAAAAAATTTTTATTTATTTATCTTTAGAGGGGAAGGGAAGGAGAGAGGAAGAGAAACATCAATGTATGGTTGCTTCTCATGCATCCCCTGTTGGGAACTGGCCCCTGCTGGGAACTGGCCTGCAACCCAGGCATATGCCCTGACTGGGAATCGAACCCGATCATCTGGTTCACAGGCCCGTGCTCAATCCACTGAGCTACACCAGCCAGGGCTCATTGGGGAGCTTTTAAAAACTACCAGTGCCTAGTGGACTCCAGCTCCATAGTTTCTGATCTGGTTTAAAAACCAGGTGGTAGCATTTTTAGAAAGGCTTTCCAGAGATTCTAATGTGCAGCCTGAGTGAGAATCACTGATCTAAGTCCAGTCATTTTAACTCTTCTGAACCTGTTTTCTTATGTGTAAAAATAAGTAGCAGTGCTAAATGGTCTCTAAAGACCTCCTGTTGGAGATGCTAGGACTTGCATATAGCACTGTGTGGTTTATAAACTTCTTCTGTGTATATTCTGTCACAAAAACCCCATGAGTTCAAAAGGTCAACCATAATCTTTATTTACAGATGAGAAAACAGGGTTGCATGCAGTTAAGTGACCTGATTGGGGTCAATAAGTACCAGAACTGGGACTAGAACCTGAGCTCATAGTGATTCCCTATCCACTATTTTTACATTTACAACAACCACACACAAGGGAGGCCCACTTCCTTTAATTGGAAACAGGATGCCCTAAACTCAAAACACAAAGAATCATTTTGCTGCCTTTATGACTTTCTGCAAAGCCTTATTCTTGTGCAGCAAAAATTGCCCACTTCCACAGGAAAAATGCCTTTCTGTGATGTAATAGCAGTAGGAAAATCATAAGAAAAGGAATGACAGTTCATTTTTGTTGATGCCAAGGACTGGAGTCATGCGAATAAGTAGACTGCCATTTCGGGCAGTGACTCAAGAAGCAGGGTAGACCTCTCGTGCAAACATACTTCTCATTCCAGTGCTTTCGTGTCTGAATGTCTACCCTTATACACCTACTCCTTTGGATGTAGTATTGCCTTTTCTCTAAGGTTTCCCCCTCACCCTACACACTTTCTAAAAAAATTTCTCCCAGCACCATGATTAGGAATATCAAGATACGGAAAAGTTGGAGTGGGAATGTAGCAAGTGATGGAAACTGTTGATCTGGGCAGGCAGCCTCATTGAGTCCATTAATTACTCTCCCAATGTGTCGCAACTTAACCTCTTGTGAGCTCAGTTTCTACTCAGAGGAGAGGGTTGGAGATATGGGTCCTTTTGAAATACAAATATCCAGGAAGTATGAATCCTGAAGACATATAATGTGAAAAGCCTACTGCCCTTCTCTTGCCTCTGACTGCGTAGAGTGTCTGGGGGAAGTAGAGAAAGGGGGGGACTCAAGGATGGTGGTTGGGAGAAGGTGAGTAGTGGAAAGATACCTATCCTTTCGCTAGGATCAGCTCTTCCAAGGTGGCTATTACACTTTGATACTACTTTTTATCTTGTCTTTGAATTCCTTAAGAAGTATTTTAATTTTCTTAGTCCCAATGTGTTTTTATTTACTTTTATTTATTTATTTATCTTTAGAGGGAAAGGTAAGGAGAGAAGGAGAGAAATATCCATGTATGGTTGCCTCTCATGAGTCCCCTGCTGGGAACTGGCCTGCAACCCAGGCATGTGCCCTGACTGGGAATTGAACCGCGATTGTGTGGTTCGCAGGCCTGCGCTCAATCCACTGAGCTACACCAGCCAGGGCCCAATGTGTTTTTATGTTGCAACGAACTTAAACAAATGACCTTTGCCTTTTTACTCCCCCCTGAGATTCAAAACTATCATCCTTTCCTCTTTCTTCCTCTTGGAATAGTGAAAATTGGTCAACTTGCTTCTTAAAACTTGAAATGGAATTAAAACAGTCATTTATCATTTGTGAACAAATTCTCATTAGTCAATACCAATAACTGTTTTTCCTAAAGACATGAAAAATGGACTGGTACTTTCAAATAAAAGGGAGTCCCAGCAAGAAAACAAATTCTTAGACACTTCTTTAATATTCAAAGGAAGGTTGTGTTTCATATTATTTTCTTGATGCATGTCGGTACATAAGGTATAGAGAAACATTTATTACTGGAATTAATGACAACTAGTAGTGTACTGTAATTTCTTCAGTGACCTAACCAAGATAAGATAAAGTTAAGTGGTCATTTCACTCGGCTCATTCACTACATTTCCAGAATAGTGGCTGACTGAACCATCCATCTACCCCAAATATGCACACACACACACCCCATACCCCACTTCTTCTCTAAATATGATATTAGGGAATCAGCATAGTCTGGTTTCTGAGGAATAATGGATCATCTGCTATTAAGAGCCCCAGGGAAAGCATCAGTGGCCTCAGGGCGAAGCAGCCCTCTAGTTTTACCTTTCAGGAAGGCAAGAGCACAACCACCTACAGGTACCTTCACAGAATACACTTTACCCTGAGCTACAACTCTCTTGACCTCCTCAGGGGGAGGGGGCACCAGGTGCCCTTCATCAAGATGGGTTTTGCGTGGTGAAGTTGCTGAGACTGCTGGAGAGTATGTAGTCTGAGACCCTAAGAACCTAGCCTCTGTCTTGTTAGACATGTGAGCTAAATTTGCATCTGATGAGATTTAGTCCAAGAATCAGAGTTTGAGTCATAGGCAGATGTGAGGAATGTTTGCCCTTATGCTTTATTATTTTTCCATAGAATAGCAAATACACAAACCAGTAACATAGTAGTTTGTTATCAGGTATTATGTACTATACATAATTGTATATGCTATACTTTTATACTACTGACAATGCAATAGGCTTGTTCACACCAGCATCACCACAAACATGAGCAATGTGTTGCATTATTACATTAGGGTGGGATGGTGCCCTTATGCATTAGCCAACTAGAGCACAGGCACTATTATGAGATGGACCATTTCCAGAAGTAGCATTTAGAGATCTGTTACTATCCTTGTTCAATAAATCACTTCTGCCCTGGCTGGTCTAGCTCAGTGGATTGAGCTTGGGCTACGAACCAAAGGGGCGCTGGTTCAATTCCCAGTCAGGGCACGTGCCTGAGTTGCAAGCCAGGTCCCCAGTGGGGGCCACATAGAGAGGCAACCACACATTGATGTTATTCTCTCCCTCCCTTCCATTCTCTCTGTATATAAATAAACAAATCACTTCTGTCTTGTGGAAAACAGATTTTTAACTCAGTGGATTTTCTTTTTTTTTAATTTTTATATTCTCACCTGAGGATATGTTCATTGATTTTAGGGAGAGCGGTAAGGAGAGAGAGGGAGAAAAAGAAACATTGATATGAGAGAAACATCAATAGGTTGCCTCCCATTTGGGCCCCAACTAGGGTGTGAACCTGCAACCTACATATGTGCCCTGACTGGGGATCGAACCTGCAACCGTTTGGTACATGGGGCGACATTTCAACCAACTAAAGCCAGGGCTCAGTGCATTTTCTTAAAGTTGTGTTCTTTGTGTGTCTGGATTACCACATTGGTATGTTTAAGATCTCTAAGGCCACTAATGTATAATTTTACCACCTTATATTGCCCAGCACTAACTGGTAAAAATGTACTTTAAGTCTGAGACATAGGTGAAAACATTCTGAGACTGCATATTGATGAGTGTATAAAGTGTATTGGATACTGTCAGGGCATATAATGAGCAAAATCCATTGTTTCTTATTGTTAGTTGTCTGGAGAACTGACAGATGACATTCAGGGGCCTCACCTCTCCTTCTTCCATGGCTAGTAGAGGGGTTTAGCACACTGGGTAGGCCAGGTCTGTGTATTTCCATTAACAGTCTTCGTCATGGGATTGAGCTCAAAGGGTATCTAACCCTTCCCAGTCCCTTAGGTCTTCCTCGCTCTGTTCAGTAACAAGGATTTATTGATGATGTGCTAGGTAGTATGTCAAATGCTTTTCCTGTTAATCTCTTAATCTTCAGAACAATTTAATAAGCTGGAGGTACTTGTTTTACAGATGTACAAACTGAGATTCAGAAAATTTAAGAAGCTTGCTTAAGAGCTGGGACTTCAGAGATTTTTTCCCCCAGTATTGTCAGGCACTATGTGAAATGCTAGAATATGAAATGAATATGACACAGGCCCTGTCTTCAAGGAGCTTATAGTTACATTAACACATAATTTCATCTAAATGGGAGAAGTGCCTTGACAGAAATATGAGCACAGAAGTTATGGGAGCCTACATGAGGGTCATTACCTGAGCTTAAAGGTAATGGGAAGGAATCTTAGAGGGATGTTCAAGTTGAGACTTGGTTTAGCAACAGTGAACCTAGCTTCTGGGGATATATTATCATACTGCCCTAGAACTAAGAGTAGAGAACCCAAAGACACTTAGGCCCCAAACATTTCTGGCAAGTATTTGCCGGCCCATTCATGTGTAGATATTTCTAAGCTCTAACCTTTTGGGCTGATAATAGTTAAGTTCACAAACAAACCATAACAAAAAACTTGAATGCATAGACCCAAAATGTTTATTAATCTAATTAGTTAAGTATCTGATTTATTAAAGAGTACCATTACTTTTGTGGGTTAATTTTATTAATACAACATAATTTTTTTAAGTTAAGTATTAAGTGCCAAATTAATGGTTTTTGAATAAATGAGTGGATGAGAGAATTAATGATATATGACAGGGGTTAACAGATTTTTCTTATGAAGGGCAAAATAATAAATGCATTAGTCATCATGGGCATAGTCTGTGTTGCAACTACTTGATCCTGTTACAGCACAAAAGCAGCCATAGATGTAAATAAATGGGTGTCATTGTGCTTTAATAAAACTTTATTTACAAAAGAAGGTGGAAGTTTACCAATCCTTAATATACAACAGTCAATACTTTACCAAACTTACAGTTTGTTCCTTATGAAATGTATATAGTTTTTTAATTCTTTGGTTAATTATATGCAGGTAACATATCTGGGTAAGGAACTTCTAAAGTATGTTTCTGAGGAAGTACCCGTTCCTCCAGAACCAGACTTGGTACCCCAGCAACATCAGCCTTGTCTTCCAGGTATGTGCACACCCATACCCATTTCTTAGTTACGGGGAAAATACAACCAAACGCTGTTTGTTTGGGGATTTTTTTGTCTTCTTTTTTCTGGTGAAATTCACATAACATTCAAATAACCATTTTGAAGTGAAAAGTCAGTGGCATTTAGTACATTCACAATGTTGTACAACCACCACTTCCATGTGGTTCCATATACCTGTGTAGTTCCAGGTGCAGGTCTTTTATACCTGGTTTTATCACCCCAAAAAGAAATCCCACACCCATTCAGCAGTTACACTCAACTCTCCACTCCCCCAGTCCCTGGGATCTACCAGTCTGCTTTCTGTCTGTATGGATTTGTCTGTTCTAAATGTGTGGGGTCAAAGTCGATTTACAGTTGTGAGTTTGTGGCACAATTTATTCTTTATTTTTTAATTAATTATTATGTTCTTTTCCATATGAACTGTAAACCTACTTCTGCCCCACCCTATATAACCTTTTGTGCATTTCTCTGGCATCTGTCTCTTAGCATAATGCTTTCAAGGATCATCCACATTGTAACATCTATCAGTATCTCATTTCTTTTTGTGGTTGAATAATATCCCAGTGTGTCCCATATATACCACAATTTGTTAATCCATTCATCCTTTGATGGACATTTGGGTCTTTCCACTTTTTGGCTATTGCTATGATCACGTATATACAGGTATTTGTTTGAGTATATGTTTTCAATTATTTGGGGTATATACCTAGCAGTGGAATTGTTATATCGTAGAATAATTATATACATTACTTTTTGTGGAACAGCCAAACTGTTTCCTACAACTGAACCATTTTTATAATCCCACCAGCAATGTATAAGTCTTCCAGTTTCTCCATGTCCTCACCAATACTTGTTATTATCTGTTTGTTTGCAGCACTCCGTTTCTAACTACAGTTGATTCTAGGAGAATTTAAGAAATGATACCTTCCCCTCATAATTTCTTTTTTTTAATATATGCTGTACTTCACGTAGATTTTTTGAGTGCCCTATAAAAGGGAAAAAATAGTATTTTTCTTTTCTGCAGTCAACAACTATGATTTATCTGATGCGATCTTAGCCTGAAAAAACTGAAAAGAATGTAGTCTTCACCAGTTAGCAGCAGATTTTGAAGTGACCTTAAAGGGGCAGCACACATTTTTGGAAAACAGACATAACCAATGTTAAGCTTACCCTTCTCTGCTGTAGCAGCTCCTCTTCCCCCCACTCAGTTTTCCTGTCTCAGACTAGCTGGGAACAATGTAGGCAGAGAGGAGATACAAAATATAAAATAATACTGCGATAACCAGAGTCATAAACCAAATGGATTACTGCCACCAAGCCCCTAATCAAGATGCTCCAGGATTTTTCCCTTCCTTACAACAAACCCCAATAATTCGAAGTACTTTCCTCTCCAAACTTGATACCTTATCCGCCGTAACCTCTTAGGGCCTTCCTTTGTCTCTAACACTGGCTTCAGAATAGAATACATTTTTCTCAGCTTTCTGAAGACAGCCTCAAAAGTGCTTTTTATCATTTGGGGGGAAACAGGTCTGGTAAAACAACAATTGTGGTGAAGTTAAAGGGCTTTAGAAACTTAAAGTAGTTTTTTTTAGTAATTTATGGTCTTTGTTTCTAACCCTGACTAATCAAATCTTGGAGTAGAGTCCAGGAACCTGAACTTTTTTATTAATCCTTACCAGAGGATGTGTTTATTGATATTAGAGAGAGAGGAAAGGTGGGGAGAGAAACACTGATGTGAGACAGAAACATTGATGGGTTGCCTCTGTACACACCCTGACCAGGGATCAAACCTGTAACCTTTTGATGTATGGGACCAGGCCAGGGCTAGGCACTTGAATTTTTAAAAGTGCTTCTTATGCAGTCTGTCTGACCTATTACTCTAAACCTATTACCCCGAATGAGTAGTAGAATGTTATTCTTATGCAAATAATAATTTGAAAATTTGGTACATTCAGCCCTTCGTTTTTTAAAAAAAATATTTTATTTATTTATCTTTAAAGGGGAAGGGAAGGAGAGAGGGAAAGAAATATCACTGTATGGTTGCCTCTTGTGAGTCCCCTACTGGGAACTGGCCTGTAACCCAGGCATGTGCCCTGACTGGGAATCGAACCACGATCATGTGGTTCTCAGGCCCGCACTCAATCCACTGAGCTATACCAGCCAGGGCTCAGCCTTTCATTTTGATTCCAAAAGTACACCTGCTCTAGTGCTCACAGGATCTCTCAGTATCTCTCTCTCTCTCTCTCTTTCATGCACACACACACACACACACACACACACACTTGAAGGAAAGAGCCAAGCAAATTCTTTCTCCTCTTAGATTCTAACCTCAAAGCAGAAATATACGTTCTTCCCTGTGTCACAAAGGTTCTCTGCTCCTCAGATTTTCTAGTGCTAGGCATGAATGTCCAGCCCCAGCCATGCATCTCCTTCCTCACAGGGACCAGAGTTCCTTGGTAAGTGAGGATGAAACCAAAAAATGTCTTCTCAACTGCTGTTTCTGTCGTCAACAGTATAAAGTTTCTTGTTATTAAATCCTGAATTGTCTTTCCTTTAGATCGTTCAAAAAATATTAATGCTAATTTGAGAACTGTGGAGGTGCCAGTATGCCAACCCATTTCTTGCTGTTTTGATCTAGGACTAGGAATCTACAGGCAGGTCCCTGCTGGCATTCTGTAGGCTGCTGTTGGAATTTTGTTTGAACCTTCTTGATTTAAGGACTCTTCTGTGCCTGGTTTTGGGGTACCTTACAGAAATCCGAAGACATGGCAAGTTAGAAAAATGTAAACTCTCTTATTCTATTATAAGTAAAGCATTCAGGAAAGAAGCTTTTTCTCTCTTCTGCACATCAGCATGTGTTCAGGGAAGGGAAGATGAGTCAGTGTGGATTTCATTAGCCCACTTCAGATCATGAACAGAAGCTGTTCTCTTACACTTGCTAATGATCACACAGCTCAGAATATAGTTTTTTGGGACCAAGGGACCATGCATCCTGGTTTGACCTAGTCCAGCAAAATTATTAGTAGCATACCCTTTCACTTTCAGACATACCTTGGTTTTAGATGACCCAGTAGAGGAACTAATAAGCTAATAGGTGTTGGAAAAGGAAAATTTGGATAAGGTGTTTTTAAAAATGAGGGAAACTTTTAAATTTTATTTAATTTTATAAGAAGTGTGTAGATTCTAACACCGTTGCACAAAGAGATGTTCAAATCTTATGATATCATTATAAATTCTCTACATTATAGAACTCTACATTATAAATAATTGCTGGTTACCTAATTTTAATCCCCTGGTAGACTGAGAAGATCTTTGCGTTTAGAGACACTTTTATGTGCCCTTGCTTCCTATTATATTCCCCAGTGCCTGGCACACAGTAGCATCTGGGTGAGTGTTCACTGAACAGTGCTCACTGAACGCGTGAGTGCATGCATGAATATGATTCAAAGCACTGCTACTTTAAGACTGGATTTACTTGTGATTGTTTTGTTTTTACTTTCTTATTGAACTTATTGGGATGGCAATGGTTAATAAAATTGTATAGGTTCCATGTGTACAACTCTGTAACCACCATTTGTATATTGTATTGTGTGTACACCACCCTAAGTCAGGTCTCCTTCCATCACCATATTTGACTATCTTAATAAGTGGATATCACTAGATCTCAGCAGGCCATAGTGGAATTTCTGGTAAAGAAATCAACAAATGGTAAATGGGATTTAGATTAGTTAATATTATCTCCTTCATCAGAATTTTCTGCCTCTAATTATGAGATATAAGAGTGATGGATCCTCACATATTATGAACCAGAAATTCAAGAAAACTCTCTCTCTTTCCCACTTTTCCTCCCCTTCTTTATGAGAAATTATAAAGGAATAAGTTTAGCTTTGTTAACCAACATTTCCTAAACTTCTTTAATCAGATAATATATATTAACATTTTGTGGGACAAATAGCAGCAACCTCAATACCTACTTTTGGATCCATGGTATCAAGAAATCCCTGAGTCATGAAGATAAGTGATAAAAATTTTTAATCTTGCCCTGGCTGGTGTAGCTTAGTGGATTGAGCATGGCCTGCGAACTTAAGGATCGAGGTTCAAGTCCCAGTCAGGGCATTTGCCTGGGTTGCAGGCCAGTTCCTGGTGGGCGACACATGAGTGGAAACCATACATTGATATTTCTCTCCCACTCTCCTTCACTTTCCCTCTAAAGATAAATAAATAAAAATCTTTTAAAAAAAGTTTAATCTTGCCATTTAAAGACATTCTTCTTTTAATCAGAAATGCTGGAAGAGTTTTATTCTGAGTTCCACCAAAAAAAAAACCCAACTAGTTAAATCGGTAACTCAAGTCAGTGTATTGATGGACTCAAGTGTTAAAATGTGGTATATTAACAAATTTGAAAATATATGTTGTTTCCAAATAACAATTTTAAACAAACACCAGCCTTTAAAAATTAAATTTTGTTGATGAAATCCCTGAAGTATCTATTTCTAAAGTCCTTTTAAGCTTTAAAATGGAATGAGTCTGTGGTGTATTTTTCTTTGAAATTTTACAACTTCATCCCAAGCCTCTCTCTCATCTTTGCTTAGTTGGTGGTAGTTCCTGTTCTGTGTTATTGAGGGAATCTTCACTGATATTTCAGTACATCATGGAAGATAAACATTCCCAAATGTCTGCATAACTCATGATCACTGTGTATAAGCACATTAAACACATTGACATTTTTTTCTTTTTTTAAAAGATTTTACTTGCTTATTTTAGAGGGGGAGGGGATGGAGAAAGAGAGGGAGAGCAACATCAGTGGTTGCCTCTCACATGCCCCTCACCAGGGACCTAGCCCGCAACCCAGGCATGTGTCCTAGACTGAGAATTAAACCAGTGACCCTTTGATTCACAGGCTGGCACTCAGTCCACTGAGACACACCAGCTAGGGCACATTGACATGTTTTTCACAAATTTTTTTAAAAGTTCTGTTAAGCTAGATCACATTTTAATATTTACCTGGAAAACCAATTGTACATATTTACATCCCCTGTCACTGTAGTACCAAGACACTTAAAGCACATTAAACTAAACATATTCATCTAAGCAAAAAGAGAGAGAAACATCTTTCTGAAATGCTTCTCTTCCCAAGTCATCATTTAGTGCAGGCTAATTACAGAATTTTCTTTCATGGGGACCTAACATCATTTGTTCATTTGAAAACAGAGCATTTTTCTTCAAAAAAGAGAGACTCTTGTTTTTAATAAAAATGGTCCTTAACTTACTGATAATCTGCTGTAAATAAAAGTGACTCTAAAGAGTTTTCATCATTTCAGTGCTGTTATTGTGCTTCATTTCTCTGTAAAAGTATATGTAATAGAGCACAAACATTCACAGGTGCTTCTGTTTTATGTGGTTAACAATTTCTTAAACCTTGAAACCCCAAGGAAGATGGGGCATGATAACAGAGCAGAGGGTTTATTTCCGCTCCTGTTTACAACTTGTGATTCTTTCTCATTATTTTCATCATCATGTTTTTCATACTAGTATCGTGATTAATCCTCCTTTGACCTAACTCATAGGGTAGAAGAGAGAGAAGCAAACCAGTTCTCTGTTGAGTGTCTGCCCTGTGCCAGGCCCTCTCCCAGATTATTTTACACACATTAGGCCATTTAGGACCTCCTTTTTCGGTAGAACGCCAGGGTTCATGACTGCACTACAAAGACATAAAAACCCTGCAACCTTACATGTAAAATCAAGTACCTCAAATCCAATTCAGCTTAAGGAACCACCCAGTTAATTTCAGTTTTCCCCAAAGAATAAAGGCTGACATAGTTTTAAACTTCAAATATAATATTCAACTTTATTTTTTGATTCCACTACAGTTTCACAGACTCTTCATCTTATTAATGTGAATCTATATCAAATTATTAATTTAGTTTTAACAATCAAATCATATAGTAATCCACCACCATATTTATCCTTAGGATCCCTTTATTTTTCAAAGGCACTGAGCTTTTATTTAAGTAGCCATAATAGAATTTTTTTCCTCAGCACAACTAGAACAACTAGTTGTTGTTTTTTCCTCAGAACAACTAGAACAACTAGAACAGATATATTTTTATAATCTGTCAAAATAATTCTTAATCATTTTGCCTTTAGTTGTAATTCTATTTCTAATTCAGAATAAGAATGTGTGTATAAGTATGTTCATTTCCATTTATAACTAGAGGAAGCAAAGTGTCATCCCACACTTCTGATGAAATGTGGAATGCTTAGTTCATATGAATAAATTATGGAAGTCTGAGTTCAGTAATTTTCAAGTTAGAAGTGAACCTATTATATCAACTCATCTTGGGCCTATTTTACTGATGACAGAACAGAGCCAGAGAGGTAAAATGGATTATATGAACAGTTCACAGGTTAGTGGTGTTTCAGAAGTAAACCGTCAGATAAAATAACAAATCTGATTATTTTTGCTTTTGACCTATTAAGAGAATTTTTTTAAAAAAATTAGAGTGTAAAAATTAAAACTATTTTAATTTAAATAACTTGTTATTTTGAAGTGTTAATTTGGACAACTAGGTACCAAGAATGGTTGTATGAGCCCATTCTTTTGCCTGGTAATGAATCTAGCAATTCAGTTTAAGTATAGTTATGCAGAACATTGAATGTCTGGTGATCCTAATGGTGGAAGATGTGTTTCTCTCTAGTTTGTGCATAAGCAGAAAGGTTTCTCGGTGTGCACTTCCTGTTGAAAATGGGGACAACAAGAGGAGCCGAACGTCCACATAAGTAGCTGTTTTCTTAGTTGTCCTGGGCTGCTAAATAGGCTTCCGTTTAGGAACTTTGTTCACAGATCTTAGAGGTGTTTGCCTCGGGAAATCTGCCTCAAGTAAGAGTGAACATTAAGCCCTGCCCAGGTAGCTCAGTTGGTTAGAGCATCATCCCAACACACTAAGGATGTGAGTTCAATTCCCTGCCAGGGCACATACCAGAAGCAACCAATGAATGCGTAAATATGTAGAATAACAAATCAGTGCTTTTCTCTCTTTTTCCCTCATTCCTTTGTCTCACTAAAAATTGAATAAATTAAAAAAGAAAACTTTTCTAAGTGAAAATTAAAGGGAGGAGGTTTCTATCCTTCAGTGGAGTAGATTGCTTGTCTTCACAGTTCCTGATGGAAAAGTTCTTTGTCACAAAGCTACAAGTTGATGTCTGTGGTATCATTGCAAAGAAGGTGATCATTACTTGATCAATGAAGGGATTAAATTACTACCAGGGTTCTAATTTCTCTTACACAAAAATTCTTTCAGTGATAGAGCTTCTTTTTTAATCTTCTTAGTCCTCCTTGTTTCTTTCAGGCTCAAGAGCTCAGGAGAGGCCTGGCCCCTTAAGCAGAACTAGATGTTCAAGTGCTGTTCCACTTAATCCTCCCAGAGTGAGGACTGGAAAAAATAGTCATTATGGTCAGGCTGCTTACGTCTATGTGCATGTATATGCTTCTTGGTGACACCTAGTGTCACAGTGTCTTACCTGTCAGTAAGACAGTATGCCCATCACAACAACCTAGTTTTTCTAAGATCTTTCCATGGAACAATGACAGTTATTTATGGACTCTAAGATCTATTAAAAGTACATTTTATAAGTGATGTGTGAATCTTGCCGCTTTATTCCCTCTCAGCTCCCCGCCCCTAACATGACTGTCAGGGCTAGAGGGGAAGTAAAACTTCAGTGTTCGGGAGCTTTCAATCTGGAAGCAGAACTTCCACGTGTGCCCTTCTCATGGGCCCTTCACCTGTCCTATCTCTCCTGACTGGCCCAAAGCTTGGTGGGAGCAATAGGGTTGAAGTAAGAGTATAGGCTTGGTTGGTGGGGAAACTTTTGTTCACTTTTCTTTTACTTTTAAATAAGTGTCTCTATTTTGTGTGACCTATTAAATAACAGTGAGTATACTGAACACTATAAATTAATTACTAAATAAAAATAAAATCTGAATCTCAGTTTTCCAACTAATTGGATTCTTTCTCTTTCTTATCTCACATGGTTGTGCAAGGATTAAAATACTAAACAGTGTTGGGCAGCTGTGTGATACTATTATCAGAGCACTGGAAGAACTTACAGAAGGATATGGTATATGCTGGGTTGTTACCTGGGCAGGAGGGGAAGGTGGGGTAAAGACCATTCCTAAAGGCAACATTCGGAGCATTTACACAGATAAAACATTAAAAGCTCAGCTGCATAAGCCCTGAAGCCAGAGGAGATTTCCCAGAATATGCTGTAGAGTGAGCCCAGACTAGGGTCTGCAGGAAAGAATCTTGATTCTAGAATTGTGCCCTTAGCTACAGTAGTCACAGCTTATTTATTTCTCAGAAAACCAATATAGAGCACACAATGTATTTTCACTTATTTAAAGTAGGTATATGAATATGAATATGTTTCATGTTTAAGCAAAGAAAAGGCAAATAATGTAAACATTATTACATACTAGTATTCATGCTTTCAGGTGGAGATACACACACACATGTATATAAATAATCTCTGAAGGTTTGCTGAACTTCAGAAAAAGAAGAAAAGGTAGTGAGGTTCTTTGGCTCTAACTTTGCCTAATGTTATTTGCCTGGAATGATTCAAATAATTTTGAAGCCTGCACTATTATGTGATAAAATAACATAGCAATTATACAGTTAACTAAAATTTAATTCAAGCTGGGATCATAAGTTTGAAATGAATTTGCTGTATTCTTACATTTCCTTACCTGGGAATTACTCTGTTTAGCTCACTTTTCTGTATATGTGTGTTGTTTGTTTGGTTTTCCTCCTTCCAACTCTGCAGATATGTTGGGAATTTTCTTGTGAACAACAAAGAAAATTGGAAGCTAAAAGCTGTGGTCAGCCAAAGGTGTAGGATCCTGGTAAAGCAGATAGTATAGGGTAACACTGGCTGGGATGAAATGGGCAGCAAGGAATGCCCTGGCAGACTGAGTTCAGAGATACCTAGTGCAGTGAAGGTGGTAGAGAAGAAAGGCAGCAGAAGACGAGTGATAAAGGTGATGAGAACAGGTGTATTATAAGAAATGGTCTTTTTTCCCTTTCAGTCTGATCATTATGGAAGGGAAGCCATTCTCTAATGAGCAGAAGATGGTCTTAATTCTATGTTTTGTGATGTGATATGCATATTCCCAGACCATTTTCCATGGATTTCCCCAGAAAATGGCTACTGAGGAGCCACTTGAAGTTTTCCCACAGTCCCGTGACTGTTCACAATTGAGCAGTGTATTATGTTGACAGTAAACTTGAGTGGAGATGGAGATGGAGTTTAGCCGCCATGCCCTCTGTCCCTTTGAAAGAGAAGCCAGGTGCATGGCTACTAGCTAGAATGTCAACCAATTAAGTCTTGTGGATGTATCATGGCTAACCTGTTGAGAAACACAGAGTAAATCAAAACCATCACACACTACTGACTTTAGTAATAAAATAGCCCTACTAAAAAAAGAGGAGGTAGGCCTAAAATGGTCCCCTTCTCTTAATTCATTACAGTCGTAAAGGGAGAGAGAGCCCAGGTTCATCTCTGAGCAAAGACAGAGTGCAAAGTGAGTGAATAACACTTCACAATTTTACAGAAAGATTTCACATATGTGAAAATCTTTCTTTTTATTTGACAAAGATGAATGATGGGAATGAAAAGGCAAAAGGAAAATATAGTTAACATTAGCATTGCTTTATTGAAAATTTAATTCTAGGAGTTACTAGGTTAACAAATATCCATCGGAAAGTGCTGTTTTCCAAACAGTTTTGTTACAGTATTTCAAGCATCCCAAGTCTGGACCACTCTGTGTTCAGCATTTCAACTGGGGGAACGGGCAGGTTGCTTCCTCTGAAGCTGCTGCCTACCAGCATGTAGTTTTGCTGGTGATCTTCCTATGTGAATGCCACGGTGCTGATTTCTTGTCACAGATGAGGTGAAGTCCATCGGGCGCTGCCGGCCCTCTCTTACAAGTGCCTTTACGTAGGCCCCGACTTTTGTGGGAAGGCTCACTCTTTGGAAAGAGAGTGGGTTTTTGTGCATAAGGCCTATCCTTGCTGTGATGAAGCTAAGCTAACCTTAATGAAATTAATTTAAAGTAATATTTAAAGCCTATTTCTTTGTTTTTTTCTGAAAAAAGAGTGCTCCCCACCTCCAACTTTTGTGGGATACCTTGTTGCAGAAAGTCTACTAAAAAAGGGGGGCTTCTATAAGGGAATTATTATGTTTAGATATGGACCATGTATAAAAAAGTAAAGATTCTTCATGTTGTGACACTTTAGAACCCAAATCAGACTGGCTTAACCCTCCTCCCCCACAGTCTACCACCTCAAACCAGGAAGAGGTCTTCAGGCTCAAGCCAGGTTTCAAACAGTGTGGCTGGTACTCAGTTTTCTTGCTTTCTGTTCCTCAGCTCCACCCTAACAGCCTCTCCTCTCTATCCCAGAGCTACATGCCTCCAGGTTCAAGTTCAGAAGGGAAGAATATGGAATTCTTTCCCAGAAGACTCAACAAAGATTTCTTGCATCTCGCTTCACTCTGAATGGGTCATGTTTTCATCCTTGAGTCAGTGCCTGTTCATTGATTGGCTTAGATCTAAATAAATTCCACTGGAAGCATATGGGCCAAGTGTGAGGAAAAGGTTGGTTTTCCAGGGGCAAATTCAAGTGGACTCAGCATGAGAAGGATTAAGGGCTACTGGGCATCAAAAGCACCAGATGCCCACACAGATGTGTAATTATGCCTACATTTGTATTGCTTAGAATTGTGAACAAAGGGCTATATGGTATGTCGAACCGAAACTGCTTGGCAGAGTTTGTGCCCATGTTGGTACTATATGTGGAATAAGATTCAGTGGGCTGAGCCATGTGGAGCTCATACGGCCCTCTGAGAAAGTAATCTCTGTGACTGTCAGGGAGGTTGAAGAAACCAGTTTCAGGATCAGTGAGTCTCAGACTGCAAACAGGCATCTTCCCACCGAGATCAGCAGATGCTGATTTACAGCTTATGTCAGGTACAGAAACTGGAGTGAGTGAAGAATGACCTGGTCAGAAAGCCTATTATGTGTCCTCATAGACTTGACTAGGATTTGCAATAAGTAAATTTAAATCTTATTTTTAAAAGGCAGCTTTTAATTTGTTGACACTTATTTAAACAGGAACTTCTGGAGAGTCAGTGCAAAGCATGCCACATTACCTACAAATAAATGAGATACTATTAATCAGCGATCAAGAATTTCTTCCATGCCATGTAATGGATCAACATTGGAAGTTCTATGTGGAATGTGAGGAGCTAACATTCTAAAACCTTCTTTTCTTAATAATGTATTAGGTATTAGTTTATATTATTAACTAATGTTCATATCTGATCTTTGCAATCTGGTGGGCCTGTTTTAACACACACTTAAGATGTGTGTTTACTACTGTAAGAAAAAACGTAAGTTTTCAACTACTGAAGTAAAATGAATACCTTTTTTGGCCATTCAAATAAAGGCAATTTTGAAGCAAACCACTTTGAGTCATTGGCTTTCTTTTTACTAACATAAATTTAAAACTAATTCTTTCAATCAACACCTCTATTTTAGTGTAAATAACAGTTATTCCTTAAGGGAAGTAAGGATACAAACAAGAGTGATGGTTGGTCTGAAAAAGGCCTGCAGAGAGTGAATCTGCCTCAGACAAGAACTTAAAGTCCTAATACCCTTCCCCATTTACCCTGAAATTTATCTTGAAATAAAAATTTAAAATTACTACAGATTTATTTTAAGTTTTATAAAATTTGCATAGATAGAATTGTAACTGTGCTGAGTCTTAGAAAAAATGAATTAAGTGTTGATTTGGGAGTCAATTATTCTAAGTAGAATTACCTCATCTTTGACTTTCACTACATTTTCATGAAGACTTTTTAAAGAGATATATTCAAGAGCATTATATGTTTTCTCAAGGGCCTGTCTTAATCCTTTGATCGCTATATTATTCTTCACTTGTTAGTCATCACCCCAGACTCCCAAATAAGCTGCTTGCTTCTGTCCCTTCTTTCTCATTGGGTAGGGAAGTCAAAATTGCAATTAAAATTACTGTAGCAAGTACTAAAATTTTGAGGAGAGGGGAAAAGGAGATAGATACAGTGTTGTTTTTGTTTGATATTTCTTATTTTAAATGTATAGAATCTTAAATGTCTTGATCATTAAAAATCACCTGTAAGGAGAAGAATTACGGAACCGAGGAACAAAGGGGAAGGGAGACTTTGAAGTGCATGTGCCCTTTGGCAAATTTTGAAACTGGTATTATGTGCGTGTTTTTTCTATTCAGATAAAAAATTGTAAGTATCTGAAAAGAAAGCTCCTGGAAAGATTTTCCTATTAATAAAAGTATAAAGACATTATTATATTAGAACATTTTATTTTTCTTCCTTTGAGAGCCCCTTGAAAATGTTCAGCATGTGATGTTCAGGATATAATGCCCCTTCAAGTAATAATGTCTGAGAACTGAAAAAAATGTATTATTCCATTATAATTATCTTAGACTATCCTAATTTTTCTAAAAAAATTCTTGGATACTCTACATGAGGTGTTCTATTCAGCTTTTATTATTTAAGGAGATATTTAAAACATGGGCCCTTAGGGACTATATGTACTAACATGAAAATTATACATATAAGTGAAAAAAAAGGCAAATTGTTAGAAAATGCTTAGTACAAATACTGGTTGTTTTAAATAAACAAAAATGATATGCCTGTGAGTGGATGTGTAATATATAGCTATATAAATATACACATATTACATATGCAATATGTATTTTATGTGCTCTGAATGAGTATTTGTATAAGTATCTGTTGAGGCTGGGCCCTGTTGAGTAAAAGTTCTGGAAGGCTGCAAATAAAGCTATGCACTGACAGTCCCTAAAGATATTTTTAAAATTTATTTGTCAATTACAGTTGACATTCAATATTATAATAGTTTCAGGAGTACAACATAGTGATTAGACATTTATACAACTTATGAAGTGATCGCCCTAGTAAGGCTGGTACCCACCTGGCAACATACATAGTTGTTACAATATTATTGGCTATATGTACCCTGTGCTGTACTTTATATCCTCTTTACTATTTCATAACTGCCAATTTATGCTTCATAATCACTGGTGGAAGTATACTTTTGCAGTTTAGTTTAAACTTAAAAAAAAACACATTTGTAATTTTAAAAAATGTTTAAAGAATAGAACTTCTAGTCAAGATGGTAGCATAGGTAAACACAGCTTGCCTCCTCACACAACCACATCAAAATTACAACTAAACTATAGAAGCATGAGAGCTAAGTAGAAGTCCTACAATTACAGAATTAAAGAAGCTACATTGAGACTGGTAGGAGGCAGGGAGGCATGGAACAGGCTGGTCCCACACCCATGTGTAGTGTATAAAAATTGGGATGGATATCTTGGGAGTGAAGGGTCCCAGCTGCCCCAGCCCCAGCTCCTGCCCAGGGTTCCAGTGTCAGGAAAGGAAGTTGCCATAACTTCTGCCTGTAAAAACCAGTGGGGATTGAGACTATGGAGGACAGAAACTGCTGGACTCCCTGGCAGTGCCTCTTAAAAGGCCCATACATGGACTTCTAAGACTTACTCCCTCTGAGTTCCAGTATGGGGGCAGCAGATTGAAAAGCACCAGAGACATACAGGGAGAAACTGAATTGTCTGGCATCAGGGCAAGAGCTGGGGAAAAGCTTTCTCCCAGACAGAAGTGCCGGCAGAGGCCACTATTCCTTTTCTGAACCCTCCCCACACGGAGCCACAGAGCCAGCAGGTGGCTGGCTCTGGGTGCCATATCTGGCTTACACTACTTGCCCCATAGTGGTGATTTCCTGTGGACTTGCCCCACCCAAATCCCAGGCACACTCAGTGTCTTTTCCATACAAATGGCTTGTCTTAGCCCATGTTTCAGATTTTTTTAAAAATTCTCTCAAACAAGCAGCATCTAGCTTCAGCAAGAGTCATACTTCTAAGTTGCTCTAGGCTCAGCACTAGTAGTGGCAGTGTTGATTCAAGCTTGGCCTCACCCTGGCACCTCCAAGCCCAGCACAAGTAGCAGCCATCGGCAGATTGCTTTGTAGCTTATGCTGAGTAACCCTGGATAGGATACAGTTGGTAACTGACCTTGCCAATAGCAATCAAAGTTCAATTATGACAGGAGAATGTACACAGCCCACAGAGTGGGCACACCTCAAGTATACCCAACTTGGGTAATAGGTCAGGCTGTGCCACAGGACCCTACAGGACACCTACTGTATTAGGTCACTCTACCAAGTCTGGGAGACATAGCAGCTCTACCCAATACATAGTAACAAACACAGGGATGCTGCTAGAGTGAGGAGACAAAGAAACATGGCTCAAATGAAAGACCAGAACAAAACTCCAGAAAAAAGAACTAAAGAAAATAGGAGACAAGCAAGTTAGGAGATGCAGAATTCAAAACACTGGTTGTAAGGATGCTCAAGGAGCTTAGAGCCTCAACACTATAAAACAATCCAATTGGAAATGAAGGATATACTAACTGAAATAAAGAACAATTTACAGGAAATCAATAGAGTGCGTGAAGCTGAGAGTCAAATCAGTGATCTGGAATATAAGGAAGCAAAAAAAAATCTGAACAGCAAGAAGGAAAAATTCAAAAAAATGAGGATAGTTTAAGGAGCCTCTGGGACAACTTTAAGTGTCAACCACATCATGGGGGTGACAGAAGGAGAAGAGAGAGAGCCAAAAATTGGAAACTATTCGAAAAAAATTATGACAGAAAACTTCCCTCAGTGAAGGAAATAGACATACAAGTCCAGGAAGAACAGAGAGTCCCAAACAAGATAAACCCAAAGAGCCCCTCATCAACACACACCATAATTAAAATGCCAATGGTTAAAGACAAAGGGAGTCAAGAGCAGCAAGAGAAAAGCAGTTACTTGCAAGGGAGTTCCCCTAAGACTGTCAGCTGATTTCTCAAAGGAAACTTTGCAGGCTAGAAGGGATTGGCAAGAAATATTCAAAGTGATGAAAAGCAAAGACCTACAACCAAGATTACTGTACCCAGCAAAGCAGTCATTAATAATTGGAGGGCAGATAAAGAGTATCCCAAATCAGAAAAAGCTAAAGCAGTTCATCATCATCAAACCAGTATTATATAAAATGTTAAAAGGTCTTCGTTAAAAAGAAGATAAAAATATAAACAATATAATGTCAATAAATACATACCTATTAACAACTGAATCTAAAAGTAAAAAAAAAATACCCTATTATTTCACTCACATGTGGGATTGAATGAACAAGCTGAATGAACAAGAAAAATGGGGACAGACTCATAGATGGAGAGCAGGATGGCAGCTGGTGTGGGCATTAGGGGGTGGAGGGATTGAGCAAAAAAGAAAAAACATTCGTGGACATAAACAACAGTGTGGTGATTGCTGGGGGGGGTTATTATGGGACTAAATGGTAATGGAAAAAATAAAGATTAAATTAAAAACTAAAAAAACAAGCAGAACAGAAACAGAATTATAGATACAAAGAACATTTTGATGGTTGCCAGATGGGAGGGGGGCCAGGGGAATAGGCAAAAACGGTGGAGGGATAATAAGTACAAATTGCTCATTAAAGAATAGTCTTGGGGGTGTAAAGTACAACATAGGGAATATAGTAGCCAATGAACATGTATGCATGACCCATGGACATGGACAATGGTGTGGGGCTTGTATGAGGTAGTGGGGGGGTCTGGGTCGGGGGGCAAAGGGAGAAAAATTGGGACAACTATAATAGCATAATTAAGAAAATATAATTTACAAAAGAAAACACTTTAAAAGCATGTATTTTATTTAGTGATTATAATTTATAAAAATCACACATTCTAAATTTATACCATAAGAAATCTTGCAACTCTAAGTTTTCATTTTAGTGATCAAATTCTTAAACTTAATTTTCCAAGTCTGTTTAAAATTGTATATTCCAACTAGAAACTGACATAACACCTCGTGCCCCAAGGCATGCTGAGTATTGCCCACGCTACACAGCAGAACGGTCCCCTCCAGCTGGGGTTGAGGCACAGAGCTAATTACGTTACCCCACCCACATCACACCTGTGAGAAGACCAGGTGGTCTGGGGTGTCTGCTAGATGTTTTGCCTACTCTGGATTCTAAATGAAACCCTCTAAGCCATATAAGGGACTTTCAGGAATATCTAATAACCTAGTCTTCTACCTGATATTTGCATCCTTTCTATAAAACTAACTTCTTGAACATCTCCAGGATACAGAAAACCAAATCAAGCCTGCTGACTCATTGATCTTGGACTTCTCCCCTCCAGAGCTGTGGGAAATGACTTTCCATTGCTCAAGCCACCCAGTGTGTGGTATTTTGTCATGGTGGCCCTAGCAGACTAATACATCTCTACATCCCCCTTGCCTTTGTTTATACTACCTGGGATGTTCCCTCTCCCCACTGCCCATCCATGTCCTCACTCTTTGACCCTGTCTTCATGTGTGACCTCCTGAGCTGCTTTCTCAGACTACCTAAACCCAGGCACCTAGTGTTTACTGCTTGGTGTTACTAGTTTCTTCTCCCCCGAGTAGCTGGAAAGCGTGTCATGATCACATTTAGGGTTTTACACTTTGTATTTCCTATAAAATATCTTGAACATAGTAGATGCTCAAGAAATATCAGTCAGGGTGTCGTCAAGTACAGTAACAGAGAACCCTACTCAAAATGAATTTAGCAATAAGGAAAATTCATTATTTCACAGAAATCCAGAGGTAGGAACTTCAGGGTTGGTTAATTCTGCTCGACAACGTCACTGTGTTTCCATCTTTCTTCCAGCTCCCGTCACAGTGCCAAGATGGCTCTGCTGGTACAGGCAGGTATGCATGCAGAAATAGCATCATTAGAAAAAGAAAAGAAACACCTTTTTCCCCAATGTACATCTTTGGGGAAGAAACCTTTCCTGAACATCACCACCACTCTGGAAAACTGGCCAGTGTCTCAGAATTGTACCATCTGCCTCTTCCTTAATCAGTCACTAACCAGGGAAGTGGGTTACCTTGATTAGCTGAGAGAAGGAAGTACATCCCCATGTGATAGATTGCCAGTAAAGAAAAACAAACACCCTGTGTGTGAGGGGAAGGGGGTGAGCACTAAATACCAGTCAGTGTATTAACCAGTTTCATCCTCACCATACCTGTGAAGTAAAAAATATTACCGCTATTTTCAGATGAGGAAATGGAGGTACAGGATGAAGTAACTTGGTCCAAAATCACACAGCTACCAAGTGGTAGAGCTGGGATTCGAACCTGGTAATCTGGCTTCAGGATCACACTCTGAGGTTCCCTATATTTTCTCTCTCTCAACCGAAATATATGTTAAATGTTGAAAACAACGTCCACATCATTCTGAGTGATGGTGACTCCATTGGCTCCTTCCACGTAAACGTGCTGAGGGAATCAGTGTTTGCCCATTTTGGTGAATGACAGGCAGTCAGGGAAGATGGAGCGACTCACTGGTGGAAAATGGCATGTAGATGTCTTCACTGGGTGAGTTTCGGTATGAACACATTGGTATCGGCTCTTGGGCTCGCTCTTTTTCAATCTAGGGAGTTCCAGGTGAAAAGAATGAGCAATACTTATTCATGTGAGATGGTGCCCTAACTCAATTTTCATAGGGACTGTCCTGGTGTTTTTAAGTGAATGCATGTGTCCATAGGGCCTGGATTTTAAGTCTTTTTGGATTTTCAGTACTGTGTGGGCTAACGTGACCCCTGCATTTGTTTCTTTGGCCTCCCTCTCTTCTATTTTCCTCATCCCATTTTTTCTTGAAGCCTATACAGAAGGAAACCAGGAGCATATCTTTCTTAAATAGTAAAAGCCAAGAAATGTGGTAAGTTTCTGCTTAAATTTGATCATGATGTTCTCACATCCCTCATCCTTTTCCCACCTAAATAAGAGGAGCAGAACTTGAGCCCATGTCAGATCAACTTGCCTCAGTCCCCAAGTACAGGCTGCATGGTTAACCTGTAAACCTGGACATATTTGTAAATTCTCATTCTTTCATTTTGGCTGCTTTGCCAGGGTCTTTAAAACAGTGACGGTAGATGCAGGCCTTTGAAGCTATAATGTAAATAGTGGTACTTCTAAAGGTAAAAGCAGCTAACCTTTCTGTCTTGAGATGTTCACAAGATACCTGGCTGAGGAAGCTGGGTCACGTCCCTGCCAAGCTGGAGAGAAGAAAGGTAAGTAAGGCGTGTACCCAGCCGGTGGGGGAGCCTCTCCAGCCACCCAGCATGGCTGTGTTGTTTAGTTCATTGTTGCCCACATATTATTAGTCATGTAGAAATTAAACAGAACAAAACAAAACTGTTTCTTTGTTTAAAAATGTTCCCCAAAAATATGCTGGTGATGGAATTGAAGAAGTTTAAGAAAACGTTGGTCATTAGTGCCCGCATTCCCAAAGAGATACCCAGAATAAATAAAGGAGCAGACAGGTAAATTTGGAAGAGCCCAGCTCTGTGCCACAAATGATCATACATGCAGTGCGCAAGCCCAGGGGGCGATGAGCAGTCTGGAACGGTGGCCCTCCTTTCCCTTTCGAAGCCCAGAGGAGTGACTTGCGCCCCTCAGGCAACATGCAGTGCAAAGGCTGCTGAACTCCACCACTGCCAGTACCCCCATTTCCCCCCATTTCCCCCCATTTCCCCCCATTTCCCCAAGAATAGACTCATGCTCTCCCATTGTACCTGCTTTTTTAAGAAAAATTACATCTCCTGCTGGTCAGCTTGGTCCCTGATCATTGCTCTCACCCCCCGGCCTCTGCCTCAGGCTAATCTCACCCCACCCAACCCTTTCTTGGAAGCACCAAGTGCCCCAGGGGTCGTGGAGCAGGAGCAGGCTTCCCTGAAGGCCCAATGGTAACAGGGAAGGAGTTGGAGCACAGCACAGCAAGCAACTCAGACATGAGTGGGCATGGCCTCTCCCACAGGGACTTCTCCTTGGTGATGTTCCCTTCAGACCTCGCCTGGGTTCAGGCGGTGTAGGACAGTGGATATGAGCACAGGTTCTAGGCTGACGTCCTGGCTCCGTCTCTCACTAGTCATGGAACCTGGTGACCCTGCCTAGGTCTCATTCCATGTCTATAAATAGTTACCAATGCACATACCATCCTCTTAAGATGTGTGTGAGGATCAGATGAGATCACCTGTGTGAAGGAAGCAGCCCAGCGACTGGCACACAGTGGTGGCTAATAAATAAGTAGATGTTGCTGGTATCGTGAGAAGTTGCCCAGGCTCCCCTTGTTCTCCCCTGGAGTCCTGGGCCTCACTCCAGGCTTCCTGAGTCAGCATCTCCAAGGAATTTTTTTGACAGGTGTCTAGATAAGTTTTATCGGGCAAATGTAGAAAGTGCTACATTAATCCAAATGATCTTAGCTCATTCTCTGTTGATTAATAAATACTCCATTTACTTAACTAGTATTTAATGAGAACCTAATAAGTGTCCAACATTGTTTTAGGTACTAGGAATACAGCAACATGACAAATTCCATGTTGTCGAGGATATTATGTCTAGAGTATGTCTACAGTAAACAGCAAACAATTTAATTTCAGATAATGATAAATGTCATAATGGCCACATACCAGGACAAAGGGCTAAAAGGTGCTATGGGGGTGGGGCAGGCTATGATTTTAAAGAGGGGAGCAGGGAGGGCCTGGTTTTGAGACTTAGCATCTGAACAGCCAACTGAGGGATAACAAACTGCTTAGGAATTCCATTGCAGTCCCACTCACATCATTTCTAATCTATATACGTCTTGTGTCTCCTAAATTACATGCGATTATCTTCAAGGTCACGGGCTGTCTTTTATATTTTGTATTCTCCCATAGCAACCAGTGTAGCACTCTGCACAGGCGAGAATCTGGTGACTAACACTAGACACAAAAGCAATTCCTCCTTAAATATACCTTGACTATGGAGCCTGCTAAGTAAAAGAAAATCCAGGGAAACACATTCAGTCATCAGACAGCCCCAGGCTAGACTTTCTGCTTGCTTCCAGCTGCTAGCCATAGTTACCAGCTCTAATCAGAAAATTCAGAAAGCATGCCAAGATCTGGTCATCTGTGCGTGACTCCACACTGGTGAGATTAGACACCAAGCTTCAATTATTAGTTTCTGCTGCTTACCATCTTGTGATGTAATTTCTTGTCTTTTGCAATCAGTTTCCTCTCAACTTCTTACCAATGTCTCTGTGTGCCTTCAACCCTCATCTCCTTAAGATAATCAGCTGAGCACTAGAGAAGGCCACTGGGTCCTGTGATGTCTCTGAAGGCCAAAGAAGACCCTTCGGTACACTTGAAAATCCTCAGAAGGGTTGGTGAAACCAATTCAGGTGTCCAGAGATGGTTTGCCAGAGCTCCAGTTGGGGAGTCTCATGGATTTTAGGGAGGCTTTCCATTTCTTACAGGGTTACCCTGTTTGCCACATGTTTTCCTTGGGCCACGACAACACAATCAGTACTGGAAGGCTTACCCGGGAGGCCACATCATTTGGTGGGAAAATTACTGAGTGAGGAATATCGAGACCAGTGTGTTTCCCACCAGTTCTACAGCTGGTTTGCTGTTGGACCTGGGCAAGTCTCTTCATCCCTTTGAGCCCCAGGGTCCTCAGTTATTAAATACTACATTCCTTTCTCTGATGACACTCAGGATTTTCACAAAGACCAAATTAATTAAAGAAGAGAGCACTTTCTAAAGCATGCTAATTGCTATGACCTTACCATATACTGTTATTATAGCTAAGTAATCGATTGTATTTTTATTGGGTTGGTCAAAAAGTCTATGCTTTTTTTCTGCAAAATAAGAGACACATTTTTCGCCCTGGCTGGTTTAGCTCAGAGGATTGAGCATGGGCCTGCGAACCAAATGATCATGGTTCGATTCCCAGGCAGGGCACATGCCTGGGTTGCAGGCCAGTTCCCAGCAGGGGATGCATGAGAGGCAACCATACACATATTTCTCTCCCTCTCTCCTTCCCTTCCCCTCTAAATAAGTAAAATCTTTTAAAAAGTGAGAGACACATTTTTCATTTTCACCCATAACTTTATTGATTTGGATATTTCGAGGATGTCAGTTGTCTCCCATGTGGTAGAACATTGAGTGGCCTCCATCTGGTTTGATCACTATCAACTTCAACCAATGTATAGGACCAGGGAGCATGGTCCAGTGAGAATCTACAGCACGAAACTTCACAAAGCACTTTTGACACTGCAGTGTTTAGTAGAGGCCTTTTGGGGCCGCCCTCCAGCCTTGGGCAATTGCTTTCTGAAGACCTGGAGTGATGATGGGAGCCAGGATTCAAGGGAAGGGACTAACTGAGGGTAGTGGATGGACAAAACAGAAAAAGAGCCAGGTATGGTCTGTGTGTACAGCAATGCAAAACAGAGATTGCAGGCTTTATGTTAAAGGTGTTTTTAAGGTTGCGTCATAGCAACAGTTTGCTTTGTGACAAAAGGGTTGATCTGGGAGTTGGAGATAGTGGAGCAAGTGAGTGACTCCTGGACAGCCACTTTACAATATGATCTATTCAAAATAAGCAAACGGACCTATTTGGGCGGCACTGTGTGTGCGGATTTCACACACCCTTCTTGAGGTCACTGACAGCTCCGTTGTGTGAGCCTGGCTGATTATGTCTGGTGAGCCATTTGGATGCCAGTCCCGAAGCCTCCATTTCCTCGGTTGTGAGCAGCAGGAACACAGGACAGACCCCCTGCTTCCGAGCCCGGACTCTGCTGCTTAATAGCAAATTATTTTGCCTCACTTGCCTCCTCCTCATCTGTAAAGTCAGAATAGACATGTCACCTCCCTCCTTAATGCTCTGAGGATTGAAAGAGCTAATTTTCGTAAATTGCTTAGAACCGCACCACAGATGGGATAATAGAAACCTCAGTTGTTGTTATCATCATCAATACAATGTGCAAATGAGGGAGACCAGGAGGGAATTGTGTGACCTTTAATGACTATGCAAAAAGAGGAGTTCTTACTGAGAAAAAGATCAGTGCAAAACTAGCCATTTGTTTGAAAATAAACCTGAAAAATGGGTGTTACTTGCTCCATTAGAGCACAGGGAACGTTTTAAAAGGCAGGGTCGTCTCAGAGTCTTCATTACGGTAGACAGACTCTAGATCCTAAGAGCAGAAAGTATGGGATTGCTTGCGGGGCTGCTAACCGGTTCTACCCGGTCCTACCCAACTCCCCACCAATCGGCCCTGCAGGCCCTCAGTCAACGAGGACTGGCCCAGGAAGGAATGAGGAAACCAGCTGGCACTTTCTGGTGCGCTCCCTGCCTCCTTGGGCAGGCCCCAGGAGCTCAGGTCCGGACTGGAAGCGAGCGCTGAGGGGGTCGCCTGCCAGTTCGGAAATTTCGAGCACAACACAGAGCATCCACTTCCTGAAGGTAGCATATTCACAAGAACCTGCTACAAAGGCAGAGTTGTAGATATTGCCCAACCGGCTAAGGAGGTGTGTGCTTACTTTCATGCAGTTTTGAGTGAGCAGGCTTGGGACCGGATACCGCGCCCGCACGGCCCGCCACCCTCATCCACGCTTTCGGGGTTAAAGAGGAAGCTTTAGTGTCTATTTGGCATGTAGGCACTGATTGAAAAACAACTATGTACACTATTTATTGGACGTAAAGCTCCACCTTCCCACGCAGTCCTAGACGACTAGTCTCCAGGCTGCGTGGGGCACCGTCCGCATCTTACCAATGAGAGCGGGCGAGTCCTGCAAAGCCAGAGCCTCGCGGAGGCTGGCCTTCGGAGGGAAGCCAGGAGACTCAGCTGTGAGTTTGCTTTGTCACCGCCGCCGTCTGAGCGACTTAGGGCAAGTCACTTAGCTCTCCAGACCTGGGATTTTGGCCTAGCGCGGGCAGGGAACGAACCTGGAGGACAGGGCAGTGGTGGCTGGGCTGGAGCAGAGCGCGCCTCGAGCGCCTGGGAAGTTTGCCCCGAGTGCGGAGCCGGGATCCCGAGTGCAGGGGCCCGGAGCTCCCCCTGCGGGAGCGCGGCAGCGGCGCTCCTCCTTTCCCCTCCACGTCACAGGGGCCGCTCGGCGCTCTCCCACCCCCGGCCGAGAAAGAGCAACTCCCTTGCTGGGCGCGCCGCCGAAGTGGCGAAGGAGGAGGAGGAGGCGGGAGGAAGCCGCCGCCAAAGAGGGGCCGGGAGGCCGGAGCGCAGCTCGCGGTCCCCGCAGGGGCAGCTTCTGCAGCCTCCGAGACCTTGCGTTCGGGGCTGCGCCGCTCCCTTTCGTAAGTAGACTTGGCCCCGCAGGCCAGCGAGGGACGCCGGGGCCCGAGGCGTGGGGCTGTCCCGCGGTGGCGGGTGCGGAACTCTTGTCCCAGGGGCTGGGTAGCCGGGACGCCCAGACCTTGTCCTCGCGACTCTCGCTTTCCCGCGGGAGAGAACTTGGGCACCGCGCGCCTCTAAAGGAGGGGGTGGGGTGGGCCGGGAGAGTCGCCTGGAGACTGGGGGCTGAGCCCGGGCCAGGATCCGCGCCCCGCCGGCCTGCGGGTGTCCCCAGAGGCTGGCGCAGGCACGGGGCAGGCCAAGGTGGAGTCCGGGGCTGGGTGGGCCACTCCTCGGTGCGCAGCAACTTCGCGGCCCTGCGCAGCGGCCGGACGCTGGAAAGTTCCCTGAAGCAGGCGCTGGGTACGAGCGCGGTGGGCTGCGGGGCAGCCGCGCGCGCGGGGGTCTGGGAGACGCAGGTGCGGGTCGGCACCCCGGTTCGGGGCGGAGAGACCCAGGGTCTGCGGTGCGTCCCAGGGTTTTCCCGGGACTCCCCCACAGCGGTGAAAACGTGGCTGCCGGGAGGCGCCCTTCCCCGGCCGGGGTCCGCGGTGCTGGTCCTTCCCGGCCGAGGGCCACCTGGACCCACCCAGGTGCGGGGAGCCGACGGTCGAGGTCCCAATGCCGGCTTTTCCGGACTCGCCCTCCAGCTTCCCCTCAGCCTTGGACCCGCGGGGCCCGGCCACCCCGCCCGAGACCTGGGCGTCCTGGCCCCCGGGGGCCAGAGGCCAGTGGGCGGGAGACGGGGGTGGCGCGTGCGGGAAAGGGCTGCTCCCTCCGCTTTCCGGATAGGACGCGGTGTGGGCGGGGGGCAGGGGGGTCTCTTTGTAGTTCGGGCTCCAGAGGCCGCGGGACTGACCGCCCCGCCGCGGTCTCCGCAGGGCGGTCTTCTGCACCTTCTAAGGTCAAGTGTGGGTGCGGCGAAGCCGGCTGGTCTGGGGCCCCGGAGGTCGGAGTCGAGAGGTGTGGACTCGGGAGTCCGTTTACCATCTTCACTTAGGCTAACGGTGCGAGTGGGCGGTGTTGTTTTGTTAATTCAAGAACTACTCTTTCCGACCTGGGGGAGGTTTTCCCTGTCGTCGTCGCTGGGAAAACGTGTGTGGCACTCCAGCCAGGCTGGGGGGGTGGGGGTGGGGGGGCGTTAGCCTTAGGCACGTGTCCTTTCTTCTTCTCATCCTCAAAAGTGAGAAGCAAGAAACCAGAATGTTAAGGGGGTTGGGGTAGCTGATTTAAGTGTTCGCGTGGTTTGGCAGGCGTAGAAGTCGCCCGTTTTGCTCTTCTGTGCAGAGACCTGCCCTTACTAGGAAACCACCCCTCGAATCCACTCTAGAGCCGGTCCTTCCCGACAGTTTGTGGATCGTGTCTTGAGGAAGTCAAATCTTTAAAAGTAAGTGAAGCACTGCGGAGAGCAGTTTGGATGCTGCACTTTCTAAGGTCCGCTTCTCTGTGAGAAGTGACCAATGAAGAGGCTGTCAAATCATAATGAACTTGGATTTGCAGAGAAATAATAGCCACAGCGGAAGAACCAGGTTGTGCCCCGCTGAATGTTTCTGGGAAAGACGTCGAAGTGTTTCCTGTGGGAGCGAGGGAGACGTGTTCCCTCCACGCTTTCACTTGAACTTGGTCCTTTGAGAGGCAGATACTACCTCTTGCTAAAGTCACTTGCTAAATGTCACACAGTCTGCAGAGAGATTGTGCATAGGGGTGAATGGCATAATTGAGCAATTAGTCAAAGTTGCCACTTGATGGCACCATGCTAAGTGTCCTCGGGATAGGCAGACAAGAAATAGTTATGAAACTAACTTTGCATGAACTTGGTTGTGGGGGCGGGGGCAGACAGAGACCATCCACAGAGTGCCCAGTTTCTGCTCTCTTAACTAGTGGGGCTGCTAGTGCTGGGACCGTGGCTGGGAACCTGGGGATGAGTATAGCACCACAGACTGGAAGTAAAACTAGGTCAGCTTCAAAGGATTTCCTTCTTAGGCTGGAAGCAGGAAGAAGGTAGTAAGATAATGAAATGCAAGGATGAAAAGTCACATCATCAACCCGGGTTTATTGAGCACTTACTGTGTGCCAGGTCCTTCTTGGTGCTGTGGGAGCACAGACCACTGGGGTGAGGGCAAGAGGCCTTCTTGGGGAGATTTAAGGTGGAACCTGAAGGATGAATGGGAGCTGCCTAAACTAAGTAGATGGAGGAGGAGGAGAAAAGGGGGAGTATGTTCCCCCCCAAGGGTGTGCCCCAAGACAGAGGAGGGGAGGACAGGCATTGTTGCAGGTCCAGCAGGGCCTGAGGGGAGAGTGGCACCAGGTGAGGTCAGCAGGATGTTGCCAGGTCTTTGGGTCATTTTGTGGAGTTGATCCTCAGGACTGTTTATATATATATAAACAATATATCTGAAAGTATATTGATGAGGTTTATATTCAGAACAAAACAAAGCTCCAAGAGCTTTGTAGAGAATGGACTTGAGGAGCCCTTAAAGTTGGCAGAGTTGGCTGGGGGCTGCGAGGGGCCTGGTGGTCCAGGCAGAGTGGTGGCTGTGGGGATGACACAAGTGGGTAGACTCAAGGTGGACCCTAGAGTGCCCTGGTGACGAGTTTTGTGTAGGGCGTGAGAGAGCGGAGTGACCCCCACCAAACTGGGGTTTGAGCACTTGGGGGGGGGGCTCAGCCATTTTCAGTGGAGGGGGTGGATTTGGGGGAAAGACAAGTTTGGTTTTGTGAAGTCTGAGCTGCTCTCTAGGCCCCTGAGTAGAAGTGTTTACCATACTTTGCCATGTATAATGCACACGTTTTTGCCCAAATTTTTGAGGGAAAAATAAGGATGCTCATGATACATGGGTAGCATTGACTCTGTATATGTATAAATATCTTTAGTTCTTTTATTTATTAAATTAAAGTGTAGTTCTAGAAAGCAATTACGATTTCCATGTGCAAAATAATACCCTGAAATATGATTGTCAGTTTTATTTCTAAATATAAATAAATAAATATTGAATAAAAAAGTTAAAATGAAAGATTTTTCCCCCTGAAAGTTTGGGCCAACAACGTGGGTACGCATTATACATGGGAGCGTATTATACATGGCAAACTAGAGTAGTAAGTATCTGGATAGATCAGGCCCACGATTACCCTCTAGTGAGCTAGGAGGTCACTAGTATTGGGCTGCTACTTTAATGCCGAGGTGGTTTGGGGAAAGGCTGTGGACCTGGCAAAAAGCTCCTGTCTTCATGGAGAGAAGTGGGAAAACCACCCTGGTTTTCCACCAAAGCTGTAAGAGAGAATGAGCAATATGTTCCTGTGTGCACAGTAGTGGGGGTGGGGGCAGGCGCACTTACTTCCCTGGAAGCTGCTCCTTGAATGAGAGGTAGGACAGAGGGCTGTCCCACAGTGTGTGTGTGTGCACTGTTTAGATGAGAGCGCCTATTGATCTGTGAATGGAATGAATGAATGGGAAGGGGAGGGTGAACAGACAGGATATCCGCAGCCCCTCCCACCCTTGAAGTATTAGGTAAAAATCTGATTGCACTGGCATTTCAAACTCTCAAGACTAACTACCAATATCTTACCAAAACAGCCTTTTGAAATGTAAGTTTTACTTCATGGATACACGGATTGAATGATTAGGAGAAGCATAGATGGAAATCAGAGAGCAGTGTGCAGTGGGGCAGAGAGAGGCCCCTGGAGTGACACTGCTGTGGCCCTGGCTCCAGCCCTGCCTGCCACTCGCTAGCTTACGATCTTGAGCAAGTTTCCTGACCTTTTTGTCTTGGTTTCCTGGTCTCTTAAATGGCACCACACCTAAGAGATACCTGCTGTGTGGTGCCTTCTTGTGGGCTCTTGTGAGGAGTGCATGCATGCACCATGGGTGCCTCATGTGTGCGTGTGTCCTGTGTGCACAGTGTGTGTGTGTGCACTGTTCCTAGAACACGGTGAGTGCCCAGTGAGCCTCAGCGCTGATGGATTTATTGTGATGATGTCCTTCCCATCGCTTCTAGATGTAGAATCTGAGAGCTAGAGAATTTTGAGAACCTGCCCAAGTCCTTAAGAGCCAAACAGTGGCAAAGCCAAGGCCAGGATCCTGTTTGTGTGACTCATGCACCGAGGTGTCTTCTACTTGTCATGTCAACAAGTGTCAGATGCTGGGTGCTATATAAAATTAACTGTAATGAAAGGATTTGGTGACGCTCGCCAGAGTGCAAAGAAGCAAAGCAGGCATTGGTGTCGAGGCATACAGACTTATCCTAAGCAATTTAGAGTTGTATGTTTTGTATTAATTTGCATTGCTTTGCATGTCATTTTATATGCATTTCCATCTGCCAGTAATTTTCCTAAAGCCTAAAGCTTCAAATACATAAGATAAAATAAAATTAATCAAGAATTAAATGCAGTTGCTTTGCAACTTAATGGGCCCCTGGGCACGTGGGCTTAGTGTAGGCATTGGGGGAAGGACTGGATCGATATTTACTATTATAGAAGATGTGGGGGACTTCCGCCAAGATGGAGGCATAGGTGGAAACACTGTGCCTTCTCCCACAACCAAGTTTGAACACAACAAATGTTTGGAGAACTAGGACACACCTAAAGACCAGAAAACGGAATTATATGGGAGTCCGACAACTACGAACCGTTCAACGGGGATGGTAAGAGAGACGGAGCCAGCAGCGGAGCTGGGTTGGGCAGAGCAGATCCCCCGACCTAGAAGCGCAGGCAGCCCGGAACCAGTCGGGGTGTGGGGCAGACTGACCGCGGTCGCACATTTGCGCACAGTGAGACGGACCACGCAGGCCCCAAGGGGCGAACCCAGTGGTGGAGGGCTGACGGCGGTGGCACACTCGCATGCAGTGGAACGAAACGCGTGGGCCTGGTGACGGTGGTGGCTGCGGCGGCAGGCGGTAGATGGGAAGCCATTGTCCCTCTTTGACCCCGCCCCCACATACAACGTCACAACCCAGCGACTTAGTTGCCCTGTTCTAGTGAACACTTTAGGGCTCTGATCCTGCTACGGAACAGGCACGAACAGCCCAAAAGATGGTGCAAGAAGAACTCAAAGTCCCAGAGCCAATAACTCTAAGCGACCAAGAAATTGCCAACCTCTCAGAAGCACAATTCAAGACACTATTTATCAGGATGCTCACAGAACTGGTAGATTATAGTCACAAATTAGAGGAACATAGTCACAAATTAGAGGAACGTATGAAGGCTAAACTAATTGAAATGAAGGGAGATGCACAGGAAACCAATAGTGATGGAAAGGAAACTGGGACTCAAATCAATGGAATGGACCAGAAGGAAGAACAAAACATCCCACCAGAAAGGAATGAAGAAATGAGAATTCAAAAAAATGAGGAGAGGCTTAGGAACCTCCAGGACATCTTTAAACGTTCCAACATCCGGATTATAGGGGTACCAGAAGGGGGAAAGAAACAGCCACGAGTGGAAAACGTATTTGAACAAATAATAAAGGAGAACTTCCCCAGTCTGGCAAAGGAAATAGACTTCCAGGAAATCCAGGAAGCTCAGAGAGTCCCAAAGAAGTTGGACCCAAGAAGGAACACACCAAGGCACATCATAATTACATTAGCCAAGACCAAAATGAAGGAGAGAATCCTAGAAGCAGCAAGGGATAAGGGGACAGTCACCTACAAAGGAGTACCCATCAGACTGTCAGCGGATTTCTCAAAAGAGACCTTACAGGCAAGAAGGGGCTGGAAAGAAGTATTCCAAGTCATGAAATCCAAAGACCTACAGCCAAGATTGCTCTATCCAGCAAAACTTTCATTTAGAATGGAAGGACAGATAAAGTGCTTCTCAGATAAGGTCAAGTTCAAGGAGTTCATCATCACCAAGCCCTTATTATATGAAATGCTAAAGGGACTTATATAAGAAAAAGAAGATGCAAAATATGAACAGTGAAAGGACAGCAAACACAGTTATTAACAACCACACCTAAAACAAAAGCAAACCAAGAGGACAGCTAGATCAGGAGTGGAACCATAGAAATGAAGAACACATGGAGGGTTAGAAACGGGGGTGGGAGGGGGAGAAGGCACAGAAAATAGCATAGATGGTAGGTAGAAAATAGATAGGGGGGAGGGCGAGAATAGTGGGGGAAATATAGAATCTAAAGAAATTGAGACACGTGGTTATAAACTAAGGGGGGCAGAATGGTGGAGGGGGGGTGTGGGTGGAGGGGAATGAAGGGGGGAATAGAACAACTGTAATGGTATAATCAATAAAATATATTTTTTAAAAAAGAAGAAGATGTGGGCAGCCAGATACCATTTGATAAAAGCAGGTCACATCTTAATGTGTAATGAAGCTTGTTCTGCTGAACATAATAGAAAAATACAGGAAATGTGAAAGAAGCCCAGAGAGAAACTGTTATATAAAATGCCAGAAAAATGAAGCAGCAGCAGAAACAGAAGTCTGCTTTAAGAAGCTGAACTAATAAGAAACACTAAGGGTCAGAAAGCAAAGGTAGAACTTTCAAGCATAAACTTAAATACCAGTGTGTGAGCTTTAAAGCCAATAAATTGTCCCTAAATTGGACTTACTGGGAAATAGGCCGAGTCTTGGTAAAAACTTGGAGAATATATATGTGTGTGTATGTATACAGTGTGTGTATGTATACACACACATATATATACTCCGAGTTTTTGGAACTACAGTTTTTTTCTCTTAGAGCAGTGGTTCTCGGTGTGGTCCCTGGGCCAGGTGCATCAGCATCCTCCGGGAACTTCCTGTGGTAATTTGCACCCGTGAAAAGCAGATTCCTAGACCACCAGGTATGCTGAATCAGGACCCTGGCCCAGCAACCTGTTTCAATATTTGGAGTCAGCTTTTGTTCCTCTAATTTTCACTTCTTTGGTCTTCACTTTTTGTTTCCTTATTGTGGTCACTAGCTTCTCACTGTGCTGCTTCACTTCATCAGTCAGTATCCTTGTAGAAGGTGGTACCCAGACACAAACCCATCCATTTTTCCGTCCCAAGATCTGAACTGGTAGAAGATGCTTTCTAAGATCCCGTTAGGCTCTGATGTGCTGCAGCTCTGTGGTTCTCACAGCATGAAATTGATTTGTTTTGGGTTTGGTTTTGCTGCCTTAAAAAAAAATTGGCCATCTTTTACCAAACAGTGACACTTCCAAACATACAGTCAGCCAAAACACCAAGCTTTTCTGTACAGATGTCTTGTTAAACCACATCTCTCCATCTGGTACAAGGGCAGTTAATTTCTTGGACCCATATGTTAAGTCTTTTTTTTAAAAAAAAAGACTTTATCTATCTTTAGAGGGGAAGGGAAGGCGAGAAGGAGAGAAATATCAACGTATGGTTGCCTCTCACACATCCTGCATTAGGAACTGGCCTACAACCATGTCCCCTACAGTGTGTCACCAGGAACTGTTGTGATGATTGCTTGTCTCTCCCTCGTAGGTTTATACCGCCAGGTGACACAATTCAGAAGTTTCAGAATAATGGGAAGTAAAACTTGGGTCTCCTTATTCCTCTGCTCCACTGCACACCCCCCTCCCTCAAGCTCCAGAATGCAACAGTTTTGCGATCAAGTCTATATTTAGCCAAGAGTGAAGTTATTTAATTTTTTATTGTAAAATTTTGCTCATACATGATTCTTGTTTACTTTTAAAATTTTTAAGTTAAATTTACTGGGATAGCATGAGTTATAATAATAACATCTATGTATTACATTGCGTGCTCACCATCCAGCATTTAGTCTGCTTCTCTCACCATATATATTTGACCCCCTTTCCCCTCCTTCCCTCACCATATATATTCTTCATCCTCCCCGGTCCCTCTCCCCTCTCCCCTCTGGTAGCCATTGTACTGTTAACTGTGTCTGCAAGTTTGTTTTGTGTGTTTATTTGTTGCTTTCTGTTTTACATCCCACATCTGAGTGAAATCCTATGGTTCTCATCTGTTTCTGTCTGCTGTATTTTACTGAATATGATACTCTCAGGATGCAGCCATGTTGTCGCAAATGGAAATTTTCATCATTTTTTGTGGCTGAGTAATACTCCATCGTCTCTATGAAACACTTCTCCTTTTTTCAGTCAACCGCTGGAGGACACTTAGGTCGTTTCCAAGGCTTGGGTATCATGAACAACGCTGCAGTGAATATGGGGGAGCATGTATCTTTAGGAATAAGTGTTTCCAATTTTTTAGGCAGATACCCAGAAGAGGGATTGCTGGGTCACATGGTAGTTCTATTCTTAATTTTTTGAGGAACCTCCATGCTGTTTTCCATAGTGTCTGCACCAGTTTACATTTCCACCAGCAGTGTACGGGTTCTTTTTTCTCCACGTCCTGGCCACTGCTTGTTCCTGTCTTATTGATAGTAGCCATTCTAACAGGTGTGAAGTAGTATCTCATTGTGGTTTTGTTTTGCATTTACCTTATAGCTAATGAGGCTGAGCATCTTTTCACATGTCTGGTGGTGATCTGTCACACATGATTCTTAAAGGAGTACAATTAGACAATGTAATTACACCAGAAAGAAAAAAAGTTTCAAAAGGCAAAAGCAAAACCACCTTATGGCAAGAATGCGTTTGGCCAGGGTTGCTGGAGCATGAAGAAATGCCTGGAATTCTACACTGTCATTTATGATCCTCATCTAAGCCTACTCAAACCCTCTCCTTCCCCCCAGGCCCTGCATTGAAAGACCAGCCTGAAACCAAACTGCAAAAATCTCTAAAACATCCAAGACTGCTTTCCTCCTCCAAGATGCTACTGAACCTCTTAGGATGTGATGTGATGTTCTCCCTTAGCACAGCAAGTGAGAAAGGCCCTGGTGCTAATGGAGCTCTTTGTAATCTCAAGTAAATATGTCCACGAACACTCGGTACTTCTAGCTCTTCGTTTGCTTTCATTCTTCCTCGGTCCCCTTTTGTTGTTTTCTCATCTAGTTAAGGGGAAAGTAGACAAGGTTGTCCCCTTAGAGCAGGGCTTCCTGTGCCCAGACTGGACAGGCGGCCTCTCTGCTCTTGGATAGGTTGGGTCTGTTCCCAGAGGCTCTGCATACCCTGGCATTTGTCCTGGTCACCTTGAGATCCAGGCAGCCCACGACAAAGCCGCTAGCCCGGACTGCAGCAAAGGGTGAGCCAGGAAGAACGGTCCCAGCCTGGCTTCTGGCTTGCCCGGGTTTCTCTTCCTTCTCCTCTGTGTCACCATGGCATATTTGGAATATTTGCACTGTTGAGTCCTTTCTCTGCACCCCCAAACCCACCTCTGCCTGCCAGCCAGCATTTCCCACCAGGTTCTCTCTCTCTTTGGCCTTTCCAGCAGCCACACTGCCCCCCACTGAGGCAGGCAGAGGTGGATGGATGCAGTGTCAGATGGGTCAGGAGTGAGGAGTGGGACGGCACACCAGGCAGACACACTTGGCTGTGAAGACTAGATCATGACAAAACACTGGCAGAATAATATGGAGGCGGTAGAGCTGGAGGGAGGGGTGGGGAGCCACAGGAGAGATCCTAGGAAAGGGGAAACAAAGTCAGTATTATGGCAGGAAAACCCCTGAATAAAAGGAAACATTTCCAAGTGCTGGCTAGTGACTTACCTTTTCTCAGAAACTATCTCTACAATAAAATTTAAATGTAACAAAATGACAGGGATTTCTTGAGATTGTGCCTCTCTGCATTCCCCCAGGCAGCCCAGTGTCTTGCATCTCCCTGGGATCTAGTGTATTGTCTGCCTGGCACCCACAGGCACACAGTACACATTTGCTGGGTGGATAAAAGTAGGCTAGAAGAGGCCCTGGCTGGTGTAGCTAAGTGGATTGAGCGTGGGGCTGCGAACCACATGATCGCGGTTCAATTCCCAGTCAGGGCACATGCCTGGGTTGCAGGCCAGTTCCCAGCAGGGGATGCACGAGAAGCAACCATACACTGATATTTCTCTCCTTTTCTTTTCCCCTTCCCCTCTCAAGATAAATAAATAAAATCTAAAAAAAAAGTAGGATAGAAGGGGATAGAAGTAGGATATATGAGAATACACACACACACACACACATATGTGCCATATGTGCCACACACAATGTATATATGCCATGTACGTTGGGGGGCATACACCCAAAAGAAGCGAGAGCCGGGATGGGGATAAATATTTGTATATCCATGTCCGTTGGAGAATTATTCACAATAGCCTAAATATGGGAGCAATGAGGGCATGTCCATGGACAAACGGATAAACAAAATGTGATGTATCCATACAATGGAATATTATTCAGCCTTCGAAGGAAGAAAATGAATGAAACTTGAAGACCTTGTGTTAGGTCAGATAAGCCGGCCACAAAAAGACAAGCCTTGTCTGACCCCTCCTGTGTGAGGTTCCTGCAACAGTCAAATCCAGATAATGAGAAAGTAGATGGTTGGTTGCCGGGGTGGCGGGGGGGGCGGAATGGAAGTCAGTGTGTGGGGGCCCCGAAGTCAGTGGGGGAGGAAGAGAAAGTCCTGTGGGTGGATGGTAGTAATGGCTGCAAAACAGTGTGAATATACTGCCACTGAACTGCACACATAAAAATGGCTAAAGTTGTACATTTTATGTTATATATATGTGGTATGTTTTACCACAATAAAATAATAGAAACATGTTTTTATGATCACCACCTAATTCATAATTATGGAACAACAAAAGAAAAGTTATTTCTATAAAAGAGAAGGTAAGCAGCTGAGGCAAAGTGCATATTCCCGAGAGCACAGCAGTGACTCCAGACTCAGACCTTTCAGACTGCGCTAGTGGACCCTGGCTGGTGCGGCTCAGTGGACTGAGTGCCACCCTGGGAACCAAAGTGTGTGGGTGGAGTTCCCAGTCAGCTACGTGCCTGGGTTGCAGGCCAGGTCCTCAGTAGGGGGTGCAGGAGAGGCAACCACACATTGACTTTTCTCTCCCTCTCTCTAAAATTAAATAAATAAAATATTTTTTTAAAACAGTAAACAAACAAAAACCTTCTATTTTAGAAAAATTTGAAACCTATAGAAAACACTGTAAGAATAGTGTAATGGGCACCCATCTGACTTCCTCCTTGACCTTGAGAATGCTGAAGGCTTCCATGAGGCTCCTGCACGTCCTTCCCCAGGCAGCCTCTGGGCGGTGGTCTCTGGGTGCAGGAGCTGGTGTTGAAGTCCAGTCCCTGTTGGCAAAACAGCCTCGGAGCTGTGACACTGCACGCTCCTTCTCTGGCTGTAGCTGTGTGAGTGCTTTCTGCCCCGCACCCTCCTGCTAAAGAGAGTAGCAACAGCTCCTGTGTGCGGTAGGGACTTAAATTCAAAGCCATCGGCTTTAAATGACAAACTTGTTCTGTCCAACAAAGAGGAGGATGAGGTGGAGGAGGCCAGCCTGCGGCAGGCAGGGGAGGAATGAGGGAGTGACTCACTACTATTCAACGCGGCTCACCCTGTGAGTTGTTCTGTTATCTTTTTCTTGATATGTAACAAGCTTGTTACAACAAGCTCCCAAAGAGGCTGCTCATCTGTAAGGTGACTTTCAGAAATTACTTGGCCTACCCGCTGCTTATGGCCAGAACTAGATAAAAGGGGGTGGGGGCTGCTGTGAGCTGAGTCGCACGTACCTGAGGCAGGCTGCACAGTTCATGCCAATGTTAGAGTTAATTTGGTAAATCTTGGAGTGTGCTGTCCTTCAGATGTTCACCTAAAGCCTCTGTAAGCAACTAAATACAGAGGGATGAGACATTAAGCATCATCTGAGACCTAAATTTGCACTTAGCTATCTATGGAATTTTACTGTTGTATAAGTAGGTAGGTAAGCCTGGCTTAAATTTAAGTTTAATTGTGCATGTATGTTCTAAGCATTACTCTTTCCACATGGTCATCTTTCAAAGTATATTTTTGCAACATGGGTCAAAAACATAAGGGGCTTATTTTTCTCATATGACAAGAATGCAGAGTAGGCATTTGCTGCTGGTGGTTCAGCGGTTTGAGGGTTTGGGGGCTAAGGTCTCCTATGTTCTCTCGACCTGTTCTTCATGGTCCCAAGGTGGCTGCTGCGATGCTGGTCATCACATGAGAGTTGCAGACAGAAAGGTGGATGAAAGGAAAAATGTAGTAAAGTGGCATGCTTGCCCCCAAATCAGGTTCCTTTAAAGAACTTTCCCAGGTACTGACATTATATTTCATGTACTGATGCTTTATAATGGAGGCTGGGGAAAAGGGCTTTTAGAGGGGCCCGTTTCTGCTACCAACAATGGAGGGGTTCTGTTACTAAAGAATGGATGTTGGAAGGTGACTGGCTGTCGCTACCACAGACACGTGTAAAAGCCTTCCCTGCCAGGTCTGTTCCTGAATTCCACCCCCCCTGCCCCAGTCTGTCCAGGACCGCACCACGCCGTCCTAGGGACTGCAGCAGCATTATGGTGCGTGTGCAAGTCTGAGGGGCTTGGTCTTTACTTTTGTGGCCTATGCAGTCGGCGTATGTTTGTATAGATATTTAGTTTTTAACTAAATAATCGTTTTAATTCCATTAACCTAAAATAAAACCTCCTTGTTGAGATCTGCCACTGTAAGTAAAACTGTCGCTAGAATGCGTGCCTGTAGGAGGTGCCATCCGGAGAGCTTCCTGGAGTCACATCTAGAACTGACTTTTGGCAAGACAGTTGACAAGAAATCACTGCTTTTGAAAATTCCTGTTTCAGCAGAATTTTCCTGAGCACTGCTGATATTTCCCCCACCCGCTTAACTTAATTTTTTAGTTCCTGGATCTTCACTTTATTGTATCTATAGGCGCAGGAGCTTTCAGGACAATGTGTACATTTTACACCAAAAAATACAGGTCTTTCCTAAATGGCGGCATTGTGCCAGGGTTGCCAGTCTTGAGCATGGTAGCGGAAGTGCAGAAGCACACCGACGTCTCCAGCCCAGCTCCCCGCCACGCTGGCAGAACACAGCAAACAGAGGAGCTGTCCTGCTGGCTCAGAACGGAGTGTGTCCAGTCCACTCACGAGAGTGTGGCCTGGCCTTACGCCACTTCTGCCGTGATCCACAGCCGCTGCCTCCGTGAGGCAGTCACGGGCGGAGGTTCTGTTTGAAATGCCTAGGGCGAAATCAGAGCCACAATGCCTCTGTAGCTCTGTATAACCTTTGAGGAATTCATTTTGTCAGTATAAAGTACGGAGTTAGCCGTATTTGTCCTCACATTGGTGCAGAATCCTCAGCACCGCTTGTTACATGAAAGTTTGTAGCTTCTCCTTACAGAAGCTATTTAGCAGACGGTAGGTAACTGCACAAAACTAGTTGCATTGCTCTTTTGGATGTCTTTAAAGGAATTGTTTATCAATCTTTCATAAACTATTAAGCAGACTTGGGGAGGAAAAAAACTTTAAAGTTTAACCAGAATAACTATCTTCCTGTCTTTGAAAATCCTAAACAGGTGTGTCTTCAGGAACAATATAGGCAACAGACATTAACAAAAAAGGTTGTCAAATAGGGAAGAAGAAATAGCACATCAGAAAGAAGGGAGCAATCCAGGCACTATTTCAGCAAAATAAAACTAAACTACAATGTATTGACCCCCAGTTTTCCCAAGAAATCATCTCTCGTACAGAGATGCTTTCTCTGTAATTCTCATACCAAAGTTGTTTGGTTTCTTTTCCCCAATAGACTGGCTCATACGATTCAAGTAGCATTGTGGGATAGGAAAACATTTCCCATTTAACGCATGGGAAATAAAGACTTGCCCAAGATTAAATGACTTGCCAGGACCACTTGAGGAATTTTTGATGGCGGAGCCCAGACTAGAACTTGGGTCATCTGGCTTTGTCGCACTGAGCAACTACCCTGTGCCTGGTAGGCAGGTGCGTGGGGCCAGGGTAGAGCGTGAACGAGGCCTGTCCAGCTAGCAGAGGAGATGCCACTGTGGTGCGTGCTTTGGAGCAAACTAGGGCTTGGGTAATTGAGAGATTCGAGAAAGGTGGTCAGCGAGGACCCCAGGAAAGGTTTTTCCCCTACACTGAGGGATATGGAGGGGCCAGTGAGGCCAGGACCCAGAGGGTGGTGGCCCAAACCTAGGGACAGGGTGCAAAGGGCCTGAGACAAGAAAGAGACTGGTTTTCTAGGAAATTTTAGAAGGCTAGTGTTGCGTAGAGAGCAGTGAGCAGGGTAACATGAAGTTGGAGAGGAGGGCCTGGAACTGCAGGGCCTCATGGCCATGGAAAGAAGTCCTGATTTTATTTTAAGTGCAATGAAACCCCAGTGGAGGATTTTAAGTGTAGGGAGTTGCACTAGAGGCGGGGAGGGGCAGCAGTCTGAGTTACATGTTTAAAAGGTCCTTTTGGCTACTGTACAGAGAATGGATTGGAAGCAAAGGAAGCTAGTGAGGAGGTTACTTCATACGTGGGCAAGAGGTGATGCTGGCCTGGAGTAGAGGGGTTCCTTTTAGGGTAGAAAATGTGGGTGGATTCAAAATACGTTCTGGACGGGTCTTACGACTGCCAAGAGATTGGAGAGGCCTCTTCACATCGTGGTTATAAGTATCAGCTCTAAAACTGGGCCATAGTTGAAAATCCTGGCTCATTCACATCCTGTCTATCCTTGGTGACTCAATTTCTTAATCTGAAAAACAAGGATAATGATAGTACCTTCTTCCTAGGTTTATGGAATAGAATAAATAAGAAAATGCAAAATCGTTCTAGGGCTTGCTATAAACCATTAGGAGGGGATAGGTATGTGGCCAGTGACTTGGGCAGCATGAAGATTTGTGTTGACTTTGGCCAGAACCGTCTAAGGGGGGGGAGCGATGGAGCCAGGGCAGATGGAATGCCACCACGAGGGGCCTGGATGTGGGGAGCAGAAGTCCCTGCCCTGTGGTCCAACCCCTGGAGGGAAAGCATTGGATATACAAATGTGTATGTGATGGGAAAACATCCCAAGAGTGGAGCGCTGTGAAATCCTGGCTCATCCTGTTTCCTCATTTAGAGGAGGAGGAATTTGGGTTCATTCACCATTAAAGTCCATGTCCATTTTTAAAATTTAGATTTACAGATTAATTAAGCTTTGGCAGAGAAGGCTCAGAAACATAAATTCTATTATTTAAATGTTTTCTTCCTATTGAGAAGTATGTTGAGCCCTGGCTGGTGTAGCTCAACAGATTGAGCCCCAGCCTCTAAACCAAAGGGTTGCTGGTTCAATTCCCAGTCAGGGCACATGCCTGGGTTGCAGGCCAGGTCCCCAGTTGGTCATGCGAGAGGCAACCACACATTGATGTTTCTCTCCCTCTCTTTCTCCTTCCTTCCCCTCTCCCTAAAAATAAATAAAATCTTTAAAAAAAAGAAAGTATGTTGACCTCTGCTTGAAATCATTTACCTGGTAACAACTCAAAGACCCAGAATAGGACTGGTTCACGGTATTTTGTGAAGTGAAAGGAACATGAGACAGTGCTACATAGTGAGACTTCTTGTTAAAAAGCAACCAGCAAAGGGCGCATGGAGACCAGTCGGGAAGGACACGCCGTCCACTGAATGGCGTTCTCCCGGGCGATGGTTTGCTGGGGAGCTTTGTTTTCCTTTTGACCCTTTTCTGGCTTTCTGGCCTTTTTTTTTTTAATTTAATGAAAGTGTTTACTTTTATAAGCAGAGAATGACAAACATTTTCCTTTTTAAAACTACCCCCTCATTATTTAAGGACCGCTTGTTCCCAGCCAACGTTGTCTCGTTGACCCTGCCGTGCCGTTCTCCCGTTTCGTCTGCTGGCTGTTCCCGCTCACAGCCCGGAACTGTTTGCCGTTGCGGCCTCTCCGCTACATCTGGGCGAGAAACCTGCCTTCGGGCTCCTATGGAGACTCTGCATGGGCTGCCTGCCGGGGGTGAGGAAATCCACCTCGGCTGAGTCGTCCTCCTGCTTGCTAGCGGTCGTGCTCCAGAATTTTCTCTGGGTTCACTGATGTCATCAAAAAGAATCAAAGGCTTTTTTGAAATCAGGGAGCTACATACAGTAGAAGGACCTTAGCCTATTCAACTGGATGAGGGCTTTTGTTTTTTTTTTTTTAATGAGCTCTTCTTTATATTAGTGTTCTTCAGTGATGATTCGTCTTTGCAAGACTTTAGCAAGGAAATGTTGACACTTCTAAATCAATAAACTCTTCAAATCCTGTTTTTCACACTGACTGTAATGATACAAAGTTTAAGAAGTTAAAGGTGGCCCGTAAAGGAAATAGTCTCCACACACACAGGGACTTCACCCAGAAAGTTTTCTAAAATAGTTAATAGTTTTCAGAGAGTGCCAGTTGCGTCACTGTTCACTGCGAAACACGTGAGCCCACACGTAGGCCGTGAAGGGATGTGAGACGAGGCAGGGATGACGAATTTCTTAAGATGCGCTTTCCTTTCCTTTAGTGGCTCCCCTCCACTGGGGGATTGCCTCCACTCTTCCTTAGCGCAGGGCCGGCCTCCCTGACTTGGGGACCAGAGGGTGTTGCTCACCCAGCATTCCTCCAGGCCGCCTTACCATGTAAATGAGTAAATACGCCCTAAATGGGGTGGGAGGGCTCAGGACTTTCAAACCTGGTTCATTTCTGTTCCAGCTTTAGGACTGTTACATAAGGCAGAGTAATGAGAATTTTTGGTCAAGGACCAAAACTGTTGTGGGAAACATATTTTTTCCTTAGAGGCCAAGAGACAGCATTGGCTAAAGGGTTAAGAGCAGCACATCACTAGAGCAAACCCTCCAGGTTCAGGTTTGACTAAAACCCTTTATAGCTCTAGCCTCGGGCAATTTTTTAATCCCCCTTAGGCCTCGGTTTCCTTTTTTGTAAGAAGATTAAAGGTGGTACCTGCCTCACTGATCTGTTGAGGAGGCTGAATCCTCCAATTCTGAGTGTTTAGAACAGTGTCCCGAGTCTCCACTCCGTATTGAAGAGTTCTGCATTATAATAATGATATTACTAGATTGATAAAGAACATTACCCAGAGGCATTCAAGCATTATTAATTCTAAAATGTTGAATTTATATTGAGACTTCTGGGAAGAATAGAAAGTATGTTGAAAAATAAGACAATAAGCCAAAGGTCTGGGTAAGATCTTTAAAAAAGGAGGGAGGGATAGTAGTATCTGGGCTCGAGGGTGGAGGTGGTCGGGATGAGGACGATAATGACAATTCGGATAGAACCGCAGCTGGTATTTGCCAAGTGGTAGTGACGGACTTGACGTGCTTCACCTTGCTTAGCCTCAGACTTCCTCGGTAGTTACTGTTAGTAACGTCTATTACCAACAGGGATGCAGAGGTGTGGAGAAGCTGAGGAACTTGTCTAGGGTCCCGGGACTTGATGGGCCATTCCTGAGCTGGGTACGGGAGCTTCCCCTGAGCTGAAACCCCAGTGTTTGCAGGGACCCGTGTGGCTTCTTCCTTCCCCACCCAGCCCCCAAGTGAGCTCTTAGCTCTTCAAAACTTTCTCCTTCCTTAAAAGATTTCGATCTCTCCCTTTGGTCAGAAAAGTATTTCCTTAACATTGTTTGCATAAAATTATCTAGTAGATTTTTTCATAAACACACATCCACACAAAATCAATGCATCCCCCTTGACTTGGCATCAGGCAAGCAGGGCATGGGAAAGAAAAGGCCTGTTCGCATGTGCTGAGCATCTTTGTAGGGTGACCCTTGTCACAGATAGGGTCTCCTGACCCCTCACAACAGCTGGGGAAAGGGGTTCTAATCCCCATTCTGAGATGGAAAAAAAACAGGCTTCAGAGGTTAGTTTGATCAATCTCACAGCTACTAGGTGTTTCTCCAGGGATGCAAGCCCAGGTCTGGCATCCTGAAGCCCATACAACTTGTTTCCTTCCTCTCTCCCAAGTGCCCCCTTCCACCTGCCACCTGTGGTGGTTATAGGAAAGAATTGCAGGTGTGCAGAATTGCAGGCATGCAAGGAGGCAACAGGAGAGGGAGGGGACCGGAGAGCACTGAGGCCACCTAATCTGCAAATATAGCCTGTGGGTCTCTTGTTCTTGGTGCCCAAAAGCCAGACATTCAGTACTTCTCTCCCAGTCTCCTTCCTCCCGTTTTTGATTTATCATGCCCTCCCTTCCCTGGGAAGCGAAGCGTGCACTCTGTTGATATGCCTGGGCTTTGAAATTGCTGACTTAAGGAGGGTTCACTGAGGAGCTGCGAATGGCTATGGCCATTTGGCCCTGACTGCAATTACAACCACTTAGCTGGGTGTACCGTTGTGTGTCTGCTATTTCCTTTAAGCCTGTAAACAGCACCTGGTAGGGTTGGGGGAAAGGCTTCATTCAACGGCCTGTCCTATTGGGTGTTTATTGAATCATCCGCACGGGCCCCATTTCGGCTGAGCTCTAGTGATCAGGCCTTGCCATTATTTCCTTCTCAGTTCTGCCATCATCACTAGGCTCCTGGACCCAGGTGGGGACAAACTACAGCAGGTCAGGCTCTCTTCTCTGCCTGGGCAGGTGGGCAGAGAAATACCCTTCGCCTGTGGATGGGAAATTATTGGTAATGTAATTATGATACTACTTCAGGGCAGCAAAACACCTGCCTGCTTCCTATTCCCCAGCCTTTAAGACGGAGCCTTTAAGAGGGAAAGAGCCTGGGTGGAGTGTTTGCAGAAGGTGGCTTTACTGCCCTGGTCTCCTAGGAACCGCAGGGCCAGCCTCAGACCAGCCTCAGACCAGCCCAGTCTAGTCAGAGCCTGATCAGGCCTCAGGAGTTTAGTCTCTCCAAACCTGGCGCCTTGGGGTTTCCTCAGGCCTGGGCTGTGGGTGGCAGGAAGGGAGGCAGTGCCACAATGGACAGGTGGCTGTGCTCAGCTCCCCTCCACCCCCTGCAGCTCCTGGCCCCTAAAGCTGCTGCTGGGTGTTCTTTAAACAGACCCCAGGCCCTGCTGGGAGGGGCCATGGTGTCCCAAAGCGGATCCCATTCGGTCTCTAACCTCCGGCAGGCTTCAGAGCCCGAGGATGACCTGCTGACTTCTCCTGACAGGGAAGGAGTCAACAGCCCCTTTCAGGATTTGACAAAAGCTCACCCTGCACGGGCTCCTCTTCTACCTTGGGGAAAGGAATGCTTGTTCCCTGAAAGGAATTCCTGTGCAGGGGCTTTACTTTGACTTGGGACAGAGTGGCCTCTTAGGGCTGCTGCTTTCCCCTGATGTCAAAGATTAACCCACAGGCAGACGAGGTGTCCCCCTTAAAGACACCTGGGTGGAAGAAGGGTCAAAAGCCAGGTGCCCAGGCTCTCTGACTCCCTCGCCGTCTTCTTTTAAAACGAACTCCCATCCCAAGCCAGTGAAGCTCAGACATGGGACCCAGGACAACTTCTCGCAGCGTGGCTGCCACCTCTCGTGACCTTCCCTGTCTGGGCAGGCTGCCACGGTCTCTCAGAGCCGCCAGGCGCCAGGTTGGAGTCAGAAGTGTGTGCTCCAGGCAGCCTGTTCTCAGGAAGGTGCAAGGGGAGCGTGGGTGCAGAGGAGGCCCCGGGAGAGGGTGATGGGACCAGGAGCCAGCCTTTGCCTTTTTATGTAAGTGTGAAGATGATAATTAAATGGTACATCATAAATGACATGACAGCTCTAAATGACATGGCGCTGTAAACCTCTTTAGAAATGTGAGATCTTCTCATTTTATCACTGCGTTATCAGGGGGACCCATTCGCTGGTGCTTGCTGAGATTCCCTGGGCCAACAGAGTAAGAAAAGAAAAAGCAAAAATTCACTTTGGGTGACAGTCATTCTAATCCTAGCCATTTATGCAAGTTGCTTCCAATTTATGCCTAATTAGCATGAATTAGGACAATGACAAGACTGATTGATTTGGGATTGATAAATCTTCTAAGTTTATTTTATGACAACCCCTAATTCCTAAATGTGTGCTCAGGTTTCCGGGGGTGTGGTTTGTGTCTCCTTGGTCATTGAGAGCCAGTGTTCCCACACTTTCCAACAACTGACAGCATCTTTGGCCTCAAGACTGAGCAGACAGAACCGTATTCAGTCTGCTCTGCAGGAGCCAAAGGCTGAGACCTGCCAAGGGGCTCAGCCCTGAGCCCAAGTGGGATTCCCTCCAGCTGGGTGCTAATTCAGCAAAAATGGTGTCTGGACCTAGTAGCAGGCGTGGAGAAGAAAGCATGGATTTGAGGTGTATTTGTGAGGTCGTTTGTTAACATGGGCATGGGGACCATGGAAGAGTCGGATGACTCTCAAGTCTCCAGCTTGGGTCCCCGAGTGGATGGGCTCACTATAAATTGAGCCAGAAGATGCAGGAGAGGTGGAGATGTCAGGTCCAGCTCTGGACTTGCTGAAGTTGAGCAACTGTAAGACCTCTGATGGACAATCAGACAGTGGAATGTTCACTGGGGACTCTTAGGCAGAAGGTGAGGGTTAGAGGTAAAGCTGTTGATGATGTGTACATGGAAGTTGAAGTCCAAAGACCCAGGAAGAGTGTGATGAAAAGAGCAGTGAGCTAACAGTAGGGCCCCGGGGAGACCCACATGTGGCCAGAGAGGACACAGATTCTGTAGCACAGCTCGCTGTCCAGAAGGTATCCTTGAAAGGAGAGTGATTCAGGGGAAGGTGAATGAGTGTATGTCACTCCCAGCAGAACTATGCAATCTTGCGAAATAAATCCGGTTCAAAAAGTTCTTGCTAATTCTAAGGAAAATGTCACAAGTTTGCACTCTCATTTAAGATTTATTGGGGTGTGTTAGGAAACTGCATACACGCCCCTCAGACCTCTCCAGTTTTCAGCATTTGGACCTCCTTGAACTGCCCCAGGAGCTCAGCCAATGCTCCTGTCCTCAAACCTTGGGGTGGTACTCCCTGGATCCCTCCTCCTGCTGCTCCCCAAATAAGCACATCTGTGCTCTCCCCGTTATTTGCTCTCTATGTAATAAAGTAATATAATCATCGTTTAAGTTCAAGTAGCTCAAAAGGCTGTTCAGTGATAAGAAATCCCCCTCCTACCCAGGCTCCCAATCCTCAGCCTTCTCCCACCCTGCATTGCAAAGAACTCCTGTTCCCAGTGTCGAGTCTATACAACATCCTCCAGGGAATTCTGGCCTGTGGGCCAGATTCAGCCAGTTTTCTGTTGTTGTAAATAAAGTTTTATTGGAACACAGCCATGCCCACTCACTCACACACTGTCTGCTTTCCCACTACAACAGCAGAGTAGAGTAGTTGTGACAAAGGAAAGCTTCACTAATGTGTGCTCTGTGTGTGCAGACACCCATGTATATAGTCTTTTTTTTTTTTGACGCACGTGAGCACCCTACCCACAGTTCTGCATTTTGCTTATTTCCAGTTCACAATGTATCGTGGAAATTGTTCCACATGGGCACATTGAGGTTTGTCTCAGAATTGTTCACCTAGTGTGGATGCAATTAATCCACCCCCATCAAAGGACGTTTTTGTGCTTTTCAGTCTTTAGCCTGAATGAGTAACACTGCAGGGAGCCTTCTCGTGCACATGCCTCCCTCCTGCACCTGAACTCTCCTGGGCGGGCACATTTAAGATTGGGAGATCGTGCCTGACTGCCCCCTGGTGGTTTTTCCCCCCCCCCCCCCCGCCGCCCTCCAAGAGAGTCATGTTCTCCTCACCGTGAGAGCTACATTGCTAAACCTGTGAGGAAATGGAGGCTAACAAAGTTTTTCAAAAAAGAGGAATGATCTTTACCGGATTTTACAGTCTCTGATACCTACTGTAGCTCCATTGGGTGTCTGCCCACTGCCCTTCTTTCCAAAGGTGGTTTTAGTCTCTGTAGGCAGCTATAACGAAATACCGTAGATGGATTGGCTCGTAAACAGAGAAGTATTCCTCACAGTTCTGGAGGCTGCAAGTCCAAGATCAGGTTGACAGGGTTCTGGGGAAGGCCCTCTACCAGGTGCAGGCTGCAGACTTCTTGCTGTGTCCTCACTTGGTGGAAGGGATGAGGGAGCTCTGCACTCTCCTTAGGAAGGCACTAATCCCATTCACGAGGGCTGCACCCTCATGCCCTAATCACCTTTGTGACCCAAAGACCCCACCTCCAAATACCATCCCATTTAGGGATTAAACAGACGCATTTTGGAGGGCACTGACTCAGTCCGCAGCAGCGGTGGGATGCACTGGGTTTCCCCGTCTGGCTTCAGACGTAGACCTGATCAGGATCTGAAGGTAGAATCCAGATGGATATTTCTTCTGGTCTCAGGTGGGCCGCTGTATTTCCAAAGATTGCTTAGTGACATCCATTTTGGTAGACCTCTGCCCAAACCACAGAACTCTCTCCCCAAATGTGCTAAGCAGACAATAGGAAATTACATAGAACCTATATTTTTTGTAGCTTACATTACTTTCCATTCTATTTGGTAAGCAACATCTCTCAAAATTAGATAGTTAACAGAATGCCGTAAAACACCACCATTCTACATAGTTTCATTTCCTTTTTTTCTGGCTTCTCTAAGGGCAAGAACTTTGTTTAATTCATCTTTGCTCCCAGCATTCTGCCAGCATGGGGTAGGTACCCAGTGGACTTTGGTTGAACTGAACTAATTTCAACTGAATTACTCCTTTTGCCTCCTACAGAATGAAGATATTCAGATGTTGTTTTAAATACCCCCTACAGCAGAAAGTTTTTATCCTGTTTTTAACCCTGTGGCTGCTCTCCTTGTTGAAGCTTCTAAATGTAGGACGACTCCTCTTCCCTCAGAGAGGCATTTACTTGGTCGAATACTCCCTAAGCACCTCCCCTTTTGTGAGGAACAGATACACCCACGTTAAGGATGAAGTCCAGTATGAAGTCAGCTGTTCGGGTGTCTATGAGCAGGAGCCTTTGGAAATTGGCAAGACCCTGGAAATAAGAAGAAGAGACATCATTGACTTGGATGATGAAGATGTTGTGGCAATGACCAGCAATTGTGACGTTTATCAGACCCTAAGAAGTTACCATCAAAAGCTTGTTTCAAGAGAGGAGAAAAGTTTCCCAATAGCATATTCTTTGGTTGTCCACAAAGATGCAATTATGGTTGAAAGGCTGATCCACACTATATACAACCGGCACAATATTTACTGCATCCATTATGATCTGAAGTCACCTGACACCTTCAAAGTTGCCATGAACAATTTAGCTAAGTGCTTCCCCAATATTTTCATTGCTTCCAAATTAGAGACTGTGCAATATGCCCACATTTCCAGACTCCAAGCTGATTTAAATTGTTTGTCAGACCTTCTCCAGTCTTCAGTTCAATGGAAATATGTTATCAACCTGTGTGGGCAAGACTTTCCTTTGAAGTCAAACTTCGAGTTAGTGTCAGAGCTGAAGAAACTCAATGGAGCGAATATGTTAGAGACGGTGAAACCCACTAGCAGTAAAATGGAAAGATTCACTTACCACCACGAACTCAGACAGGTGCCTTATGAGTATATGAAGCTACCGGTCAGGACAAACATCTCCAAAGCAGCACCCCCTCATAACATTGAGATATTTGTTGGTAGTGCTTATTTTGTTTTAAGTCAAGCATTTGTTCAATATATTTTCAACAGCTCCCTCGTTGAAGACTTTTTTGCCTGGTCTGAAGACACATACTCACCTGATGAGCATTTTTGGGCTACCTTGGTTCGGGTACCAGGAATACCTGGGGAGATTTCTCGGTCCGCCCAGGACGTGTCTGACCTGCAGAGTAAGACTCGCCTCGTCAAGTGGAATTATCACGAGGGCCTTCTCTACCCCAGTTGTACGGGCTCTCACCTCCGAAGTGTGTGTATCTTTGGAGCAGCTGAATTAAGGTGGCTTATCAAAGATGGACATTGGTTTGCTAATAAATTTGATTCCAAGGTGGACCCTGTCTTGATTAAATGCTTGGCAGAAAAACTTGAAGAACAGCAGAAAGAGTGGATCACTTTGTCTTCTACAAAGTTATTTGTGGGTAAAAATCCCACAGTCACAACGTGATAAAATCACGATGGAAACGAGGTGGAGTTCATACGGAGTAGCAGACTCTGCTGTGCTCAGGACCAACTGAGCTTAACCTTCTCATCGTTTGAAAGGTGCCTGAGATTCCACGCACAAGGGAACGTGATTTAGCCTTTGGCGATGAATAGCCTGCAGCCGGCTGAATACTTATTCTCTGCCTGTAATCTCACTGAGCTAAATCAGCGATCTTAAATGGCCATCAGATATTTATTGCGCTCCTACTGTTTGCCCCGGACTTTTCTAGAAATAGGTGACGATTAAATCCAAGTTATAAGTGAGTTACACAATGCCCTCAGGGGACTGTGTCTTGCCCTGCCCATTCAGCAACCTTAGTATCTTAAGTTCTCTGTGTAACCATCAGGATCCTGCTGAGGAAGTTTTGGAGTGTGTGGTAATCACCCTATAAACCACCCATTTCAGAATAACAGTGAAGTACAGTGACCAGCACTCCACTTGCCCTGTGATTCAACCCACTCCACTTTTTCTAACCAGTAGAATATTAGAAGGAAAGACTTCACTACCTCAGAAAGCTCAAAGAATTTTCCAGTTTCCTGCTTGCCAAAGCATAAGTTACCTATGGGTGCCTCACCCATTCCGTTCAGCGTCGGGAGACTCTTCGGGTGTGGCAGTCACAGGGCCTGAATCTCAGGGAGGCGGTGGGGGTAAGTAGGGGGGATCTGGACACACGGTGCCTGAAAAGGAACAAAGGGATTTATATGACTGTGGCATCATGTTACACAGCGGTGTCATGATGGCCTCCTTTTTAATCCAGCTGTTTCTTTTTTTTTAAATAAAGATTTTATTTATTTATCTTTAGAGAGGAAGGGAAGGAGAGAAGGAGAGAAATATCCATGTATGGTTGCCTCTTGTGAGTCCCCTGCTGGGAACTGGCCTACAACCCAGGCATGTGCCCTGACTGGGAATCGAACCGCGATCGTGTGGTTTGTAGGCTCTCGCTCAACCCACTGAGCTACACCAGCCAGGTAATCCAGCTGTTTCTTAAAGCACATTTACTGATTCAAAATGAGAACTGATTAAAACTCAAGGTATTACAGTCCAGGACACTGAACCTGAGTCATCCAGTTCATAGATCATCATTATGTGTACATTTCACAAAACAAAATTATGCTCACTCCACAGTAATCCATCCAGTATGAGACTCCCTGGAAGACTGAGGTATTCAGGTGCTTTTTAAAACCTCTGGGACCTAAATGTCTGTGCAACGGACTTGGCTTGTTTTGAAGTTTGCGATACCAGCTGGCAAGTGGCACCATCATCTCCCTTTCTTCTCTTGAACTCGTTTTTCTTGCCATTTTCAAAAGACATTTCTCATTTCTTCTGTTTTCCTGCCCCCCTCAAATTACTTTATTCTTCAGAAAACGATGACCAAGTCCTTGTTCTTAAAAATAAGGAACTGTGGGGCGGGCAGAGCTGAGTCCTGCAGAAATACCTCCCGGGTTGTCACTGTGTGGCCAGGGCCAGCTGTTGCTTTGGTCTGCAGGTGCCCGCTCTCCTGGCCTTCGGACTGAGCACTCGGCTGCCTAGCCAAGGTTTCTTCACGAGGGTGTGTGTGTGTGCGCGTGCGCGCGTGCGTGTGTGAGAAAGAATCACTTGAATAGTGACAAACTATTGAAATGTCAGAGAACAGTTACAATAAGGCTAATGTAGATCGAGCACCATCGTGAGACTTCACCATTCACCTTTTCTGAAAAGCCTTTGAAACATAAAAAGAAACCACAATGGCAGGAGCAACTTCCGTAAGGAAATCTGGGCCTGAGGAAACTCCAGTCTCCACATCGAGGTTCTTCCTAAACCAATGGGATTGGCAAGTTGGTCCCGTGGCTCAGACTAAGAAGGAGGTGGAAGTCCTTTTCCTGTCGTGCAGGCTTGAGCACACTGGGTCCTGCTGAAGTCTGGGATTTTATGCCTTTGGTCATCAGAGTAACTGCGAATGCTGAGAAATAGACGTCCGCCTCATGATCCAGTGTCTTGCCTCTGATGAAGAATGATTCTATTGCTTGTTTACTGAGAAGTTTGCCAGTTATTAATCAGTCTAATTCCGAGTTCAAACGACACATGGAACCATGAAGAGGCGGCGGCGCCTTCTCTTCCCCGCCCACAGACACGTTTCTGGGACTCGGTGCCCGGCCTTGCAGGGAGCTCGTCAGAAAGGCCTTTGCCTCGGGAATCACGCAGATTCCCTGCACGCCTTCCGACCTAATCCTTCCCTAAAACCTTTTGGCATGATTCCCTCTGGTCTGGAGAGTGTTCTGCTGTCTGTATTTTATAATTATTCTTTGGACAGTATTTATAGAATCTACACCCTAAGTTATTTGGTGATAAGACCAGGACCTTGGAGTTTCCGAATTGTATGAGATGATATATATTAATAACGAAAGAGCTACAAAATTATACATATTATGTGAAAAAACTACTGTAATATAATTTTAAAAACCCATGTTGCTGCTGTTCTTAATGTTTTCATTATTTTAAGTGAAATGTTTATATAAATGTTTAAATTTGCAGAGTTAAATCTGAATATTTCTCTTGTCTTCCAGAATGTGACTATTTTAGATATATGCTATGAAATGACAGTCTTCTTTGGGAATATAAAGTATGTGTATGCGATGCACGTTACAGCTGTTTTTGTTGTAGTTGATGGCAATGGAATGAGCATTTTGATTTTTTAAAACATTTTTATCAACTGATCTCTGTCTCCCACTGTGTGTATGTTGCCATTTTCAAAAGACATTTCTCATTGTGTGAGTTTCAGATAGATTGGTATTGCATTTTGTATTTGCTGATACCAGATGTTAATTCTCCAGTATTGTAAAATAAATTGTGCTCCAAAAACCAACCCCCAGGAATTTATGATGCAGAGAACAAATAGAATCTGAGAAAAAGTCACAGTCAGCGATCTGCGTAAATTTATTTTACTTTTTTATTGTTGTTGCTGCTGTTGTTTCTCATAGAACAATAAAGGAAATTTAAACAGAAACCCTTTGTATTCCTAATTCTCACATCCTGACAAACACATTCTAGTTCTTTGAATGCTCTTTGAATCTTACCCATGTACGCATCCGTTTTTCGTCTCTTCCCGCTGCCTGTACACTCCCAACCACTTTCCCCTGTTGCTCCATGATCTTGATGGCTATCTGCCAGTCATGTAGTAATTCACTCTGAATTTTAAGCTACTGTTGTTTTGTTTTGTTGTCATAAATAACAATGCTGTCAACAGCTTTGTACATCAAGCTTCTTCTGTCCTTGAATCAGTTTCTTACGATGCATTTTCAAGATTACAATCCTTTTCAGGGATTACAATCCTGAAAAGAGTGCATTTTTTATTTTATCTTAGTTTTTACTGATTGCTTTTCATATATGTTACAAATCATGCACTCAAAGAATTATATAGGACACCCGGTATAAATCAACCACAGCCTCAACCTGTGGCAAATGAATTGTATTTATTTATTCTGATAAATGGCTGTTACGATTTTCAAGTGAGCAAGTCCTTTGCCTAAAGTAAGAATGTAGCCATACTCATAACAGATCAAAGAATGTGTTTAATGTATGGTTACTGTAGAGCTCTTTCAGAATAATATGCTCAAAAGTGTAACGTTGATCACTGACTTCATTCCAGGAAGGATCTAAAAGTTGCTAGTTTCTACTAGTATCCATTCTCCATGGCTTTTGTGTTTTTATTCTGGACAACAATATAACCAACTCTTAATTCTCAGCCTTCATTTCAACTAGGGGTGGCAAAGAAAAAGCAGAAGTCATTGGGTGGGGCATCTGACAATGCACTTAAAACATGGCTTACCTAGATTGCCTTCCGCCCATCTCCCTTGCTTTTCTTCCTGCTGCCTGGAATGTGTTTGTAATGGCTGGAGTTTCAGCAGTCATTTTGAAACCATGAGGATGGGAGTCATATGGTAAGAACAGAGTAAAAATATGACATTTGAACAATTCAAGACTACCTACTTCCTAGATTCTTTTTTGGGAGAAAAAAAATGGACACACACCTTAAACTAGTGTTACCTCAGCTCTCTATTACTGACAGTAGAACGCGATCCCTAACTCACATGATGTTTTTCTAGGACAACGGTTTTCAAAAATGAGCCTGCATAAGAATCACTTGGCTCATTAACACAAAGATTGTTCCCCTCCCAACCCCAACTTTCTCATTAAGTTGAATGGACATGGGAGAAGGAAATTTGCATCTTTAACAAGTTCCTAGGTGAGGCTGATGCTATTCTGGACCACATGTTGAGAACCACTGTTAGGATATCTTTCCCCAAAATTATTTCTTCAGCGTTGTAAACATTAGACCAATTTAGCATTTAGAAAGCACCAAATAGTGCAATAAACATGCATACCTTTAGATGGGAAAACACTGTGGTCAGAAGTTCAGAAATATTTTATATGTTCTGCCTCACATGTTCTTTCTACATTGTTGGCAGACTATATTTTCTGAATAATGACTGGAGTTGATACATTTCCATAACTATATGTCCCCCTAAACTTATTTTCAACCAAATTGCTGCCTTATTTAGAACTATTTTATAAAATGCAATAAAAACAAATGAATTTGGGGAGTGCGGTTAACCTGAAATCACAGTGGTGAAGTCTCGAGTTCGGACCTATGTGTTAATTCTGTTCAGCAAAAATATATGCCAGTGAGACAAACTGTACCCAGATAGAATTTTTTCATGAGCATTTTAATGTAACAGTCCTAAAAAAGGTTTTAAAAAGTTGAAATGAATCAGGGAGCCATATATCATTCTAACTCTTCAGTATTTCAAGTCATTACAGGAATGCCACTGTGAAATAGAGAATTATGTGTCATCTCACAGATGCTTCCAAGTTTCTACTTCAACCGTGGGTGGATACGGAAAAAAAAAAAGCAACTTGGACCAAGAAAATTCCACAAATGAATCTGCCTAAGGGGACTTTGTCCCCATCTTTTAGAGATTTTCAATTAGTATGTTCTAAGGAGCTACGTAGAACAGGTAAGTTTCATTGCAATGATTTCCCCTGCAATTTAATTTAGTTTTAATGGCTATTAAGTACTTTATATTTAGGTTGTTATTCCAGTTTACAGGTAGTTCTACTCATTGCTGTTGGAATACCACTTCTGCAGGAAACGAGGACAGAGGGTCCCTACTGTGCTAGTGGAGGGGAAACGCCAGGGTGAGGGCTGCGTACTAATGGGGGCGACCAGCTCAGGTCGCAGGTGTCGGGCAACCTTGGAGTCGTCTTCAGCATGGTGGACGTGTGGAATGCCACCTACATCCGAGTGTGTCTTGTCAGAGGGAAATGAGACCAAGGGAGAACTGGGACTGAGTGAGTGTCAATGGGAAAAACATAACTCAGAGGAGAACAAAAAGTTTTGCAGCTGTGGCTGAGCTGGAGACAGCGTTTACATAGTCACACTGGTGCTGTGTTAGCCATGAAAAGTCTGACATGGGAGGGTTAAATACTGATCGAATCAACATGATACTATTGGGAGCTTGGGGGAGTAGAAAGGATAAATAAGTGGGGTAGGGGTGTGTGTGAAAGACATCAGGATCACCTCCCACGGTGGAAATCCGTGGGCAATGCCCAAAGCTAAAAAATCAAGTATACCCATAGAAGGATATCATTTAGATACGTGGAAGTGGGACTAAAAGAACCAGTTCAGAGGATTGAAACTAGTTGCTGCCAACGAAGGAAAATGGGGGAAGAGGTAGAAACTACTAATTTCTTTCAACAAGCCTTGCAATCCTCTCTATAACTTTTAAAATAAAAATGGGAAAGAAGAAAAAGAACTGGAAAAGAAAATGTCATGATCTGTGATCAAAGACTGCTTGTAATCTAAGAGCTAGTGCAAACGCCCGAAACCTTGTAAGGGTGGCTATTGTTTCTGTCTGCTTGGCCCTTCTTCAGAGTCTCCAGAAAACAGCCCTTCTGGCTACCGAGGTGGTCGGGGGACCCCGGGCGGGCCAGTTACAGACTCACAGCTGCATCCACAATTATTGATTTAGGGAGTGGATACCTGACCTGAATGAGGCCAATCAGAGTTCCTGGGGCTATTCAAATTGCTGTCAGGCGATAAAGACCTCCTGTTCCTCTCTGATCGCAAAACCGGAGAATATGGGCCTGCTAGGTATGGGCAGTTTTCTGCCCCGCCACCTGAACAAGTTGGTATCAGCCAAAGAAGTGAATGCGCCAACAGCAATAGAGAAGAAATGGAGGACAGCAGGATCTCCAAGGTGGTGTGTGGGCAGTGAATGCAGTCTTTCCCAAGACCAGCTCCGCCCTGCCCTCTGGTCTGTTTCACAGCCCAGTTACAACAAATCCCTCCTTTGGCTTAAGCAAGATTGAATTGGGTTTCTGCCATAGTCATAAATACTAATACACAGTTGAAAAGCACAAACAAAACTTTAAAAATAAACTTTTTTTATTATGGAAAATTTCAAACAAACACAAAAGTAGAGAGAATGGCATAAAGAAACCCCACATTCTCATCCCCCAGCCTCACAATGACTAATATTTTGACGATCTTGTTTCATCTGTTTCTCTCTCCTCCTTTTGGTTTCTCAGAAATATTTAAAAAGAAAATCTCACACGGCACATTATTTTGCGAAGCCCCTGCACTACCCCAGCTTTATGAGGGAGGACCCTGAGGAGGTCAGCTGACTTGCCCAGAGTTACCAGCTAGTAAGTGGCAGAGCTGAGGTTGGAATTCAGGCTGTATGGCTGCAAAGCCCAAGTTCTTAGCCGCTGCACCCAAGCTGTGCTTTATGCGCCTGTCCTGGTGAGCAGTAAGGTGCCTGACACGTGCCTGTTGTTATTTTATTCCACAGAGGACTGACATCTCGTAGGGAGGGTGGCGGTAAGAGCTTATGGAAACAGCCAGGGATGAGTGACTGTATCCGTGCAGTTCAGGGGGGGGGGGGTGTGTTAGTGTTTGGGACTATTCTTCAACTCTTCAATTATAATTTGTTTAATCAGAGCGTTTTTGAGTCTTGTGAACCCTGAAGCCAATTGAACCCAGCACTGTTTCAGATGAAAGGACCCTACTGCTACGGGATGATCTAATTCTCTCCATGTCACATGTAGTCCCCATGGGAAATCACAGCAGGAACACCAGCTATGCTGGCTGCTTTGGACTTCTCCTCTCTCATCATGAGGTCACCAGGGGTCTGGCTCACAGAGCACCTTCCAGGGAGCTAGCTCTCTGCTTCCTGGGGCCAAAGGGATAGGAAGATCATCTGGTCAGTGCTTGGTGTGCATAGAAATCACCTGTGGGCCTTATTACACTGCCAATTTGCATTTGGCAGTAGATCTGGGCTAGGGCCCAAGATGCTGCCTTTCTGACAAGCCCAGGTGGTGCCAATGCCAATGGTCGGTGAGCCCCTCTTTGAGTAGCCCAAGTCTAGACCACTGGTTCTCAACAGCAATTGCGCATTAGACCCCCTCCGGTGCTTCTAATTAGGGGAGACCTAGGTGCAGGGAGTTGCAAAGGCTTCCCAGCAGATTCTAATGAACGGAGGGGAAAACCACCATCCTGGAGGCTGAAGCGGTGCCAGCAGTTGGGCGGCCAGACGGAAGGAGCGGGCTGAAGGGAGGTGGAGCTGTAGGCTCCTGCCTTTGTAGGGGAGCTTCCGGTCTCTCCTGGTTGTCCCTCGCTTTTCTCTCTTTTATGTTCCCCCTACCATTCTATTCCCTTCCTAAACCGCTATATCAGTAAGAAAAAGGTTGAACAAACTAAAAGTCAACAAGTCTTCTTAGATCCCTCGTGAGGTCACAGGGCAACGGTTGCTCTGAGAATTGGAGAGCCAGGCAAATACAGAGGAGCGCCTGACCAGGAGCGCGAGGCCACAGCGGGGGCCATTCCGGTGGGAACAGTGCAACCGTAAGTGACAAGTTGTTGGTGGCCCAGGGTGAACGACCTCAGGAATAAAAAATCCTGGGGGTGGGGGTGGTACACTCCTAGGGGGGCACTACACTTTTGTTCATCTCCAGGAGACTCATCAGGCTCTCAGGATGAAGACTTGAGAAAAGTCCCCTCATGCTTCCAGCAAGTGGAGGGGAAAAGGTGTGGCTTCTAGGAAATGTCTTTTTGAAAAAAAAAAGTTGAAATTAAAAACAATCTTGCATTTGAGCAAGCATGCATACAATTCAGCACATAATCAGCGATGAGGTATTATATGCTAGGTGCTGGGGATTTAAGATGTATAAGGCTGACCCTCTCCTTCAGGATCTCGGGGTCCTGTGGGAAATGCTTAAGTGCATGTGCTAACACCCGAGACTGATAGCTGCAGACACTCATAGCTCATCTTGGCATCTTCCATGGCAAGAGAACCCTCCTTTTGAGCTGAGCACATGATTTCCAGAATAAAGATGGTATTTCCCAGCCTCCCTTGCAGGATAGGTGTGGCCACAGACAAAGTACTGGCCAACAAGCTGTAGTGGAAGTTTTACAGATGTAATTAAGTTAAGGATTTTGAGGTGAGGTCACCCTGGATCGGAGGGGGCAACAGCTCTGCGTTTCCCCCTTTTTTTCTTCTGTTGGCTGACAAGCAGGCGTAGTAGCGGGACCGAAGTAGACATCTTCCATAATGGGTAGAAACCCCAGTCAGGAGCCAGGTTCCTGATTACTGTGGAGTCACCACAGCAGCCTACACTCCTGTAAACAGAAGGAGGAATAGGGTTCTAATTTAGTGAAACCTTTGTGATTTTGGATTTCTGTCTCTTGTAGCAGAACTGTTTTGCTAACAAATATACCAACTAGCCACAATACATTTGTTTCTTTTCAGGCCCCATATAAAAATTCAAAATATAAAACAACCTATTAGTCAAGTTCTTTTTTAACTTAGAATAAAATACAAACTCCTTTAAATGGTCAGTAAAGTCCTGTGTGATTTGGCCCCTGTCTACTTGTCCAGTTTCATTTTATGTCACTCTCCTCTCCCTTGGCCTGTGAGTACTTGAAATGTAGCTCGTGTGCCTGAGTGTAACCGAGCAGATGGGGGCCCAGCCACATGGCACTTTGGTGAATGACCAAACAATTAATGCTGGAAGAAACAGGTCTTTATTTACAATATTCCAGCCTTGGGGTGGGGGAAGGCAGGGGCCCTCCTTTTCTACAAGACCCAGCACTTCCCTTGTTCCCCAAAAGGCCATAAGCCAAAAGCCCCCAAAGTTCCCCATCTCCTTATGTGAATTTAAGCCAGCTGTGCAGTCTCGCAGCAGCTCTCCCCTTTGGGACCTGGGGTATGTTGTCATCAGCTTCCATGTAATAGTCCAGGAAAGCATGTGCCAGGGTGCACTAGGTCATGGTGAAGTTCAGGAAAGACATACCGAGGGTGCAGATAGAGTCCAGGTTTGCAAGATCAGGGTCTTGCAAGGCAGTCCCTGATAGCTTTGGAGTCAGGTGGGGCAGACACCATCAGGGCAGCATGCCTGCTTTCTTCCTACACCTGCCAGACCAGCTCCTACAACCCCCATGGCTCCTATCTCACTACTGGCAGCGTGGCCCTTCTACTCCCTTCCAAGGCACATGGCCAAATCCTTCATGGCCGCCTGCCCTCAGTGTAAATCCTGACTGGGAGCCTCCTGCAAGACCTCAACTCCACCTCCTCCCACAATAAGCTGCATTTGCCAGTTCTCCTGTATTGTTTGCATTTACTCAGCTGCCGTCCCAGTCAAGGCAACAGTGACTTGGTGATCCAGGGGGATCCATCTCACTTGCTGTATCACGAGTCAGGATATATCCTGAAAGTCACACCCACCTTGCCCCGTGGCAACAGCACAGCTATTGCCAGCACCAAGGTTTGTGGGGATTTTCTCCTATTTTCCTGGGCACCCCTTTCCCTGTCCCCCATTACGTAAGAAGCTGAATTTCTAATTTTATTTAACTTTAAAATAATTGACATGTAAATAGCAACGTGACTGGTGGCTGCCAGCATGGGTAGTGCCGATTGTGCCCACTCCCTGCCACAGAGGGCCGGCTCCTGGACGTGTTTCAGAACACAGTCACACATTCTTTGACATGCCTCTCCCTCTCCGTGAGTCTGGGTGGGCTTGTGACTGTAACAGAAGTGATTTTCGTGTGTCTTCTGAGATGAGGGAAGAAGCCCGCCCTGGCCTCCTGACAGTTGAGCTCTTGGGCCACTTGCTCTCAGGAACCTCTGTCTCAGAACCTGGCCACCACACCGGGAGAAGCTGAAGGCAATAAGGAACCCGCCTTGAGCTGCTCCCTCCTTCGAATCATCTCAGTCTACAAACCTGTGTTAGTTTCCTGTGGCTGCTGTAATAAGTTACCACTGACTTGGTGGCTTAAAACAACAGAAATTCATTCACTCACAGTTCTGAAATGGGCCAGAGGTCTGAAATCGAGGTGTCAGCTAGTGCTGCCCGCTTCTGGGTCTTGGAGGGTCTGTTCCACTCCTCTCCTGGTTTCTATGGTAGCCAGCAATCTGCACATTCCCCAGCACGTGGACACTCCAGTCTCTGCCTCTCTCTTCACGTCACTGTCTCCTACGTTTCTACTCTTCCCAACTCCTCGCTCTTTAAGAGCACAGGTTATTGTCATTGGGGCCCTCTCTCAATTCAAAATGGTCTTACCCAAGGTCCCGAACTAGATCACAGCTACAGATACCCTTTTTGCAAATAAGGTCCTCTTCACAGGTGCTGGGGATTAGGGTTTAACTTGGCTCTTTGGAGCTGCTATTCAGCCCAGTATTGCACCAGCCAAGTGTGTGAGGAAGCCCAGAGGTGATTCCAGCCCCCAGCTGTTTGAGTCACTCCCAGACATTCACATTTTCCTAAACACTGTGGAGCAGGAGCAGACCCTCACTGCTGTGTGCTGTTTGAGATCCTGACCTATGGAATTTGAGGGCACAATGAAGTGGTATTCTATGCCACTAAATTGGACATTCACATTCATCTTATAATTCCCTGATCAAATAACCTCTCATCAAAGAGGCCTCCTTCACAGTTTAGACCATATTCCCTTCTTTTTACTTTTCCTTATGGCCTGTATCACGGCTTATAATTATATATGTAACTGGGTATTTTTCTTTTCCTTTAAAAATATTTTATTTATTTTTTTTAGATGGAGGAGAAGGGAGGGAGAAAGGGAGAAGGAGAGAACTATCAATTGGTTGCACCTCTTACACTCCCAACCTGGGACCAAACCTGCTACCCAGGCATGCGCCCTGACCTGCAAGTGAACCTGTGACTTTTCACTTTGCTGGACAACACTCAACCACTGAGCCACACAGTCGGGGCTGCTTTCCCTTTTTTAAATATCTCTTTCCCCCACTAGACTTAAGTCCTATCAGGGCAGGGACCAAGTTTTTTTCATTTAGCACTATTTTTTCAGCACCAAGTTTGCACACAGCAAACACCCAGTAAATACTTGCCACATGAATGAAATTCTGAGCTGTCTGTGACTCAATCTACAACTGATGTTTCTTTGTCATCTGAGCTGAAAGCAGCTCTTGGAAAACATTGTTTATTTTGCTTTATTGCTCTTAGCACATCAAATAAGTTAAAATGTGGCAAGGAGAAAGCAAAATGTTTATTTTCCAAGATTCAAACATTCACTCTTGCAATTTCAGTTCTTTGCATTTGAATAATTGCTGTGGTTTTTAATTGCCGTGAAAACAAATGGACACAAAAGACAGCCCATCAGACAGTCTGGGAGAGAGACTCTGCAATTTTTAAAAGGTGTCTGTAAATTCACAGGATGAATCTTAAATTGTCCTTGTATGCAAGTAATAATCTCAGGAAACATTCTCCCATGAGATGGAAACTTAATGACAAATCAAAATGAATAGGCTCTCCTCACATCTGAGCCACCATCCATCTTGTTCTAGAAAGTCCATTGGTACAAATTTCTGCTGTTATTTTCCTGAAACAGAAACAAAAATAGGACTTGAATGAAAAATCAAAACATACTAAATAACACCAGGAATGGTCAGATAAAACTTGTAACCAGCTTTACAAATTAGCATAAGGCTAGAGCCTAAAAGAAATCGGGAACTAGATAGCTCACCTTTGTGACTGTCACCTCGTCCCTGTGGCTGGTGGACAGGTCTATGGGAGTGGAAGGATTCCTGCTGCTCCCAGATACACCCAGCTTGCACCCTGTGGGAATTTTAACCTGATCTACCACACCCTACGGGATCAGTTCTGTGTTTTCTTGGAGTTCGTACTTGTCTGCTTGGCATCCATCCATCACAAGGTCAAACTAACACTCAAAGGGGCTTCCATCTCCCTGGGGGACTGCAGCCCATGCTCTGGATCTAACTCTCTCATACCCTGCCAATATTGCCCTGCCCTAAACCAGCCCAGGGCCTGGTACCAAGCAACAGAGAGCACCTTCATAGCCACAGCCCACCAATATTACTCAAACTAGCAATCACCTGTTTCTTCTGCCCTGCCTCCCTTTTCTTCGGACACCCGGGTGGAGGCTCTGGTCTGGGCATTCACTTCACTCCACTCCTGCTCCCTGACCAGACCTGTTTTCTCCCCATGTGGCCCTGTGTGGCATGTACTATCCTCAGGAACTGTAAGCAATCAATTCTTCTTCCAGTGACAGCCCATTCATGTTTCTGTACCATCACTCTGTCACCTTCATAAATTGTATCCATGGGTGCAATTGAGACTGATCAGCCCTCAGGGCCTTGTAGTCCCTGTTTCCTTTGCCTGGAACACTCTTGCCCCTCTATCTACATGGCTTCCTCTCTCACTACGTTTAAGTCTTTGCTAAAATATCACCACTTCCAAGAAGGCTTCCCTGACCATCCCACTAACATACCAACTCCTCCCAACTAAAAGTCTCTACCCCTTTGTTCTACTTTATTTTTCTCTATACCTCCCATCACCTCCTGACCCATTATATATTTGTTTATTTTGTATGTCACCTCTCTCTGCATCTAGGTAACCGATGTTCCATTTGAGTAAGGCCCGAATTTTGTTTTAACAGCAAAGCTCCTACCACTTAGAACAATGCCTAGCACACAGTGAGTATAAAATAGATATTTCTTAAATGATTATGTTTTATTTTCCCAGAGCAGCTGGCTAGTTACAGAGTACATGAATGCTGTAAATCTCCTTCAGATTTGCATGTCTCACTGGGCCCAGAGATCCATGAGAAGCCAGTCCTCGAGATCAATGGGAAATTAATTTCTACGAGGGAGTCTGGTTAAAACATATCCTGGGTGATCCCAGGATCAAACGCCAGGCAGTTTTGCGAAATTAATCCTGGGGATTAGGAAGAGTGAGCAATTAGCATTCCCGAGTTCTGTGGCCCTAGGCCCTTTCTCTGACAGTGTGTTTAGACTCTGTGAGTCTGCGGGAGGAAGGAAGTAATTTCATTTATGGTGTGGGAGCAGCACCGCACCCTCTCAAGAGGCGGAGGCAGAGTCTGGGAAGCGCGATAGCAGGTTTTGGCCCAGACAGGGTCCTGTGCGCGCGTGCTTTCCCTACGGGTGGGCCTAGGGCACTCATCTCTGCGGCGCAGCTCGCAGGCTGTACGTTCCGTACGTTCCAGCTCAGTTCTAGTTCACGCTTGATACGGACAGTCTTTTTCTCCCAGTGATCACAAACACTGCAAGTGCTTTCCTCAAGGTGCTTATGATGACGTACGTCGAAGGTATACCACTTGGGTAAAGACCAAGAGGGTGTAACAGTGGTGACCAAAACCACAGAGGCTGGGGAAGGAAGGAATTTCTTCTCTTCAGAAAGGGGTGGGACTTACACTCCCCTCTGGGATGCCCCCGAGGACTCAGAAACAGTTATCTGCCAAATGCCTTTTTATGTGGGCTGATTTGGGGGCTGGTCAGCTATTGGCTTTAAGAGGCTGCCATTTACCTAACCCAGATGCTATCGTTTACAGCTAAAATTAGATCAGTTTTTCTCTAGTCTCAGACTAGAGAAAGACATTATAGAAAATTACTGAAATAAAGTTAGAGGAGTCAGAGCGTCAGCATGTGCCAGTCTCCCGGACTGCCTGGCGGGCGGGGGGCGGGGCTAACTAAGCCCCGGTCTTATGTGCAGGTGGGCTCCTGGGACGCAGCTGCCGTCCAGGGCTGCCCTGTGGCAGCTGAGAGGACTCACTGCGACAGGGAGGCCTGGAAAGCTGAAGACATTGCATGTCTTGCCCATTACAGAAAAAGTTCGCTGCTCCGTGGCAGCTGTTAAAGGAGCAGGGAGAGCCACCGGGCTATCGTGGTCTGAAATATTTCTGAGGACTGTATAAAGCCCTACACTTGGATATTCCCTCTTTATCAGGCAACCTTCTGAATGTAACTAGACTTCTCGGGTATGTTTCTCTCTTAAAAAGACAATGCATATACTTGCTAACGTGAGTTTCCAATCATCCTCGACAGTTATATATCTCACTGTAAGCTACCAATGGACCGTCCAGTACATTTACACAGGGACTCTGGTTTTCAGGGGGCCTAGCATCCCTTGACACTAGGTCCAAACCTGGAGGATCAGGCTCCAGACCTGAGCTGACCCCTCAGGGTCAGTGCCCCATGCTCTGGCCTCATACATAGTCACACGCTTATCCCTTGAGAAGTAGGAAAGAATTTGTGCCAGGAATGTGTTTGGTGTTTGTGACCTTTATATGTGTGTGTGTGTGTGTGTGTGTGTGTGTATGTGTGTAATATGTGGATAAAGTTTTTACAATCACATAGAAATACAGGGTTAAAACAAAAAGTAACAGTTACTTCCCCAGTGCCTCCCTGATCTCCAATTCCCACTATCCAAAGGCAACCATTTCAAATCTTTTCATTTTATTTTTAAATATTTGCCCCCAGGATTCTAAATAACACATTAACTAACACTCTTTCAAAGTACAGCATAACAGGTAAATAATGAGATCCTCTGCCTCCTTCATCCACTTTCTGTGGTCCTCCCTAGGGGTTTTAAACTTAACTTTGAACAGAGGGAAGATCTGGCCATTGCAGCCATGCACTTCATGCTGCAAGGCTGCTAGCAGAGCACTGGCCTGAGTGCCCAGCCAGAGGGGAGACCCCTCTCCAACTGGTGAACTTGGGCCCTGGGCCACTTCTCTGATCTTCTGGTTTTATGAAATAAAGCAGCAGTTGCCCTGGCTGGGTAGCTTGGTTGGTTGGAGTGTCCTCCTGATGTGCCAAGGTTGCAGGTGGGGTTTCTGGTGAGGGCACGTATAAGAATCAACCAATGGGTCCATAAACAAGTGAATAACAAACTGATGTCTCTCAGTCTCTCTCTCCCCAGCCCCTTCCCCCCCCCTCTCTAAAATCAATAAATAAAAAAATTTAAATAAAATAAGGGGTAATTTAGATAACTTATCTTTCTAGCTCCACAATCACTAAATCCATATCAATACTTACTGATGGTAAATGTCCCCAGAGGGATGTAGAAATATCAACTGCTTCTATAAAGAAACGACATCTATGGAGAGCTGGGCACAGCTCTCCCCAACTCCTCTGTTGCTGGTAGTGTCCTGAGTGTGGTGATCATGGCTGGCATTTCAATGCTTATATAGGGTTGGCACAGATACCGACTCCCTCTTCTCAGGGATCTCAGCCAAGGGCTGCTGGGTGTTCCTTTGTGCCTCGATGCCAGCTTCCAGGCCCTGGCAGTTATGGCCAGTGGGTTGCTTTGTTTAAATCCTCAAACAAAAGAAAACATAATGATTGTGTTTGGACTCAGGATCATTTTTGAGATCCTGTGGACTGCCTTCTCTGATAGCAAAGGCTAGTTCTGTGCATGGCGGAATCAAAGGGCCCACCTGACAGACTGGTCTCAGGCAGCTGCCGAGACCAGCTGCAGTCTACTGGGTCCAGATGGTTGGAGGGCACACTGTGTGAAATGGGAAACTCTTGCAGGATGCTTTTGGCTGAATTGTGTCTCAAAAAAAGGTATATTAAGGAAATTGGTCTTTGGTCTCTGCAGAGGCAATTAGTTAAAATTCGGTCCTATTGGAGTAAGGCAGACCCTTAATCAGTTATGACTGATGTACTTAAAAGAAGACCAGTGAGAAAACACAGCACTGTGAGGTCGGAGGCAGAGGCTGGAGTTACTCAAGTGCAAACCAAGTTAGGAAACTAGTACACAGGGTTTGCCTGTACAGGCAGCCAAGGTGAAAATTGCCTCTGGCCATCCCTTGCTATCTTCTAATTAGAAAGCCATCCAAGAAATGTTTAAGCCCAGTAAACTTTAGAACATAATTAAATGATCATCAATATGTAAATCTTCATGGTAGGCAGCCCAATCAGTGAAACAGAAAAATTCATACTCTCCTCGGATCCCTGCCATCAAACCATCTGTATGTAGAATGTTGGCATTTGCTTCTTGGGCTTTGTTGACAATCTGGCAACAAAATTATTAGAAATTTACTACGTGCTAAGAACAGTGCTAGGTACTTGGAATATAAAAATCAATAGGGAACAAGTACCCCGTGCCTCCTTCATAGGGTTCACATTTTCATGAGAAATACGGACATTCAACATGCTATTTCAAATAATAAATCAAAAGATTATAAACATGGAAAGACTAAAGCTCAGCAGGTAACGGGAGATGGAATGGGGGGGGTGCTGGTGAGTGGCAGCACCTGCTCTCCAAAGACCCTTGAGTTGTAGCCTTCGCTCAGTACTCTCCTGCCGTGGCCAACTTCAGGTACTTCCATCGGCAAGGCAAGAGTTGCAACGAGATGCACAGCAGCAGACCAGTGCCTCATACTTACAGAGGGCCTCACGGGCATGGATAACAGCACAGTGGAATAACTTAATTAGGATGCAATGTGTTTCAAAGTGTATTATGTTTGATTTTAATGTAATGTCTTAATTGTCTTTAATTTCTAATAATGGCTGTTTAACGCCCAGCTTGCAAAACTTCACCTCTCACCAGCTGGAATAGGTTAGGGGGTGGGGGTTAAGGGAGGCTCCCAGGAGGCAACACTTAACCTGCAGGATGAATTGGAACGAGCTTTCATGCAGAAGAGGTGAGGACGACCCTTCCAGGCAGGAACAATGATGTGTAAGAAGGTCCTGGGATTAAAGAGAGCCTGGCATACTTGAGAAACCAAGGATGAAAAAAGTCAGAGAAAATGTGGAAAAATGAGGCCAAAGAGAAAGACAAGGACCAAATTATGCAGAACCTTGTAGTCCACAGAGAGGATTTTAGACTTTATTCTATGTGCAATGGGAAATTATTGAGGGTGTTAAGCATGGGACTGATAATCAGGCTTGAATACTTAAATTGTTCTGCTCTGCAATGAATTAAACATGAATGCAAGATGCCAGAAGTATATGCAACAAAAGAAAAACTTGACACATCGGACTTCATCAAAATGAAAAACTTTGTTCATTGAAGGACACTACCAAGGGGCGAAAGGGCACCCACAGAATGGAGAAAATATTCACAAAGGAGTCCAGTATCCAGATGTGTGAAGAACTCTTCCATCTCGGCAACAAGAAACCAAACAAGGCAATTGCACAATGGACAAAAACCGTGAATAGCCATTTCCCCAAAGAAGGTATAAAAATGACCAACAAGCTCTTGAAAGCAGACAGACTCAATGTCAGTAGTCAGGAGACACGCAAGTCAAAACCACAATGAGGTACCACTCCCTCATTCAGATGGCTTTAAGTAAAATAAATGTGATGAGGATGTGGAAAACTTAGAACCCTCCAGTTTTGGGTGGTAATATAAAATTGTATAGCTGCTATTGAAAATTTTTGGCAGTTCCTTAGAAAGTGAGATGTATATTTACCATACTACCCAGCAATTCCACCTCCCAAGTGTCCCCCAAAACTGAAAAAGGGAGTTCAAACAAAAACCTGTAGACAAAGGTTCACAGCAGCATTATTTACAATAGCCAAAAGGTGGAAACAACTCAAATATCTCTCAACTGTTGAATGGCTACAGAAAATAGGGTATATTCACATAGTGGAATATTATTTGGCCATAAAAGGGAATAAAATATTAATACATGCTACAACATAGGTATTGGAACCTTGGAAACATTATGTTAAGTGACAGAAGCCAGACATAAAAAGCCACGTATTGTATGATATGAAATATCCAGACTAGACAAATTCATAGAGGCAGACAACAAATACTGGTTGCCAGGAGGCAGGGGGAGGGAAGAACAATAAGCACTGGTTAATGGGCATGGAGTATTTTTTGGGGGGGGGTGATGAAAATGTTTTAGCACAAGATAGTGGTACTGTTTGCACAACATTGTGAATGTTCTAAATGCCACCAAATGTGCACATTAGAACAGTAAATCTTGCCGTGTGCATGTTACCACAATAAGAAAAAAGTAAATGCAAGGGGTCTGTAAAGAAGTGCTGGGTTGGTAGGATATTGAGGACTTGCGAGTGTGGGAAGTGGGTCAAGGATACATTCCACGTTTTCAACACATTTTAGATGCCATTTACCAAAACAGGAAATTCTCAATATAGAAATGGGAAGATCCTGAGTTCCCTTCTGGACATGTTGTTGTAGAGATGCCTGAGAGACAAACAGAATTTCAGAAATGCAGTTGGCTCCTTGGTATGTCTTTCTCATACTTCTTACTTGCATCTCAGGTGGCTGTGGCACCCAGGCTTCCTGTCCATGTGACGGAAAAGAAGAAGGTGTGAGGAAGGGGTGCAGGAGGAAGGGGGCAAAGCTTTCCCAGGAACTCTTGGCTTATGTCTCATTGGTCAGATGAGTGTGAGTGGTCGGCCTTTGCTGCAAGGGAATGTGGAAAAGTAATTGTGCCGGGCCCGCTGCCACTCCTAACGAAACTGTGATCCTGTTTATGAGGAAGACACTGGGATGGATATTGGGCAGGCAAATCCCACTGTCTGCCGTGTGGTGTAATCAATGGCATGAACAATTCCAGCAGAATTTGGACAGAAAGCCTGGAGAATAACACTGGGTGGAGAGTAGATATCCTCTTAACTTGTCTTTGAGGTTGAGTGATTTCAGTTCATCTCATCATTCCTCATAGCTCATTTGTATTTTTTCAAAATTTAATCACATCAGTAACTTTTCTTTCAGTCACTATGACTTTCCAACATCCCCTGTGAGCCCTGTACAGGAAGAATAGTAGAAATTAGCCTCCTTCACCTGGGAAGTTCTCTGTAAAGTATACATGTTGGTGCTATGCTCTAGAAAAATAGACAACCACACAGATGGAAGCTATTGGGTTGGCCAAAAAGTCCATTCAGATTTTTCAGTAAAAATCAAAGACACGTTTCTCATTTTACCAATAACTATTGATTTGGATATTTTGAGTATGTCAGCTATCTCCCACTATTGACTGCTAGTGAGTAGAGGCCAGGGATGTTGCTAAACATCTTCCAATGAATAAGACAGCCCCACAGCAAAGAATTATTTGGCCAAAATGTCAATAGTACCAAAAAACTTTGTAAACCATTTTTGACACGTTCATTCAGTCACAGCACCTTCTCCATATACCACACAATCTTTTTGCATTTCAGTTGTGTTCTTACCTTTCTTGAAATAATAAAGCATAATACACTGAAAATGTTGTAAAGATTTTATTAATTTATTTATTTTTAGAGGGGAGGGAGAGAAACATCAATGTATGGTTGCCTTTTATGCATCCCCTGCTGGTAGTTAGCCTGCAAGGAACTGGTTTGCAACCCAGGCATGTGCCCTGACTGGGAATCGAACCGCGATCGTCTGGTTCGCAGGCCCGCGCTCAATCCATTGAGCTACGCCAGCCAGGGCTGAAAATGTTGTATATCTTCTTCCATCTTCAATAATAAAATGGTTGCACAACAGTTCACCAGTGCTGATACATTTTTTTCAAGTGCACACTGATATGACAGCTGTCACAATATAATCTAACAAAATTGTTTTGAATGAAGTTAAAGACAACTAAGTGCTTCTAGAACCATGTTACAGAGAAAACTAAATGAACTTTTTGGCCAACCCAGTATGTTCCTAACTTTTGTTTGACACATTGACTATTGATAGCGTGTGAACTTATTAAGGTTTTCAGTCACCCATGACTTGGTGAAATGTTCATTTTCTCATTCTGCCTCAGGTATAATTTTTATTGTTTGGCCTTTGCTCAAAGATGAGGACTTTTATGGAATAAAACTTTCAGCTCTTCATGACTAAGCCTGATCTAAAATAAATTTAGTTTTAAGTTAGAGAAAAAGTCATGCCATTCAAAAAGTGTCAACTAGTACAAGATGACTGCATTTTTACACTTCAATTTTAACATATAAATACTTTTGGAAACATCAGGATTGAAATGTCCAATGCTATTCTAGGCTTGTGTGCTCAGAGGAGCAGTGAGCAGAGGCAGAGGCTGACTCCTGGAAGGAAGTCTATGTCTGAGAATTATTTAGGGCAAGTGGTATCATTTTCCTGCGCTTGCCTCCAGAGACCAGTGTTTAATGTTTACGACTCTAGGAGAAAATATCACCTTTCTCTCCTGTACCACAGGGCTCTGTTGACTCATTTATAAAACATACAATTGCTCCTCTAGGTAATTCCACTTGCAAGCATAAAATTCCACTCTGCATTTTTTCTCCTTGTTGTTCTAAGGAAATGAAATTGAAAATTGAAAAGGCAGGCTGCAGGGTGCTCTAGCGGGAAGAGCTCTGGGGGTCAGGGCTCAGGGGGTCCAGGAGTTGTCCTGGGCAGGTCCCTCCACTTGTCTAGGTTCCTGTGTCCTCATCTGTTAAAAAAAAAAAATAAAGTGGTAAAAGTGGTGGGTAGGTGGAGGAGAGTTTGAACAGCTAATCCCAAGGTCCCTTCAATATTAAATTTTCTGTGATTTTATTATGTGAGCCAAGGCATTGAACAGAGGTAGTGGCAAATTTTGTTTCCTGCCGCAAATATGGGAAAAATGACTTCCTATGTGTAATTACTAGATTTTATTCATAAGCAGTGTTTAGCGATACAAGGCTAGCAATTGGTTAAATGGTTCAACGATGTGAAAGATACCATTTTTTATTTCTTTGCAGGTATAGTAGTCTTTTGACACCAGATAAACTCCACATAACTAAAGTGAACAGTCTGAGGAATTCTGACACATGTACACATCTATGAAACCACCACAACACTCGACATAGTGAACGCGTCCGTCACCCTCCAAGGTTTTCTCATCTCCTTTACAACTCCTCCCTCCCTTCTCTCTCCACCCTCCTCAGGCAACCACTCACTGATCTGCTTCCTGCCGCCATAGTTAGCATTTTCTAGAATTTTATATAAGTAGAATCAATAGTATACTCTCATTTTGTCTGACTTCTTTCATTCAGTATAATCCTTTTGAGATCCATGTTGCAGTGTGTATCAAGTGTTTATTCTTTTTCATTACCAAGTAGTATTCCATCATGAGGATGTATCACAGGTCATCCATTCACATATTGAAGGGCATTTGGGTTGTTTCCAGTTTTTGACTATTACAAACTAAAGTTGCTATGAATGTTTGTGTAAAAATCTCTGTATGGAATATACTTCCTTTTCTCTTGGGTAAATATCCTAGGAATAGAATGGCCAGGGCATTCTATTGGTAATGTAAATGTTCTGTTGTGTTTTTTGTGTGTTTATTTTTTTTTTAAGGAAACTGCTGATCTGTTTCCAACATGGCTTCCCCATTTGTCTTCCCACCAGCAGTGTATGATATGAGTTCCAGTCTTGCTACGTTCTTGTCAACGCTTGGTATGGTCATTTCCCACCACCCCCCCCTTATTTTGTTGCATTAGCTACTGTAGTAGGTATATAGTGGTATCACATTATTGTTTCAATTTGTTTTCTTGATAATTTTTTCTCTGTGATTATTTATATACATTTTCTTGGTGAAGTGTCTGTCCAGAATTTTGCCCATTTCTTTATTGGGTTATTTGTTTTCTTATTATCAAGTTTAGACAATTATTTATGTATTCTGGAAATGTCTTTTATTAGATACATTATTTGCAAATATTTTCTTCTAGTGTGTGGCTTGTCTATTCATTCTCTTGCCTGTGTCTTTCAAAAAAGCGTTTTTTTATTTTTATAAAATTTAACTTGTCATTTATTTATTTGATTGGTTATGCCTTTAGTGTTGTGTCTAAGAAATCTTGGTGTAACCTAATGTTACAAAGGTTTCCTGTGTTTTCTTCTAGAAGCTTTTTAAAAATTGTTTTAGATTTCACATTTAGGTCTATGATCCATTTTGAGTTAAATTTTGTATATGAAGGTGATGTGAGCTATAAACCAGTTTCTTTCATTTTGCATATGGATATTCAATCATTCAAACATCATTTGTTGAAAAGACTATCTTTACTAAATCCTTTTTGCCATTTTGTGAAAAATAAGTTGTCAATTGTGCGTGGGTTTATTTCTGATCTTCCCATTCTGCTCCATTTAACTGTTAGTCTAGATTTGTATCATCCTGTCTTGATTATTGTAGCTTTATGAATCTTGAAATTGGGTAATATAAGTCCTATAATTTTTTTCAAAGATGACGGTTATTTTGGGGTGGGGAGGTGGGATTGCATTACAGTATGAATTTCAGAATCAGTTTGTAAATTTCGATAACAAAAGCCTTCTGGGATTTTAGTTGAGATTCATCAGATCTAAAGATTGGGGAGGAATGGTGTTGCAACTATAATGAGTCTCCAGACCCATGAACACAGTTTCTATTTATTTGCATCTTAATTTTTCTTTTAATAATGTTTACAGTGTGAGTTGAACATTTTTGTTAGGCTTATCCTTAAGTATGTCATATATTTTATGCTATTGTAATTTATATTTTTAAATTTTTTAATATGTGATTGTTCATTGCTAGTATATAGAAATACAATTCATTTTATATGTTGTGTGTGTCTTCTGCAACCTTGCCAAACTCACTTATTAATTCTAAAAGCTTTTTAGTAGATTTCATTGGCATTTCTACAGATCATATGGTTTATAGGTTCAATTTCTTTCTTTCCAATCTGGATGCTTATGTATGTATGTATATATGTATGTATGTATGTATGTATTGCCTGATTGCACTGGTTAGGACCTTAAAGGCAATGTTGAATAGGTGTGTTGAGAGTGGTCATCTTTGTCATGTTCCTGATCTTAAGAGGAAAGCATTCAGTCTTTTATCATTATGATGTTAGCTACACATTTTTGTAAATGACTTAATTTTTTTTACTCCTCATATGAGGATATGTTTATTGATTTTAGAAAGAGAGAGAGAGAAACATTGATGTGAGAGAGAAACATCCATCAGTCAGTTTCCTCCCATATGCATCCAAACTGGGATTGAACCCACAACCCAGGTATGTACCCTGAATGGGACTTGAACCTATAACCTTTTGGTGTATAGGACAATGTTCCAATCAACTGAGCCATCCAGCCAAGCCTAAATGACTTTTATAAAGTTAAGGAAAATCCTTTCTATTCCTAGTTTGCTGAGAGTTTATATGAGGAATAGATAGTGAATTTTGTTAAATTTTTTTCCTGCATTTATTGAGATTTTATAGAGTTGTTTTGTTTTTCATTTTGTTTATATAGTGAAATACATTGATAGATTTTTTTCAGATGTTAAACCAATCTCATTTTTGTTATCTGTTTAGAATTTAGCATCTTATATTCATGAGAGATGGATAACGAGCTGTGGTTTTCTTTTGTTGTAATGTCTTTGTCTGGTCTTAGCCTCAGAATAATGATGGCCTTATAGAATGAATTAGGAAGTACTTTCCTCATCTTCAATGTTTGAGGGAAGGATTTCTGTAGGATTAGTATTATCTCTCTCTTAAATTTGGGTAGAATTTGTGAGCAAAGCTATCTGGACTGAAGTTTCATTTATTGGACCATGTTTAACTTCAAGTTCTTTTTTTAAAAATATATTTTATTGATTATACCATTACAGTTGTTCTATTCCCCCCCTTCATTCCCCTCCACCCACACGCTCCCTCCCCCACCATTCTCCCCCCCTTAGTTTATAACCATGTGTCTCAAGTTCTTTAGATTCTATATTCCCCCACTATTCTCGCCCTCCCCCCTATCTATTTTCTACCTACTGTCTATGCTATTTTCTGTGCCTTCTCCCCCCTTCTCCTCCTCCCATTCCCCTGTTGCTAACCCTCCATGTGTTCTTCATTTCTATGGTTCCACTCCTGATCTAGCTGTCCTCTTGGTTTGCTTTTGTTTTAGGTGTGGTTGTTAATAACTGTGTGTTTGCTGTCCTTTCACTGTTCATATTTTTCATCTTCTTTTTCTTATATAAGTCCCTTTAGCATTTCATATAATAAGGGCTTGGTGATGATGAACTCCTTGAACTTGACCTTATCTGAGAAGCACTTTATCTGTCCTTCCATTCTAAATGAAAGTTTTGCTGGATAAAGCAATCTTGGCTGTAGGTCTTTGGATTTCATGACTTGGAATACTTCTTTCCAGCCCCTTCTTGCCTGTAAGGTCTCTTTTGAGAAATCCGCTGACAGTCTGATGGGTACTCCTTTGTAGGTGACTGTCCCCTTATCCCTTGATGCTTCTAGGATTCTCTCCTTCATTTTGGTCTTGGCTAATGTAATTATGATGTGCCTTGGTGTGTTCCTTCTTGGGTCCAACTTCTTTGGCACTCTCTGAGCTTCCTGGATTTCCTGGAAGTCTATTTCCTTTGCCAGACTGGGGAAGTTCTCCTTTATTATTTGTTCAAATACATTTTCCACTCGTGGCTGTTTCTTTTCCCCTTCTGGTACCCCTATAATCCGGATGTTGGAACGTTTAAAGATGTCCTGGAGGTTCCTAAGCCTCTCCTCATTTTTTTGAATTCTCATTTCTTCATTCCTTTCTGGTTGGATGTTTTGTTCTTCCTTCTGATCCATTCCATTGAAAGGAAACTGAGTCCCAGTTTCCTTTCCATCACTATTGGTTTCCTGTGTATCTCCCTTCATTTCAATTAATTTAGCCTTCATATGTTCCTCTAATTTGTAACTATAATCTACCAGTTCTGTGAGCATCCTGATAAATACTGTCTTGAATTGTGCTTCTGAGAGGTTGGCAGAGTGCTTCTGAGAGGTTGTGCTTTCAAGCACTTGAATTGTGCTTCTGAGAGGTTGTGCTTTCTTGGTTGCTTAGAGTTATTGGCTCTGGGACTTTGAGTTCTTCTTGCACCATCTTTTGGGCTGTTCGTGCCTGTTCCGTAGCAGGATCGGAGCCCTAAGGTGTTCACTAGAACAGGGCAACTAAGTCGCTGGGTTGTGACGTTGTATGTGGGGGCGGGGTCAAAGAGGGACGATGGCTTCCCATCTGCCGCCTGCTGCCGCAGCCACCACCGTCACCAGGCTCACGCGTTTCATTCCACTGCATGCAAGTGTGCCACCGCTGTCAGCCCTCCACCACTGGGTTCGCCCCCTGGGGCCTGTGTGGTCCATCTCACTGTGGGTGAATGTACAACCGAGGTCAGTCGGCCCCACACCCCGACTGGTTCCTGGCTGCCTGCTCGCCTAGGTCGAGGGATCTGTCCTATCCGACCCTGCTCCGCTGCTGGCTCCACCTCTCTTACCGTCCCCGTTGAACGGTTCGTAGTTGTCGGACTTCCATATAATTCCGTTTTCTGGTCTTTGGATGTGTCCTAGTTCTCCAAACCTTTGTTGTGTTCAAACTTGGTTGTGGGAGAAGGCATAGTGTTTCCACCTATGCCTCCATCTTGGCGGAAGTCCTGAGCAGCCTCAAGTTCTTGAATAGACAAAGAGCTCTTCAGGTTTTCTGTTTCTTTTTGAGTAAGCTTTGGCAATTTGTGTCTTCCAAAACATTTTTCCATTTTATCTAAGCTATAAAATTTATTGTATAAAAGTATTAATAGTATTTTATATTATCTTAGAATCTGTAGTGGTATTACTTTGATCACCCCTGATATTAGTGATTTGTGTCTTTCTTTTTTTTTTAAACCCCAATGTGATTTAGCAATTATATTGTTCTTTCCAAAGAGCTGGTTTTGGTTTTGTTGATCTTCTTTATTTCTTTTTCTCTTTTCCATTTCATTGATTTCTGCTTCGATGTTTATTATTTTCTTTCTTCTATTTACTTTGGGTTTCACTGAGTCTTTTCCCAATTTTTTTAAGATGAAAGCTTAGACTACTGATTTGAGGCCACTGATTTTAAGATTTCTCATCTTCACTGAGACAGATGTTTAGTGCTATGATTTTTCCCCCTCAGTACTGCTTTTGTGGCATCCTCTAACATTTAATATGTTGTTGGGTTTTTTTTATGTCTTTGATCATTTAGAAAATATTACTTAGAAAAATGTTTAGTTTCTACATCTTTCGGGATTTTTCAGAGATCTTTCTGTTGTTCATTTCTAATTTAATCCATATGGTCAGGCAAAATGCCTTAACTTATTCAGTTGATTGTTTTCTTGGTCTTAGATGATTTTCATAAATGCGTGTGCTGATCCATACTTGGCTGAAAGGCCCTTTGCAGATCTCTGGATTTCTGTGTGCGGCGCTCTCTTCTCCCGCACTCTGTCCTACGAACTCTAGCTGTTGTGATCTTCTCGGACACTTGGCTGTATCACCTCCACTCTGAGCATCTGCTGGACTCCTCCCGGATCCCCCCTCCCTGCTTCACAGCCTGCAAACTCTGTCTAGTCTGTATTCTTGGAGTAATCATAGGGCTTACTTTTTTTTTTCAAGCCTCTTATGTATCATTGTTTTGCATTGCCTAATGTTCCAGAGTCTTAGTATAGTATTTGTCATTCCATATATTTTGTCTGATTTTATGTTCATTTCAGGTAAAAGGGTAAATCTGGTCCCTGTTACTCCACCTAGCCAGAAGAAGTCCTAGGAGAGTGGGAGCTAGCCACTTACTTAATCTTTCTCTTAAAACTTTCCCTCACTCTGGGGGCCTAATGATCACAGAATGGCTACCATATCAGTGAGCATTATCTTTACATTTCATGGGGGATTTAATGCCAGCAATGCTTGTCCATTTCATTACAAATGCAAAATACAGGGTCTGGCACAACACCCCTTTTTATTATAAAAATCTTTTATTACAAAATCATAAGCATGTAATTTTGTAACATATAACATCACACTCAAGCACACCATATGCCATTTTAGGTGAGATACTAAAATTAAAACTATAAGTTATTAAGCCCACATTATTACCCTTCCAATCTCACTCAAGCAGGCCTTCTGCCAGACCCTGTGTTCTCCCACACGTTCCCCTCACCAGCTGACCCTTGTATCTCATGGGCCACAGAGAGGCTATTCTTATCTGAAAGGGAATCTGAGGAAGCAGGAAACAGTATTGTCCCGATTGGCTTATATGTAGGTGGGATTTATCACCCAACATATGGCCACCCCAAAAGAATTAGAGAAGGAAGGGGATAGGGACACAGGATACTGGACAGGTAACCAACAGGACACGCCACTAAGGCAACTAACAGTGTTTTCTACAGAAGTTGAGCTCATCTTTGTCTCTGCCCTGGGGCCTCTTTGCCTGCAGAGGCTTTTCTGATAATTACCTGCTTTCCAACCTCTCACTAGCTGCTAAAACGTCCTGTGTCCCGAGGGCAAGGGTGGGAGTGGGGTGGGTGGGGAGGGTAACATTCTGGTGCTTTCTGAGGGCTACTACTCATCTTCAGAGTGGTCTTTGAAGCTCTAACATAGTAAGCCCAGGAGAAATTATCAAACTGCTCATTGTTTAAGCTCCAGTAGTGAGGTTTTCTATTATTTCCTTCTAATTAAGTTAAAATAGCAAGTGGACATAGCATTCAAGTGGCATCTACTTCACTAACTTCAAAGGTCACCTTAGTAGATTTCTGAAAGGATCCATTGTTCTGCTTATCTTGCTGGACACAGCTCAGAGGTAATTAGAGAGAATGAAGATCCACCTAAGTTCCTAGCATTCTTCCCAGCAGTTACCACACATTAGTGAGAAATTTCAGACAGACTGATGGAGCAAGTCACAAGACAGCAAGCCATTTTACCTGGCCATTTCTGGGCAATTGATTGGCAGTACAAGTTTGAGTCACTGGCAGAGCCTTCAGGTGCTTAGGTGTTAACTTTACAGAAAAAGAAAGAGCAACCATGACTTTGACACCAACAATTTTAGCCCTAAGGTTGATTTATAGGTGTCAGGGAAAAGAGGACAGTAGTTCTTTTCTTCACCTAGTAAAAACAGACTTGACCTACTTCGCAGTTTAGTCACATAAAAAATACTCAGTAAAGAGAGTCAAATATTCCCTCTTCTCTGGATACCAAAATTAATTCTCCATGGGGCTTAAAATTTGTTTCATGAAACAATTAGATGAGTTTTCAGCAGAATTCCCTACTTAGGCTAATGTGGCAGAGGAAGGTGCTTGGGTCTGCAGTGTCCTCAGGTTTGAGTGGTTAAGCATAAACTCCGCACTGAGCAGGATCTGAGGATGGTTTGGCTGTGGAAGAAAGGCCTGGGAGGGGTGTCCAGCTTGGACTGGAAGGGACTGGAAAAGACAGGTCTAGCTTGGAAAATAGTACTTAGCTAAAAGAGAGGACAGATGGAATCAGAGGAGAATTAATAGTCACTCCATTGAATGTTACTTTTTATATTAGTAAGGATGACCTAAGCTATGCTGCAGTAACAAACAATCCCCCAAATCTTAGAGGCTGAATACAATAACAGAAGTATATTTTCCCTCTCATGCAAAGTCCTTTGTGGTCCAGCCAGCTCTCTAGGGCAGTTGTCTGTTGGGAACAAGAAAAATAGTCTCAGCTGCTTCAATCTTTGGGCCTTCTATTCCATCATAAGGCTTTCTCCAGGATTGCCTCACTGGGGCAATAAAGAGCCTGGAGAATCATCCCTGGGCATTTCATAGTCTCATCCTGGAAGTGAAGTGTGTCATTACATTATCCATCACGGGCAGTCACTCGGTCCTGATCAACTGCAAGGACCGAAACTGAGAAGTACAGTTGTTCATATGCCTGGAATAGAAAAAAAGAACAAATAGATATTGGTATATGCATTGATATCAAACACACTACTCTGATTCATAAGACTTCTCTTAGGGAAGAATTCTGTGCCAGTTTGTCCCCTGATTCAGAAATTCATTCCCGAAGGGGTTCAGGGGAAACCTTATGGTTGGAAGAGATATTAGGGACTTATTTTGAAGCCATATTTACATAGCAAGAAACAAGTATTTATATAGACCAAATATTTATTTCAGGAAGATTTGGAGGATGCTGGTGGAGGCCATGGGTGAGCAGAATCCGCCAATCCCTCCTCTCTTCCTCTCCCCTGCCTCGTCACTTATAGAGCCAAGCCTCTCCAAGTGCTTCAAGTGCATGCAGTGAGCACATGCTCTTTGGGTACCAGCCAGAACCCCAAACGGCAGAACAGCGAGGGCAGGAAGTACCGAGGAAGTGGTGGTAGGCCCCCACGAGACACTGGCTCCCCACAACAGGGTACCTCAGTCTGGGCTGATATCTTTTTTGCAATCTCTGTTTCCAACAAAGATCAGCATCTTCCACACCTTGCAACACAATAATGTGTCTTCAGAAAAGCACAACTGACAGATTAGATCAGCAATTTTCAACCAATGAGCCACGGATTTTTTAAAACATGCAATACCTGACTGTTTAGTCAAGGGTACTGACCTCTTTTCCCTTAGATTGTCAAAGAAAAAATGACAACAGACAGCACAACAATAACTGTCCTGTGTGAATGCCGGTCTTGAACAATTAATGTGAGACCATTAAAAGAGTTAGTGCCTGCAGAGGCTTTTAGAGTTGCATTTATTGGTTATGTTGCAGAATAGATTTGCATCTGATTGATTAATCCTAGGTATCAGAAATCCTTATATACAAGTATAAGCCCCTGATCTTTTACAAAGTCACTCGGAAGCAAGAAGATAGGTAATTACTATTGGTTTGGGTTTTTTTTGGTAAATCAATAAAAATTTTGCTGAAGTAACAAAAAATGTATTTTTTGGGTGTGCCATAGAAGTTTAGTAATTAGTTCTGTGTGCTGTGAGATGAAAATGTTGACAGTTGCTGGATCGGATTAATGCCATGAGTCCTGGAGCTCATCTGTTAGAACGGAGTCTGTGCGCTGATGTCTGAAAGAGCAGGGATTCGGCAGTTGGCTCAGCAGGGTATCAGGGCTAAGCACTCAGCCCAGTCAGGGAACTGGAAGGAGGGCAGACAGGAAGCTTTGCAGCCAGATGACTCACAGCCCTCCATCTGGGGGTGCTCTTCTCAGTCTAGGGAATCAGAAGTCAAATCACTACGGGGCAGGGACAGTGAAGGTGTTATCCTCTGAAACAGCCGTGTTGGCCCTTCAGGTGACGTCCACAGCCATTCTCTGACCTGCCAAGTGCCGTAACCAGATGCTGGTGTTTTTGGAGTTTTCTCAAGGCTCAGTCCGCCTTACACACAAAACGGTGATATTTTACAGGTCTGCCCAAGGGATACCAAGAGGAAATAAACTTTTCTTCCTAAATGTTTCTTCTCGAAATGTTCCCTTGGTGCTAGTCTTCAGAGAAGCAGCCCTTCCTTCCCCCTCTACCCTAAACCAACCAGGACAGCCCTCTCTGGTTCTAGTTAGTGCCCAGTCTTATAATTCTTCTGAGTTTTCCTGTCTTAGTTCCAGGTCCTTAAATGATTCTTTGCTTTTCTGCAAACTATTCTAACAAGTGGGTAATTAATAACTTTTCTGCATTATCAATTAGTGAATTCGTTATTCAAATCAATTATTTTTTATTCTTCAAGTACATTGATCCATCCAGTTATCTATTCTATTTGATAAATCCCCTTTGACTGCACAAAGGTGGCCACGCCCACCTTCCCCGCGCTGCTGCAGAGATGCTGGGCCTGCGCCTTCATCACCAGTTCGAGCCTGTGAAGGACACGTTCCTGCTTTTCTGCACCCTCTCAAGAGGCCGGTGGCTGAGCTCTCAGGAACAAAAATATTGATTGAAGTAGGGTCAGGGTCTCAGGGTCCAGAGTGGTATCCACATTCCTGGACTCTAATAGGTTCTCCAGCTTTGCACATGCACACAGATATCAGCCCTAAGGCAGCAGTTTATAAGCAGGAGACAGGACACAGTAAGACAGTTCACACACAACTATAATTACAGGTTTGGTCAAAGACTTGCTACCAAGACTGAAGGTAAAAGTTGATCTTCCGGTGTTCAATCCCTCTCCCCAGAGAGACAGGAAGTCAATGAACAGGGGCAGCTTGGCCTGACGGCAGAAGCGGCAGCCAAGTCCTGGGCAGTTTCTTTCCACTGGTCCCAGATCTCCTTTCGCCAAGAGGGTTCTTTTGTTTCATTTCTGTTAAAGAAAACAATCTAGAAGATGTTGTGAAAACAACAAAGGCGAAAGGTTGACGGGGGGGGGGGGGNGGGGGGGGGCTACTGTAGTTCCCTGGGCGGGCAGGCTTAGAAACCCTTCCAGCCCCAGAGTTCCCAAGTCTGAGCCTCCAGTGTGTGCTCTATATTATACCGAATAATATATATTATACTGAGTATACATATGAATACATACGATATGGCATATAGGTGGTATGTATGAATATATGTAGGAACTGAATATTCATCATATTTTAAAACTGAAGTCATTTCTTGGTTAACAAGTAAAATTGTCAGAAATTTGTCCCATAGAAAAAGGCAGAAGGGCGGCAGGGCCCTCTCTTTCCCAGAAATCGAGCCTACAGAAATATTTGAATAAGTACAAGTAAATATACACATTATGTATAACTTGCATTTTACATATTAAATGTGTTTGTATTATATATGAAAGCATATTCATTTCAGCATTTCCTATAACAGCAAAACAAGAAAGTCAACCTACTTGTCCATCATTAAAGAGATTGGGAAATACATTATAGTATATCTGAGACACTGGATGTGAGTGAAACCCATCCATTAAACAGGAGTCGGGTCTGTATATACTGAACCAGAATGGGTTCATGATGTACAGCTGAGTGGGAAAAGCAAAGCAAATTAAAAAACTAGAGGTGTGGAGGGCTGGGGTGGGGGGGAAGGGTGGGGGGAAAGGCAGAAAACTGTATTTGAACAGCAATGCAATTTGTAAAAAAACAGTATGATCCTGTATGTGTAGTTTTTAAAGACCAATAGTTCTGTGTGTGTCTGTAATTCAGTCTCAGAAGAGACCAGGTAGGGATGGAGGAACTTTCACTCTTTTGCAGTAGCATTTATACAGTGATAATGTATGATGTATAATTTTTTAAAAATTTTTATTTAAAAATATTTTAAAATTTACTTAAAAATTTTTCTTTTGAGAAAAATACTATATAAAAAATATTCTGTGGGTGCCATAGGGGTGTGGGGGAAGACAGGGAGTGCGGAAACAGGGCTGATAGAAGATGCCCACGGGTTCCTGGGCAGGACACCAACACTGACCACTCCAGGAGGTGATATGAAGCTAACACTGGAGTCACACACACACACACACGTACACAGAACTGGTCATGCCAAATACAGAGGAAGAGTGAGCTTGGTGAATCCAGGGCCTGGAGAAGGGCACCAGGCCTGGACGAGAAGGGGTGAAGCAGAGAGAGTGGTTCAAGGGAATGAGATCACGCAGCACTGTGTCAGCTGGGAAAGGCATTTGGAAGGCATTGCTTATTTTAAGCAGGGAGCACGTGACTGAATTCTGGGATTCTTCTCATGTGGGTATATCCCTGACTTTCCATTCATAATGTGATACCCACTAGGGTACCCACTTAAGATAATATAAACTTTTCTTTTAAAGTAAATGTATTTAAGGAAACAGAGTAAGACCTCATAAAAATACTGAGTGAATATAGATAGAACTAAAATCATAAGGGTGGTACCTGAGTGACCAAAATTAGGGAAACACTTTCTCAGGCAGAGCGCAATGGAAGAACCTGTGCATGTCTCCCCCAAAATGTTCAGGAGATCAGATGCTTGGTATCCAGCAAGGATCTGAGAAGGCAGCCGCCTGGGGCGAGAGGCGTGACATTCCCTGAGGCACAATAGAGGTCAATAAATGTTAAATGGAACCAAAAGAAACTGCAGTTTTTGTAGATTAAAAAAATAGTTAAATATTAGCGGTTATTTTTTGGTTCAGTCTAACTGTTGAATAAATGAAATTTCTCCCCATAAAGCATTGATTTCTAAAGAAATCACTCCCATCAATATATTTGTATTGTGATCCATTGCAAATATAAGAAAATCTGCTTTTTTATTTCTGATTTGTATAAGTATTTCTGATTTGTTTCACCCAGAATTTTCATAAACTGTGAGAGGCCTCCTATAATTTCTTTGTCATTTACACCAATGTCTCATATTACCAGAGGTTTTGAGGCTTATCCTACCCAAACTGCACTGTCTCTAATGGCAACATAAGTCTGTTTTCTCTCACTCTATCATGCCTGAAACTGGAAATCTGGCCACCATTCTATACCTTCTATTGAAGTCATCAAAAAAGCATTTCACATGGACCATAAGCCAGGACCGGGGTAGAAGCCAGCAGGTATATAAAAGAGCATAAGGCACGATGTTCGCTGTCCAGGAGCTCACAGTCTAGTAGGAGAGTTGATACTTCACACCAATTTAGCGTTCCAGGCAGAAGGGAAAGGAAGGTGAGAAGTTCCGTAAATGAGGCACAAAGTATTATAGGATATCTTGATGGGAGAAAATAATCAGATCCCTAATTATTTGAGGGAACAATTTGAAATCCATATATATTAAAAACGCATGCGTACAGTCAAACCTTGGTTCTCATCCTGGTTCTTAAACAATTCAGTTCTCAACCAAGTTGTTCATGGAAAACCTGTCTCTGTTGTCTAGCGAAACTTCTGGACTTGATTCTGTACCCGACAGTCCTTTTATGCTGATACCTGTATTATTACATGTGTCTCTCAGGTGACAAACACAGGGGATTTGGGTTTTGAACAAATGGCTCTTGAACAGTTTTCCAGAATTAAGTAAATTTGAGAACCAAGGTTCCACTGTATTTGTGTGTGTCCATAAGCATTTTGGGAGAAAATAGAAAAGAATACTGTTATAACTGAGGGTCAGAATAGGTTCTGCCAAGGAAGTCATGACAAAATCCAAGAGCATTAAATAGAAAAAAAGTAAAAACTTACAATGAAAGATATTACAACAAAGTTAGAAGAAAGTAACAATCTTTTGACCCATCAGTTACATTTCTGGGAATCTATCCTACCAATATGCTGTGCAAATACAAAGTGAGATATGTAAAAGATGATTCATTTCAGTGTTGTTTATAATCATAAAATAATTGGAAACAACCCAATTGTCCACATAAACTATGGTCCATCCACACAACAGAATGCTCAGCAGCTGAAAACCAGAATGAGGAAGACCCTAGGGACTGCCCTGGAATGTTCTCCAAGTATGTTAAGTGAAATATTAAGTAAAAAAAAAAAATGAAGGTCAGAACATTCTTTATTGTTAACTGCATGTTATGTAAGAAAAAAGAGGGGGAAACCTATATAGACATTTTGCTTCTTTTTAAAAAATAAAGAACATGGAAAAATGGTTTAAAAGGGGGGAATAAAGAAGAAAAAGGTGGGACCCTCCCTCATCCTCTCCCCTAAGATAATAAATAAAAATTTTTTAAAAAGAAAAAGAAAAAGGTAGAGGGCTAGAGGTGGAAATGAGACGGCTTTGTGTTTACCTTTCTGTAGAGTTTTGCTTTTGAATCTTGGAAAATATATTATCTATTTACAAAAATGTAATAAAATAGAAAAAGTAAATGTCAGTCTAGAGAAACTACATAAATGATTAAGAGGACTGTATGTTTATGTCACCCCCAAATTTATGTGTTGAAATCCTAACCTCTAATGTGGATATTGGGTGGTGGGACCTTTGGAGGTGATTAAATTGAGGGTGGAGCCCCCATGATGGGATTAGCGCCCCTGGAGGAGAGGCAAGGGGGCTCACTCTGCACTTCACCATGTGACTGTGCAATAAGAGGATTGCCATGTGCAAACCAGGACCATATCTTCCAGCCTCTTCACCCTAGACTCTCCGGCCTTCAGAACAGTAAGAAACAAATATTTGTTGTGCAAGCCATACTAGTCTTAAAGCAGCTGGAATTAAGACAAGCCAAAATAAATAGAAAGCCTACACCACCACTCAATAAGAAATATGAATCTAATAGAAAAATTAGCAAGGGAGACTGTTGTAGATAAACACACTCCTGTGTGTCTCCTCTACTCTCAGTACTCTGCTTCACACTGGCCTTTCTGATTCTGAATATGTGGTCCTTTTTTCTGCCCCAAGCCATTCTGTAACACAGCTGGGTGTTTTAACTCAATCCCAACGATCTACCTTGAAAAGAGAGGGAAAATAGGGAAAAGATTAAATGGAGTCATTTTAGCCAAGCTGCTAAGTTATTTAAATTATTTACATTATAGAGGCATGAGGAAACATTCTTTTTCTTGTCTTAACTAGCCTAGGAAGTTAAACTTTTGACCTTTCCAGTCCTATGTCAAAACCTAGATGCACACCAGTTCACTGCGTGTCAGTGCCTGCTGATAACCCTCTGATTATGCCCTGGAGGACTCAGGTCACGACCGGCCCTGCTGGAGCCCCTCCTCTGGACTATTGAGAAATTAGCACCGGAAATTGAGAACCATGGAATTTGGCCAAAGAAGCATCTTCAGCTAGGGCGGCCACGTGGAAGAAACAAAAGACATGTTTTCTTCTGTTCCTGAGGGGCAAGGTCACTTAGTGGCAGTTATGGAAAGAGAGATTATGAATGAATATAAACCTAATTTCTTTTTCTCTGGCACAGTATTTCTCCCACTGAGACAACTGTCAATGATTGGGGGAAATGCCTTAAAAAGTCTAACTGGTGTTGGTGAGATTGATTGCTGGAGCAGAAGTGTCAGATTTGAAAGAATTAGAGGACATAAAGAAAACTCCCATCAAAAGGCAAGAGAAAGGGGCTTTGAGAATAAAACCTACTTTTTAAAAAGGGAGAAGCAGGAAGAGAAATGTATTGTTTTCCTGAGAGGGAAGAGTTTGTAGAAAAGGGAGAAGGGAGAAGGGGAAGCCAGTAAGAAATGGGAAACTAGGGGAATTGCATAGGGCAGATCTGGGGAAGACAGAGTGGATTGAGAGAACCAAACACATCTTCATTTATTCATTCATTTACTCCCTCAGCCATCAAACAATATACATTTCTGAGTATCAGACCTCTGTACATGGTGCTGTTGTCGCCACTGGAGAAAGGGCACTAAATAAAGCAGGTGGGCAGCGCACCTGCTCCCATGGAGCATTCATTAGTGGAGAGAGGGACAGCAGACTAACTTGCAAATAAATGCACCCTACGTCAGCTCTTGGGAGGTCCCATGGCTTTGAAAAACAAAACCAAGGGAAGCAACCGAGTGAATGGAGTGGTCAGGGAAGTCCTTTTTGAGAGCATGTTTAAGCAGAAAACTGAATCGAAGTGAGGATTTAAGCCTTGGGAAACTATGAGGATTAAAGAATGGGAAGTCCATTTGACTGGGGCCAAGGTGAAAGGGGAAGAGATAGTGAGTCAGTTGTTTTTTCTTGTGGGCTGTCCTGTGAATGGTTCCCAGTGCTCCATTCCTCAAACATAGGGGCTGCTTATACAGGTAGGTGGTAGAAGACTGAGAAAGTATGTGAAGCCACGTGAGCCCCGAACCTGAGATGGTGCTCCCGCCCAAACCACAATGTGAAGTGCCTGACCCCATACTGCCCTCCCTCTCTGCTCCCTCTGAAACTTGCAAAGGTCTTAGGGACAACTTTAAGTTTTAACATGTTATGAATCTGTTAGACTTTACTTAAATCTTGCAGGGGCAAGGGAGTCTCAGGTGAGACTCCACGTGATCAATGACACAGGGAATCTTCTCTCTAGAGGGTTCTCATAGGTGTATTAAATGTCAGTCTCTGAAGGACTCTGCATCAAGACCCTTAAAGGAGGGTTACTGCATTGGGTAGGAGTTTGAACTAAATGTTTCTTGTGCCAACTTTGGTATCAGAGTCACCTGGAGATTGTTTTAAAAATGTAGGTTTCTTAGTCTCACACCAGAAATTCTGAATCAGAATTGCTGGAAAATGAGGACCAAGAATCTATACTTTTAAAAAAAGTTTTCCTGGTGTTTCTGATGCCATTAGAATACAAACTTTTGCATATGGAAACCACAAAATCAGATGACTTTTAAGGTTTTCTTCAGTTCAGAGCTTGTGATGACATGAAATGTCAGCTCTTTTGTCGGGTCAGCTCTAATCTTTCCAACTAGAGTTTTAAAAGCTCCTTCTTCTGATTTTAAAGGAATACAGCTTTGTTGAAAAAATTCAAATGCTACAGAAATATAGGCTGTACACACCAGAAATAGCCATAACTAATGTTTGGTATCAGTTATCCCAGATTTTGCCATATACGTGTGTGTACACACATACATATATGTATCTATAAAACCATGAGTGCTTTGGTTTATAAAATGTGGCCATAACTTACTGTAATTTGCTTTGTGCATTTGATAATGTGTCAGTAAATAGAGAGTTACCTCATTCTTATAATGACCACCTACTGTTTTATTGTTTGGCTATAATCAAATGGACATGTAGGCTGTTTCCAGTATTTTCACTATTATAACCAGTGTTGCAATAAACATGATTGCAGTGTGTTTCTTAGTGTTCGTTGTAGGCTTGTATTTAGCGTAAGTTCCTAGATTTGGGATTTTGAAGATATTTCCTTAAGGCTCTACCAACACTTGTATAAAACTTTTCTGTTTCTCCATCCTCATATCTTTCACTGATATTACCAATCTTTTAAACTTAAGATAATCAGGTGCATAAAAAATATCTTATTAATTCAGATGTCTTTGTTTCCTTCTGAAAAAGGTATCACATGTTTGTTGCTATTTGTTTTTGGTCCATAAAATTCTTGTTCATGCCTTTGGTGCTTATCAGTTTCTGACACAGAGCTACCAAAACCCTTGGAGTTTCCTAAGTGATAAGAGCTATAAAGGTGCCTTTTTTGTTCCTAACAAGTCCTTTTAACCACCCCAGAGTTTGTGTTAATGAGGTTACTTTTGGAAAGTGACCCATGCAATGGCTCTCAGTGCCTGTGGTGTCATGGATGAGACATGAGACAAATTCACATGGACTACCCAGTCTTATGGAGGAAAAGGGATGGCACAGCTACTCCCTCAAGGGGAGAGTGCCCTGACCCTTGCCTAGACAGGCTTTTATTGGTTTTTTTTTTTTTTGCGCAGGAGTTCAGGTACAACTTATTAATAATTGTCAGGCAGTAAACAGTAGATAGCATACAAAGAACTATTAGGGCTTCTTCAAAGTCAGGGTCTATCAGCTAAAAAGCTACAAAACTTTGGGAAAACAAACTTGTTTCTTGCTTGGGCCTTTATACTTTAACTAAGAGCATTCTTAGCAAAGCAGGCTTCACAGGATTTTACATATCCTTCCTCAGGCCTAATCACCTGGGGAGCCTGCCATTCCCAGCACATGGCTATACCACCTTCTGTCATTGTTTCAGGACTAAGTCAGGCAGAGGAGGCAGATAGCCAAGGAATTCTCGGGAACTTCTCACAGACTGAGGACTCAGGCTTTGTCAAAGCCAAGGGGCGAGGGTCCATCACCCCCTTTCTCCATAGCCCCCCAAGTCCTTCCCTGGGGCCTCCACATGATTGTGCCTGTCTTAGGTCAATTCTCCCTTGAGGAATTTTACCTATCATTGGCTAACCAACCAAGTACTGGGGGCCAGTTATGAAAAAAGGAGCAGAAGTGGTGCTCCTGCCAGGGAGATAAGCTTTGTCTCCTTAGTGGCTTATGGTCTGAAGGTCACTCACTCAGCCTTAGCCATGGGGGGTTATAGCTCCTGAAACCAGGCAGGGTGGTTCCCAACAGGAAAGCTCCTAAGGATGGAGATGGTTGCCAGGTGAACCACCCTTATGATAAGAAGGTTGGAACTTTCAACACCTCCCCCACAAACCTCTGAGGAGGGGAAAGGTTGGAGACTGACAGTCACCAATGGCCATGATTTAATCAACCATGCCTATTTAATGAAGCCTCCATAAAAGTCCAAAGGACAAATATGGAGAGCATCTGGGTTGGTAAACAGGAGCGCTTGCGTGTACTGGTGTAATCAGGTAGCACAGGGTCTAGCCACTTGCCACCTCTGTGTATATGCATAGCATAAAGATTTGTGTGGAAGGGAATAGGTTTTTATAAACCGGGTTCCCAATTTCTGGGGGCTGGGAGCATTTCTGTTCCAAGTCAACCTCTCCCGCAAAGCATAAAAAAATAGCCACTCCCAGGAAAGTTAAAGTCCAAATCCAAATCCATATGTTCCCCATTATTGCTTATCTGTAGCCCAAGGTGGTTACTCAAACAAGTCTCCGTCTGTACAGCTCCAGGCTCAGGCTCTCTCTCTCTCTCTGGTGCCAGAGTCACCACTGCCTCCGGGCAGCAGTCTCTCTCAGGATCTGGGATGTGCTGCCAGACCACTCCAGATGGTCTGCAGGGGAAGCTCCTTCCACGAGGAACTTCCCAGCTCATGCCTCCCTGCACTGCTCTCGGGGAGAGTGGAAGCAGTCTAGGACCCCTGTGCTGTCCTGCTCTGGGCTGTGGCATCCCATGGGCTGCAGCCCAGAGTGTGTCCCTCCCTCCAGGAGCTGACTTCCAACTGTGCAAGGGCCTAAGCTCCAAGCAGTCCCGTCATCTGCTGCTCCCACTCATGTGGGGCAAAGCAAGAACCCCAGAAGCCAAAAGGCCAAGCAGCCCAGAGGCCAAGAGACCAAGAAAGCTAGCTTTTGCCCGCCTTCTGTTTAAAAGTCCTCTCCCAGAATCCCATGCACTCCAAAAGGCAGTGGGAGGGTCCAGCTTTTCACCAAATGAGGGCCAGTGTGAGCCATGTTTGCCCCTCTACCCACGGTGGTCATGTTTTGTAAGGGGTCAACATCTCCGGTCACACGTACTCTGTACAAGCTTCCTCCCTTCTGGCAAGTCATGAGCTTCCTGGCTGCACGAGGCAATTTTTCTTCTCCAGTGGCCCCTCCCCTCCCAGGGAGGGCAAGCTGCTTCTTTACTTCTGCCCTGGGGCTCCCCGCCCATCCCCTCCTTATCTCAAGCTTTGGCCTGATCTCTGCGTTGCACTGGGAGGGTGGCCACCGCCTAACTTCAAGGGCACGGAAGCTCAGGACCCTTCAGGACCTTGCTTTATGTTTCTCTTCATCTGGTTATTCATTTGTGTGCTTCACTATCCTTTGGAAAACTGGTAGTCCCCTAAGTAAACTGCTTTCCTAAGTACTATGAGCTGCTCTAGGAAAGTGAGTGAACCTGTGCAGGGGGCTGTAAGAACCTCTGGTTTGCAGCCAGCTGGTCAGAAGCACAGGCAGCAGCCTGGGTTTGAAACTGGCCTCCGAAGGCAGGCGCAGTGCTGAGGGACTGAGCCCTCACTCTGCGGGCTCGCACGCTAATTCCAGGGTGCTGAACAAACTCTGGAGTCTGGAGGCTTTGCCAGAAATAAGCTTCAAAGATTTATCAAGGGTCTAATTGTTTGCAAACTGGAAAGTCAGCTAAACACAAACCCAGAAGTGTTCCTAAGAAAAAAAGAAAAGGGTTCTAATAGTAAAAGTCATGTTCTGGAGAAAAATCAGCCCTGAGTTCTTCGCTCTGTGTTGGTTGAGGACAGGTGTCGGGCAGACTTTGGGTCTGGACTGTGGGTGCTGGGGGGGCTGCAGCGTAGCCCCAGGAAGGCTGGTCCCGTCCTGATCCTTCTGCATGGGCCCCTCAATCAAGGAGGATTTCGGTTTCGCTTCTTTAGAATTAAGGGATTATCCAGAAGATGTATTGTTGATACTTGCAGTTTTGAAATCTAGGAATTTATGATTCTGGAATAAAATGTCAGTCTCTCAGAAATTACTTTAATGAGGCTCTACTCTGTATCCTCATAAGGAGCTTTGAGTCTGGGGCAAGGGACTGTGGGTGCCCTCATCAGTATCACTCGCTTAGGGTGACTTGAAAGACACATCAAAATAAAAGCATAAGTAAACAATAAATAACTAATTAACTAAATAAACACCACCCCCCACTCCCACACACAAAGCCTTTCAGGTAAGCGAGTTTTCTTAGACTGCATTGGAAATGGCGTGTGAACCCAGAAGGAAAACTGTACCTAGTAAAGCTGAAAGGTCACTTTATAGTAGCTCTTTATTGTTAACCAAGTTTAATGAACGATATTTAAATATCACAGGTGGTAAATGAGTCACCATAATCTTAATGCTTTATCCTCATGGAAGGCCGGCAGGGATTTCTCACCAGAAAACCCCGTGGAAGTACGTCTCCCCCAGGGAGGATTTACAGCGTGGGCTAGTGGAAAAGGCAGACCCTGGCGGACAGCTGGTGGAGTTCTGCTGACTGAGTGCGCTAAACATGCTTCTTATTCTGGGCTGATTTGTTTGGAAAGAAACACAGGTAATCTTTGTTCCGAACAAATTCTGTAATTGCCATCTGCACCTTGGGAGCCATCATTTTCCTGGATTGGCATTCCCTGCCGGGCCCCAGGAAGTGAATTCACAGGCAGGGCAAGAAGCTGCCAGGGCCTGGCTCTCTCTACTCCCTACTCAGCCGTCGCCAGGGATTTAGTCGACTCATAAGGATGCTGATGCTGTAAAGACCTGCCCCCGATACTCCACCAGTCACAGATGGTGGCTGTCAGGGCCCTGCTGGCTCAGGGCAGCTTTTCAAGAACGGAATCCAAAGCTGGTGCTTCACAGGCCTCCTCCTGTGCTTACGATGAAGACCGAGCCCTTAGCGTGGCCAGGCTCCCTCCAGCCACTGGTCAACTTTCATCCCAGGAGGGGCCACACTCCCTTCCTGTCACTGGGTCTCCCATGCTGTTCTTCCCACTGGTATACTTTCCCCTCTACTCTTTCTTTACATCATCTCTTTTGTCAGTGACTCATGGAAGCCTTCCCTGACCTCCCTAACCTGGGCAGTTTCCTCCTTACTCATTCGCACAGTGTCTTGCACCTCTGCCTTGTAGCTCTTGTCACACCTGCAGTTTTACACATGTGTGTAACTACTCCTTCCCTGTTGGTATCCCCCAGAAACTGTAGGCGCCATAAGAGCTGTAATTGTTGTTTAAAGTCAGGGCCTGGTCAGGTTTTGACCTCCTCTGTATCATCCCCAGGGTCTTGTTGAAGGTGTCTGGCACATTATAGGTGCTCCATAACAAATACGTGCTGGGTGACTGAATGAATGAAAGAGAATAGCAAGTAGGATGAAGGTTGTGACCTCAGGGAACTGCAGCAGGGCATGACCATTATGAGTTCCAACCCCTCGTGATACCGTCATCGTCCACTGAGGCTGCTATAACAAAATACCACCGCCTGGGGGGCTTATGAACAGCAGTATCACTCACGGGTGGAGGCTGGAAGTCTGAGAACAGGGTGCCCACATGGTCAGGTTCTTGGTGAGAGCCCTCCTCAGACTGCAGGCTGCCAAATTCCCAGCATATTATTCTCACATGGTAGAAGGGGCTAGGGTGCCCTCAGATTGTTTTACAAGAGTGTCTCTGCCCTCATGACCTAATTATCTTCCAAAGGCTCAACCTCCAGTACTATCACCTTGGGAGTTAGGACTGCAACATGTACGTTTTGGTGGGAGAATAAACATTCAGACCGTAGCATATACTGTGGGGTTGGGGCAGAGAGAGGAACAGTATACGCTACAGGTTAGAAACTCCACTGCCAGGTCAGACACTCCAAGTATGAAGTGTAGTTTTGTCACTTGCCAGTTGTACGACCTTGGACAAGTTACTTCAACTCCGCTTCCTCAGTCTTCTCATATCTACAATGAGGTTGGTGCTGGCACCTGACTCCACATTCTATAAGATATAAGATAATAATGCAAGAACATGTTCGGTGCAGTAAGTATTCAATGACCTCAAATCCTCAAAACCCTCCTCCTCCTTGATCACTATAAATCACGTAGATACATGGAGCTTAACTTGGCAGCAAGATGATATGTAGAAAGGTTTGGAAGCTTATCATAAGAGTTTTTTGACATCAATAATTCTATGGGAGTTGGAGAGGATTAACATTTAAGGAAGAAAAGAACATTTAACAAGTAAAACTACAGGACATTTGAACTTGGGTTAAAAAGTAAAGAAGGCATGTTCATAACATCTCCAAGATAAACTTGGGAGAGAAAGATGGTGGGTGTAGGATCCAGAAGCCACTGCAAGATGACCCTACACACCTCCTCCTGCCGTCCATCTCTCTGAGGCTCTTAGCCTGCGAGAAAGAGGGGAACCAGGCCCCCTTCCCTCATGCTGCCTGCCATGTGTTGCTCCTCGGTAAGGAGCCCTCCCAGAGGGATGGCCAGTTCAGCTCAGGCCCAGCACTGAGTTGTCTGGGCAACACCTGAATGCTGCTTTAACTTCCACTTGAGCCTGGTTCAGCCCAAGGTGCCCTGGCTGTGAAGTCATAGCTCTTTGGGGGTTCTCGCCTACTCCTGGCTGAAAACCCACTTTTGTCCTGAGTCCCCTGGACTGGGTTCCATCCTTTGATCTGAATGATTTGGTTGCTAGTTTTAAAATTCTGAGTTAGTGGAAGGAGGTATACAGAATACAACCAATGACAGAAGTCATTTGTTCTGGTGAAGAGGCGGTATTCCAACCATGTTATTTGTGTGAATATAAGCAGAATTGGGATGATATCAAAAACTCCACAATGAAAAAATAACCAAAGAGGTCCAAAATGCTGACTTAAAGTCTCCTATTTAATTAATGTAAAAAATGCATTTTTTCAAGAAAGAGGAATATTTAATAATAATATATTTATCGAGCAGTTTCCCTATGCCATGTGCTAAGAGCTTTACATGAATGATCGTATATAATCTTTACAACAGATTCTTGATTATCGTTGTCTCACAGACATTGAGGCACAAAGGGTTTAAAGCTACGTTCTAAAGGTCACACGTGGTCAGTGGAGGAAGTGGGGTGGGAACCCAGGCAGCTTCTATGATACTCATTCATCCTCCAAAGCTTTATGTCAAGTGCTGTGGAGAAAATAAAACTTAATCAGATACAAATTATGCCTTCAGACAGCCAACCATCAAGTACAGATGTTAAGACCTAAGCAGAAATACTAATAACAAGCATTTACATGGAAATGTTTGTGTTCCAGGCACTTTTCTAAGCACTTTATGTATATCAACTCAGTCCCCAACACAAGATTTGTTATAGATGCCATTGTCATCCCTGTTTATAAATGANTCTATGATACTCATTCATCCTCCAAAGCTTTATGTCAAGTGCTGTGGAGAAAATAAAACTTAATCAGATACAAATTATGCCTTCAGACAGCCAACCATCAAGTACAGATGTTAAGACCTAAGCAGAAATACTAATAACAAGCATTTACATGGAAATGTTTGTGTTCCAGGCACTGTTCTAAGCACTTTATGTATATCAACTCAGTCCCCAACACAAGCTTTGTTATAGATGCCATTGTCATCCCTGTTTATAAATGATGAAACTGATGTGCCTAAGTCCACAGGGCTTGGAGTGAAGTCCATATTTGAACCCAGGCTCCAAAAGGGATAAAGATGTTGAGCAGATGGAAAGAAGGACAAAGCCAGGGGTTTTCTAGTACAGATGTGCTCACTGGGCACTTAGCAATCTTTGGGGTGTGCCTGCTCAGCCAATGACCTTTTTCATCCTTCCTACAATACTTCATTTTAAATTCATTTGTTTGATAAATGTTGACTGAGCATCTGCAATGTGCCAGGACAGAACAATAAGCCAAGGTACTCGTGAGGGCCTCGGAGGAAACAGAGGGGGGCTTTGAAACCAGACCAGGGAGGTCAGTGTGGCTTGGCACAGGAGTCTGGAGGATGGGTGGGAAGCTGCCAAGCAGGCAAAAGGTAAGGGGGTGAACACATGCAAACCCCAGAGTCGTGAAGTCACATAGAACAGCATGGGGTTGAGTGTGATCAGAGCATTGCATGAGGTCGTGACACAGAGAAGAAAAGCAAGTAGGAGTCAGAAGGTGGGGAGGTGGGCATGAGCTAGATGATAAGGAGCCTAAATGATAGAGTTTTAAGCTTTTCCAACAGACCACAGAAAGGCACTGGAAAAATCTTTCCAGGACAGCGATCCAGTCTGATTTGTACTTTAAAACGCTAGTGGCCATAGCACGAAGAATGAATTGGAGGTGGGACCCCGGGAAGGGAGGTCGTTCTGGGTGGTGGTGGTTGTGAGCAAGGAACACTCAACAGAGTGAAAGGACCTTGTCTCATGTTTTGCTGAAATCCGTTTATTCTGTGTCTGGCATTTCTGTGATGGACTCAAACCAGAGAATTTGTTATTATTTTTGTAAAATATTTACCACGCCTGATTAAAATTATCATAACTTCCTAAGTTTTATAAGAACACACCTCCTTTTGATGATACAGGAGTCACCAAACTCAATGGGGGGTGAGGTGACTCGCCACTGCAAGAGAGTAGAAGGCCGAGAACCCTGGGGTCAGGGGTCTGTGGCTCCCTCCTGTCTGCAAATTTGACTCGTAAACAGCAGACGTCTTCCTTTTACTCATGGAGACCTGCACTTCCTTATTCTCTGCCTACGTGAATTCTCCCAATTATTTTCTCCTGTTTAATTTTGTCTTTAAATGTTACACTTCTAAATCCACACATCAATCTTAGCACCACTAAAAGTGTCACAAGTAGGTGTTACGTGTGTCATAACTTGCAGTCGGAAATCCTTGGCACCACCTGTGGCGATTCTCACCTGAGTCACTCTATCAAACAGCAGTTTACGGGAAAGTTGGGGACTACAGATAAACATAGGAAGCATTCAGCAAAATTGAGGATGTAGGGTATTTTACGGGACAGATTGTAAGCCTCTTTGATGAATTGATGACATGAAAAAGACAGGATAATTGTTATGGAATAAGAGAATAACAACCCAATGCAATGTCTGAAGCTTGATTCAGGGAAACTAAAAGACACTTTTCCCATCTGGGGAAATCTGAATAGGGACTGAGTACTAGGGGATATTGAGGAATTATTGGTTTTGTTAAATGTGATAATGGTGTGGTGTTTTTATTTGTTTGTTTGTTTTAATGTCCTGTGTATTATATTGGAATATTTCTGGTAAAATGGCCTGACGTCTCAGATTAGTGGAATGAAAGGAACTTTATTTAATTAAAATGAAAGAAGATTGGCAAACATTGGTAATTGTTGGTTAATGAGTACCTAGAGTAAATCATACTGTTGCTGTGCATGTTTGGTACTTTCCATAGGAAAAAGGTTTTATGTGTGTTTAGTTAGTCCTGCTTTAAAATTTTCCCTATAAAATTAACATAAGCACTTTAAGGAAAAAATATTTAAAAGAATGAATTACATTCCCACCACTCTTTTTTTAATTGTTTATTCTATTACAGTTGTCCCAATCTTTTTCCCTTTTGCCCCCTCCACCCAGCTGACCCCTCTCGCCCAGAGTCAACTCCCACACTGTTACCCGTGTCCATGTGTCATTCATACATGTGCTTTGTCTAGTCCCACCACTCAACACTGTCAGTGCTTAGTGTATTTCTTTGCATTTTTTCCTTGCACCATTTGATTTTTACATAGTTAGTAATCATTTGTATTTCTAACTCTATTTTTCACATAATTTGTGTACCATGGCATCTGCCATGTTATTCCCTGGGCTTCATAACCAGTGGTGTGCTGGCTCTTGAGAGCTGACTCTCACACGCGTCCTAACTCTGTGTTCTTCACATCAGCCATGACAGGACTATTTAAACCATGGAAATCATGAAACATTACAAATCCCAGGTTTATTCCTGTGGAGTGGATTGTTAAACATTTACCAGCGTATCACTGTTTGTAACCATCATTTTTAATGATCACCTAATAGCCTTCTGAGTAAATACCTGATAGTAAACAGTTAGATGATACTTATGAGTATTACTGTGAGTAATACTTTAGTAATTTACTAAAGGTAATTACCACGCCACGTACTAAGTACTCCACCCATCTTCGCTCATTTGATCCTAACAGAGGCCCTTATGAGGTAGGTGCAATTATCATCCACATTTTATGGATAAAGAAACCAAGGCAGAAAGTAGTGCTGTAATTGCCCAGTGTCCCACAGGTAATTAGTGGTAACAAGCATGAGAGCTGGGATCTGAACTCAGGCAGTCTCACTGCAGCAGCTTAGCCTCTACCACACTCTGCCCCAGCCAACAGCTGGGCAGGCAGCTGCCTCCAGAGGCCAATGCTACTGCTCCGTGGACCATCCAGCTGGTGGGCAAACCACGAGGCCAGCAGCTGTCATTTTCCTGCAGCCTGAGTGAATGCTTCAGGGTGCCCAGCGACCACCCTCAGTTTAGATTGAGGCTCAGCTTAGGCTCCAGCCTGCTCACTGCCCTCCTGGGTCACTTTTAGAGTTGCGAGGATGATGGCATACCCCAAGTTGCAAGGACAGTGATGAACTCAGGGGCCAGGTGAGCTTTTACATTGTGTAAGAGGCAAGGACTCCACGGGTGATCTCTTTTTCCTGCCCAGGGGCTTGCAGTGTTGTTACTCCTGCAGGGCAGGCCGGAACACTGAGCAGAATTCTATTTCTGGTGTAACTGCTGAGTTGCTGGTGGGGCAAATCATTTGACCTTGGCAGGGATCCTTTTGCAGAAGAGAAGCATCATAAGACAAGAGCATTTTCCAAGCACTCAGAAGCTCTTGCAGGCAACATGCTGTGTATGCAATTTGACCGCCAGCATTGCTCTCTCAGGACCCAGCCATCACCTTCTTAGCCCATCATAGGGGCTGAGAGCCCCGGGGTTCCTGGATCTGTGTTCTTGTATGTGTGATACGTGGGAGATGTAGCAATGAGGTGGTTACTTACATGTCCCGGAAGCCTGTCAGCATAGCTCTAGATAAAAGGCTCACATGAAACCAAGCATAGATCATTTCATCAAGAGGTGGGAGAGAAGAAACATTGTCTTAGAAAGTGTGGGGGGTTGATTATCATACAACAAAAAAATCATTGTTGAAACAGAAAAACTTTATACATGTTCCTGAAATCATGTATAAAGGACACTTGGAGAAAACCAAAGGTGGGTAGGACCAAGGGTGGGAAGTGGGGATGGCTGGGGTTAGGGGAATGGTGTGGGGAAAATGGAAACAACTCTACTTGAACAACAATAAAAGATGTGAAAAAAGCTATGAAACTGATAAAAAATAAAATAAAAGTACTAAAAACAAAACAGAAAAAACTTCGTTTTCTACATGAAGTCTTGCAACACCATAAAGACTCAACTGTTAGTTATTAAATAAGTGTCATTGTCACTCTGAGACTGAGAGAGGGTTCTTGTGATCACCTAGATTCTATCTGGTTTAGGATTTTTTCCTGATCTTTCAAATGCTTTAACCCATTAAGTACCAAGTAGGATCCAACCAGAATCAGAACACAGATCTCTGGTAGCCCATGCTTCTGAGGAAGTGTTCAGACCATGTAAATGCATGAGAGTGAGAAAGGCAGGAAGGGAAAGAAAGACAACCTGTAGAGGATTTGAAGGACTCACTTACATTTAGGATTCCCTCACCTCTTTATACTCCGATTCTGTTGCGTGCCTTTGATGTAATCTGCAATTGCCGATGACTCCCAGGTTTGAAGGTGCAATGGAAGGCTGAGACCTGTGTCCCTACACAGACCGAAGTGGAAGAGAAACAGAGCATTCTGGGAGTGAGAGGCAGCTGTCTAGCCTCCCTGTGCACACATCTGCCAAGAGGAGGAAGACATGCGTGGCCTGAGCCACACCAGCGAGGTCTATGTTGCCATGCTTTGTCCTTCAGAAGATTGACACCATGTGTGGTCTCTCCAGTCAGATGCACTTTCTAGTCTTTCCTGTCCCCTGTAGGGCTAACAGCACATGGCAGGACTTTAAAAAATTTTTATGAAAGTATCATTGACATACAACATATTCATTTCAGGGATACAACATAATGATTCTACACTTATATACATCATACAATGTAATCACCATAATTTGTCCAGTAAGCATCTGTCACCACACAAACTTATCATGATACCATCTACTGTATCCTCCGTGCTGTGTATTATATACCCTCAATTTATTTATTTTGTAACTGGGTGTTTTTACCTCTTAATCCCTTCACCTTTTTCACCCACCCCACAATCCCATCCCCTCTGGCAACCATTAGGTTTTTCTCTGTACCAATGAGTGTTTCTGCTTTGTTTATTCATTTGTTTTGCTTTTTTAGATTCCAACATATAAGTGAAATCATACAGTATTTGTCTTTGTGTGACTTATTTCACTTAGCATAATAGCCTCTAGGTGCATCCGTGTTGTTGCAAGTGGCAAGATTTCATTATTTTTTTATTGCTAAAATATATATTTGAGGCTCATTTCGCCTCCCTGTGCTCTCACAGGAAGAGGAGAAATTATGAAGACAGTAACTTTGTATTTCTCCCTTTTTAATGTGTAACTTAGAATAAAAACTCTCCTGTGCTCCCCTGTGATGCAGTGGTGAATTTCACAACGTGTGTGGGAGATCTGCCTTTTGTTCTTCTCACCCGGGCCCTGGCGCCCAGGCCTCTGAACATGCCCTCCACATGCTGCTCAAGGCAGAAGGACGCTGACCCATGGCAGAATCCTGGGTCATCGGTTAGTAGCAATTAGCAGGGCTAACATTTGACTATAGCTAAGAGCCCAAGGTCTCTGGGACTCAACCCTGTATAACTCCTACCCTGACCTCTACCCTGTCTTTGATGGCAGTACTTCCACCACTCACCCAGACAGCACATCGCACTGTCCCCCTGCACATTTTAATACCATGCTGGGTAATGCTCCAAACCAGTGACAGTCTTCTCCCTCCCCAGCATTGTTGATCTTGCAGTGATTTCATTGCACTGGGAAGCTCTGGCTCCAGGCATGGCCCATTCAACCTCCTACACCTACGGGAGTTTTTAGTCAAGGCTGCAAGGCATAGGCACACCAGCCAGAGGAAGCATGATCTTTCAGCTGCTGCAGGAGTGAAGCATCAGAAGCATTCGAGAGTGCAGCTCTTTCACATGAGGAGCCTCTAAAGTATTAATGGTGCACCAGCAGGTCAACAGGTCAGTCCATCTCCATTAGCTGGTCCCTATCAGTTTGGCGTCAGAGCATAAGGTTCTGATAGAATCCAATGGTTTCCTCCTCTCTTGTTCCTCTTTGGACTGGGGAGGATTATCGCCTGAATGTGGAATCCTTCCTCCCTTTGCTCTTTGTTCTGTAATATTTCAGTCTGCTACTGTGATATTTAAACGTGTTTTACCTCAACTCGGAGTAGGAAGTGCATTATTTGTGGCAACTCAACATATGCAGAGGCGCACACACGCACCCACTAGACCAAAGTTTCAAAACTGCATTGTGATGCCTCCAATTTCATTCTATTTTTCCTCCTTCTTTTTCATGCTGGGCAAGGCCACTTATGATTTCGGTGACTCGGAAGTGGATCCCCACTCACATCTTGGAAAGCACTACTCAGGTGCACACTTGGACAATCCACCCCACTCATTCTCTGTGAGGTTTTACTATTTCTTCTGCAAATTTTTTACATTTGTCAATTACTTGAAAATAATTCTGTCAATTATTCATATATGCCTTTAAAAACTCCTCGGACAATTCTCAACACTTCTTAATATTTTATTTCATTGCTGCCACCTCATTTCTTTTCTCTGCCCAAAAGCCATGATGACATAAGAAATGCTCTGAGAAGATATACACCAAAATGCTAACAAAATGTCACCTGGATGGTGACATTGCAAGTAACTTATTATTTTTAAAAAAATTTAATTTTCATTTGTTGTTGTTCAGTTATAGTTGCCCCACTTTTCCCCATGGCTCACCCCTGCCCCCTCCCTTCATTCCCACAGTCAGTCCCCATGTTGTCCGTGCCCATGAGTCCTCTGTTCATGTTCCTTTGCTTGCCCCTCCCCCTTCTTTCCCCCATTACTCCCCCCACCTCGGTCACTGTCAGTTTGTTCTTTATTTCCAAATCTCCGGTTCTGTTTTGCTCATTTGTTTGTTTTGTTGATTAGTTTACAGCCTGTATTTTCTAATACCTATATATTATTTGTATAAAATAGTGCAAGTATTTAAGATGATCACTCCTATCTTTAATTAAGAAATAAGCTGCTAGAGCTTTTAAAACTGCCAGTAAATTCTCAGTCTTGTTAATTTTTTATTTAGTTTTATTAATTCCAAAAGAAGTTTGCAAACATAAACCAATGAACAGCCTTTGGATATCACTCTTTGTAGTATTTGTTTTCTTTCCAATCTTTTTCTTTTACTCTCTTGTGTATCAATTATTTTAAAATATTTATGTAAATATATTTGTACCAGTTTGCTAGTGTCAGTGAAGAATGTATCATTCAGCAGGCTGACAAATGGTCGGAAACTATTGCTCATATGTTTTATATTTAGGCAGTATCGTTTCTGTCTTCTCTGGGGATCCATAATTCAGCAAAGTTGTCCAGCCTCAAAAATAGCATATTGTGTTTCCATTTATTCTTTATCTAATCTAGGCTATGGCAACCTACTGATTATTATTTGGAGACTAGCAGTAATATTCTTTTATTTTTATTTTTAGAGTATTTTTATTGATTATATTATTACAGTTTTTTTAATTTTCCCCCTTTATCCCCCATCTACCCTGTCCCCCCAACACTCCAGCATTCCCCTCCTCCCTTAGTTCATGTCCATGGGTTGTACATATAAGTTCTTTGAGTCCTCTGTTTCCTCTACCATTTTTTATTTCTCCCCATCTATTTTATGCCTACTAATTATGCTTCGTCTACCCTGTCCCTTTCTCCTATTTCTCCCTTCCCCTTCCCCACTGAAATCCCTCTGTGTGATGTCCATTTCTCTGCTTCTATTCTTGTTCTGGTTGTTTGCTTAGTTTTTGTTTTCATTGTTTTTCTTTTCTTTTAGCTTCAATTGTTGATAGTTGTGAGTGTGTTATCATTTCACTGTTCATATTTTTTATCTTCTCTTCCTTAGATAAATCCCTTTAATGTTTCATATAATAAGGGCTTGGTGATGATGAACTCCTTGAACTTGACCTTATCTGGGAAGCACTTTATCTGCCCTTTCATTCTAACTGATAGCTTTGCTGGATAGAGTAATCTTGGATGTAGGTCCTTGCCTTTCATGACTTCAAATACTTCTTTCCAGCCCCTTCTTGCCTACAAGGTCTCTTTGAGAAATCAGCTGACAGTCTTGTGGGCACTCCTTTGTAGGTGACTGTCTCTCTTCCTCTTGCTGCTTTTAAGATTCTCTCTTTATCTTCAATCTCGGGTAACTTAATGATGATATATCTTGATGTGTTCCTCCTTAGGACCAACTTCTTTGGGACTCTCTGAGCTTCCTGGACTCCCTGAAAGTCTATTTCCTTCGCCAGATTGGGGAAGTTCTCCTTTATTATTTGTTCAAATGAGTTTTCAATTTCTCGCTGTTGTTCTTCTGCTTCTGGCACCCCTGTTATTTGGATATTAGAACATTTCAAGTTGTCCCAGAGGTTCCTAAGTCTCTCTTCATTTTTTTGGATTCTCGTTTCTTCTTTTTCTTCTGAATGGATGTTTCTTTCTTTCTTTTGTTCCAAATCATTGCTTTGAGTCCTGGTTTCCTTCCTGTCACTGTTGGTTCCCTGAATATTTTGCTTTATTTCACTTTGGGTGTCCTTCATTTTTCAACCCAGCTCAATCAAATCTGTGAGCATTTTGATTACCAGGGCTTTAAATTCTTTATCAGATAGGTTGGCAATCTCCTTGTTGCTTAGTTCTGAGGTTATATGCTGTTCTTTCATTTGGGCCATATTTCTTCATCTTAGCACAGCTGATAGGTTGTAAGGGGTGGGGCTTTAGGTATTCACTCTGACAGGGCGACCCTCCTTGCTGTGCTACACTGCTGCCTGTGGGGGAGGGGCCAGAGAGGGAATAGTGCAGCTGGCTTGCTGTCTCTGGTGCACTTTTCAACTCTGGTGTGAGGCTGGGAGTATCTCCCACCATGCCCCAGCAGTAACCCATAGTCAGCTGTGAGTCTCAGTTTTTTCCTTAAGTCAGCCCCTCCCTCAAAACCCACTGAGCTGGTCAGCCAGCTTTTCCCCGCCACCCCCAAGGGTACTGAATTGCCCCGTTTTTTCTGAGTTGGTCAGCCTGGTCCACTGCCTTAACGGTATGATTGTTCTTGTTGATTTTTTCTGTGATTCCTTGGTTGTCAGAGTTCTATGCAGTTTAATTTTCTGATGCTTTTGGTTGTTTATTGATTTTAGGTTGGTTGTTATCCTCTTTTTGGTTGTGCAAGGAAGCAAAGGATTTCTACCTATACCTCCATCTTGGCTAGAACTCAGCAGTAATATTTTTTAATTTCGTACAAGCTATGTGGACTTTGTATTCCACCCCAGTCATTTCAGTTTTAGATAATAGTTGGTTATTATACATGTATTTCTTTATAGTTTAAGAGAGTTAGATTCACTCAGGGCCTCTGTCATAATAAAGCCATGAACTATAACCTCTGGAGTATTTAGATCAAGTTAAATTACCAGCCCACTAGTATATCTGCTTCATATCATTTCTCACCCTGCCTTGAGACTTCCCTGGGAAGCCAAGAATATGGACCAGGAAAGAAAAGAATAAGGCAATGCAAGTAATACCTTTCAGAGCTGCTGCACCAGGCCTTTTCTCCTTCATTCCCTTTTCTTGTTGATCCTTTCAACCCCCCGGAGCCCTCTACATTCCAGTCCTGTTTGCCAAGGCAGTTCATTGAGCCTGCAGAGTCAGCCAGCCAAAAGCATCTTACACCTCATCTTTGCCAACATCAGAATTTATGAATTGAAACATTAATTAAACTAGATTTGGTTTGTTAAATTAAATTTGGTAATTGAAGTAGAATATGAATGAAGATTTCCCCTGGCAGAATTTTAAAATAGGTGGAATTCCCCACTTTTGGGGGGACCTCTTCCTCTTTGTGGCTAGGCTCACAGTATTGCAATGCTGTTCCCAATGCCTCATCTCAGTGCATTTCTCTCTCCTCTGGTTCTCAAGCTTTTAGGGCTACTTCCCTCTTTCCAGTATGTTTATCTGTCCAATGTCCGGTATTCAGCTCATGTGAAGCAGATCTCTGGGTCTGCGTGGACCACACAGTCACCAGCTGTAGTGTGGTGTGGTGGCAGTGACGTTCACCATGCTCGGGTCTCACGTGGCTGTCCTCCAGTGTGCAAGTCCTAGTGCTCTCTGATCCTCCTCGCAGTCAAACTGTGACTTCAGAGGAGGCCTGGCAATCAAAGCAGGGTTGTAATAGGCAAGCACACATGCCTAAAAGCATCAAGAGAAAAATAACTGTGATTGGCAAATTCTGAAGGGTTCCTTTCTGTCCATTTCCCAAATCTTCCAAATCATTGCATATTTTCAGTCTTTCCATGCACACACTAGATCCCATGCCTTCTCCCTTACGTTAGACATCACACCAGAAATCTTCCCTTCTCTGTCCTGTGTCGTCAATGTTTTCTTCTCAGTAGTTTTCGCTAACAGGCTGTCATATGCCTTATATTTTAAAATCCTCTCTTAATCTCACTTCTCCCTCCAAACATGGCCCTAATTGCCTCCTCCTCCTCACGGTCTCTGATTTCTCTAGAACCCACTTCAATCAGGTTTCATATCCACCACCTTATGGAAGCTACTTTTCTCAAAGTCACCGATGATCTATACATTTCTAAATCCAACAATTATTCCTCACTTTTCACCTTACATGCTCCAGCATGATCATTTAAACACAGATGATCACTGGAAATAATTGTCTCTTTTAGCGGGTGTTCCTCCTGTGCTTCTTCCCTGTCTCCTCGATTGACTTCTTATCTCCCTACTCTCTGGATGTGGGAGGGTCCAGGGCTGCAGCCTTAGCCTTCTGTTGCCAGCTTCACTGCCTCCCTAGGTGATCTCGACTGGTCTCATTGCTTTAAATATCAGCTGTCTGCAAAAGATCCCCGAATTTATATCTCCTGCTCAGAGCTCTGCTCTGAACTCCGAACCTTTGCATCTGTTGCCTACATATCTCAAATTTGACACTGCTGAGTGAGTCCCTGATGTCCCTGCTGAACCAGCTGCTCCTGCGGTCCTCTCTTTCTTGGCTACTGGTAATGCTGCCCTTCCAAGTGCTCAGGCCAGTGACCGTGGAGTTAGTCTGATGGTTTCCTTCTCTCACACCTCAAATTGGATCTACCAGGAAATCCCATCAATTCTTCATTCAAAATATATGTCCCAAACTTGATTACCTCCGCTGCCACACCCTAAGGCACCATTTCCTGCCTAAACTATTGTAGTTATTTTTTTTTTATTTTTTTATTTTTATTTTTTTGTTTGTTTTATTGTTGTTCAAGTACAGTTGTCTCCATTTTTCCTCACCATGCCCCCCCACCCCACCCATCCCCGCCTCCCACCCTTAAACCTGCCTCTTTGGCTTTGTCCATGTGTCCTGTATACATGTTCCTTGATGGCCCTTCTCCTATTTTTCCTCATCATCCTCTCTCCCCTCCCCTCTAGTTGCTGTCAGTTTGTTCTTTATTTCAATGTCTCTGGTTCTATTTTCCTTGCTTGTTTATTTTGTTGATTAGGTTCCACTCATAGGTGAGATCATATGGTATTTGTCTTTCACCACTTGGATTATTTCATGTAGCATAATGTTCTCCAGTTCCATCCACACTGCTGCGAAGGGTAGGACCTCCTTCTTTCTTTCTGCAATCATTTTGAAAGTGTTTTCCATTTGTTCCTGCTCTTGTTCACATACAGTAGCTTCTTCACACAGCAGCCAGAGATCCCATGAAAGCATAGATTAGATGACATCACTCCTCCACTCAGAACCTTCCAGTGGTTCCCATCTCACTTGGAATAGGGGCCAAAGCACTGACCATGACCTATAGGGCCATACTTAGTGTGACTTCTCATGACTGTTACCTCTTTGAACTCATCTCCTACACTACTTCCCCCTCTTCCTCTTGACTCCTTCTCCACTCCAGCTACACTAACCACCTTCCTGTTCCTTGAACACATGAGTCATTATCTTACCTCAGGGCCTTTGCACACACTGTTCTCTCTGCCTAGTTTTCTCCTCCAAATAGTTACGTGGCTCACTCCTCACTTCCTTAAGATTTTTACTCAAAAGTCACCTTGTTGGTGAGAACTCCTTTGCCAGCCTACCTAAAATTTTACATAATTCCCCTCCCCTGGCCCTGCTCTATGACATTCGTTATCCCCCTTTACTTTTTTTTCCTCTTTGGCACAACTCATTCTAATTTACTTCTTTCTTATATTCATTGTTTGTTTTCCACACTGGCATGTAAGAGCCACAAAGGCATGAATTCTGTTTATTTTAATCTCTACTGTTACAAGTATCTTGGACACCACCTGAGGGAATTGAGTAAATGAATAAATGAATCTTGCAGAAAAGGGAAATGCAAGTGTAAAAAAACTCATAGAAAATGTTTTGAAAACTAAGCTGAGACAATAATGACCGAGAAAAGGTTAATGTGTTGCCCCACTCGGCATTTTGCAACGTAGTGGAGCGAACTCTATGGAGAGGGAGTGGTAACACTGAACGTGCAGTGGGAGGCTTTCCTTTTAGAATAGTTAATACAGTGTTGGAGCCTGTCATCATAATGCAACATTGGAGCTTCTATATCTCCATTGCCCTGGCTACTAAAACACATATTGCATGCTTAAGTTGATGCAATTGAGCACGTTTATTTGTTTTTTCCAACCCCTATGCTGTGCCAGGTACTGATTATCACCTATTCTGTGTCCTCTATTAGAAGCCCTAGGCAGCAAATCTCCATTCGCCTGGTTAGAGAGGTGGTGGGACATTATGGGGCAAGCTGCTTACTAGGTATGTGATCTTAGCCCAGTTATGTAAGGCCTCTGTGCTGTAGTTTTCTATGAAACAGGCATGTGATAAATGGCAGAATATGCCAACCAGGATAGGCCACTTTGGCATAAAGATTACTTTGAGCCAAATACACCTGAAAAACAGCAGGTGCAAGAAGGGCATTCTAATCTCCCCTTTCATTCCTGAAGACAGGTGATAACTCCCGTGTGAAAATGCCCTCCCTGTACCAGAAGGAAAGTAGCATTCTTGTCATCAAGGAGAAGAAGCTGAGACCAAGAGAATGCTATACAAGCAGGCCTTGTTAAAAAAGTTTTCTCTTTTGTCAGCATCCCCACGTAGTCACTCCTCCACAGTTGCCCTCTTTGTGCCCCCTAATATAAGAGCACGTAGGTTTCGCAGCATCTTTGGGCCTTCATTTCCACATGAGGGCTCCGGGTCCCTTGGAACTCTACAGGATAGAGGTCAGGTTCTGCCTCCCTACTCAGAACAGCGGTACCTCCCTCAGTGAGCTGTGTGGCTTTGGAGGTGTGCTGCTCAGATCCGCCTTCCAGAAAGGGCTCGTCTTCAGCTACAAGTACAGAGAGATGATGACCTCCGGCTCCGGTGCCTTTGGGACAGCCTCATCTTCCTGTGTAGAGCCCAGCCAGTGACCAAACACAGCCAAGCACTAGAGGCTGCCAGGTCTGTCCAATACAGAAGTCACCTGAGCCCGCCCCACCCCCAACCCTTGCTGGATCGGCCTAGAATTTATCAGCTCCGCACTGTGGCCTGAGCCTCTGTCCCTGCCAGCTTGTTATTATTATTATTATTATTATTATTATTGTTATTGGTAGTTCACAGCTATTACTCCCCAATGAAGCATCTGCTTATCAGACAACCCAAACACAGTCATCCTGTAGACTAAAGGACATCTGGCAGAATGCCTACCCAGAGTTCAATTTTCATTAAAGTTTATTTTGCAGTCTGTCTACTGATGAAATAATAGAAGTGTGAGGTTCGGGTTCCTGACTGCACACATTAGCACAGTTAGTTAGCTTTCTCAAAGTAAGCCAGCCCATGGGAGAGGCTCGGAGAATGTGTTGAAATGAACACAGATTTCTAGTCCTATCAATACGATGGAAATGCCAAAATCTCTCTAATGTCTTCTTCTACTAATCTGATGGACTAATTTGATGTTAAATTCTGAAATTCTGACAAGCATCGGCAATCACTTTCCATGCTTGAAACAGGAATGCCTTCTTTGGGACTTGGCAGTGACGTGGCTGTTGCATAAACACCAGTTAAGAAAAATGAAACACATCCTTTAACCAATGAACAGAAGCATCCCCCACTAGTGTTCGTGGAGGAGACAGCCCAGGACACAGAGAAGTAGCCTGACCCCTGGCACCACAGCCACATAGGATTTAATGGGGCCTGGCCCCCTGAAGTGTTGGCAGAGTACAGCCCCCCTAGAGGGGCCTCAGGTTATCCAGCTAGAACTGCTTTACACTTTCAGAGATCTACACGGGTTGGGAGGACTGTGCAGAAATCACTGCATTTGTTTTGTGGTGTAAGTTTCTACTGGGAAATGACTGCTCTGTGTCCCCACCAGCTTCAGTAGGAAGGTTAATTAAATCACTATCCTGTTCACTGGCGTTTAGACAGTGGATGCCTTTAATCAACAGGGCAGTTTCGAAAGTGTTCCGCTGAAAGCGGAGCTAAGATGCGTTTTGCCCCACTCTCTAGTGGCACCCCAACCCAGGGTCATTAACCTTCCATACCAACAGACTGGGTTGGCTTCAGAAGAACTTGCATTTGCTGCACTGTTTCCTTCGGAGCCTCACCAGAAGTCACTGACCTTTTGCACGCAGTTCCTGTAGCACTAAAAGAGTTCTGTTCCTCTTCTAGTTGTTTCCTTAGTTTGTTTTTGTTTTTGTTTTAGGTGTAGTTGTAATAAAAGGACCACAGAAATGGAGATCACATGGAGGGTTATCAACAGGGGAGTGGGAGGAGGAGAGAGAGGGAAAAAGCATAGAGAATAAGTACCATAAATGGTAGGTAGAACATAGACAGGGGGAGGGCAAGAATAGTATGGGAAATATAGAAGCCAAAGAACTTATATGTATGACACATGGACATGAACTAAAGGCGGGGAATGTGGGTGGGAGGGGGTGTCCAGGGTGGAAGGGAATGAAGGAGGGAAATGGGACCACTGTAATAGCATAATCAATAAAAATATATATTTTTAAAAAGAGTTCTGCCAGGAATCGCTGACTCAGGACACTCTGGGCGAGTTTCCCAGTGCTGGCTGATAGGGCATGCCTTTGTCTTCCAGAAGCACAAGCAGGAAATGGACATGTGACATCTATTAATCACATTATCATTCTTTGTATTTATTATACCTCGGAGTAAGTAAGAGGATATGCAGGGGCCTCTGGTAGTCTCCCTGGGGTGGTTTTGATCTGTAAAGATTTCTAGTCTTATCTGCCCTGACCAACGTGGCTCAGTCGGTTGGGCATTGTCCTGCAGAGTGAAGGTTGCCAGGTTGATTCCTGGTCAGGGCACATTCCTGGGTTTCAGCCCCTTCCTTTGTTGGGACATAAGTGAGAGGCAATTTATCAATGTTTCTCTCACACATTTGGTTTCTTTCCTTTTCTCTCTCTCTCTTTTCCCCTCTCTTCAAGAATACATAATATCTTTAAAAAAGATTTCTTGTCTTATCCATATGAAAGAGAACTATTACAGAGCAAGCACAGGGATATCACGTACAACACAGGGAATATAGTCGATAATTGTGCAATAACTGTGTGGTGCCAGGGGGCACTGACAATATCAGGGGGAATGCTCTGTGAAGTCTAATCACCATGCTGCGTCCCCAAAACCAGTGCTAAGTAAAATTGAAAGTGAACTATAATTAAAAATAAATGAAGAACAAATATGGAACAGGATTGTGCTAAGCTCATTTTTCTCAGAGACATTATGAAAGAGGCAATAATAAAGTGGTTTACCAGATGTAACACGGCACAGGGCCTTTTCCTGTGTGACAGAAGTCTCAATGGCTGGGTCACCAGTTGGCACAGAGTTTCTGACCAGTATTTTTTAAATATTTTATTGTTTATGCCATTACAGTTGTCCCAATTTTGCCACCGTTGCCCCGCTCCACACAGCCCCCCACCACTCCCACAGGCAATCCCCACGCCATTGTTCATGTCCATGGGTTCTGATCAGGATGTTTAATGGCCAATTGCGTAAGTGACAAAGCAGAGAGATGTGGAGAGTATCCAATTGTGTTAGTTTCTTATTGCTACTGCAACAAACGATCGCAAACTTAGAGCCTTAATGAAACACAAATATGTTACCTTACAGTTTGGGAGGCCAAAAGCCTTAATGAAGCTCACTGGGCTAAAATTAAGGTGTCGGCAGAGTTTCATTGCTCCTGGGAGCCCTGAAGGAATATCTACTTCCTTGTTATTTCCACCTTCTAAAGCCTCCTTAACATGCCTTTGCTCACGGTCCCTAGCAAGCAATCCCACCTCCGAAGCCTCTCCTTCTGTTGTCAAATATTCTCTGACTCTGTTGCCTCCCTCTTTCCCTTGCAAAGACCCTGGTGATTACGTTGGACCACTAGATAATCCAGGATAATCTTCAGCATTGCAATGCCCTTAATTTAATCACAGCTGAAAAGTCCCTTTGCCATGCAAGTTAACATATTTACAGGTTCTGGGAAGAACATGGACATCTTTGGGGAGACATTGTTCTGCCTACCATCCTATTAAGGGAATTGCTGCTTTTCCCTCTCAGTATTAGAGTTGTTTCAAATTCCTTTTGCGATGTGGATATGGTTCCCCAAAGACCCAGATTCCCATTTTCCATTGTCAAATTCAATTTCTATTAGGCAGCCAATGGCCATTTTTAAGAACCATAAAGATAATGGCACCTCCTGGTTGAACAGGCCTCTCAGCACCACTGTGAGACAGGCCCAGGAAGTTTCCCAGCTTGGGGCGGTGAGGGGGTGGGCACGTTGGGTAAACTTCCGGTAGAATTCTCAGCCCGAGTGTGTCTGAGTTTCTAGGTTATTTGTGAACCACCCTAGGGGGAAGCCAGTTGGCCTTAAAAAAAAACAAGAGTCATCTATTCTGTAACTGCCCTCCCCACCCTGAAAAGCCGAGATGGGGCAAGTCCTCAAAGAGATGTAACTCGTTAGAAGGAGCGTGAGCTTTGGAGTCAGACTGGTGGGGCTGCGGTCTCTGTTCTGTGTGACTTGGAGCACATTTCTTAATCTCTCTAAACCTTATTATTCTCATCTGTAAAATAAAGAGAGTACCTGTGTCACAGGGCTGAAACACTGCGTGTAAAGCTTGTGGGAAAATGGTTGGCTTGTGGTAGGTGCTTCAAAAATAGTTAAGTGCTATTACTGCTACTAGTAATATTACTACAGGAAATAAAGATTGAGGTCAACAGGTCTGCCAGGAAAATTTAATTTCTTGGTATTTCTCACATTGTTATAACCACTAGACATTTGGTCAAACTGGGTGAGAAAACTTGAGTGCAAAAATGATAGAGAAAAAACGATTTCCCCGCTCCCTACTGAGACACCCTCTGGAAGAAGTCTGAGGCTCTAAGGAAAAGAATTGAGCATAGTAACGCCCTGCGCCTTGAGGGTGCTAACATTTTGCCAGCAGAGAAGCAATTTAGTGCCTCGGTGGCTAAATTATTCTAATTTACTCTCTTACGGCAAATGTTGAAACTCGAAGAGGCCCCATCTTCCCCTCCAGGCTCAGAACTGGGTAAGGTGGAAGTCATGTGGATGGAACTCCGAACGCCACTGGAAATGCTGATGAGAGAGCATTACGTTACATCTACAGCGATGGTGGCCTTATCCTCAGCTCACCCTGATGAGATGGGTTTACCCACCCAGTTACTGGCATGGCTGGACGAGTCAAGGACTCCCCAGAGAGTAGGCCCTTTGCTTCTCGCCAAAAACAAATTAGAATGCAGCGTCCTGGGAAAATGCTTGTTCCAAAACCAATACCCGCAAAGAAACTGACTGGCCGGTGCTTAGTTCCTTCCTCCAAATTCGCCAGCTGGAAACTCCTTTTCCTCCTACGGGCAAGAAGGAGCGGGAAATAGGCCAACATAATTGCTCTAGCAGGAATCCCTTTCTCCGCATCGCGCCCTCACTGGGGGGAGGGAGGGAGGACTCCTGCCAACAAGCATCACTGGCCTGCCTGGCTTGCGAATGCGTGAGCCACTTTGGAAGCGGATTCTGTGCACCGTTCAAGCCTTCAAATGCTGGAGCCTGTTACAAATGACAGGGTTGTCAGTTTGATCAGTTTCCGCTTCAGCAGCCAAGTGATGAAATAAACGCCAGCACTATTAAAAATGGAGGAAGAAGATATAGCTGACATGTTAGGCTGCAAAAGTGAGGTGTTTATTAAAGAACATACTTGCTTCTTGACCCCAGAACTTGGACCTACAGTCAAGGATACATTCTCCATAGAAAACTATAATTTGTTCCCACTATATCCTAAAAAGCTAGAGTTTAGTTTTCTCTAGTCTTTAATTTTTCTGTCCCATTCTTTTTTGTGTCTGTGCACAAGTATATTGCATTTATTTTTAACTTTTTATACTAAGTGGCCAGTGATGTGTTCTGATCAGCATCAAATGGGGATGGGGTCAGAGAAAGCTCTTTCTGTTTAAATCCCTTTTCTCCATTAATGGCATGCTAATTCAACTTTTATCTTTTATCCCCCGTCATTCTGCCCGAATGTCTCCATCTGAGAGAGGCCTTTCCCAACCAGCCTATCTCACATAGGAAAATCCCTGTGCACCATGTCCTTTGCTTGCTCTCTCCTTTCTTTTCACCCCTCCCTCACTCCCCCACTCCTTTAGAAGCCATTGGCTTGTTTTCTGTATCTATGGGTGTGTTTCTGTTTTGTTTATTCATTTGTTTCATTTTTATAGATTCCACATATGAGTGAAATCATATGGCACTTGTCTTTCTCTGATTTATTTCACTTAGCATAATGCCCTCCAGGTCCTTTCATATCATAGCAAATGACAAGATTTTGTTCTTGTGTATGGCTGAGTAATATTCCATTATATATGTGTGTGTGTATAGATATACCTATAGATATATATACTGAGTAACACATATGTGTGTATGTATAAGTATGAACTGAGTAACATTCCATTATATAGATATATGTATATATGTATGTGTGTCTGTGTGTGGAATATTACTCAGTACATACATATATACATGGTCTTCTTTATCTATTTATAAATCAATGGATAGCTAGGTTGCTTCCATATCTTAGCTATGTTTTTGTTTTTGTTTTTCAGATAAATATCCAGAAGTGGAAATGCTAGGTTTTATGGTAGTTCTATTTTTAGTTCTTTGAGGGATCTTTATACTGTTTTCCACAGCGGCTGTACCAATTTACAATTCCACCAGTAGTGCATGAGGGTTCCCTTGTCTCCACCTCCTCATCAACACTTGTTGTTTGTTGATTTCTAGATGACAGACACTCTGGCAGATGTGACGTGGTATCTCACTGTGGTTTTGATTTGCATTTCCCTAATTATTAATATTAGGCATCTTTTCACATCTGTTGGTCATCTGAATGTCCTCTTTGGAGAAGTGTCTAGTCAAGTCCTTTGCCCATTTTTTTATTGGATTGCTTGTTTTTTTGGTGTTGAGCTTTATAAGTTCCTTGTTTTTTTAGGTAATAACCCCTTATCATATATATCATTTGAGAATATCTTCTCCCAGTCATTATTTTGTCTTTTTGTTTTGTTGGTGGTTTTCTTTACAGGGCAAAAAATTCTTCGTTTGGTATAACCTCATTTGTTTAATTTTCTTTTTTCCCCCCTTGTCCAAGGAGACATATCCAAAAAGATATTGCTAAGACTAATGTCAAAAAGTTCACTGCTTATGTTTTCTTCTAGGAATTTTATGGTTTTAGGTCATACACTTAAATCTTTAATTCATTTTGAGTTTATTCTTGTATATGGTTTAAAATAAACTAGACCACAAGAAAGTGGTCTGGTTTATTGTTTTGCACATATCTATCCAATTTTCCCAATATCATTTATTCAAGAGACTGTCTTTAACTCATTGTACTTTTTTGCCTCCTTTGTCATAGACTGATAGACCATATAAGCAAGGATTTATTTCTGAGCTCTCTGTTCGATTCTATTGGTCTATTTATCTGTTTTTATGCCAGTACCATATTGGTTTGATTATTGTAGTTTTGTAGTGTAGTTTGAAATTAGGGAGCATGATACCTTCCACTTTGTTCTTTTTCCAGATTGCTTTGCCTAGCCCTGGCTGGGTAGCTCAGTTGGTTGGAAAGTTGTCCCAGTACATCAGGTTGCAGGTTTGATCCCTGGTCATGGCACATGCAAAAAGCGACCAAATGAATGCATAAATAAGTGGAACAGCAAATTGATGTCTCTGTCTCTTTCTGTGTGACTGTCTATCTCTCTGTCTCTCTCTCTCCCATCACTCTCCCTTTTTCTCTCTCTCTAAAATTAAGAAATAAAAAAAAGATTGCTTTGGCTATTTGGGTCTTGTATGGTTCCATACAATTTTCCCCAATCCTCACCTGAGAGAGGATATACTCATTGATTTTAGAGAGAGGGGAAGGGAGGGAGAGAGGGAGGGTGGTATGAGAAAAAACATCAATCACTTGCCTCTCATACATGCCCTGACCAGGGACTGAACTGGCAACCTAGGCATATGCGCTGATTGGAAATCAAACCTAGCACCTTTTGTTTTCTGGGACGATGCTCCAACTAACTGAACCATACTAGCCAAGGCTGGTTCCATATAAACTTTAGGATTATTTCTAGTTTTAAGAAGAATGCCATTGATATTTTAATAAGGATTCCATTAAATCTGCATATTTCTTACATAGTAAGGATATTTTAATAATATTAATCCTTCCGATCCATTAGCAGGGCATTTCTTTTCATTTATTTGTATCTGCTTCAGTTTCTGCCCTCAGTGTCATAATTTTCAGAGTACAGGTTTTCACATCTCTGGTTAAATTTATTTCTATGTATTTTATGCTTCTGATGCAATTATAAGTGGGTTATTAGTTTCTCTTTCTGGTTTTTTTTTTTTTTTTGGTAATTGGTGTGTAAAATGCAACAGGTTTCTGTATATCGCTTTTTTCCCCCAACCAAAACAATTTCAGCGCCTGCTTTATTGAAATGCCATCCATGTTGGCTTTTTCCACCTGCGTTCCACCACCTCGGGCTTGGGCTCACTCCACCCCCTACTCTCACCTCCACTCACCTCACTTGCCTCTCAGTTCCGTTCTTCCTCCGCCTTCCCCACAGCCTTTGCCCACCCCTCCTCCCACCCGCTTTTCCCCTCTCAGCTCTCTAAACACTGCTCCCACCTTTCAGGGGTTGTCTTAGAACCCTGATGTGCACGTCTAATTTGAATTTTTGTCCGTTTTACAAATAAACAGAATAAATTGATTCTAGGCACACCCTCGTGACCGGAGCCATCAGCTCCACCCAGGGCTTGGTCGTGTGCATTGGGTTTTGGTCCCTCCAAGCGAGTTCTGGACCGACACAGGCATCACCAAGGCCACTCCCGTCCTGCTCCTGTGAACACTGGAACCTACCCCTCACACTGCTCCATCCCCCCTCTCCCCACAAACTTTGGGGGGCTTTCCAGCTCCACCAGAGAAGGCTGGAGCCTGAATTGGCTTGCCCCACGCCCAGCCTGGGGCCCAGGCTCCCACTCTTGATCATGTGCTTTTGCTCCTGCCACCTGAGCCCTGTGCAGGCTGGGGACTGGCCCAGCGCTCTGCTGGCAGCGCAGGTGCCCCTAGCCTGGCCACCTCTCAGGTGGCCTGCAGCTTTATTAAATTCAGTGATTAGTTCTAATAGTTTTTGGTGGAGTCTTAAGGGTTTTCTATATATAACAACATGTCATCTGCAAATAATGAGAGTTTTACTCTGACTCTGATTTGGATGTCTATTATTTCCTTTTCGTGTCTGATCGCTATGGCTAGGACTTCCAGTACTACATTGAATAGAAGTGGTGATAGTAGGCATTCTTGTCCTGTTCCTGATTTTAGAGAAAAAGGCTTCAGCTTTTTATCATTGAGTATGATATTAGCTGTGGGTTTATCATATGTAGCCTTTATTATGTTGAGGTATGTGCCTTCTGTAACCACTTTTTTGAGAGTTTTTATCATAAAAGGATGTTTAATTTTTTAAAATGCTTTTCTGCATCTATTGAAATGATAATATAATTTTTATCTTTCATTTTGTTGATGTGATGTATCATGTTCATTAACTTACAGATTTAATTAGTAGAATGGCCCCTTTCTCCACTAATGACATGCTAATTCACCTTTATCTTTAAATTATTTATATTATTACTAAAGAAAGTGAGAGATTTAAGATAAATTCTGACTCCTCCAGGACTACAGTGTCTTAAGTCCCAAAGATGAAAACTCAGAGAATAGAAATAGTAATAATAAGTTATGCTATTTCTTCTGATTTGAGTTTATGCATGCCAGTTTCTTGGGTAATGAACCTATCACCCTCAAGACACTGATAGCCAAGATTTACATAGTGCTCAATGTCTAGACCTAGAAGTAAACAAAAAAGCAAACAACAACAAAAAACTCAAGATGGAGAAAATGCCATTACTCTGGAGGTCTCTTAACATGGACATACAGAAAAGAAAGACAACAAACAATAATAGAAGAAGATGGGTGAGGAAATATCTCTGGACTATATGACATATGCCAGATAAATTTTCCTGGCATCATTTTTGGGAAAAAATCTCATTATGAAAACCAACCACAAAGTACCTTTGGTATTGAGCAGGAATGTCATTGGTTAGCTTAGGTGGGAGGAAGGTGTACTAAACCTTTGGTACCTAGAGACAGAGTTTATATATCACCAACAATGTTTTCAAGCCAAAAAAAAAGTGATTTGACTACAGAACATTAAGTAATGGCTTAAAATGTACTTTCTCATCTTCCACAATTTTATTTTAAGGAAAGAAGACAATTACTATGGAACTGTGGGGAGAAATAAACTTTCCTCTACGATTCTTGTTTTTTTTTAAAATATATTTTATTGATTATACCATTACAGTTGTTCTATTCCCCCCTTCATTCCTCTCCACCCACACACTCCCTCCCCCACCATTCTCCCCCCCTTAGTTCATAACCACATGTCTCAAGTTCTTTAGATTCTATATTTCCCCCACTATTCTCACCCTCCCCCCTATCTATTTTCTACCTACCATCTATGCTATTTTCTGTGCCTTCTCCCCCCTTCTCCTCCTCCCACTCCCCTATTGCTAACCCTCCATGTGTTCTTCATTTCTTTGGTTCCACTCCTGATCTAGCTGTCCTCTTGGTTTGCTTTTGTTTTAGGGGTGGTTGTTAAGAACTATGTGTTTGCTGTCCTTTCACTGTTCATATTTTTCATCTTCTTTTTCTTATATAAGTCCCTTTAGCATTTCATATAATAAGGGCTTGGTGATGATGAACTCCTTGAACTTGACATTGTCTGAGAAGCACTTTATCTGTCCTTCCATTCTAAATGAAAGCTTTGCTGGATAAAGCAATCTTGGCTGTAGGTCTTTGGATTTCATGACTTGGAATACTTCTTTCCAGCCCCTTCTTGCCTGTAAGGTCTCTTTTGAGAAATCCGCTGACAGTCTGATGGGTACTCCTTTGTAGGTGACTGTCCCCTTATCCCTTGCTGCTTCTAGGATTCTCTCCTTCATTTTAGTCTTGGCTAATGTAATTATGATGTGCCTTGGTGTGTTCCTTCTTGGGTCCAACTTCTTTGGCACTCTCTGAGCTTCCTGGATTTCCTGGAAGTCTATTTCCTTTGCCAGACTGGGGAAGTTCTCCTTTATTATTTGTTCAAATACATTTTCCACTCGTGGCTGTTTCTTTTCTCCTTCTGGTACCCCTATAATCCGGATGTTGGAATGTTTAAAGATGTCCTGGAGGTTCCTAAGCCTCTCCTCATTTTTTTGAATTCTCATTTCTTCATTCCTTTCTGGTGGGATGTTTCGTTCTTCCTTCTGGTCCATTCCATTGATTTGAGTCCCAATTTCCTTTCCATTGCTATTGGTTTCCTGGACATCTCCCCTCATTTCAATTAATTTAGCCTTCATATGTTCCTCTAATTTGTGACTTTGTTCCTCTAATTTGTGACTATAATCTACCAGTTCTGTGAGCATCCTGATAAATAGTGTCTTGAATTGTGCTTCTGAGAGGCTGGCAATCTCTTGGTCGCTTAGAGTTATTGGCTCTGAGACTTTGAGTTCTTCTTGCACCATCTTTTGGGCTGTTCATGCCGGTTCTGTAGCAGGATCGGAGCCCTAAAGTGTTCACTAGAGCAGGGCAACTAAGTCGCTGGGTTGTGACATTGTATGTGGGGGCGGGGTCAAAGAGGGACAATGGCTTCCCTCTGCCGCCTGCTGCCGCAGCCACCACCGGCGCCGCAGCCACCACCGTCACCAGGCCCACACGTTTCGTTCCACTGCACGCAAGTGTGCCACCGCCATCAGCCCTCCACCACTGGGTTTGCCCCCTTGGGCCTGTGTGCTCCATCTCACTGTGGGTGAATGTACAACCGAGGTCAGTCTGCCCCATACCCCGACTGGTTCCGGGCTGCCTGCGGGCCTAGGTCGGGGGATCTGTCCTGCCCGACCCAGCACCGCTGCTGGCTCCGCCTCTCTTACCGTCCCTGTTGAACGGTTTGTAGTTGTCGGACTTCCGTATAATTCTGTTTTCTGGTCTTTGGGTGTGTCCTAGTTCTCCAAACCTTTGTTGTGTTCAAACTTGGTTGTGGGAGAAGGCACAGTGTTTCCACCTATGCCTCCATCTTGGCGGAAGTCCCTCATTCTTGTTCTGCTAGTCTAATAATCACATCAACAGGAGAGAGTCAGAGACCCCACATACACATATGTGAGGCTCAGAGACAGAATTTAAAATGAGGTGTGCATGGCACTCTGAGCTAAGGAAGAGGTAAGGTGTCTTGGGGCTTCAGAGAGGAGAAAGGTCATTTGCAGTATGATAAAAAGAATAGATAATCAGTAATTACATGTTTGCCCTTTCCTAGAGATATGTCATAAAAAGTTTCTGAAAGGCTTCTGGCCAAGATGGAGGTGTAGGTAGACACGCTTCACCTCCTTGTACGACTGTAAGAAGGATCACAGCCAACCTCAAAACAAAATACAACCAGAACTGCCAGAAAGTTAAACTGTATGGAAATCTGACAACCAAAAAATTTAAAGAAAAAAATATTCACCTAGATGGGTAGGAGGGGTGGAGCCAGTGAGCCAGGGAGGAGAGGACTGGGTGTGGCAGCAGTAAGGCAGCAGCAGTGGCAGCTGGGGAAACAGGCAGTCCTGCATTCACGTGTGGCCGGTATATACACGTGATATATACATTCATGTGTGGGGGGGACAGCTAGGGAGTGAGTGATTCTAGCCCCAAGCCAGACTGCACGGTCCAGGTTTCCAACACCAGGAAAATGAAGCCCCCTAACTTCTGGCTGGAAAAACTGGTGGGGGTTGGGATGGCAGAAGAAACTGCTGGTCTCTCAGGAGAGTCATAATCCTAGAATGTACACAAAACCACTCACTCTGGGATTCAGCACCGGGGCTGCAGCCAGGAGGGCGCCAGTCATATATGGGAAGTGCAGGAAGTGACTGGAAACAGGGCCAGAGCCAAGCAAGTGGTGTTCCCTCATTGTTCCCTCTCCAGCCCCTCCCCCACATGCAGCACCACAAAGCAGTGAAGGGGGTTGCCCCACCCTGGCAAATACCTAAGGCTCTGCCCCTTACAGCATAAACAGGTGTGCCAAGACAGGGAGTCAAAGCAGCTCTACTTAATACACAGAAACAAACACAAGGAGGCTACCAAGTTAAAGAGACAAAGAAATATGGCTCAAATGAAAGAACAGATCAAAATTCCAACAAAAGAACTAAGAGAAATGGAGAGAGCCAACCTATCAGATGCAGACTTCAAAACACTGGTGATAAGGATGCTCAGAGAACTCACTGATATGGCAAATGGGTAAGGGAAGAAATGAAGGCTACACTACTTGAAATAAAGAAAAATCCACAGGGAACCAACAGTGAAGGGAAGAAAACCATGGTTCATATCAGCGATTTGGAACATAAGGAAGAAATAAACAGTCAAACTACAGAATGAAGAAACAAGAATTCAAAAAAAAAATGAGGAAAGATTAAGAAGATTCTGGGACATCTCCAAATGTGCAAACATCCAAATCATAGGGATGCCAAAAGGAGAAGAGGAAGAGCAAGAAATTGAAAACTTATTTGAAAAAACAATGAAAGAAAACTTCCCTAATTTTGTGAAGGAAATAGACATACAAGTCCAGGAAGCACAGAGTCCCAAACAAATTGGACCCAAAGAAAGCCTTACCAAGACTCATCATAATTAAAATGCCAAATGTTAAAGATAAAGAGAGGATCCTAAAAGCAGCAAGAGAAAAGAAGAGTTACCTACAAAAGAGTTCCCATAAGACCCTCAGCTGATTTCTCAAAAGAAACCTTACCGGCAAGAAGTATTCAAACTTTCTTCAAGAAGTAAAGTGATGAAAAGCAAAGACCTACAGCCAAGATTGCTCTATCCAGCGAAGCTATCATTTTGAATGGAAGGGCAGATAAAGTGCTTACCAGATAAGGTAAGGCTAAAGGAGTTCATCATCATCAAGCCATTATTACATGAAATGTTAAAGGGACTTATTTAAGAAAAAGATCAAAACTATGAACAGTAAAATAACAACAAACTCACAACTATCAACAACTGAATCTGAAAAAACAAAAATAAACTAAGGAAACAACTAGAACAGAAACAGAATCATAGAAATGGAGATCAAATGAAGGTTATCAGTGGGGAGGGGGAAGGGGGAGAATGGAGGAAAAGGTACAGGGATTAAGAAGCATAATTGACAGGTACAAAATAGTCAGGGGGATTTAAGCCTAGTATAGGAAATGGAGAAGTCAAAGGACTTATATGAATGACCCATGGACATGAACTAAGGGGTGGATTGCTGGAGAGAAATGTAGAGGAGAAAAGCAAAGGAGAAAAAACTGGGACAAATGTAATAGCATAATCAATAAAATATACTTACAAACAAGCTATCTCTAGTGATAAGTTTCATTGACAGCAAGCCCCCAAAATCCAGCTTTTGAAGGGAGAGGAGAAAGTTTCTTATGAGCCCACAGGGTCTCAATTGCCTTCAACTCATAATAATCCTTGCCCTGGCTGGTGTAGCTCAGTGGATTGAGGGCGGGCCTGCGACTCAGACGATCGCGGTTCGATTCTCAGTCAGGGCACATGCCTGGGTTGCAGGCCAGTTCCCTGCAGGCCAACTCCCAGCAGGGGACACACGAAAGGCAACCATACATTGATGTTTCTCTCCCTCTCTCCTTCCCTTCCCCTCTAAAGATAAATAAAATAAAATCTTAAAAAAAAAGAATAATCCACAAGCTAAAGTGGCATGTCTTGGAGAGGCCTGTTCTGACCCCCTTTAGGACCAATACTAACAGTCTTAGATATTGTAGTCTACTTTTATGAAACCCAGAAAAATGTTGTTTCTTTAAATGAAGCACAGTCTCACAGCACCTGTAATAGACTTCATCTACTTCCTCATGAACTTGTACACACAGTAAAGAAACTCTGTTAGCGTGGTTCAGGAAGATGCAATTACATTTTGTTTGTAGAGCCTTCAGGACTCGCTGGTAGGAGTGACAGGCAGAGTGGTCATTGCCACCAGTTAAGAGTTTCCCAAGTGCAAATCCGCATCAGGGAATGGAAACTCGAAGTGTCTGCCTCTGCTCATAAAGTCTTAGAGGGTAACTTGGTTGACTTCCTGTATTTCCTTTGCATCAAGCTGGAACTAGTACTTATTAAGGACTTGACTGATTTCTCCCTTCACAAAAGAGAAAAAGGAAACCCTTGATGCTTTTCCTAGTGGTCCCTGGTTCACACACAGAAGATATTTTCATTCAGGCCTGGTGTTTGCAGGCTGCCCAGAGCACAGGCCGGGCTTCACTAAAACAAGGGGCAACCACTCAGCTCTGTTAGAGCTCAGCAGTCCGAGAAGGCAGGCCTTCTGACCCCCGGAACCCTCTGTCTGTTGTGAGGCTGGGTTCCAGTGCCTCGCTCAGTTGTTGCTGTGTTAGCACAGGAAGGACTGTCGAAGGGGGAGGATGCCGTCCAGGGTGGGAACCTCCTCCTGGCTCCCCAGGGCGGTGCACATGCATGCCCCCTCAGGAGAGGGGACTCCTAGGTTCTTCAGACCCCTTCAGGAAGTGCAGGATTCTGGCCTGGGTTGGTGGGGGCGGGGGGGGGGGGGNAGTCCTGGGTTGGGGGGGGGGGGGGGGGGGGCTGCCTTTCACACAGATTCCATGCTGCTTCTCCAGATGGAGTAGAAGGGAACAATTCCCTCCCATCCACAAACAAATGCCCACACCTGTAGAAAGTTTTATGAAAATGTATGAGAAAATGCTCCTGAGAGTGNCCCTGGTTCACACACAGAAGATATTTTCATTCAGGCCTGGTGTTTGCAGGCTGCCCAGAGCACAGGCCGGGCTTCACTAAAACAAGGGGCAACCACTCAGCTCTGTTAGAGCTCAGCAGTCCGAGAAGGCAGGCCTTCTGACCCCCGGAACCCTCTGTCTGTTGTGAGGCTGGGTTCCAGTGCCTCGCTCAGTTGTTGCTGTGTTAGCACAGGAAGGACTGTCGAAGGGGGAGGATGCCGTCCAGGGTGGGAACCTCCTCCTGGCCCCCCCAGGGCGGTGCACATGCATGCCCCCTCAGGAGAGGGGACCCCTAGGTTCTTCAGACCCCTTCAGGAAGTGCAGGATTCTGGCCTGGGTTGGTTGGGGGGGTGGGGGTGGGGCTGCCTTTCACACAGACTCCTTGCTGCTTCTTCAGATGGAGTAGAAGGGAACAATTCCCTCCCATCCACAAAACAAATGCCCACACCTGTAGAAAGCTTTATGAAAATGTATGAGAAAATGCTCCCGAGAGTGGAGTTTTGCTGTTTATTTTATACATTTAGAATCAAAGGAGAAGACCAAGGAATGTTACATGGAATCTGTTGGTGGTAGATTAGGGAGACAGGAGAAAGTGAGGTGGATAAATGTCTAGGAATGGATAAAAAGCTAAGTGGAGAAATGCACACTTCTTTTGCATTGGTGAGTGTAGGGTAGATAAAATTTGACATTTACAGCACAGAGATGGTATGCAGTCAGTAAGATAACAGTGAAGGTTCTGTGGTCTTGGACTCTGGTGGCCATGGTTGTGCCCTCTGAGGGGTAAGAAAAGAAAATTACTCTGGTATTCAAAGGTATGTTATCCTAGATGCATAAGAACAATGAATAGGGTTCATTTAAGGTAAAGACTGACCTTTGTTAAGGAACTCATAGGCCTGGGGCGTGACTACCTGCATGACCTGCCCACTTTGGAATTTATGACCAGACCATCCTGTGTGGTTACTTTCTGTCACTTGCTAGGCCTGCCTTTTGCCCCAGGAGCTTGTTGGGTCCTACTGTGCGCCTTTTTGTTCACGCTCCCCCCACCATTTCTTTGTCTTTCTCTCCCTCTCTCTCATCTCCCCCCTAGACACACACACATATAATGTGATGTTATAATAAGGACTATTATAACATAAATATATATATGAATAAATAATATAAAATATACATACATTGCTCTTCAATCTCAGCTCCTGGCACAGAGCTTCTAAAAGCCTCATAAGTTCCTGGGCGGCAAGGGTAAGAGTGGTGTGTTTTGTTATTCATAATAAACCCTCTTCACCATACCTGAGTTTATGCTGACGACGTGAGTCTTGGAGGATGGGGGCTGGTTGCCAGAGGAACAACTGATTGATTAAAAGGTTGGAACTTGTAGCCAGATTCCATGACCTCCAGGGAGGGAAGAAGGGCTGGGAATTGTATTAATCACCAATGGCCAGTGATTTAATCAATCATGCCTACTTGGTAGAACCTTCATAGAAAACCCTGAATGTCTGGGTCCCAAGAGTATCTGCCTCAAACAATTGGATAGTGAGGAATATTCTCCTTGTGTGCATTCACATAGCCTTCATTTCAAAGAGCAATAATGTGTATACATACATTTATTAGGGTTTTTTTAGCATTTTCTTTTCACTATATTCCTTGGTATTCCTCTTTGGATTGTGTATTTTTTTATGTTGAAAGTCAAGTTCATATACCAAATACCAACTTAAAACTCTATAATCCTGATTCAGATAGTCAAAACAGAATAGTTTTTCTCTACTACCTTTTCCCCAACCATACATTGCATCCCCAAGAAGGGAATTCAAATTCTGCAAAAGGAGACTCTTTGACCATTTTGTTTAGTGATAAAGTCTGAGTACCAACTAGGTGCTTGGTGCATAGTTCACACCCAGTAATCGTGAATTCTGTCGGCAAATGATGTACTTACGGACCTCGTCAAGAATTTACTTCCCATTACTCCAGTTGTTATTAATTTTAACCTGGGGTTATGGGCCCACAGTGTTTTCTTTCCCCAGCTAAATCTTTTTCAGGAATTGGTTTGGTGTTTGCATTCATTTGGAGGTCATTTTTGCAAAAGTTTAAATTTGAAACCCAATTATAATACAACTAGTCACATTCCCAGAGTTGTGGGAATGGGAGTGAGTGAGTGAGCGAGCCATGGGAGCACCAGGAGGGCTCCAGACCCCTCTACAGAAAGGGAGACAGACTACGCAATGCCCCTCACTGTCTGAGCTCAGTGTCTCCAGGTCTTCTGTTGTTGTTATTGTTGTTGTTTGTTGTTGCTTTTTCTCCCCAAAAGAACAAAAAATCTGAGATTTTATGTGAGCTCAACTATTTTTCATTTGGGCCAAAACCAAATATGTCTATAGCCTGTAATGGACTCAGGCACTCAGTTTTGTGGGGGTTAAAAAATAATGGTGAATTACTGTATTAAATCAGGCTTTTACTATAAATAATAGGAACCAGCAAACTACAGCTGGGAGGACTCCAGCCCACCACCTTTCTGTGTGAGGTTTTATAGGAACACAGCCACATCCTCTTTCTTTGCATATTGTTTGTGCTGCAACGAAGCCAAACATATTTATTACCTGACACTTTGCAAAAAAAAAATTCACGAATGTATGATAATGTTTTGTTTTTAGCTAAGCTGAATTTGTTGCTAAATTATGTCCTTGGAGGTTTCTACCATATTTTAATGTTAAATTGCCTTAAACGGTTTTTCCTAGAATATATACTAGATCATTTAATATAATTATTTTGAATTGTTTCCATCAATTGAATCTGATAGAAAATGATTACTGGGAATATTTAATGAAATATCTCTTCCATATTTATTAGGACACCTATAGACCATATTTAAAACCATTAAGAAATAAGCCAAGCAAATTATAATAAATTCATAAATGCCTTAGATACATATACACAGAAAAAGTAAATCCGAAGGTATTACAAATCATCTCAGGGAGCTAACTCTGAAAATGAGAAATTCCTTTCAGCTTGCACCATCTAGAGGTGAAAAAATAATTGCCCATGTACTCTACAAATCTCAGCTCTCTTTATCTCCTAAGATTAGAAAAAGTCCTAGAAATGTCTATAATCCTTTTAACAAGCTGTGAGTTCTGCTTCCTCAATGCTTGTTGAGAATTTTTGTATCAATGTTCATAAGAGATATTGGTCTGTAGTTTTCTTTGTTTGTAGTGTCTTTTTCTGGCTTTGGGTATGTGGGTAAGGCTGGCTGTATAGATTCAGTGTTCTCTCTCTCCAATTTTTGGAAAGGTTGAGAGGAGCTGATATTCTTTAAATGTTTGGTACAACTCACCAGTGAAGCCTTCAACAAGATGGCTGCCTCTGCTGGGCCTGAGTGCACACGGGACAGGCCAAACTGCATACCCAGGCAGGCTTTTGCCAGCTCTGGGGTTGGGTGGACAGAGGTCAGCAAAAGGCCCAAGGCACCCTGAGAGCCCACTCTACGTGCCAGCTGCCTATGAGACTCAGTCACCGGAAGAGCCCCAGGTGGTGCGTGAGTTGCGTGAGATAGATTTTCAGGTACAGGCAAATGGTGTTCATCAGACTGACACAGATTCCAACTCGGTGCAAGTGCTGGGTCTGAGGCCACTTAGCAATTGTCTCAGGGTACACCCAAGCCAGCTGCCACCCTCCTGGGATCTGCAGACCTTTCTGGTGGGGCAGGGGCACAGGGAGTGGTCAGGATGAGGCCAGAAGAGTTCATCCGGCTGAAAAGACCAGTATTGGGGCACATGGAGGGAGGGCTCTGCACAGGAACCTCCAGCCCACACCCAGTCTCTTCCTGTATCATTGTGGCACTGTTCCCGCCTGCCCAAGCCTCCTGGAGAGCTCCTCAACAAGCCCTGCACCCTGGCCCCAGGCTGGAGTCCACTAAAGACCGCCCCTGCCGAGCCATCCAGGCAGGGCAGGTGATCCACAGGTTGGCAGGGAGGCGTCAGTGTTCTTCCCCAGGTTGATCTCGCCTGTTACTTTTTAATGTGTGCTTTCACGGCTCTGAATTTCTCCCTTTGCACCACTTTCCCTGTGTCCTCCAGGTTTGGGTATGTTGTGTGTGTGTTTTTTTTTTCATTTGTTTTTAAGTATTTTCTAATTTCCCTTGTGATTTCTTTTTTGACATTTTTATTTGTTTAATTTCCACAATTTTCTGAATTTTCAGTTTTCCTTTTGTTATTAATTTCTAACCTCATCCTCTTGTGGTCAGAGAAGATATTTTGTGCAATGTCTGTCTTTTAAAGTCTATTGAGACTTAATTTGTGGCCTAGTATTGTTCTGTCTTGGAAAATGTCCCATGTGCAGTTGAGAAGAATGTTTATTCTGTTGTTGGGTAGAAGGCGCTGTATATGTAGGTTTGCTTTTAAATTAAAAAAAATAGGATTGCTGGGGGACTTCTGCCAAGATGGAGGCATAGGTGGAAACACTGTGCCTTCTCCCACAACCAAGTTTGAATACAACAAAGGTTTGGAGAAACAAAGACACAACCAAAGGACAGAAAATTGAATTATACGGAAGTCCGACTACATCTAACTGTTCAACGGGGACGGTAAGAGGGGCGGAGCCAGCAGCGAGCAGGGTCGGGCAGGACAGGGCCCCCGACCCAGGCGCGCAGGCAGACGGGAACCAGTTGGGGTGCGGGGCAGACCGCGGGCGCATATTCGCGCACAGTGAGACAGACCACGCAGGCCCCAGGGGGCGAGGGCTGACGGCGGTGGCACACTCGCGTGCAGTGGGACGAAACGCGTGGGCCCGGTGACGGCAGCAACTGCGGCACCGGTGAGGGCCGTGGCGGCAGGCGGCGGACAGGACGCCATAGTCCCTCTTTGACCCCGCCCCCACATACAGCGTCACAACCCAGCGACTTAGTTGCCCTGCAATACCAGTGAGAGCCATTGTCCCTCTTTGACCCCGCCCCCACATACAACGTCACAACCCAGCGACTTAGTTGCCCTGTTCTAGTGAACACTTTAGGGCTCTGATCCTGCTATGGAACAGGCACGAACAACCCGAAAGATGGCACAAGAAGAACTCAAAGTCCCAGAGCCAATAACTCTAAGCGACCGAGAAATTGCCAGCCTCTCAGAAGCACAATTCAGGACACTATTTATCAGGATGCTCACAGAACTGGTAGATTATAGTCACAAATTAGAGGAACAAAGTCACAAATTAGAGGAACATATGAAGGCTAAACTAATTGAAATGAAGGGAGATGCACAGGAAACCAATAGTGATGGAAAGGAAACGGGGACTCAAATCAATGGAATGGACCAGAAGGAAGAACAAAACATCCCACCAGAAAGGAATGAAGAAATGAGAATTCAAAAAAATGAGGAGAGGCTTAGGAACCTCCAGGACATCTTTAAACGTTCCAACATCCGAATTATAGGGGTACCAGAAGGGGGAAAGAAACAGCCACGAGTGGAAAACGTATTTGAACAAATAATAAAGGAGAACTTCCCCAGTCTGGCAAAGGAAATAGACTTCCAGGAAATCCAGGAAGCTCAGAGAGTGCCAAAGAAGTTGGACCCAAGAAGGAACACACCAAGGCACATCATAATTACATTAGCCAAGATTAAAATGAAGGAGAGAATCCTAGAAGCATCAGGGGATAAGGGGATAGTCACCTACAAAGGAGTACCCATCAGACTGTCAGCGGATTTCTCAAAAGACACCTTACAGGCAAGAAGGGGCTGGAAAGAAGTATTCCAAGTCATGAAATCCATAGACCTACATCCAAGATTGCTTTATCCAGCAAAACTTTCATTTAGAATGGAAGGACAGATAAAGTGCTTCTCAGACAATGTCAAGTTCAAGGAGCTCATCATCACCAAGCCCTTATTATATGAAATGCTGAAGGGACTTATATAAGAAAAAGAAGATGAAAAATATGAACAGTGAAAGGACAGCAAACACACAGTTCTTAACAACCACCCCTAAAACAAAAGCAAACCAAGAGGACAGCTAGATCAAGAGTGGAACCATAGAAATGAAGAACACATGGAGGGTTAGAAATAGGGGTGTGGGAGGAGGAGAAGGGGGGAGAAGGCACAGAAAATAGCATAGACAGTAGGTAGAAAATAGATAGGGGGGAGGGCGAGAATAGTGGGGGAAATATAGAATCCAAAGAACTTGAGACACGTGGTTATAAACTAAGGGGGAGGAGAATGGTGGGGGAGGGAGGGTGCGGGTGGAGGGGAATGAAGGGGGGGAATAGAACAACTGTAATGGTATAATCAATAAAATATATTTAAAAAAATAAAAATAAAAATAATAAGAGAAAAAAATAGGATTGCTTTTAAATTTACAAAAAATATAAACTGTTTAAGACATGTTTATAATTTCCAACTCAATTTTATTATAGGTTGAGATTTGCCTTATGGTCGAGAATGGGAGTTGGCAAACGACAGTCCATTTGTCCAAATGTGTCTTGCTACTTGTTTTTATAAATAGTTTTATTAGTTTACAGCCAATCATTTATTTACATATTAACTATTCTAATGTATTAACCAGTTCATGGCCATTGAGTTTATCCTTATATGAACTTGTTTAATTATGTTCTTCAGGTCTTTGATACATTGATTAATTTTTTTGGTCTGCTTAATTTCAGAGTAATTGAGAGGTATAGTAAAATCCTCCACTGTTATGTGAGTTTGTCAGTTAATCCTTGTATTGCTGTCAATTTTAGCTTTATATGTATTTTAAATTGTGTTGCAACGTGTATACAAACCTAGAACCATTAGGTTGGGCTCGCCAGCACCCCCACCCACGGACGAAGTGTGGGTGCGCATCCGAGCTCTCTTGGACCACTGCCAGCAACAGGCATGGTTTCCTTTACGTCGAGTCAGGTGGCATCTAGCAGAACCTGATAAGAGAGACCTTCAAGACTTCTGAGCAGAAGAGGTTCTACTTTGTGAATTTTCTTGAAGTATCTCAGAAATATTTAAAACAGCATGACACCGACCTAAGACAAACCCCTAAGGGGCATGAACTCAGGACCAGCTGTGATGGTCACCAGGGAAGGGTTGAAGGTGGTGACCATCTTCAAGAGTCAGAAGGCTGTGGACTCTTGATTTAAGTTGGCAGGACGTTATTTATGACAATGATTCTTTTAAAACGGCTATGAGACATTTTCATAGTGGACTTTTCTCCGCCACAACTACGAGGTTTCTAACTGCCCTTTCGGTGAGCCAGGTGTTGTTCTAGCTCACCCTCCCACTAAGAAAGCAGCTTCTGGTTCACTGCTTTATGCCCTGAGGGTACTAGGCTTTGTGTCCAGTCAGCTACTGAAGAGAGAACAGCTGTTAAAAGTGGAGCCAGAGAACTTAGTTGGAGGGCTCACGCTTCCTGATTCCAAAATTTTCTACAGAGCGACAGTAATCAAAACAGTATGGTACTGGTGTAAAGACAGACATATACATCAATGGACTAGAATTGAGAGTTCAGAAATAAACCCTTACACCAGCTGATTTTTGGCAAGAATGCCAAGACCATTCAACAAGGAAAGGACAGTCTTTGAACAAATGGTGCTGGAAAACTGGATATCTACATACATAAGAATGAAGTTGGCCCTGGCTAGTGTAGCTCAGTGGATTGAGCACCAGCCTGTGAAGAAATGTTCGCCAGTTCAATTCCCAGTTCGGGGCACACACCTGGGTTGCAGGCCAGGTCCCCATTAGGGAACACATGAGGGGCAACGACACATTGATGTTTCTCTCCCACTCTTTCTCCTTCCTGTCCCCTCTCTCTAAAAATAAATAAATATGTTTTTAAAAAGGATGAAGTTGGACACTTACACCATATACAAAAATTAACTCAAAATCAAAGATATAAATGTAACACATAAAACTATAAAAATCTTAGAAGAAAATAGGAAAATCTTCAAGATATTGGATTTGGCAATGATTTCTTGGGTATAACACCAAAAGTACAGACAACAAAAAAAGTAGATAATTTGGACTTCATCAAAATGAAAAACTTGTATGTATCAAAGGACGCTATTCAGAGAGTGAAAAGATAGCCTACAGAATGGGAGAGCATATATGCAAATATACTTTATAAGAGATTAATATCTAGAACATACAAAAGACTCCTATAACTCAGTAACAACAAAAAAATTTCAAAATGGGCAAAGGACTTGAATTTTTCTGAAGAAAATATGCAAATGCTTAATAAGATACTTAACACCATTAATCATTGGGGCAATGCAAACCAAAATTACAGTGAGACATCACTTCCCACCCACGAGGATGGCTATTATTTTTCATCTTGATCTTAACCAAAAGGCTAAGAGGCGATAGCTACTATCTTTAAAAAGCAAAATTAAACATCACAACACTTGACAGATGTGAAAAATGGAAACCCTGTGTATTGCCTAGTTAGAGCATAAAATGGTACAGTCACTCGAAAAGTGTGGCGGTTCCTCAAAAGGTAAACAAAGAACTTTCATGCGACTCAGCAGTTCCACTCTCAGGTCCAGAACCAAAGGATCTGAAAACAGGGACTCAAACAGATGCTTGTTTGCCAATGTTCATTGCACCATTATTCACAATAGCCAGAATATAGACACAGCTGAAGTGTCCAACAACAAATGATGGGTTAACAGAATGTGGTACAAGCACACAATGGAATATAACTTAGCCATAAAAAGGATTCAAGTTCTGATACATGCCATGACATGGATGAGCCTTGCTTCATCATGGATGAATATGTGGGTGATATATGCTATGAAGATAAACATTATGATATGTGAAAAAAGCCAGATGCCAAAGGACGAAGGCAGTGTGATTCCACTCATATGAGGTGACTAGAAGGGACAATCTCATAGAGATGGGGGCTGTGGGAAGAGGGGAATGGGGATCTATTGTTTAACGGTTATAATTTATATTTTGGGTTATACATCTAGGAAAGACTGGTGATAGGTATGCAGCATTGCAAATGTACTCAATGCCACTAAGTCGCAGATTTAAGAATGTTACAATGGTGAACATGGTGTTGTGTGTTTTACCGCAATTAGAAAACGAAACAGAACTGGAGCGCCGTGGTATGGGGGTGAGCAGATGCCTCCAGGACAGCCGCCACCTTCACGTGCTCCTATTCCCCGGCACTCCTCCCCTTGCTTCACTGCCCTCGCTGCTTACCGGTCAACCGGGGTTCAAATTTGTTTTGCCTTTTTTTAGTATTCGTATATGTTCTATCATATTGGCAGAAGCATCCATTTTTCCAACTTATCTTTTCAAAATTCTACTGAAGTCCCATTATGTCCCAAAAAACATATGCACATATATAGTATGTTCACACATATATTCATATATATATATATATACACACACACACACACATATATATATATAAAATACAGTGTGGGGCAAAAGTAGATTTACACCTGTGAGTACGTGAAGCAGTTTATTCCTTTTTATTTATCAAATATTATTTGATTTTCACAGAAACAACTGTAAACCTACTACACATACACATACATGCACAGTCTGGCAGAAGTACCCCCACTGAGTGGGGTTGTGGGGTACGTGAATGTCTCACACAAGGTGAACTGGAATTTGAACATTTTGCCTAAAATGTCAAATGGTGTACTTGAGTGTGATAGTGTTGTTATGTTGCAGAATTGCATGCTTGTAATTTTGTAATAAAAGATTTGGTATAGATTATCAGCACATAAAAATGTGGCATTATTTGTGCCAGACCCTGTATAACGTCTACTAGATACTATTGGGTATTTAGGGGAAAATCACATGGTGGCAAAGAGTGTGTGTATAGTATGTCCATTTGTGTTTTAGTAAAGGGGGACAAATGCAAGTTCGTGTTCGCTATTTTTACACAGGTAACCTGCTTCTGGAATTGTACATCGGTGACTGCTAACGGTTTCCTCTGGTGAGAGAGAATGCGGGACTCGGGTTCCGAGGTAGGGGGATGAAACTTTTGTGTTTCTTGAATACTTTACTGTGTGCATGTGGCTTTAAATTTGAAAACTATCTAATGTTTTTGAGGGGCTCCTAGTTTCCACTGAAAGTGCATCAAATAACATACATGTTGTTACAAGATGCGACCACACTCCTTTAGGTTCCTACAACTTTCTCCTTAGGGAACTTGTTTAACCGCTGAACCCTCCCCTTCAAGCTGCAGGAAGGTGAACCTCACCAAGGTGCCTGAGGGTTTTCCAGAGTCCGCAGCTGTGCGCAGAAGTGACCTTCCCTCCCGGTCTTAGTCTGCTCATTCTTCCTAACTGCTCTTTCTAAGGTACAATCTTAGGTCCTCGTTAGAGAAGAAATGACTGACTCATCAAACATCTCATATCTTCTTTGGTGGAACTAGTTATTTCCCCTGAAAGGATGTATCTGAACTAATGCAACAAATACATTTTCAGCTTAAAATCATGATTTTTTTCTAAAAAAAAATGGATATTCATTTGAGTGAGTTTAAACTATAAGTACCAGCATAGAAATACCTCCAAAACATACAATGGAAACGCTAATTTTAGAACAATATATATAATATGATTTTAGGTTAAAAAATTTAAACTCCAAACTAGTGTTTCATAATAAAGATATATCTATATGATTTGTTTAATATTTTAAAGTAATGTTCATTGTCTAAGTTCTTGGTAAATACCGAAAAATTTAGGGAAGAAAACTGAAAGTGAATCACAGTACTTCTCCACAGAAACAATTGTTGCTGCTATATTGTTAGATTTCCTTCCAAGTCTCTCTCTCTCTCATTCTTTTTTTTCTTTCATCTGTCATACTGTCATGGGTATATAAATAAATATAGGTATATAGACATGTTTTGTACTGCTTTAATCTCTTAGCACTATATTATAAGCACTCTTCCATGTCAATAAATATTACTTGAAAACACAGTTTTACATATTTTATTTATTTACTTTTAGAGAGAGGGGAAGGGAGGGAGAAAGAGGGAGTGAGACATCAGTTGGTTGCCGCTGGCACGTCTCCAGCTGGGGACCCAGGCGTGTGCCCTGACTGGGAATCAAACCGGCAAATTTTCAGTCTGCAGGCCGGCACTCAATCCACTGAGCCACACCAGCCATGGCAATTTTAAATGTTAAATAATATTTCCTTATATGGAAATAGCATCATTAATTTGGCTCTCTTCCTATTTTTGCACATTTTCTTTTTTCTGGTATATATAACTTGATGAAAACTCTAATATGAAAATTTTATCTTTACCTTCAACCATTTCTGTCAGATTTTCTAAAAGTAGAATTAATGAGCGAGAAAATGTGAACGTTTTAAAGCAACTTTAAGGTGTAATTTCTCTCCCTGAAGTGGTTGCACTAATAGTTGTGTCGATGTCCACTTTCATCAAGTCTATAGGAGTGCCTATTACTCTCATCCTGAAGTTGGGTATAACCCTCTTTAAAGGTCAGTGCTAAACAGCCCTCATCGGTGTGGCAAACCAAGAGGGTGCTGGTTTGACTCCCAGGCAGGGCATGAGCCTGGGTTGCAGGCCAGGTCCCAGGTTGTGGGTGTGTGAGAGGCAACATATCTATGAATTCTCACACATCGATGTTTCTCTTCTCTCCTCCCTCCTTTCCCCTCTCTAAAAATAAATAAATAAAATCTTTAAAAAATTCTGTACTAAGCATACACATCCTTTAACTGTCTTTATTGTCTTTTAGTATGAAAACTACTCTAGTAATTAAAATCATTAAAAAATTAAAATTAGAGGTTTATTGGCCATCTGTGTTTCTACATTTTTAACATTTAACATTTGTACTTATTTCCCAAACCACACTTGTAAGTGCGTTTCCCAGGTGCTGAGGAATCAAGTACACAGAGTTACCACAAGAGGGCGCCAGCACGTAAATTATATCAAAATCTGAAGACTTGGCGTCAAGTCCCAACAAATCAGATCTCCATTAGTTCCGATTTAAAGGATTCCAAATGATTCAAGGGGCTGGTCTCATAAGAACAGGCCTTCTGACCCGGAGAAAAAGTACTGAAAAGAGCAAGAGACAGCAGCTCGGAAGTCCAGAAAGCTGGGCATTGAATAGCTGAACTCCTCTGCATTTCACCCCCGACCTGCCTTCACTTTTCTGACAAAAATCTCTCATAACTTGATTCTTCATGTTAGATAGATCCAATCTCAAATTTTGAAAAATGTATAATCACCTTATATCTGAGATGCCTTTTTGTCATTCATTAGATCGTTCAACAAATACTTATTACTCTTTTAAAATTTAATCAGAAGGACAATAGGCTTTTTTTAAATAAAAAAAACCTCAACAAATTAATATTAGCTGCTGTGTGCCACTGTCTTAGTTACTGGGAATATAATAATGAGCAAAAGCAGACGCTATCTAGTCTTGCAGAGCTCACACCTGTGACAGCTATCCTAGCGCCTCTAAGGCGACTTTCAAAAAATCCACCCAACAGATGCTTTTGCTTTAATTAACAGCAGATGTAAAGTGCAGTCCACATGGGACGTGTCCTCTGCTTTAAGGTCCACCACCTTGTCTCCTGGACCCACGATTATATCCTGCTCTGTTCTGAGGATCAAACCGTCTAGCTAGATATGATAGATGACTTTTTAATTGCTTTAAAAAACCTTCACAGTGTAATACACATACCATATAATGAAATATAATGTTATATCATATTCATATTATACAGAAATATAAGTAACAAAATGAAAATCATCCATATCATAATTTTCACAGATAGCTATTTTTAAACTCCTTTACAGACATACCATTATTTATATACCTATACATTGGACAAGTACTCATTGACCACTCACTGTTAGAAAGCATATTCCAAGGGCTGTGTCTTAGTTGCCATGGGTTACCATGTCAAAGCATCATAGACTGGGTGGCTGGGTGGCTTAAACAACAGGAAAGTGTTTTCTCACACTCTGGAGGCTGGAAGTCCCGTCAGTCTGGTGTCTGGTGAGGGCTCTCTCCCTGGCTTGCGAGTGGCCACCCTCCCGCTGTGTCTTCACACGAACTTTCCTGGGTTAGGGGGCCTGTTTTCATGAGGACACTAACCCTATCGGATCAGGGACCCACCCTTCCGACTTCATTTGACCCTGGTTGTTTCCCACCCCAAATACAGCCACACTAGCCATCGGGGCTGTATGACTTTCAGGGGGTGAGGAAGGACACAAATCTCCATCAATTACTCCTTTTAGATTGGAATTACAAAGCTAACCTATTAGATGTTCTAACATGCCAAATTTCTTAACATGACAAATACTTTAAACACCATGTACAAGTTGTCCCTTGCGGTAGCCAGACCCTAGGGTGAGCCCCAGTGTTACTCTCGTGATTTTGTTCTGATGTAGAAAGCGTGAGAGGTTCTCCACGTGGGCTCAATGACGTAAGCAACCATGTGGGAGAAGCCTGCTGTGGACCGAACGTTTGCATCCCTCACCCCAAGTTCAGAAGTTGAAATCTGAACCCTCTATGTGGTATTAGGAGGTGGGGCATTATTTGGAGGTAATTAGGTCACAAGGGTGGAGACCTCATGAGGGGAATTAGTACCCTCGTAAAAGGGACCCCACAGAGCTCTCATGCCCTTTTTCTGACAGGTGAGGATACATCTGACCTCAAGGAAGCAGTCTGAAGTCTGAAGAAGGCCCTCACCAAACCCCAACATGTTGGCACCTTGAGATCAACTTCTCGCCTCCAGAACTAGGAGGACGAAATTTCTTTGTTTATAAGCCACCATGTCTATGGTAATTTTTTATAGCAGCCCAAATGGACTAAGACAAAATGTATGTAGCAAGGAACCATGGATGCCTCTAGAACCTGAGGGGGTCCTCCAGCTACCAGCCACCAAAAAGCCATGGTCCTCAGTTATAGAACAGCAAGGAAATGACTTCTGCAAACAACCCACCTGAGCCTGGAAATGCATTTTTTCCTCAGTCAAGCATCCACATGAAAATGCAGCCAGCCGGCACCTTGATCAACACCTTTGAAAGCCAGGGCAGAAGACTCAGCCTGGACTCCTGACCCTCGGGAACTGTGAGATAATAAATGTACATTGTTTTAAACCACTATGCTTGTGGTCATTTGTTACACAACATTAGAAAACTAACTTTTTAATCTTAACACAAGAATATTAATATTACAAATCAGATATATTTTTTCTAAAAAAGACTTAATTCTAATCTTTCTAGGGTCAAAAGACATCCATAAAACAATTATACTACTGTAGCAAACTGGGGTTCTTATTTTATCTCAGTCAGTTAAGGGTATATATATCAACCATAAAGTTTTTTTAAGCTGGAATTTAGGATTTGATTTTTTCATAAGTCACTACGAGACATCATGAGCCCTTTTCCTACTGTTCTGTATCTTAAAGGAGATGGTCTTGGGCGAACATATCCCTGCTATTGTTGTCTGGTTTGAATCTGTGACCTCGCTTTACTACCACTTAATTTATAGCCTGTTATGTGTTCCTTGCTTAGATGTTGTGTTTCTCTGCCTTTCTTAAGACGTTGTGCAGGGGTGGGAGGCAAAAAACCAGAATTTATTTATCAACAAATAGTGTATTTATTCTTACATGTCTAAACTTCAGTACCCTCAAAGTACTCTGCATTTGATGCAATACACTCATTGAGACATTTTTCCACTGTTCAGAACCGGGTTTGAACTTGTCGATTTTGATGCCTTTTAGTGCTTGTGGTGTTCTTTTTGTTTCACCTCTTTCACATTGGCAAAATGTTTCCCTTTGAGAATCTTCTTCATCTGGGGAAACAAAAAAAGTCACTCAGGGTGAGATTGGGTGAATAGGGAGGGTGGGGCACGGGGGTCATGCCATTCGTGGTCAAAAACTGCTGAACACTCAGCATGGTGTGGGCAGGTGTGCTCGTAAATCACCCATCATTAAATGGTTAAATGTGTTGAATCTTTAAAAAAAAATTCACTGAAGCAGAACTCAGCCTCTTATAACAATGCCAGCTGGTGCACTGACACAGATGAGTTCCTAGAACACTCACTTACTCGGCCCACCCTCCAGAGGATAATTTCGTTCTTGGGGGGGAACCCCCACCATAATATCTTTCTGTACAGCTCAAAAGTTGCTTTAATGACTTTGTGTAGGATTCTTCCCATGCATATATCATTCTTGGTAATCCTCTTTGAACTTCATTGTTCAGTATGTTTTCATTTCTTCTTGTTCTTCAGGTTATAACTCATATAAATATTTAAATGGCATTTGGGTACATATTGCATACCAGAAACAACAAACATTTGATAAAAAGTCGCCATGATGAAAAGATAGAACAAAACAAACAGAAAGGAAGGAACCTGGCGGAAGCAAACAAGAACAGAAGAAAACAAAGCCAACCAATTAGTAATAAACTTGGAAAAACAATAGAAGGTTTGCATCCCTAAAACAGTGACAGAGACTATGAAAAGGTAAACAGACCCCAAAAGAATGCTTGGAAATTATAAAATATGAAAGCTGGAATTAAATATATTAATGGAAGAGTTGGAAAGTCAAGTCAAGGTTATCCCCCAGCAAGTGGAACAAAATGTCAAAAAGATAGAAGATGGAACAGAAGGAGGTGGTTACATGGCCGTAGAGCAGTGATTTTTAACCTGTTTGCCATAAGAATTTTTAAAACATGCCACACCTGATTATTTTAGTTGGGGCGCTGACCTCTTTTCCCTCAGACTGTCAAATACAAAGAAACAGCAACAGCCAACACAATAGCTGCCTGATATGAATAAATCAAAATTATGCCTATTTTGTCGATTGGCAAAAACATATTTTTTGTTGTGCCATAGAATTTTGGTAATTCAGTTAGTGTACCATTAGATGAAAAAGGTTGAAAACTGCTGGTGGAGAGCATCTGTATAGAAGATCAGGAATCATAAATAAAAAAAGACAATGAAAGATAGAAAATTTCCCAAGGAGAAATGCAAGAAAACTTCCCAGAACTGAAGGACACAGAGCCTCCAGACTGAAAGAGCCCTCTAAATGCCTAGCATCGTGCATAGCAAAATATCCACTAGAAGCTACATCCCTGACATTTCAGAGCATTGGAATACAGAGGCAATCTGAAAAGCTTTCAGAAAGATGAAACATAAAGTATAATGTTTTAAATTAATACGAGTCATATATATTATCATGAGAATCAGAGTGCCCCCAGACTTGTCCTCACCGTGAGAGAGTAGAAGATAATGGACCAATGCCTCAAAAATTACCCAGCCGAATCACAAATCAAGTGAGGGGGCAGGTGGGTAGGTTAATACATTCTTCTTTCTCAGAGCCTACTAAAAGCTGTGCTCAGCAAACAGAGCATCTGTATCACACACATACTGCAATATACAGAGGACGAATTATAGAATCGTACCCTTGAAACTTTCATAATCTTATTAACCAATGTCCCCTCAATAAATTTAATTTAAAAAAGAAAGATACTGTATAATCTCAAAAGCAATTACTGGATCCAGGAAAAGAAAACCCAACAGAAGAGAAACAGTTTGATAGTGAAGGGAATGCTCGGGATGACAGGTGCGCCCAGGGCTTTAGGGTAACCACGCAGACTGCAGGGGGGTGGAGCACTGTGGGAGGGAGGTCTCCAAGGGAAAAAAAAAGGAAACAAATTATCTAATATGCTTGAGCATTGTGGGAAAGAAAGAAACCTGAGAATATTTGACAGAGCGAATTGATCACTTGGGAAGACACTGAAGATAGGTATATAGAAAACAGAATTTTAAAAATTATTAATTCCAGGAAAATAAAAATTCTGGTACAATGTATAATTAATAAGATCCTCACTAAATATTTATATAGCAATAATAACACACTGACTATTTATTAATCTAGGTTTTTTTTTTAATCCAGGAGAAGGAAAGTAGGAAGTGGTAATAATAGACTAAATCATCATCTACCTAATAGGAAGTTAATAGGGTCAAATTGATAAAACAAGAAATAGCAGTATAAATAATGACTTCAAAATGCAAAGATAAATGCCAAGTTTGTTTTTTTTAAAGCTGAATTAGTTCAAAGTGGGTTCCTCCAGGGAATAAAGGACAGATGTTTTCACTAAGACCTTTCAATACTGTTTGAGCACCTATTATGCGTCAGGTACATACATACTGCCTTCTTCTCAAAACCCACTCATCAGAGTCAGCCATTTCCCAAAGACCCATTTGGAGATCCTTTTATTGCCTCCCCAGGACCCTGTTTGTCCACTACTGTTTCTTTCATTTACGCTGTCAGCCAGTCTCTCCCTCTCCATTGGCTTCTTTCCCTTTGCTTGTAACTGTGTCCAAGAACTTCCAGCTTGGCAAACTGACTGGCCAACTCTGGCTTCGTTCCCTAGATTCTGATCTAATGTCTTGGCACAGAATACCATTGGAATGACAACCACTGCTAATGAGCCCTCGTTGGGCCCAGCTCCAGGACCTCCCACATATGGGTACTTGTCAGGTACTCTGTACCCTGCCGCTTGGAGCACATGGAACCAGCCCCACCTGCAGTGATGGGCATCGGAAGTCAGAGGTACATACGGTAGAAATTGCCAGAAACGAGAAAGAGAAAGAAGAGTCAGACGGATACCAAAAGATGTCAGGACCATTACTGACATTGGAAACTGAAGAGCAGGACATTTGGGAAGGATGGCAAAAAAGATGACGAATCTGGCTTTAAACAAATTGAGTTTGGAGCTTACAGAATTGGGAAGGAATTGGGGTAAAATGAATAGATTAATTATGATCCAGAAACAGTGAGCTATGATGGGAAAGATTTTGGAGCTATATACTGATTCATATTCCGGCTGTACCAGCTACTAACTGAATGACCATTGGCAAGTTAATTAACTTCTCTGAGGCTCAGTTTTCTCATCTGCAAAATGGAGCTTTTACCTTTTTAGAAAGGAGGCATGACAAATGTGAGCTGTCACCAGGCAAAGCCAGGAATCAGGACAATCTGGCTATCGCGTGAAGACTGGATTAGATATGTCAAGACTGCAGTTTAGGGTCCGGATTGCAATACCGCAGAAGATCAAGGCTGGTGGGCTCAAGAGGGAGGGAGCAGTGGAGAGAAATGGGACAGCTCTGGAAATACTTGGGAGACAGAACCAGTGGGATGCTGCAATTTACTAGCTGTGGGGACAGTGGATGGGCAGATGTCAATGCCCCACCTGTATGCTCCTGGATCCCTTTACCATTTCATGTTGTGCTTTTACTTCCAACAGCCAACGCCTGCAAGGAGAACCAGGCATGCCTGGGAGTCACATTGCCCTGGGGAGAGCCCTAGCAAGTGTCTCCTGGTCCTGGAGTAGAGCTGCTCCAGCCGCCTTGCCCTGGTCCAGACCACTGTGAGGTATGACCGTCTCCAGGAGCCTCGTGAGTGGAGCCTAAACTGTTCTCCACGGGACTTTGTTTGATTTTGAATACTTGATTTGCTTCCTTCTCTTCCCTGTATCCCTCCATCTCCCCTCACTGTTCTTTTTCCTTGTGGCACTTCCTAGTTAATCAGTTTCACATGCATCCTCCTCTCAGCGTCTGCACTGGGGAGTCTGTCCTGTGACAGCGTAGTAGTTACTAATGCCGCTTAGGAATCTTTCTACTCTTTCTCTGTTTTCTGAGCACGTGGTAAGGCTGTGCTTCCTGGCCTCGGGTAGTTGGGTGGTGGGGCCAAGTTATCGGCTCTAGCTGAAGTGACGTGCATCACATCCCCAGGATGACACTTTCAGAGCTCTGTACCCTCTGCTGTGGTGACCAAAAATGTCCCAGACGGCGGCTGCTCTATCAGCCTGGGGCTTAGTGTCAGTGTGACAAAGTGGAGCAGAACCCCTGCTCTGACTCAGTGGTCAGAGTGAACAATGAACATCTGTTATGTTAAAGCCACTGTGAGTTGGGGTTGTTGGCTATGTGGCGTACAACCTGGCATAGCCTGGCAGATACATAAGGTGAGGAAAGAGAATGGAGGACGACTAAGGTTTCTGACTTGGGCTGTTGAAGGGATGGGGTTAACATTCCTCGGGGCTGCTGGGATTTGCCTGTTTTCTTAGGTGGGCAGTTCAGTGCGGTTTTAGACATTTTGAGTTTGAGATTCTTGTGGGAATTCAAATTGAGATGTTGAGAAGACAGTTAATTCTGACTCTCTGGAGAGTGAGCTGGGCTGGAGACAGACATCTGAGACATAAGGAGTAAATTAGGAAAACAGGAATCTATCAGTGCCATGGAGAAAACAGAATGCATATGTGCTAATGATGATCATTAACATGACTGAAATTTAAGGTGGGTGTTGAGATTCCTGGCAGGGAAACAAACCACATGTTTCCCTTGTTATATGGCTCTCGCTATTGGAAAAAAGGAGGCATATCATTTCCTTGAAGAAACTGAAAAAAAGGGGAGAAGAACTACAGGTGATTCTCCCCAAGTATCTCTTCTTTAGACTACATTTCTGACACAAATTGTGAGGTGGAAAATTTCTTAGATATTTTCTTAGGAACTCCAGAAAAAGAGTTCCTGACTCCATGGAATGGAGTCCAGGGGTGGGGGTGGGGGTGGGGGGCGGTATCTGGGCAAAAGCCGACCTTTCTCCAGGAAGAGGCTTTGGAACCTTCCAGTATCTACTTAGCTGTCTACGTGGCCCTGCGAAGTTCCGTTTTGTGGGGCGTAGCCCATCTTGGTCTCCAGAGAGCGCACAGAGCGGCTCTGGATTGGCCAGAGTCTTCACTAACCAGTGACTGCTACCGCTTTTGTAGCCGAGAAACTTTCCCAACAAGTACTAGAATGTCTTCAGTAGAGCAGAAGGGAGTAATTGATCCCAGAGGGGCCTGGAAGTGATTTTAATCTCCGTGAATGACAGACATTGCAAGATGACTACAATAGTTCGCTAATGGGTAAGGTTTTCTTTCACAGAACAGCAGAACAGCCTGGTTCACTGAACAGACATTGTCTTTGGTAAAACATTCACGTATTTGTTGGGACCAGGTACATTCAGGAGAGCGAAAGAAAAATATGGAATGTATGTAAAAAAAACCCCAGAATTTGAAAAATAAGTAACCATAGAAAAGAACATGGGTAAAAATCACTAAAAATTTAAAATTAAAATACCTTCAGGAACTACTAATATATGCTCAATAAGGTGCTATGATGAGAAGTCTTGTTTTACAGTTAATTAAGTGAACTTAAACATATTTTTAGTGCCCAGGATAATGTCTAGAAAAGCAGCCACCATCCTTGAGAACACACAGGCAATGATTTAAGTGTTCTCCTTATTCCCCTAACTAGACTGGGTTCCAGCGTGCTGAATGGGGGACTGTTCAATGTAAAGACACTCACAGAATGAGCAAAGCATAACTCAAGTATAAAAAGCCAGTGTTGGGCACAAAAAGCTCACACTAGTAGGAAAGGATTTAAATGTAGACATTAAAACTAAAAATTTCTGTTCATTTAAAGACACAATAAAATAATTAAAACTTCTTTTCATCAAAGTAATAATAAATATTTATATTGTGCTACCTATATGCTAATCATTGTTGTACGTATATGACATATATTAACTTGTTTAATGATACTATCTTCATTCTCTAGATAAAGAAATTAAGACACAGAGAGGTTATATTTTGTGTGTGAAAATAGAAGGTGTGAACCAGGAGAATATATTCAAAACACACACACTGAAGAATGATAAATAGGATAAAAATAACTCAGTAGAAAAATGGGCAAAGGATATGGGCAGGAGCCCCAGGTGTTCCATAAGTGTAAAAGGATATGCAATCTCAATAGTAATCAGAGACGTGCATAGAGCAATAATGAGGCTCCGTGTCCATTGCATTCAACTGGGAAACATTTAAAATTGACAATACCAAGTGTAGGTGAGAATGAAGAACTGGAACATTATCACGCTGGTGTTGACAGCATATATGGACACAACCCTTTGAAGAACAATTTGACCTTGTGTAGTAAAACTGAAGAGGCCCACCCATTATGATTCAATAATTCCACTCCTGAACATGTCCCCTAGGAAATAAACCAAAATTATGGACACAGGAGATGCAGACGAGAGTGCCCACTGAGCAGTGGGTTGGCTATTGGAAACCATCTGAACTTCTACCATTGAATGTAAGTTGTAATCGATTCATGTGCTGGACCGATAGCCATCGATGAAAATTAGTGACATATGTCTGTCAGCCTGTGTGTCTGGTCATCACTCCTGCCCCTCCCTACTGCTTCCTGGCTTTACCAGACTGTTCTCTTCACATGATATTGTTGTGAACAAGGCAAATGCAATTAATTGTGTTTTTTTATTAAATCACGGTTATCCCCATGTTTTCTCCCAACACCACTTTCTCTATCTTTTTTTTTAAGTCAGAGAGTTTCCAAATTCTTTGGTCATCCATTTATACACAATTGCTTGTTTTTCTCCTCCAGAAGGTTAATCACATCCATGGTGTACACGGTTTGCTTGTTCTATCCTGTGGCAGCCTATTCCAAATCACTGCATATAGAAAAACAACCTTGCATGCGCTGAGTTTTGAAAGATGACTCACTCCGGTTTACCCAGCAGACCGTGGTGGTTCAGAGCATGAGAGTCTGGGCTGGTGTGGCTCAGTGGATTGAGTGCCAGCCTGCAAAACAAAGGGTCACCGGTTCAATTCCCAGTCAGGACACATGCCTGGGCTGTGGGCCAAATCCCCAGTAGGGGCAAGTGACAGGCAACCACACATTGATGTTTCTCTCCCTCTCTTTCTCCCTCCCTTCCCCTCTCTAAAAATTAATATATAAAATCTTAAAAATAAAAGAGCATGCCAGCTTGGGGAATGAAAGTATTGTATGCAAAAATGCAGAGATGTGAAACAGCTGGGTTGGGCTTGGTGGAGGAACTATGAGCAGTTTATAAAGCCTTCAGTGTGACTGCAGCAGAATCAAGGCCAAGTCCCAACACTGGGTGTCAGTCTGAGATGGGGAGGGCTTTGTCTCTTGGGAGAGGGGTGGGAGGACATGTCACAGGCACAAATTTCCTTTCTGCATGTTCACTGTCTTCACACTGCTTCCCCAAAGGTCTTTTTATTGCCATACAAGTCATGACCACATACTAATCCTGAAAATAATCGCTGGAAGGATCCCAGGTTTAAAGCACATGCTCAGGAGTAGCACTCTTCCCTTTGCTTCCCCACTGCAGATCCTTCTGGAAAGTGGCCAGAGTGACCGACAAGGAGGCAGGCGATGGAGGTAGGCAGTGGCCCGACCACATAAGACTTGGGACAACATGCCAAGATCGTGGGCTTAACCCAGTACATGATGGGCAGTCAGCAAAAGAGCATTTGATTTTTGAATTAAAAAAATCCACACACATTTGAAAGTAAACACACATGTCCACATGCATATGGACATATATGTGCATGTGTAGATAAATGCTTTATTTAGAGATATAAGATAGGTTCTCTATGAATATATTAAATATACATATATAAACAAGTGCTTAGTTTATTATACTCACACATATGGTACGTATAAACACAGATAAATGTATGTACATGCATATGTACTATATATGGAGAGAGACAGAGAGATGGAGAAACTGAGTGGGTATCCACCCCAACTATTAATAATGCTCACCATTGGGGTATGGTCTAGAGGCGGGGGTGAGTCTTTCACTTCCTATTTTGTACTTTCCAGTATTGTTTGGATTTGATGCAAAAGCATACATTGATTTTATAATATACTGATTTTGTAATATAAAAGTCTCCAAAAATCTCATAAAATTGTAGAGAATATTCTGCAGATACAGGTTAATAAATATCAAAATCTTAATGAAATGCCCAGTGTTCTGTGGGCATTTCATTAAGATTTTGATATTTAAAATAAGACAGCTGTGGCAGAAGTGTGGGGCGAGAGGTGGGCAGCAGGAAGCCTGGGCTGCAGGAGGGTCAGGGTGGGTACAGGCTGCAGATCAGTCAGAATTCGTTGGGGCAATCCAGGAGAAAACGAATTACGTGTACTTTCACTCCGAGGCTTTGCTCCTTCTCTTTCCAAACTTGAATCTGCCTCCACCCCANGTAATATAAAAGTCTCCAAAAATCTCATAAAATTGTAGAGAATATTCTGCAGATACAGGTTAATAAATATCAAAATCTTAATGAAATGCCCAGTGTTCTGTGGGCATTTCATTAAGATTTTGATATTTAAAATAAGACAGCTGTGGCAGAAGTGTGGGGCGAGAGGTGGGCAGCAGGAAGCCTGGGCTGCAGGAGGGTGGGGGTGGGTACAGGCTGCAGATCAGTCAGAATTCGTTGGGGCAATCCAGGAGAAAATGAATTACGTGTACTTTCACTCCGAGGCTTTGCTCCTTCTCTTTCCAAACTTGAATCTGCCCTCACCCCAACTTCTCCACCTGCTGGAATTCTGCTCATCCTCTAAGGCTGACTTCAAATCCTGGGTTCTCTTTAAAAGCCTCCCCATTCCCAGTCTCACCAGTCACCTTCTCAGGTTCTGGTGGTGTGTGTTTCTTCAAGAGTGGCATTTCGTTCTGCCTTGTGCTGTGACTAGTTATTCATGTCTCCCAGCTGGGCAGTAACATCTTTGAGGGTAAGAGCCATTTCTCTAGCTATTAAAAATAATCTCACAATTCTAGTACAAGGCTTTTGCATGTCATAGAGTCTAAGAAATGCCCTTTGAGTGAAAATCATTCAAAAGAACGATATTTTGAGATACAAACCATTTAAAGCTATATTTTCCTTTTTTCTCTGTTAATGCCACTTATCATAAATCTACAACTTTTTCCTAATTTCATTACATTTACATAAAAAATCTGATCATGCTAACTACACACCAAAAAATAAAAGGTATTGTTCTAAACAATGTAACTCAATGTTCTCCGTATCAAATTATACTTTATGGGATTTCATGCTTGTCTGCAGTAAGAATCTCCAGAGGAATTTTTTCCCCATGTAGCATATATTGAAAGTTGCTAAGAGAATAGATCTTAAAAATTTTCATCACAAGAAAAAAAACTATAACTATGAATGATGATGGTTGTTAACTAGAATTACTGCGGTGATCATTTCCTTTTCTTTTTTTTTAAATTTTATTGATTATACCATTACAGTTGTTCTATTCCCCCCCTTCATTTCCCTCCACCCACACACTCCCTCCCCCACCATTCTCCCCCCCTTAGTTTATAACCACATGTCTCAAGTTATTTAGATTCTATATTTCCCCCACTATTCTTGCCCTTCCCCTTATCTATTTTCTACCTACTGTCTATGCTATTTTCTGTACCTTCTCCCCCCTTCTCCTCCTCCCATTCCCCTGTTGCTAACCCTCCATGTGTTCTTCATTTCTATGGTTCCACTCCTGATCTAGCTGTCCTCTTGGTTTGCTTTTGTTTTAGGGGTGGTTGTTAAGAACTATGAGTTTGCTGTCCTTTCACTGTTCATATTTTTCATCTTCTTTTTCTTATATAAGTCCCTTTAGCATTTCATATAATAAGGGCTTGGTGATGATGAACTCCTTGAACTTGACCTTATCTGAGAAGCACTTTATCTGTCCTTCCATTCTAAATGAAAGTTTTGCTGGATAAAGCAATCTTGGCTGTAGGTCTTTGGATTTCATGACTTGGAATACTTCTTTCCAGCCCCTTCTTGCCTGTAAGGTCTCTTTTGAGAAATCCGCTGACAGTCTGATGGGTACTCCTTTGTAGGTGACTGTCCCCTTATCTCTTGCTGCTTCTAGGATTCTCTCCTTCATTTTAGTCTTGGCTAATGTAATTATGATGTGCCTTGGTGTGTTCCTTCTTGGGTCCAACTTCTTTGGGACTCTCTGAGCTTCCTGGATTTCCTGGAAGTCTATTTCCTTTGCCGGACTGGGGAAGTTCTCCTTTATTATTTGTTCAAATAAGTTTTCCACTCTTGGCTGTTTCTTTCCCCCTTCTGATACCCCTATAATCTGGATGTTGGAACGTTTAAAGATGTCCTGGAGGTTCCTAAGCCTCTCCTCATTTTTTTGAATTCTCATTTCTTCATTCCTTTCTGGTTGGATGTTTCGTTCTTCCTTCTGGTCCATTCCATTGATTTGAGTCCCAGTTTCCTTTCCATTGCTATTGGTTTTCTGTGCATCTCCCTTCATTTCAATTAGTTTAGCCTTCATATGTTCCTCTAATTTGTGACTATAATCTACCAGTTCTGTGAGCATCCTGATAAACAATGTCTTGAACTGTGCTTCTGAGAGGCTGGCAATTTCTCGGTCACTGAGAGTTATTGGCTCTGGGACTTTGAGTTCTTCTTGCGCCATGTTTTGGGCTGTTCATGCCTGTTAGGTAGCAGGATCGGAGCCCTAGGTGTTCACTAGAGCAGGGCAACTAAGTCGCTGGGTTGTGATGCTGTATGTTGGGGTGGGGTCAAAGAGGAGCAGTGGCGTCCCGTCTGCCGCCTCCCTCCACAGCCCCTACAGGTGCTGCAGCTGCCACCGTCGCTGGGGCCCGCTCGTTTCATCCCACTGCACGTGAGTGTGCCACCGCTGTCAGCCCTCCACCACTGGGTTCGCCCACTGGGGTCTGCATGGTCCGTCTCGCTGTGCGCAAATGTGCGACCACTGTCAGTCTGCCCCGCACCCTGACTGGGTCCAGGCTACTTGTGCGCCTAGGTCTGGGGATCTTTCCTGCCCGACCCTGCTCTGCTGCTGGCTCCGCCCCTCTTACCATCCTAGTTGAATGGTTCCTTGTTGTCGGACTTCCGTACAACTCAATTTTCTGTTCTTTGGCTGTGTCTTTGTTCTCCAAACCTTTGTTGTATTCAAACTTGGTTGTGGGAGAAGGCACAGTGTTTCCACCTATGCCTCCATCTTGGCGGAATTCCTCATTTCTAAATATATACAAATATTAACACATTATGTTATATACCTGAAACTAATCTACTATTATCTGTTAGTTATATTTTCATTTAAGCAAAGGTACAAAAACCCAGTTCCCAGAGCCACTTCCAGATGTTTTGGTTCAATTGGTCCAAGATGGAGCCCAGGCCTCATTTTAAAAGCTCCTCAGGTGATGCTGGCACACCCAAGGCTGGAGTATCAATACTACTGATCTAGCCCATTGATTTATGCCCCGAGGGCATTTACTTTGAAACCCTGTACCCGGGAGAGATCAAAGACTTTACACAAATTCACTGGTGATTAATCTCCTTTAGCCTTGTGACTGACTCTCTGGGTTCCCCTCACTTCCACCAGAATTCTAGCTAAGTTTTAGTACCTCAGCCCACCACTCCTCCACTCCCCCTCATCACACAGGTCAAGAGTTTTGTGCTTATTTCACCTTTTTTCCACTTAAAAATTTCCCTCATATGTTTGATAAATTATAATGAATTTTGCAATTTTGCTTATACAGTTCACTTATAACTGTCTTTTAAATAATTCTGCCAACTTTATTGCTTCATATATTTTTCAAAAATCTACTTAGGCATGTAAAAACATATAGATACAGGTGTATTACATATGTATGTAGGCACACACATGTGTGTTTATCCCTGTGTCCATTGTTTTGCACCTTGCTTTTTAAAAAAAAATTGTTCTGGCATCTTCCAAACATATAGGAGAATATTTAACAGGAATAAGCAGTCAATAAACAGAAGCATAAATCCAAATGGCCAATAAACATATGAAAATATTCTTAATCTCATTATAATTAGAAAAATGCTCATTCAAACCATAGTAATAAGACATTTTACATTTATTAGCTTGTCAAAAGTTTAAAAGTGTGACAAGGGGGGAATGTGGAGACTAAAATACTGCTGATTTCAGTATTAGTACCACTATTTTGGAAAAGTTAATAGTATCTAATTTATTAGCCATTGTCATAATAATGCTGTGCTAAAAAAACCAGAACACTCCAAGTAAGCAAAGATTTCTTGCATAAGACACAAAAGAAAAATGAAAAGAAATAAAAGAAAACTTCAATAAATTGAACTTCATTCCCCATTCATCATACTATTAAAAGAGTGAGAATGGAATCTATACACTGGGAAAAGACTTGCCATAATATATCCTACAAAGAACTTGTTTCAGAAGGAAAAACACAAAAAGTTAAAAAATAGGTAAAGACTTGAAGAGGCACAAAAAAAGATATTCAGGTGGCCAATAAGCATATAAAAATACTGTTCTTTAAAGACACAAATGAGTTGAAAATAAAAGTATGGAAAAAGATATACCATGCAAACAGCAAAAGAAAACCGGTGGCTATACTGAATCAAAGTAGACTTGAATACAAAGGAAGTTACTAGGGGTAAAGAGGTACCCTTTACCCACTACCCTATCATTTTATAATGATAAAAGGGTAAAGAAGATAGAATACATACACATATATATTTGCCTAAAACTGAGTCCCAAAGTACAATGAAGCAAAACTTGACAGAAATGAGAGGAGAAGTAGACAATTCAATGATAATAGCTGGACTTAAACACTGAATTTCCGATAATAGAGTAACTAGAAAGAAAACCAGTAAGGAAATAGATTTCAACAGATACATAGAACTGTCCACCTGACAACAGCAGAATGCACATTCTCCTGACTGCACATGGAACATTCTCCAGGGACTACATTTTAGGCCATGGAACAAGTCTTAGTAAGTTTAAAAGGTTTTAAATTATACAAGGTATGTTCTTTGATGACAATGGAATAAAAATTTTCAATTTCCAAAGAAATTTTTAAAATTCACAAATTTGTGAAAATTAAACAACATATTCCTAACTAACCAACTGGTCAAAGAAGAAATCTCAACATAAAGCAGAACTATAACATACCCAAATGTATGGGATGTAACAGAAATCCTGAGAGGGAACTTGTTAATGTCCACATTGAAAAAGAAGAAAGATCTATAATCAATAACCTAACTTTGCACGTCAAGAAACTAGAAAAATAAGAGCACACTAAATACAAAGTGTAAAGAATGAAGTAAATAATAAATATTAGAGTGAAAAAATAAATGGAACAGAGAAGAGAAAAATTTGTACTATTCTCTGTAATAGTAATACTAATAACAAAGCCAAAAAATAATAGAGAATAATACCACAGCCAAACATTGGTTCTTTGAAAAGATCGACAAAACCAATGACCATGACGAAAAGAGAGAACACTCAGATTACTAAAATCCAGAGTAAAAGGAGGTCATTACCTTACAGAAATCAAAAAGATTATAAGGGAATACTAGGAACAAGTATAGGCAACAAATTAGATAACCTAGATGAAATGGACAAATTCCTAAAAACACACAAACTATCAAAACAAAAAATAGAAAGTATGAATAGAGTGCTAACAAGAGATTGAATCAGTGAACGAAACTACTCCCTGCCTCCCCTCCCCCTAAAGACGCCCAGGCACAGATATCCTCGAGGCCAAATTCTGCCCAACGTTTAAAGAATTAACACTACTCTCTTTCAAACTCTGGCAAAAAAAAAAAAACACGTGAGAAAACATCCTAACTCATTTTGTGGATTCAGCATTATTCTGATAACAAAGCCAGACAAAGACATTGCAAGAAAACTATAGACCAATATCATATGAACATAGGTGAAAAATCTATAAATACTGGGAAACCAAATCTAGCATCATATATAAAGGATTATACAAGTGGGATTTATCCCATGAGTGCAAGATTGGTTCAACATATGAAAGTCAATCAGTGTAATACATCTTATTAACAGAATAAAGGAAAACCACAGGATTATCTGAATAGACAAAGAAAAAAGTTTGACAAACTCTGACATTCTTTTATGATAAAAAACACTCAACCAAATAGAATATTGGGAAACTTCCTCAGCCTGATAAAAGGCATTCATAAAAACCACAAAGCTATAATCATACTTGATAGTAAAAGACTGAAAACTTTCCCCCTAAGATCAGGAATAAGACAAAAATGTTTGATTTCGTTACTTCTGTTCAATATTGTACTGAAGGTTCTGGCCAGTGCAGTTAGGCAAGGAAAAAGAATCAAGATTGGAAAGGAAGAAGTGAAACTAATTTAATTTGCAGATGACATGATCTTGTACATAGAACATACTAAAGAATCCATTAAAATTATTAGAACTAATAAACAAGTTAATCAAAGTATCAGGATATGAGCTAATATAAAAAATGTATTTTAGGGAGTGTGCGGGTGGAGGGGAATGAGGGGGAATAGAACAACTGTAATGGTATAATCAACCAAATATATTTAAAAAATTATTGTATTTTATATAATAGCAATGAACAACATGAAAATTAAATTAAGAAAACAACTTCATACACAATAACACCAGAGAGCATAAAACAGGAATAAGTTTAACTAAGGAAGTGCAAGACTTGTACAATGAAAACTATAGCACGTTGTTTTAAAAAGTAAAGATCTAAGTAAATGACAAGACATCCAGTATTTATGTATTAGAAGACTTAATATTGTTAAGATGGGTGGCAATACCTCCCAAATCAACCTACCTACTCAGGGTAGTCACTGTCAGGATCCAACTAACTGCCTTTTTTTTTTTTTGCAGAAATGGACAAGTTGATCCTAAAATTCATATGAAAATGCTGAAGAATCTTGAAATGATTGATGTCCATCAATAGGAGAAGGGGCAAATAAATCATGGCATTTTTATATAATGGGATACTACACAGATATAAAAGAAGCTACTTCCATATTAAAAAACATGGTGAGTCTCACACACATAATGTTAAGCAGAAGAGGCCAGGCACAAAAAGAGTTCATACTATGTGATTCCATTCACATAAAATTCAAAAACAGAAAAATCTACAAAGTCAGATGTCATAATAACGGTTGTCTCTGGGGAGACCTATTGACAGGGAGGAGGAATGAGGGAGCCTGCTCGTGCTTTGGAAAAGTTCCATATCTTTTTAAAAAATATTTTACTTATTTATTTTTACTGAGAGGGGAAAGGAGGGAGAAAGAGGGATAGAAACATCGACTGATTGCCTTTCACACGCCCCCAACCAGGAACCTGGCCAGCAACCCAGGCATGTGCCCTGCCTGGGAATCGAGCAAGTGACCCTTCTCATTGCAGGATGACACCCAACCCACTGAGCCACACCTGTCAGGACGAAATATTCCATCCCTGTCTTGATTTGGGTGGTAGTCACCTAGGTGTCCAATGATTAAAAACTCACTGAACTGTACGATTAGTTTTAGAAACCTTATAAACTTTCTTGCAAATGCTATACCTTAATACAAAATTTAAAATTCAGAAGTTTAGATCCCTTTATTTTGCCATAGATGTATGACACTCCTTGTCTCACCTCAGTTTCTCTGTCGTGTTTGTTAATAGTCTCATCATTTATCTAGAGTTTTGCTAGAGATAGTACCTTTGGTGCTGATTGAGAATGCAGATTCTCTGGTCCCATTCTAGATCTCCTGGATTGGAATCCTCAGAGGGAAGAGAGTCAAGATTCTGCATTTTCTCTTTTTTAAAACTCTGAAGCTGGAGGAACACTGCAGTAGGGCGGGTGCAGGGAGCCTGAACCGCACTGAATGCTGCGTTCCAACCCATCCCCCACCCGGCTCTAATCAATTCCACTGTAGCATTTTCAAGCCAAGGCCAGGCTGACAAATTGAGATTCATTGTGCATTGTTTCAGCCTTGATGTGGAGGAAGCAGAAGACTGTCCCTCTTCTAAGCCTTGGCAGGACATGCCTTTCAAAGCCGGATGGGCCTTTGTTTGGATTGCAAGTTCATCTCTTTTTTGCTCTTTTTCAATATAAAAGAAATCAAGTGTTTTGCTTGATATATTTTATAAATCTGGTTATTCTAGTGGAGCTGGAGTATTCAGAGTTCCACAGGATTTTGTTCGCCTGATTTTGGGTTTCGAAGGTTAGGTAAAGGAGTTTTTGTTTTATGTTCCTTCTCTTTTTTTAAAATTGATTTTAGGCCCTGGCTGGCGTAGCTCAGTGGATTGAGCGTGGGCCTGCGAACCAGACGACAGCGGTTCGATTCCCAGTCAGGGCACATGCCTGGGTTGCAGGCTGGTTCCTTGCAGGCTAACTACCAGCAGGGGACGCACAAAAGGCAACCATACATTGATGTTTCTCTCCCTCTCTCCTTCCCCGCTAAAGATAAATAAATAAATAAAATTAAAAAAAAATTGATTTTATTGGGGTGACATCGATGAATAAAATTATATAGTTCAAGGTGTACAAGTCTATGACACATCCTCTGTATATTCTACACTCACCTCAAGTCATGTCTCTTTCCATTGCCATTTTATTGGGGGTGGGGATAAAATAGAAATGTATTTTTATTTTTTAACTTAACTTTTATTGTTGATACTATTACAGATGTTCCCATCCCCACACCCCGTTTGTCTGCCTCCACCCAGCCCCTGCCCCTTCCCTCTGGCCCTCACCACACTGTGGTGTGTGTCTATGGGCTGTGCATATATGTTCTTTGGCTACTCCCTTCCCCTTCTTTCATCCTGTCCCTCATCTCCCCTCCTCTCTTACAGCTCTCAGTCTGTTCTATGTATCCACGCCTCTGTTTCTACTTTTGTTTATCCGTTTATTTTGCTCATTACATTCCACATATAAATGGGACCACATGATATTTGTCTTTCCCTAACTGGCTTATTTCACTTTGCACAATAATTTTCAGGTCCATCTGTGCCATTGCAAAAGGTAAGATTTTCTTCTTTTTTATGGCTGTGTAGCATTCGATTGTGTAAATGTACCACAGCTTTTTATCCACTTATCTACTGATGGGCTTTATGTTTTCTTGAATACAATATCTGTTGCTTCCATATGCATATTTTTATTTTGAAAACATTTTTAGTTCTAGCATTACCTGCAGGACAGAATTTATCTATTAGTCAAATCCCTTGTTCAGCTAACTATGCTGACATGAAGAAAGCCAATGGGTAATGTTGCTGTCTTCTGCTTTGTGATATTTTTCTAAAGCAGTAGATAAAGCTGGCAGTATTGGACTGGTGGGTAGGAGGGTGAATGGGGGTATGTGTGTGTGATTATAACGCCTCTTTATCTTTAGTAAAAACCAGCATAAACACTATATACAATTTTCATTTAAAATGAGCTATATCTTGTTAGAGGACCTCATAAAGAGTGGATCTCAAATTATCTTGGATGTGCTTTTCTGTGTCAAAGACCCCTCACCTAATATAGTTAGGACACCTTAGTGTAGAAGGACACTTTGGTTGAAATATACCTCTGGTGGGTGAAGCCTAGAGTTACGGTGCTTGGCTTGGCACACAGAGCTCAGGCAGGGTCTCAGCCTTTTCTTGTGCCCTACCTGGTGGATGGCCTTGTACAAGGCCCAGCTGTGTGTGGAGACCATGCGACAAGGACAACATAATGTTGTGTTACAAGACCTCCCTTCATCCACAAATTGACTGCTGGGACTAAAGTACAGGGACTCTTTAGTTATGAGACTGAAGAGGCAGAGGTCTTTACCCGGTTGTGCAGCAAGAGGAACTATTCAGCATCTCCTGGATCCATTTTCACTTTTTGAACTTGAACATGCTGGTCCTGAGGACTGCAGAAACTCGGCACAAATGACTTCATCCAAACGCCTTCCCTAAGAGACCTGGCAAAACTCTAGCATGGCCTCTAGAAACCCAAAGCCCCGGGGTGACCTAGCCTCTGGATGTTCCTACCTGGAAAAGCTCAAGGCTGCCAACACAACTGCCACTTGTGTCTGCCACCACCAGACCAGTGGCTCTTGACCTTCCTTTCTTAAAGCATTTATTAAAAAAAAACACAAGAAAAACAAACTTACAATTGTAAATCTTTCCTCTTTCCCTTCGAAATGTGTATGTATCTCCCACACCCCAGAAGTGTCTTTCTCAAAGACCTGAAAGCCGTTCCTTTGAAGGGTAGGGACGCTCTCCCAGTCTCCGTGGGAAGGTAGACACCTAACGGATAAATTGCCGTTAGCAGACATTTACCCACCCTCTTACCTGCTCTTTGTAACTTTCCACATTTATAACTCTGCTCAAATCTCTTCCTCTTATTCCTTATCCCTACTCCCCCAATCTACTTCTAAAACACCCAGTCTCCGCTGCGCAGATCACGATTGGGCTCAGCACTTTCTCCTACTGTGGTGGTGACTTACTCTCTGTCTTTTAACTAGTTTATGGCTTTGTTTAGCTTTGAAAGTTCTGTGAGTTCTTGACCTGATTCTTTCTAACAAGTATTATGATGTTATAACTTAATGATCTAGCACACATATATCTCCCTTTTGTTACCTAGTTCCTATAAATATAATACTTATTATATTATAGCATATTATGGGTTATATGCCTTACATTTCTTAACCAAAAACCCATTATTTTTTTAATTGTGAAAACTGTATGTTCATCATGGGAAATGAGAAAAATATAAAAAACCCCACAAAATTACTATCCAGTTGTCCTTACTACCCAGTTTTGCCTCTTTCTAATCTATTTTCCAACTTTCGGTGGTAACATTTCCATGTATATCCTTGTAGTCTATATATTCTCTGAATGTTTTGTATTATTAAGCATAATTTGTAAAGCAAAAGTGGGATCATAGTTTTTAAACAGATGTCTTTCTAGTAAACATTTCTTCGTGTTATTAAATATTACTCAGAAATGTGGTTTAAAGACTATAGAACATTCTATTGTATGGATGTACCAATATTTATTTAACTATATTGTTGGGCTTCCCTGCCCTTTCTCTACCACCAATACCTTCCCGTTACAAACAGTACTGAAATAGTCTTGCAGGCAAATCTCTGTGCCCATCCTTACTGGTTCCTTTGGATAAATTCTGAAGGGAGTGCTTACTCCACTGATGACAACTCCTCTTTCTCGTGTCTTCTGTGACACCATACCTGGTGCCCTCCCCCTCTCTGGCCATGTCTCTGCTTCCCAGACAGGATTTTCTTATGATCCCTATTACATTTTGGCTGTGCCGTGCTTTTTTTCTCATTCTCTGTAAACGAACTCACTCATTCCATGACTTCAGTTTCCATCCTTGTGCTGATGACTATCTATAACCTTCAGTCTGAATAGCTCCCTTGAACTTCAGTTGGTAAAGACCTCACTATTTCAGATGTCCCCATTTGGATGTTTCACAGCACATAAAACTCAACATAACTAAAATGGAATCTATGATTTTTTCTTTTTAAGATTTTATAGATTTATTTTTATAGAAGGGGAAGGGAGGGAGAAAGAGAGGAAGCAAAACATTGAAGTACGAGAGATACATCGATCAGTTGCTTCTCCCTTGCCCCCAACTGGGGACCTGACCCAAAACCCAGGCATGTGCCCTGACTGGGAATCGAACACCTGCTACATTTTGATTCTCACTTAACCCACTGAGCCACACCAGCCAGGGCTGGAATTTGTCCCTTCCAAACTGATTTTAACTCCCCAGTCCTCATTCTGTAGTGATTCCTATTTCAGGAAGCAGCACCAGCTCGTACCCAGTGGTTCAAGCCAGAAACCTGATAGCCTTGTCTTCTCCACGACGTCACACATTGTGCCAGATCTGGTTGACTCTACCTCGCACTTTTGAGCTTTAGAATTCGTTTACTTCTCTTCATCCTCACTGTGACCTCTAGAGCAGATTGTCATCTCTCCCCTAGATTAATTAGCCAGTTCCATAATTGGCTCGGTGTCTCCAGTCTTATTTTCTTTGATTCATTTCCCACATGGCAGCCTGAGAAAATTTGCAAATATGGTCATGTCACTCTGAAACCTTAAATGGTTCTCCATTGCGTTTTTCAGTCCACACTGCTTACCATGGCTCACCAGTGCTTTCTAAAAGAATAACTTTTAGAAACAGATCCTGCCTGCTTCTCCAGGTTCTCTAGCCTCATTTCTTGACACTCCTGAAAAACCCTAGTTCTCTTCTCAGTTTTGCCAGGAAGTCATTGTTCTAGAGTCCACAACCACGTTTCCTATCATCCCTGCCTGTCCCATCCATCACATTATCCCACCACAGGGTCTACCTAGCATCACGAATGGTGCAACAGACCTTTCAAAGGATGTGTGCTAAGTTAATGCATAAACATAAACATTGGGGGAGGAGCTGTTAATGTAAATATTTTCTAGAAGCTGTAGATATAACTGAGAAGCAGTAAAGCCTTCAGTCTAAAGTGAGCGTAATTCAAAAACGATGGTCAAATTCCTGTTCCACCTCCTTGGGTCAATGTCTTCACCTCTTTAATTCCCAGTTTCCTCATCTTTGTTTTAGGTAGCAGCTAGGAATGAGCAGCCAGAGGGAAATAAAGGCAGGGTCCTCACCATTACAATCTAGCAAAGAGTTTAATACAGAAGGCCAGAAGCAAGAGGAAAACATCTCACCAATTAACTCAGCTGTCTTGAGTGTGGTTTGATACGTTGGGTGCTCTGAGCGCTGCAAGCAAAATAGTGCAGGAGGAGGGGAGAGTCCTTGAGGAAAGCAGCTTCTGTAACAATCTTACTCAGATTGTGGGGTGTTCTGAACATCGCAAGCGGGAATTGCACAGGAGGAAAAGGGGGGCCTCTGTAACAATTTCACTGAGACAAAGAGCGTTTGTTAACTGAGAAAAAAAAGCCTTTGTACCTGTACATTATTTCCAAGATTTTGAAGGGGGAACCTAGAAGCCAGCTGGGGTAGATAACCCCTGAACCCCAATAGTTGGTGTTCTTAGATTAGCTAAGTACCCATGTGTAGCCTCGGCTCAAGTGTATAGAACAAACTTACTAACTTACCAACAAACTCAGTAACAACTTTCTTTTATACGTGGGACATTTACACTAGCTGGCTGCCTGCTTGCAGCTTTGTGCTTGTATGTATTTCATAAATAATAAACTTGCTATTTCCTTTCCGCTATACATGTTTGTCTCTTGCTTGAATTTGTGCCTTGTGAACAAGACAAATGCCAGGGCAGGGGAGAGAGCCCCTTAACTTGCGTCTCTCTCTCCATCCATAACATTTGGAATGAGGACATAGTAAGTACCTCAAATGGATACTGTGAAGATTAAACAAGGCAACGTAAGTAAAATATTTAGTACAATGTCTGGCACATAAGTGTTTAATAAATCTAATCCAACAACAATGACGCAGTGATCTTGACACACTGCCTCTATCTGGGTGCTTCATTTTGCAGGCCAACCTATTATAGAGTGTTTAGCTGTTTCAATATGCCTTGCCAGTCACTATTAGCAATTAAAAATAATACCTCTGATTGCCTGCAATAAGATAGACAAAATTTTATATTTCTTTAATAATAATATACCTATTTATTTAGACATTCATGGGCTGTATATATTTTGAGGGAGAGAGAGAGAAAAAAACATCGATCAGTTGGCTCTTAAAGGCTTCCTGACTGGGGATCAAACCCACAACCCAAGCATGTGCCCTGACGGGGAATTGTCGAAGGGTAATGCTCCAACCAACTGAGCTATAACAGCCATGGCTGTTTTGGCTTTCTTAAAAAATGCTTCAAGTGATATTTTCACACACATAATGTTTGTCTTCTTCCTAAAAGTCTCCTCCAGAAAATTTTCAGGAGTGTTATTGTGGGTAACACAGGTCACACAATTTCATTACTTTTTATATGTCTTGGCAGGTTGCTTTTTATAAAGTACACATTATTTATTCTAATTTTAGAATCCCTTTCATGTCCTAATTATTCTATTTGCTTTTCATTAAAAATGAAAAACAGAATTATACTTTTCTGTGCACCCTTTATGTGCCAGGCACGGTGATAACTTTGGCCAGTCACTTGTTCTTAGGCTGCTGTAGCTACTTACCATCCTTTTGCACAGTGATATGAGAGGCTTACTGAGGTGATACGTGAAATGTGTACAAACAAACGCACTATGTGAATAACTGTAAGGTATTCTTTTCATAGTCAGGAATTCGTGTGTTTTCTTCCCCAAATACTAGAAGACAAGTCACAGAGAGCACTGATTTCTGCAAAGTGCAGTTACTTCAGACAGCAGCAAAATCAAAGAATATTATTTTTATAGTATAGTATATATACACAAGTGTATATACAAGAAAACCAGTGCTATTGTGTAGCTATCTCAAGGAGACGGTTTTTAACTTTGCATTCTAGTTAGGATTGCATTTGTTAGCCAAATAGCTCTAGAGGACTAGACGAAGGCACTCTGGGCCTGGTAGGCAGCTCCAGAAAGTCATTGTTGTCCCACGTTCCTAATTCTGGCTCTGACATACTTAATACATTGATTTCACTCTCGTTATCAGCTCATAGTTACAAGGTGGCTGGTCCCAAGCTTGAGTCTTTCTTCCAGGAAGAAAGAAGAAAGAGTACAAATGGCAAAAGGCAAAGGGATAGCCAAGTTTGTACTTTTTTTTTTTAAATCAGAAAAACAGAAACCTTCTTGGAAAGCATACTGAATAATCTTTACTTATATCCCATGGGCCAAAATGATCATATGGCTCTCTCATGTCCTGGGGGAGATAGTTTTAGTCGGGCATGTTGCCACCCTGAACCAAACTGGGTCTGTCAAAGAAAAGGAGGGAATGGACAGTGACTAGGCAAATTGCAATATCTGCTGTGAATGCACTACAATAGGTATGCAATTTTTCATTGGTACTATTAAAAATACCATGTTATTTTTCTTAAACACAAACTAAACTTACCAAGCACTATGTCCTTAAACTTCTACTTCATATGAAACCAAACCAAACCAGGAGAAGCAAATGTAACCTGGCTTCTCAAGCCTGTGATTCTCTTGTTCTTCGGTACATTGTTTGTAAAGAGCATGGCATCACTCAGGAATTTGAAATCTGCAGATGGTGGTATGTTTGATGAAGAAAACTCCACCAATATTACTTTTAATCCCCAAAGCATGCCTGTGACACATTTTATATATGAGAGGAAGAAATAAAGGACTCTAGGATATGAAGTCCCTTTTCTTCTTGTAGTGCAAGTAAAAAAGAATGCTTTCTCACTTTCCCATTGCTACAGCTGATATTATTAGCCAATTAGTTAACTAATTGGCTAACAGTTCAGATGTAGAAGTACCTGGGTTGCCACAGTCATTAAAACTTTCTCACTGTGCTGTATGAATTTAAAACATATCCTGTATATATTGGATCCTAGGTCTACTCAGTTAAGTCTATTGGAGGGTTAAAGATGGTGATGAATCTTTTCTAAGGAAACGTATTTCTTCCTTTCACTAAATAAATATTCATAAAATTGTGCTCCTGAACCAAAACAACAACAACAACAACAACAACAACAAAAACACTTGGAGAGCAATGACCCCTAAAAGATGGGAAAAGTTTTCTTTTTGGTTTTCAAAAACTAACATAATTTTGCTAAATATGTATCAGAGGAAGTCTTACAAGGTTTTCTTCCTTGGGTTAATTCTTTCTTTAAATCCAAGAAAATAATACTAGGTATAAGAAATCACTGCAACACAAAGCCACTGAGTATTTGATATGTTTTAGGACTTCAAAAGCCAAGTTCAATAATATGGCATTCAATCTTATACCCATGAGAGGCAGGACAGAGAACTGGTTATGGGAGTGTGGTCTTGAGTCAGACTGCCACAATTAGGACTTCTGTGACTATGGGCAAATTAATTAGTTTCTCTGTGTGCCGTAATCTCCTCTTCGGTAAACGGGGGATAACATTGGTATGTACCACAAAGGATGGTTATAAGGATGCAGTGGGTTAATTACCACAAAGAAGTTAGTAAAGTGCCTGACAATTTGTTTGCAGTCCAAAAAGCCATTATTTAGCAATTAGGAATTCCTCTTTTCTGCTGCAATTTAAGGGCTCTTTTCTGGATTATTTGTACCAGCAATCTCCAAAATCCATGTTGTGGCACATAATGCCAAAACTGCAACAAGAATTCTTAATATTTCTCTCTAGTTATAAGTTAATAAAATAATCATTAAAACAAGCACATACAAAAACAAATAGCAAAGCAATACCCTGTTACTCTGAAAAATTGGCAGAAACGGAGCCATTTTAAAATGGAGCAGAGGCAGCCATTCCAGAGGAACTGCATTGCCAACTCTTACTCCTTGAACCTATGGATTATTTGAACTGGGTAAAACAACCTTTGGACTGAACCTAAAGCAACACTGTATCTTAAACACCTTGTTTGCGGATAATAGGAAAGAAGACCTTCTGACTATGAGGTCTGATAATTAAAAGTCATTTTTTAGAATTGGTAACTTGTTAGCACCAATAGAAATTCCTTCTATTCATGTAATTATTCCCCTTCCTTTTCTCATAAAAAAGCCTTTGCCCTCATCGCATAAATCAAACACTATTTGGACTTCTCTTGAATCAGTGCTTCTGGAGTAGCTACTCTTTGATTTCAAATAAAAGCTTGTTGCCTCTCACTTTGGTGTTTTATTTTTAAGACAAAACTTTTCAGACAAAAGGCTCAAAGCATATTCCAAAATATTTTGGTAGTGATTTATAGCATGTGTTAATCTGATAAGACACTTTTTTTTTTAGTTCTTTGCCCAGGAAGAGCTTGTGGATCCCTAGAGCATGGGTGAACATACAAGATTTAATGTATCTCAGACGAAGAGGAAAACAAGTGGTTTTCCTTCCATAAACATGTAAAGCCACATCATGTTGCAAGTAGAGAAAAGAGAATGAAGCCAGAGTGCTCTCATGGGACACTCCTCACTTAGGGAGAAGATAGCACTTCAGCAGGATCCTTGCCACAGGAAGAGACCTGGGTTTAACTACCTAGATAGGGGTCATTGGCCCCTCTCTTAGCTGTGTGGGTGGAATTCTGATTTCTAACAGAGTGGCCAGACGAATGGGAGACAGGCTTCCCTGGCACAAGTACCCATGGACTAAAACAATAGCTAAAAGCCAATCATACTCATGCATTTCATACATTATAAGCAAGTCACATTGATTAGCTTTACACTAAGGCCTAAGGCTTCAGCCCCCTTATTATCTCACAGCCAAAACAAACAAATAAAGAAACAAACAAAAACCCCATACATCCTCCCAAAGTAGAAATTATTTGGGATTACCCTGGGGACTCCTACTTACATACAGCGCTAGAAATATAACTAAACTTCCTCCCTTCCACTGGAAACCAGAAAAGTTGCTGTTCGTGCCGCCTGGAATCAGTCAATAGAGACAAGGATTGAATTTTTATGGGTGCTCTATTCAGATGCTGGCAATCTGTGAAGATTTTGAGGGTTATGTACCCTCAAAAACCATCTTAACATCTCATCTCAAGCCAATGTTCCTACAGGGACAAGGAAAGGGGTTTGGAAAAAAGGTTAATTGGATGAGAATTGTAGTCAGGCTGGGATTTTCCTAGTAAGGTCATGCCTCAGAACTCATCAAACCCTGTACTTCTTGCAGTTTGACGGTGCCAGCTTGGGACAGTTGCACTTGCTAGAACTCGAATGAGTCCCAACGCTGCCCTGCGAGAGAAAATGCTCCATTGTTCCATACTCCAGTTTGGGCACTCTGCACAAGTTCCGGAACAAATTAATGATGAATACGGAGGTACTACTGTACTTCTTTATCTGTTGATCAATAATTCTTCACCTGAGTGGCAGATGTTCCCTCCCTGGAACACAACGGCTCCAATATCATCTTCACAGCTTGCAGACACCCTGTGGCACAAGGTTGAATCTCCTTGTGACCTCTGGAGTCACGGGTCATGCATTCTAGTTCCAGGAATAACAGCTGTCTACAGGCAATAATCACTTAAGCCTGTCAACTATTACTGAAGCTAAAATCTTTAACTCTTGAGTTATCCCTTATCCCTCCCTCCTTCCCTTCAAGGTTTGCTTGGATAAAACCCAACTATTTTAAAAATTCCTGCTTAATTAGGTCTAGTTAGTTCATTGTTAACGGTAAATGTTTAATGTATAACATTAAGGTTTCCGTTAATATTACAAATTAAACAATAACAGTTGCTCTTATGGGCAACTAGAGTTAAAAAAGCCTATTTGATTTTTTTTAAAAAAACCCCGCATCTAATAAACCTTTAACCACCAGTATTCTTTGAAGTAAATTCGTTAAAGACTGTTATTGTGATTGCTAAATATTTCCGAGAAAAGAAAGAAGCAATTTCAATGTACTGGATGAGCTGAGTTTATTTTTCAGTTTATGCAGTATAAAAGGAAGTCTTAACATTTCTTACATACAATGCTCTTCCTCAATACATTCAAGAAACAATTTAAACCATGACATGCATTACTTTCGAGAAATCTAGCGTGCTTTAAATACTTCAGAGCTTATCTTCGGTCCGTAGGAGTGTTATTAGCTAAGGGCCCTGGGCACTAAGGCGGATGAAGAGAGCTGGGAGAGAAAGGGGAGGAAAGGAGGGTGGAGCCGGCGTCCTTCTGGGTCAGGGTTAGTTTGCTCGTACTAGATTCTGAACGAGAAAAGGTGAACACAGGAATTTGGTGGGTTCCTGGTATCTCAACATGGAAGTCCAGGCTCTCGGGCTTGCCCGGATTTTGAACGAGGCGCTGGACTTCCCTTCCCTTGCACCTTACTAGGTGGCCGTTGGTTTAGGAAGGAGGTGGCAGGGCGGAGGCCCGCGGTGCTCCGCACGGCCCTCCGCATCCCTGTCCGGAGACCGGGATGGTCTCGCCCACCTTGGGTAAATTTCCGGAGGGGCCGCACGGGGCCCGGGTGTGCAAACGGGATTCTGCGAATGCTGGCGTTAGAGGGGTAGCAAATTCAGCTTCGTAGTCCCTGCAGTTCACCCGCACCTATTTCTGTATCTAAGCCAAGGTCACTCTTTAATACTGAGCCATTACCCTGGGCAGGGGCGTCGCGCCGTGCCTTGTGGCTGCCGCACAAGGCTGCCGAGGCGGAGGTGGTGAGGTACGGCCCCCGGTTGGCGGATCCCGCACCTGCCCGGCGGCCAGACCCAGAAGGAGGCAGGGTAGCGTCCCAGACGCCGAGGAGGGGCCGCGCTGCGCGAGCGGGCGGGGGGATTCGCGGGGGGCGCGGCTGCAAAGGCTCGAGGCGCTGCGGCGCGAGTGCGTCACGCCGGCGGAGGGCTCGGTGGGCTGCGGCCGACCCGCGGACCAGGAGCCGGGCGTCGGGAGCGTAGGGGAGACGGCCGCATCCGCTCAGCTCGCCGCGAGCCGCGCGGCCCGGACCGGTTGGGGGTCGCCAGTGAGCAGTCACCGGCTCCATTCATTCCCGCGGCTCCGCCTCCTCTCCGGGGCTCCGCGGGCACGTCCGAGGTGAGTGTGCGGCCGGTCCCCGGCGGGGGGCCGCAGGCTGAGGCGGAGGCGGAGGCAGGCCCCGCGGGCCCCAGCCCCAGCCCCGCGCCCCAGCCCCGCGCCCCGTGGGGCGGCGACGCCAAGCCTCCGCGGAGGCCTTGGCCGCGGCGCAGGCCCACGCCCGCCGCCTCAGCCGGGGACGCGCGTCCAGCTGCCCGCGGCCAACCGGGTCCCCCGAGGGGCGTGTGGCGGGCCCCCAGGTGCGCACGCCTCCGCGTTGGCGCCACCATTTTGTGTGAGGGAATGCCTCCTTCTCCTTCCTTCTCTCGCCTCTGATGCGTTCCTTTCCCCGGCTGGGCTTGCAGACTCTTCTCGCCTCCACCGCTCCCCACCTGGAGCCTTTCCGCCGGCGGCGATTCCTCGGCTTGGTGAGAAGCCGACCTGGCCCGGTGTGGAACTTAAGCTTTTAGGCGCGGGTTCACCCACGGAGGTGGCCTCCAAAGATGCTCTGACCACCTCCCAGACCTTCAACTACTTTTGGAGTAGGTCTCGCCGAGATTCACTTCCAGAAGGCAGCTTACTGCAATTTTGTTCTCATTTTGAGCTTCCCATTATGCAGCTTTTCGAGGCCTGTGCCCCAGGAAATGGCTAGGTGAAGAAGCATTGGGTTGTGCGTGGCTCAGGAATCTGGCACACGTTTGCTCCCGTTGCTGCCCTTTGGGAGAAAGGATGAAGCATCATACTCGCTTTTCAGCTTCTGGGAATTGGTATGGGTACCTTACAAGGAGTAGGTTTTAGGATAACCACCTGATGCCCGCCCCTTCCCCGCTTTGGGAGATCCTTTCAAAACCTCAGTCGAAATGCTTATGTGTGAGCATTTTTGCGGGAGTTGGGGCCGCCGGGACAGGTTACCAAGAAAGGCTACGGGACTGAAAAGTTGTAATTACGCTTCTGAAGTGTTACACAGTTTGTCGTTTTTCAAGGTTCCTGAGAATTTGGTGATTTTCGTTTTAATTTATCTCGTAAATGTTTTCAATATCTAGTGGATTATACTCATGCCTTTTGTATTTTGTCACTGCATCACAGACAGGGATTAAAATCTGGAATGGTGGCTGTTGCATAATACACATATTTGGGCCCTGGAAGGAATTCACCAAAATGGGTCTGGGTTTGATGTGGAGTGTGTCATCTGCTTGCAGCTATTTATTTATTGCACGTAAGATGTACAGGTTATCTTTGCAAACTATATTTTGTTTTCTTTCTACAAGAAGGAAGATTTTTTAGTGACTTAATAGGGACCAGACTAAATTTGGGTGTTTTTTTTCCCCCTATAGGGCGTGAGGGGAGGGGAGATGAGATGTTGAGAGGAACCCGGGAAAAGTGTATTTGTGAAGGCTTTCAGTGCAAACGACGATAAAATATCAGTCTTGCAAGAAGCTTATAGTTGTCGTAGTGTATTCCTTTCAGAACTTGGAAATATCATATATTAGGAGCAACATTATCCTTCTACATGAGTGATTATAAGCTAAAATGCTTTACCTGTGGGTTTTAGATTTTAAAAAGTTCCAAATTAGTCTGACATTTGAGCTAGGATTTGAATCATTACAAATGGTGGCATCTCTCTAGTAAAGGTACAATATACATCAAACAAAGGCTGGAACTAATTTGGAGAAAACAAAAGTGTTTTATAATTAGATGCTTTTGAGTGTAGAATTTCAGTGTCACTCTTATTAAATTACTATAAACTTTTGGATTCGTTGAAGACTGTTCCACTAATTCTGTGAATGAGTGATTCCATATCATGTGCCATCCCTTACAGAAATGGTGTTCCTCTCATCGACATGTTCTGTGGGGAGAGTTATGGAGATGAAAGGGACCTCAGACACTGAGAAATGAGTCTTGTTTTGGGGAGTTGAAACAAAGATTGTCTGCTAGGGATCAAAGGTGCCCTGATTGGACCTGTCCCAGGTCCATGGAGAATAAGATTGGTTTTTCTAGCAAATTATTTACTGCTGAGTCAAACACAGTTCCTACATCATTGCATTGATTCTATTAATACACATGCCAGAGGCTCATCAAATTGGTACTGTTGTATTTAATTGAGTCTGGAAGGGATCTTGATGTAATTGTTATCTTTAAGGTAGCTTAAGATTTTGCACATTATTTTACCAGTGGTTGAGAAGTTGAAAAAAATCTCTAATATATTTATGCATTAGCTCCTACCTATCCTTTAAAAGCCTTATATGTGTTATATTTAGTTATCTGCCTAAAAATATGAACAGATTTACTTTTTAAAGGTAATGAGAACATAAGAGGATTGAGTATTGGGTAGAGGTTTAAAAATATCAAGGATTCTGAAGGAAGGACTGTTGGTTGGATAAGAAGGTAAACAAAACCTTCATGTTTCTTTCTAGTGCTAAGATTTTATGATTCTAAATTGAAAAAAGTAGTTGTGTGATGCATGAAGTAATTTAAAGTAAATTTAAAGTAATTTTCTTTTCACATACCATTAGACTTCTGACTCTTTGTATGTTTAACTCTGAAATTAAAGCTCTAAATTTGATATGCTTCATTGATAGTGAAGGTATTTCTCAGTTCTTTCCAACAACAACAATGAAGTCACTTAAGGTTGAATTTATTAAAGAAAAGATTCGATGACTTAAAAAGTATCAGGGAAAAGCTCACAATTTGCTAAAGACATCATACAATAGTTATTAGACTCATTAAATTTTATTTTGTTATTTATTTGCCTTTAGAGAGAAGGGAGGGAGAGAAAAGAGAGGAGAGAAACATTGACTGGTTGCCTCATGTATGTGCCTGAGTGGTGACCCAACTCGAAACCCAGGCAGTGTCCTGACTGGGAATCGAACTGGTGACTTTTTGCTTCATGGCTGGACATCCAACCACCTGAGCCACAATAGTCAGTTGGCATATGAGACCTTATACCAGGTTTATCTGCTCTGTAGGAGGGATCTACTCATCTAGCCCAACCTATTCTTTGGTCCAGAAACTTTGTGGCTTACCATATACTGTATTTTCCCATGTATAATGTGTTCCTGTGTGTAATGAGCAGCCACAGTTTTGTGCACATTATGCACGGGATTATTATACCGATAATTATATCCATGATATGTAATCATTATACCCATGTATAAGTGCATCCATATTTTTACCTGAAAAATTTGTGCAAACAAGTACGCATTATACACAGCAAAATATGGTACTTTGTTTTTGAAAAAAAGAGTTTAGTTATACTACCTGCTCCAATGAGTTGTTAGTTTTAGGCTACACCAAAGGTAGCTTTTATTTATTCATCAAACACTGAGCATCTGTTGTGTATCTGTTGTATGGAGTTTATAGTTTAGTGAAGGATTGTGGATAAATGTTAAAGATTCCATAAAATTGAAATGCGCAAAGATTTGTGTAAATATGAATTGGGAACAAATTCATATAGTAAATCGCATTTTTTAAAGAAGTCCAGGTTGCATGTAGGGGGACCCGTACTTTTATGGGTTGTGCAGAGGAGAGGGTTCAGTTGCTGAAAGAAACTGGGGAGGGAAAGGAACTAAGAAGTGGATGGAATTGGGAGAGAGTGTTGTCCAAGGAAGGAGGGGAACTATTAAGCTGTAGAAAGTGGTCAGTTGGGTCTGGTCTGTCATAAAATCAAGAGGGGTGAGAATGAAAATAATACATTGAGTTGCTGGTCAGGTCCCCAGTAGGGGGCGTATGACTGACTGCCACACATTGATGTTTCCCTCTCTTTCTCCCTCCCTGTCTAAAAATAAAAATAATAAAATCTAAAAAAAAAAAAAGAAAATAACCCATTGAATTTGGGAGTTGAGAGGTTATTGGGTATTGGAGGCCTGAAGAGGAGTAATGTCAGAATAGTGTTAAGGGAGGAATCCCTTTTAGGAATGAACAGGAGCAGAGAAAAAGGCAATAAATTAGACTTTTTGTTATACAATGATTGACAAATAAATGATACTAATAAGGAGTTTTGTAGTCTAAAGTCTTTGCACATGTTTTCACATGTGTGATATATGCCAGTGCTTCCAAGCTTGGATCAGGTCCTGATAGTCCAGATGAACTTACCCTGATTCTTAAATTCGCAGTAGTTGTTATTCAGAGGCAGTGTAATTCCACAATTCAGGCCAAATAGACATAACAGCCTTGAACCCTGGCTTTGCTGTTTTCAGCTGTCTGATTTTTAAAATAATTAATCTCTCTGGGCCCCAGTGTTCTTCCTCATTTGTCAAAGAGTACAGTTGACCCTTGAACAATGCAGGGGTTAGGGGTACCAACCCCTGTGCAGTTAAAAATCGGAGTATAACTTTTGACTCCTCTAAAACTCAGTTGCCCTTTGGTATCTGCTGGGGTGGGGTATCTGCTACCTTTTGGTACCACCTAGGATACCAAAACTTGCAGGTGCCTGAGTTCCCTGTATAAAATGGTGTGGAAAAATATATACAGTCAGCCCTACGCATCCTTGATTCCAAACTGCCAATTAAAAGTAGTATGAGTATTTATTGAAAAAAAGTAGATCCTCTTGTCCTGCTGCCTGTAGCTCAGTTAGTTGGAGCATGATCCTGTGGTCCAGGGGTTGTGGATTTGAGTCCAGGTGGGGCCACGTATGATCCCTAGTCTGGGGTGCTGTAGGGGAGGTGACCAATCGATGTTTCTCTCTTGCATCAATGTTTGTCTCTTCCCCTTCCTTTCTCCCTTCCCCTTTCTCTAAAAGCAATGAAAAAATGTCCTCAGGTGAGGATAAGAAGAAAATTAAAAAAGACACTGGGTCTTCTTAGTTCAGCCCGTGTTGTTCAAGGGTCTACTGTATCCTCATATACAGCCTGTCTGAAAATGTTGGCAGAATTAAGTGTGATGTTTCTAAAGGTAAGCTACTGTCATCATCAATGAAATTAGGATAATTTTTAGTGTCTAGCTCAGTGTTCCTCATCTTTTTCTTCATTTTATTATCTTCGCCCCACACCCACCCTTGTCGAACACTTTGTTGAGGTACATTTCAAAGCAGTAACTTTCCATTTTTCAGATGAGCTCTGATTTACTTTCCACTTGTCAGTTGGAGTTACTGCTCTGCAGGACGTAAGGTATAGCCACAGTGAGTTGGGTTGGTAGGATTCTAATTAAAAATTAAATAAACCTTTGGGGTTTGTTAGTGTATTAATGTAGGGGAAATAAATGTTTTTTGAAAAATTGAATATATTTCAAATAGCCTGTTTATAGCCTTTGGGGATCTCAGAGTAAGAACCTATCTTAATTTTAGCTCTGTTCCTGTATACTATTAATTATTTGTGCTCATGAGAGGGAAATATAGCTAAATTTAGCAAAAAAAGCAACCATATGTTAGAAGTCTTGATGTTTTACTTTGAATATAAAATAATCTAAAAGTACTTGAATTTAATTTCAAGGCCGAAGAGATTTAAATATTTCCTAAACCATGAAAGATGACATTGAAATGATTCTGAATAAATTTTGTTCAGAGAATATTTTTTGTATCTGAGCAGTATCGCAAAATGGCCAAAAAAAGCATAGTTTTATTTTATAAAGTGATTCATATGGTTTTATAGTTTCATATACAGATGCCCACTCATTGGCCCTCTCTGATACAGGCGTTGGCGGAGACAAGGAAAACTGTTGTGCCCGCAACTACAATAGGGCAGAGGTGGGTTTTTCTAGACCTGACTTGGGACGTGCCAGCTGGAGCTGACAGTACTCTGACCAGCTAGTTGGCTGGTTCGTTTTCATTCAGTGTAATTAATTTGTGGTTGGGATTTTTTGTTTGAAAGGCCCATTTCTTTTAACCTTTAGTGATACCCAGAGTGAGTCTAAGTTTTCGTCTGCATGTTTAGTCTGCAGGTGTTTGGAGGGTGGCTTTCCGGCCTCCCTTCCTCAGCAAGACCTCCCCTCGCTAATTTCAGTTTCTCCCCTTTATCTACTATACCATGGCTTTCAGATTCTTTGCCATCTGGTTGTTCTCCATTGAAGGCACTCCAGTTTCTCAGTGTGATTTTTCTTAAACTGTGCCCATCTGAATGGAATAAAAAACTGCGGATACTGTCTGACCCATGGATAGACAGTTCAGGGATACTTCTTCATTTCTGAGTTTTGACAGTTAGAACCCTAATAACAAAGTCGTATTTTGGGGTTATTTTGACTTAATCTAAAAAAAACTTGCTCATGGTTCATATCGAGTCTAGTATCTAAATTTCAAGGCTTTCTTTGTTTTTGTCCTTCAGCAATGGATAATTTAAAAAGTACAATGCAACTTAGTGGATTTCATTTTTTCTTTAGCTCTATTTTATGGTAATTTCTCAAATAATTATTGGTAGGCGTTTACTTTGTCAATGTTTATGTTTTTTATTTATTTTTAACTTTAAAACAACTGACTTTATTTATTGTGTAGTAACTACTTAACAGTTCTGAAGAAAATGGATTCTGGTGGTTAGAACAATCATCTAAAGTCTGAAGAGAGAATATTGTAAGATTTAGAAGCTCTAACTCCTAAGGAGTGACTGAAAAATATGGCTATTGTGTAATCAAATGCATCGTGGATTATACTGGCTTTTGTCCTGTCTTGGGAACCTGACCGCAGGTTAAACCCTTCGGAGGCAGACGGGCCAGGGTTAGGGCCAGGCTGCCGCTTACCAGCTGGGTGAGCTCACTGAACCTCTCCACCCCAAGGAAGGCTCCTGGTTGTGAGCATATGCTTGAGGAACCTAACCTGCTTCATAGGGTCGTTTTGAAGAATAAATGAGGTAATACTGTAGAGTGTCAAGCCTGCTGCAAGTTAAGTCAGCAATAAATGGTAGATTTTTGTCATCATAAAACATTCTGAGTTTTCAAAAATGATTTTAAATGGCCCTGGCCAATGTGGCTCAGTTGGTTGGAGCATCATCCTTTACACCAAAAGGCTGGTTTGATTCCTGGTCAGGGCACATGCTTAGATTGTGGGTTCAATCCCCTGTCGGCACAAATGGGAGGAAGCCAGTCAACATTTCTCTCTCTCCCTTCCTTTCTCTTTAAAATTAATGAACATTTAAAAAATTAAAAAAGATTATAAATGAATTGATGATATCACCTCTTTGTAAATTAAGACCTTTTTTCCTATCTTTCTTTAAGTAATCAAGTGTAGGCACATAAGTTATTAGGAGGTATGCCAGAGGTCTTTTGACTCACCCCTACTTTTTTGTATGTTTGGGAAAAAATTATTTGCATTTCCTTGGAATTCTGAGCCTGATATGATAGAAAGATGAAGAAAAGTAAGTCATATTTTCATGTGATAAGTAGTAAAAGAAGTATGTACAAGATACAAGGGTTTCTCAACTTGTCTGTCTCTTTTCAGTTCTTCCTATACACACTGTGTGTGTATCCTACACAGTAGGATAAATTGTCTTAAAGCATAGCCTTGAAAGTCTTTCCTGCTCAAGATCCTTAAATTGAATCCTACTTGAGAATCAAATAAAGTCCCAACTCTTTATTCTGTATTCTTGACTTTTTTAAAAAAATGAATTTATTGGGGTGACATTGGTTTGCAAAACCATACTGTTCTTGGCCTGTTATGTTCTGTCCTCTATTTTACTAGCATCCCTCCACTACCCTTTATACACTTCTGTCAGTTTTCTTGGGAAGTCTAACTAGTTGCCATTTTTGGTATGCTTTTTGGCTTCTGTTAAGCATATTCTTTCTTTCTAGAGGGCCTTCTCTATCTCTGCCTATTGAAAGACAATCATTACTGCTTTTCACCCAGCAGCAGAACATTACATGTCTTTCATCTGTGGCAACTCTTCCTCCCAACAACCTCCTAACAGTATGTGGTTTTATTTTTACAGACTTTTGTTCACATGTTCATTTATTTATTTGTTTAGTAAATATGTATTGCAGTCAGATAGGAAGGCAACTACTATCTCTTTATCTTTTGTTCCCCTGGGCCTGCTGCCAGTGGAAGGCAAGAAAAGAATTTTACTTTATCTGGGTGAGCAAACCTGCCTGAATTTGCAAGAGGGTTGCAAGAACAAGTGCATGGGCCATGGATGGAAATGCAGAACTGGAGACGCCCTGGAGGGAGAGGGCAATGGCCAGCCTGTGCTGCAGAGGCTGCTGGTTTTCCAGGTTGGGGTGAACTGGCAGGCACTGGCAACCCGTGGCTGCATTTCTTAGTGGTGTAGTGAAAATACTAGGGAATATTTCATAAACCTTATGTCACGGGTTGAAGCAGCAAGTTTTGTTTTTGCTTTTGTTTTGAATTAGATATATTTCCTTTCAAATGAAACATTAGTTTTTCTTCATAGTTCTAAAAGAGACAAACCTCTGTGATATTTTATGTTAAAGAAATCTGCAACAATGTGCATATTGATTTGGCTCCTGTTTTTAAAAATTGCCTGTACCCTTGAGGTTTACTATGCCAAACCCATGTTAACTTTAGTAAAGCACTGTAAAATCAGATCAAAGGAACCAGGTAAAAAATACAGAATTTTAGCCCTGGCCAGTGTGGCTCAGTTTGTTGGAACACCATCCAGTAGACCAAAATGTCATGGGTTTGATTTCCGGTCAGGGCATATACCAAATGGTCCTGGGTTGGAGCCCTGCAAGAGTCAACTGATTGATATTTCTTTCTCACGTCGATGTTTTTCTCTCCCTCTCTCTGTCCTGCCCTTCCCCTCTCTCTAAAATTAATAAGCCTGTCTTCAGATGAGGTTAAAAAAAGAATTTAAAATTGTCTAATGTTGAAATGAAGGACAAAGTTGTATGGTGTATTCATTTAAATAATTCTTTGGCTTTCCTGAGTATGTAAACTAACTGCTTCTGTGAGACTACAAACAGTATTCAGTAATCTGGATCATAAAGTACATACACCACTGTTGGCTCAGTGAGTGTTACTTAAAGACACGATTTTGATTTCTAGTTGGAATAAAAACAGGCTGCAGGTATGAACCCCATTTAACTTCTGCTCCATTACCCATAAACTTGTAGGCAGTCCTTAACCCTATGTAATCGAATCTTTTTCATTTACCAGAGGACTGAAAAGCTGATTTTTAAACGCCTGAGACTTGATGATTGTAACAGCTTGTTCAGTGGTTTCATTTTTGTTGTACTCAAAAACTCAGCTATAAGTGTGGAGGAGGATTAATTTAGGATTTAGGGCCTTATATAGGATAGGAGGGAGTGAAGAGTAAGAAGGTAGGATAAAGAAATCAGTTGAGCTGATGTAGTACAGGGACTAGGTTAGTTAGGGAAGGAATTGATGTTAGGGAGAAAAGAGAAGAATCATAATGAGGTTCAGAAACAGGCTTTTTTATGTGCAAGGTTGATAGCATTGACAATTATGTTGCCTGGATACCTAACCTATTTTCGGTGGTGGGGAAATAATCAGGACAGGTAGGATCATGACTTGGATTGGTTGAGATCATTATTTTTTCTCTTAAGAACTTTTTCAGCTCTAAAATTCCCGTATTTTCTTAATAATCTGTATTATTTTTTTCCGTTACTATTTAGTCCTCTTATACCTCCCCCGCCCCAGCAATCACCAACCTGTTGCCCAAGAGTCCTTTTTCCTTTTTGTTCAATCCCTCCAGCGCCTCACTAGCTGTCATCTTTTCCCCATCTATGAGTCTGTCTTTGTTTTGTTAGTTCAGTTTGTTCATTAGATTCTACATATAAGTGAGATCATATGGTATTTGTCTTTCTCTGACTGGCTTATTTCACTTAGCATAATGTTCTCCTGGTCCATCCGCACTGTTGCAAAGGGTAAAAAAAAAATTTTTATGATCGAGCAAAATTCCATTGTGTAAATATCCCCTGGTTGTTTTAACCACTCGTCTCTTGATGGGTATATTTTTTAATCTTCCCTTTTCTCTAAAACCCTAAATAATAGCAATGAGGTATAAGAATCTTGAAATAATTTCGGAACTAAAGTTATAAAACATGTTCCCCCTTTTTAAGAGTATGGTTGACATGTAGTAATTACCATTAAATAGAGAAGCACAATAACAGGAATTATTTTTCTAATTCTTACATTTTCTTATTAAGAGTAGTTATTCTTTCAAATAGTTACATAATTTCTCAGAAAAAATGAAACTATTGAAAGGTGGCTGTCAGCTGGTGGGCATCTTACGGGCATCTTATGTAAGAGATCAGAGTATCATGTTTTTACACACGTTACTCAGGGTCAGTGAGCATACCCTTTGCTTAACTTACAATTTTTTCTCTTCCTTTTTCTTTTTTTGTTGTTGTTCGAGTACAGTTGTCTCCATTTCCCCCCACTACTCTTCTCCACCTCATGTTTAATTTATAAATTAATTTGGACACTTTTTACACCTCATTGACCATTCTACGTACATTTTTTGATGAGTTAGCTCATTGAAGGCAACATTAAGCTTTCTCATTCATGCAGAATCTAGTTAGGTCTTTGGTTTATCTCATGGCAGAGCATAAAGTACTTGACAAAATTTGACCTGACAGCTTTACTGTTATGTGACAAGATGAGAAGCTTAAAAATAAAAAGGGGGGAAGTGAGTGATTTATCAGAGCAACCTATATTTTTCTCCAGAATCTTACCAGCCTTCTCTGGCTTCTCTAAACTGTGGCAAAATGACCACAGGCGTAGTAATTTATGCACTCTTAAGTTAACCGATATTTTAAAAAAGAAATAATTACAAATATTTAGGGGTGAAAAGGTCCTTAGAATTATCCCGTCCAGTTGAATCACATTACCAATGAGAATACAGGAGCCTAAAAAGGGTAAGTAACTTGCCCAGGGCCAGAGAGCTTACACACTCAGTCACGGGGCTGACCCAGGGACCAAGGTCATACGGCTCCAGTTTCAGTGCTCTTCTTGTGATATGTGAGTAGAATACTTAAAAGTTGATTCTTATAATGTTTTAGGAAAGGAAATTTCATAGAACCATGATAAACACTGTGATACTTGATTTTACAAATTGAGTAAAATAATTAATTGGAGGGTATGTATGCTTGTTTAGATACATACCTTTCTAGCCCCACTAGTGGTATGACCTTGGTCAAGTCTTTTCATCTGCAAAAGTCCACTTTTTCATCTATAGGATATGGCTGATAAAAGTACTTTATTATATATATATTATGTGCAACAATCTCTTTAAAGTCCGATATATGGTCACTTCTCAGTAAATGTTTGCTGCTTGCTGTTACTGATTTATAATTTCTAATTTTTTCATCTTCCTTTAAATACAAATAGGTGATTATTTTGCCAATAAATTGAGCATGGAGAGTGACTAGTAATAGAACTAATGGATTTAAAAACAGATTTGTAAAAAATATTTTAGAAGGGGCATTGTGTGTATGTCTAAGCCTTTGAAATTAGGGAAATATTTTTAAATTTTGTGTTAAAAATGTGATGCTATAGTTGTCTTTAAACTGTAGTCACAAAACACAACTTCTAAGTGAAGTATTTTTGTCCCTAGTAATGCTCCTTTATACAAATTTCAGAGTATTTAAATTATTGGACTTCAGGACCACAGGATTTGGTTTCATTTTGTGTATATACATATATATCTGAATGATCTTTTACAGCTAATAAAAATAAGCCCAGAAGCGATTATTTTTCTGTGAAAAACATCAATCTAAGAAGGTTTAAGAATGAAAGATAATGAATTTCTGTTTCACTCTTTAATTAATTTAGTTATATTCTATTTGCCTATTATCTGTAGTCGTTTGTCTTATGGTAAGCAATCCCATATGGATAGTACAGTGTTTTCTAGTGTGCTGACATATACTACTGGTGATTTAGGAGAGTTTTATTTTGTTTTTTTAATCCTCAGGGTTATTGATTTTAGAGAGAGAATAAGGGAGGGAAAGAGAGGAAAAGAAACATTGATGTGATAGAGAAACATTGATCAGTTGCCTCTCACATGTGCCTCTCAACTGGGCAACTTACCCACAACCTAGGCATGTGCCCTGACCAGGAATTGAACCTGCAACCTTTTGGCATACAGGACAATGCTGCAACCAGTTGAGCTAGGAGAGATTTTTAATTGGTATTCAGGTGAGCATTTAAATTATGATACTTAGAAATCATAATGCTGATTAGGGAAAAGTATAATACGTGGTATTTGTGGTTTCATAGATTTTGTAGTTTCAGATGAATACAGTGTTTCTAAAAAAGTAGGTCGAGATTCTGATACATGCTACAGCATGGATGAAGCTTGAAACCATTATGTTCATGAAATAAGCCAGACGTAAAAAGGAAATTACTGTGATTCCATTTACGAGGTTCCTAGAATGAACAAATGTATAGACACAGAAAGTAAAATGGTGGTTAGCAAGGGCAAGGGGAGAGACCAGTGGGGAGCTCTTGCTCAGTGGGTACACAGTTCTGGAAAGGGAGAGTGAAGGGTGAAGGCTGTACACTAGTGTGGATGTATATACAGCGACTGAATTGTAAACTTAGAAGTGGTTAAAGTGGTACATTTTATGTGTATATTTTACCAAATTAAAAACGGGGGGATGGGATGAGAGGTATGTGTTCAAAAAAGTAAATTGAGAAAAAATACTACGTAGTGGTAATAGACATTTGACCACTGGGGAACATGTTGATGGTGGTATGAAGGTAATTGAGGTTCAGCTACAGTAGGGTAAAGGGAAGATGAATGGCGTAACTTGCAGGGGTGCCTTATGGCATCTCTGGGCCACACTGGAAGAAGAGGAGTCGTCTTGGGCCACACATTAAATATATAAACACTAATGAAAACTGATGAGGGAAAAAAGGTTTAAGTAAATTTAGAATTTTATGTTGGGCCACGTTCATAGCCATCCTAGGTTGTGAGTTGGACACCCCTGCTAGGGAGACCTGGCTCGTGGTCTTGTCTCACTGCCACAGACTAGCATTTTATTTGAAGATCCTTTTCTAAGGTGTAACATCTTATTTACATAAGCTTCTGGTTGATTTCTGTTGAAATTCATAGTTTTACTCTTCTTTTATGAGTTACCTGGAAATCTTTGTGGTATTGCTTTCATAATAGTTTCCCAATTTTTTCTTGCTTTCTCCTTTTTTTAGACATTCATATTTACTAACACATGGGCTGTTTTTATGTGTTCTATTTCTAGGCTTTGATTTTTAAAATAAAATAGTAAATTTGATTGAAAATATACATATTTGTATAAAATCAGGTTCCCAGTCATAAACATCAAGTTTTTTTTTAATTTAAAAAATTTTTAAAAATATTTTTAATTGATTGTGATATTACAGTTTTTGCAATTTTCCCTCCTCTTTCCCCCCTCCACACTTCTGCCCCAACCCTCTAGCATTTCCCCCTCCCTTAGTTCATGTCCGTGGGTTGTACATACAAGTTCTTTGAGTCCTCTGTTTCCCATACCATATTTTATTTCTCCCCATCTACCCTTGTGTCTACTAATTATGCTTATTCTGCCCTGTACCTTTTCCCTCCTATTCCTCCCTTCCCCCTCCCCACTGAAATCCCTCTGTGTGATGTCCATTTCTCTGATTCTGTTCCTGTTCTGGTTATTTGCTTAGTTTTTATTCTCATTGTTTTTCTTTTCTTTTAGGCTCATTTGTTGATAGTCGTGAGTTTGTTGTTATTTTGGGGTTCATATTTTTGATCTGCTTTTTCTTAAAGATAAGTCCCTTTAACATTTCATATAATAATGGCTTGGTGATGATGAACTCCTTTAACTTGACTTTATCTGGGAAGTACTTTATCTGCCTTTCCATTCTAAATGAAAGCTTTGCTAGATAGAGCAATCTTGGATGTAGATCCTTGCCTTTCATGACTTCTGACACTTCTTTCCAGCCCCTTTTTGCTTGTAAGGTCTTTTTTGAGAAATCAGCTGATGGTCTAATGGGAACTCCTTTGTAGGTAACTCTCTCCTTTCCTCTTGCTGCTTTTAGGATTCTCTCTTTATATTTAATCTTGGGTAACTTAAAATGATGACGTGTCTTGGTGTGTTCCTCTTTGGGTCCAACTTCTTTGGGACTCTCTGAGCTTCCTGGACTTCCTGAAAGTCTATTTCCTTCCCCAGATTGGGGAAGTTTTCCTTCATTATTTGTTCAAATAAGTTTTTGATTTCTCGGTCTTCCTCTTCTCCTGGCACCCTATAATTCAGATATTGGAATGTTTCAGGTTGCCCGAGAGGTTATAAGAGTCTCTTCACTTTTTCAAATTATTTTTTCTTCATTTTGTTTTGGTTGGATGTTTATTTTTTCCTTTTGTTCCAAGTCATTGCTTTGAGTCCTTCCTGTCACTGTTGGTTCCTAAAACATTCTGCTTTATTTCACTTCGGGTATCCTTCATTTGTTTTTTCATTTTTCAAACAAGCTCAGTGAGATCTGTGAGCATTTTTATTACCAGGGCTTTAAATTCTCCACCAGGTAGGTTGGCGATCTCCTTCTCACCTAGCTCTCTTTCTGAGGCTCTACTCTGTTCTTTCATTTGGGCCATATTTCTTTGTCTTGGCACAGCTGATGGCACAGACCGTACGTTTATTTTTTACATATTCTTAAACATTTTTTATTGATTTTTTTTAGACAAGAGAGTGGGGAACAAGATGGGGAGAGAGAGAAAGAAAAACATTGATGTGAGAAACATCAATTAGTTGTCTCCTGTATGCACCCTGACCAGGGATCCAAACCACAACCTAGGCATGTGCCCTCACCAGGAGTCAAACCTGCAGCCTTTTGTACTGGACGAGGCTCCAACCAACTGAGCCACTGGGCCAGTGTGATCATATGTTTATTTTTTATTTAACTTTGTATCATGGAAATTTTTAAGACTGCACAAATCAGAATCCTTTCCATGATACATCTGGTTGCTGTCTCTCTTAAGTGTCCTATTTTTTCTTTGTTACCTAAGAATACTTGAGCAATGCCTAGCGAGAGCTCATGGGAAGTCACCAGAACCAGAACACTTTTCAAAGCACGGCCCCTCCCTTCGGGCCTTTCTCTCCGGGTGAACCCATTAAAGGGCACCGTGCCCTTATCGCCAGGGCTCCTGCTGGCTTCTCTGGGATCAGCTGCCCTACTGCAGTGGTTGCCTCACAGTGCCCATCTCTGCCGCCTCGGATTTGGGGATCTGAACAACTATCGTCATCCCATTGGCTATTTGGGTTGAGGAAGCACATGTCCTTTATCTTTCAGAGCTAAAGAGTTCAGCCTTTCATTAATTAGGAAAAATTTTGTTCAGACTCTGAGTAAACAGTTGAAGTAAAAACTGAAGTGAAAAGCAGCCAGCCATTTTTTTCCTTTTCTTGGGTTATTTCAAGCCTTACTCCATATCAAGGGTTTTCTAAGAACAGCTCAGATAAAGTTAGGGCCCTGCTACTCAGAGCAAGGAGGCCTTCAGTTACGAGACTCACTCAAGTTCACCCAGTGTATAGTGGGAACTGGTGGGGCACAGTGGGCCCTCGCTTGTACCTAGCATCAGTTTCAAGTCTGCTGATGGCCCTGGGTGGGCTTTTTCAGAATCCTGCTGCACTGTGCAAAGTAAATTTCAACGTTAAGAAACATCCACACTGGTGGAGAATTTTTGTAAGAGTTTATTTGAGCACTGAGGATAGTGGTAGGGAGCAGGATCTCAAATGAGCCAAGTGTCTTTTAATTTACATTAGTTTCCACTCTTTTCTTTAAACTCCATGCTATATATTTATTGAAGAAACTAGGTTATTTTAAATTTGACATACTTGTCAAATGGCTTGACTAGATTTGGGTGTGATGTTCGTGTCGCATCACATCAAGATGAGTGTGTCTGCTCCGCTTACTTTTGGATAGGTAGGTTAGTGTGGGTATGCAGACCTAAACTAGTGTATAGACATACCAAAATATTCAAGCAGGAATGCTTGTAACAGCGCAAATGCCCATTAGTTGTCTGTAGAATGCCTACATTTTATTCGAATGTGATGGAACAAATACCACAGCAATAAAAAGAAACAAATTAACTGATAGATGCAATAGAACTTATGTTTCTCACAGAAATAATGTTGGATGAAAAGCGCTAACACAATATATACTGTTTGGTATCAGACACAAGAAGTTCAAAAGTGGGCAATATTAATGTCTCATTTAAATACTGTAATACAGACCAATGAAACAATACTACTCATTAAAAAGTTCTTTCTCCCACGAATTGAGATAGCTCCTTACTCATATACTCAGTTTCCATAGGCATTAGGGTATGTTTCTAGATCTTGTTCCCTTCGTCTGTCCATTCATAGGCCTGTATCACGTTGTTTTAATTATAGAAGCTTAGTAACACCTTTCAGTATCTGACAGGGCTTGTACCTTTCACCAGTCATTGCTCTGTTTTTTTCAGGATTTTCCTAGCTTTTCTTGCTTATTTATTCTTTCAAGTTAATTTTATAATCAACATTTCTTTCTTCAGGAAAAAATAAAACCCTACAGGTATTTCTATTAGGAGCGCATTAAACTAATAGATTATTTTAGGGAATGCTGCCACCTTAATGATTTTGAATTTTCCTTTCCAAGAATATGGTTTGTCTGTCTTGTTCACTTTGCTGCTTTCGGGAATGTTGTATTCCTTATATAGGATTGGTATTGTTTATTGTTAAATTTAAGCCCATTTTTTATTTTTGCTGTTGTAAATGCGGTCTTTTGTATTTTTACTTCATTTTTTCCATTTATGATTTCTTTTTACTGGTTATTATTGTGTATATGGGGACTTGATTCCTGTGTGTAACTATATCCTGCTGTTTTACTACATTTTCTTATTTGGAATAGTTTTTCCACTGATTTTTGGGGGGGGGGGTTCAGTTAAATGTATTATTTGCAAATTGATCTAGAGATAGTTCATACACCCATACCCAGTTGTTATGCCTCTAGTCTAATTGCATCGGCTGTACCTATATAATGTTATTCAGTAGTGGAGTCATTTTTCCTGGCTTCAGTGGGAGAGTGTTTAGCTTTTTCCCATTAAGGTGCCATTTTTTTTTAAAACAGCTTATGTATGAGAGATATAATTTATATACTATAACATTTACCCATTGCAACCATTTAGTTTAATCATTTTTTGTTTTAGTAAATTTATAGGGTGGAGCAACCATCCCCATGATGCGGTTATAGAACATTTCGGTCCTTCCAGAAAGTTCCCTTCTGTTCTTGTATAGTGACTTGTAATGTTGACAGGTGTATGAGGATATATTTATGTGTGTGTTTATATGCAAATACATATATTGTATATCTGTATAGGTGTATTTATGTTATTTAAAGAATCACTATTAATTCCTATCCTTTTTTATTTTTAATTTTTAATTCAAATGATGTTTAAAAATTTTCTTTTCAACATACATCGTCAAATCAGCAGACCAAGTTATAGTCTGACTTGTCATAGTGAAAAAGACCTTTCCTTACAATAAAATGTTGAGATAGTACAATAAAACGTTTTTTCTGTGAGAAAAGGAAGATAGCATTTTATATTCTGAAACATTTTGTCCTGTGTTGTTTGTGAAAGAGGATGGCGTTCCCTGTGGACATGCTGGATAATTGCACTCACGAGGAATTGGAAAACTCTGCTGGAGATTATATGTCTGATCTGAGGTGTGGGGACCCTGAGAATCCTGAGCGCTTTTCTCTTCTCAATGTTACGGTAAGATGTTCTGCAGTGATTTTTATCAACCTTTTTGGTTGAATTTATACATGAAAACAGTATCCTTTTATTTTTATCACTTTAAAGTGTTAACTAATCACTTTTGGAATGTGTATTAGTAGACATCAGTAAAATGGATAAATATTGGCTGGTTAGTATAGTAGCATGATCAAGTTTTAAAAAGAAACTCTACAGGTTATTGCTTAATATTTGTGTTGTGCCTTTAAGATTGAGTAGTGAACCAGTTTTGCTAAGACTGGTTATCATTTGAGCTCAAATTTTAACTCAGATTTTTCATTAGATTTGCAACTTGTGATATTAATATATTTTTAAATAAAAAATAAGGACACTAAATCACACATTTTTGCATCACAAATCCTCCCTTTTATAAAATATTAAAATAAAAAATTCAAGTGAGTAAGCTGTGACACGTACTGCAGGGGATTATTAGACTCGGAGTCATTGGGTCCCACGGTGAACTTGATGGTGGGCAGGTGCTCTAACCTCTCTGGCCCTGAGACTTTTCTTCTGGAAAATTATGTTCATTGAGGGGGTTCTTTAAAGAAGTCTGTTCAAGTACCAGTATTTTCTCATTCTCTAAATGGAAATGTTGTCAGTAAACGGGGGGTTGGTGTTAGATTAATGAAGGCAGAAAAATTTTAAACTATTGATTTGTATCTCAAAAATTAGGGAAAAAATTTGGTGTTTGGTGTCTATCTGGTGTCTTTCTTTACAGAATAGAATCTCCCCCAGTAGTCTAAATAACATGATAAATTGTAGTTTTTTTGAATGACTTTGTAGACTGTACAATTCTTCTGTTTTTACTTAGACTTATGGCTAGAGCACAGTAATATTTATTGAAGTAAACATTCCTATTTTTCCGCAAGAAAATAAAATTCCACAAAAGGAAATTCTCATTTACTTTTTTTTGAGATTAGAAATATCTTTTATGAAATGAAGTTATATAATTACCATTAATGTAGGCTAAGTTAATGTTTTGGTAGAATCATGGTGTTTTTGTCCTACATTTTCTAACAGACTTTTCACTGACCTTTAATCAATTGTCATTTCAGATTCCTATTAGCCTATCAAATGTAGGCTTTGTACCTCTTTATGGTGGAGATCAGACGCAGAAAATTCTTGCTCTTTTTTCACCTGAGGACTCACTCACAGGTCTCTCTTTTGCTTAATCCTTAAAATTAAGGAGTTTTTCTCCAGACAATTAAAAGTTTATTAAAAGGTAGCTACATGAAGGAATTTTAAAAAAGAAAACTTGTTTTGGACTGTAAATTTAGGAAAATACAGTTCTTAATTGTTTATAATTAAATGTTTAATGAGTAAAATAAAAATGCTGTAAATGGTGCTACATTGTATGTTTTAAAGCATGGGTGTACTTAAGAGTATCTATATAAACCTTAACAGATAGTGATATTATATACCTTAAGACTTAAGATTAAATGTTAATAATTATTTATTCTATTTTAGCTGTGGCATTTTACCTTGCTGATCAGTGGTGGGCTATTGATGATATTGTGAAAACATCTGTCCCTTCTAGAGAGGGGCTTAAGCAGGTAATAAGATCCTGTAATTTTAAAAGTCTTTCTTAGGCCATTTCATAAGTTTGTTTCCCATAAACAGTGGTAGTTATTGAAGTTATTGGACTCTTTTTTCCATTTTACTGTAACAAGCTTATATTAAACCCTTAGAGTTTCATTTTTCTAAACATATGTGAGAATTGTGGGAGGAGGAATGAATACCTATGTGTTAATTGAAATGTAGTTAGCCATACCAACTTCAGCTTCTGATTTTCTTACTGGGTAGTAAAAAAGCTAGTTTTCTTAGTGTGCAGTTGCTTAGGTTCTCTGTCTCTAGGAGATGCTGACCAGGAACCTTGCTTATCAGCAGGGCCGTTTTGGGAGGATCTCAGCAGCCTACTGCAAAACTTGGTCTTTTTTGTTCTGTCCTGGTCACTGTTCTATCAGATACTTAGAGGAGACATAGATGGTGTGAATATCAATTCTGCAAGCCATAGTGCTCAATGGGAGGCCCAATCTCTGAAAGGCAGAATTAAGAAACAAAAAAGAAAATGAAAATAAGTGGGGATAAATATAAAGTACTATCCGTAGGTTCAAAAAAATAATTACGCCATGTAAACCATGAAGACACACTGAAATAGCAATACACATAAGAAAGAGTGGGCATTAGTTAATTAGAAGTAAATGAATATAAGCAAAAAAGCTAGTTTAAAAGCCTTAAGTTTATTTAGAAAAGCCCTGTTGTCTTAGCAATACCTTCATTGTTTATATCTGTAATATCTGTATACCCATCATGATACAGATATTAGAGATCTGGAGCAATTTTCAAGGAAGAGGACTGGAATGGCAGAAGTACCCCAGATTGCATTAAGATTAGTCTTTCCTTCAATTGTTTAAGCATTGGTACGAAATTTAGGGGATTATTATGGCAATCTTCAGATATCCATGGGCTATGTGGCTCCAGAATATCCAAGTGTATCTTTTGAAATAGATTTTAGCTCAGTATGAGGAAGAATTTTACGCTGATCAGAACTGTTGAAGGTAGGAATGGGTTGTCTTATAAGCTAAAGAGCTTTGTCATTTCATGTGTTGTTTGGTGCTGGAGATTTCCTACTAGGAATGATTTTGAGAGTAGTGCATATGTGGTTAGTGCTTGCTCTTTCCACATACCTTACTAGAGGTATGTGGAAAAACTTTTTTTTTTAAAGGAAACTTTGGAGAAAAGAGTCTTTATGGATAGAACTCTTGTTTTTAGCAGTCAAAGGCCTGCTGAGGAAACCCCACTGTTTGATGTCAGGTCAGAAAGTTGGTAAGGGTTGGGGGTGCTCCTGTGACCATGTAGCCCTGCATGTAAGAAACGAGGCCCAGTTTCTGTTTTGGAATTGCCCCAAGTGTGTTTTCACTAGACTTAACCAGTGCCACTATCATCACTCATCTGGCCTGGCAGGGTGTATGCGTGCGCGCGTGCGCGCGTGCGCATGTGTGTGTGTGTGTGGCAGTTGACAGGCAGGAATGTACTCCTTATAGTTAGACAACAAAAACACAGCTGTTCAATGAACACTTTACCTAGAAAAGATGCGATAGATTCCTTCCCCAGGAGCATTATGGCTTTGCTCGTCAAATGAGGTCATTGTCCTTAAAGTCTTCAGGGGATAGAGAGCATGAAGCCTTTTCTCTCTCTCTCTCTTTTTCTCCCAGTGTGAAGGCTGAAATGGGGTGAAATAGGGTTGAAGAAGAAGGTGTGCTGGAAGCAGCATTTTGGGTGGTTGAGACCCCTTATTTGGGCAGCTGGAAGCAGAAAGAAAACGCTGGTGCTAAAGAGGAGATGCTGGGGATTGGTGCACTGCAAACTCTTTTTGCCTGTTTTAGAATTTTGCTGAGAGCTAGTGTCCATGCATAAAATGGGTGTATAGAAATGGATTGTCATGAGCACGAATGATTAACTTTGTCTCTGTCATAATAAAATGTTTACAGAACAGTTTGAATGCATTCAGAGTTCTTTGAATGCCAGCATGAGGTATGAAGCAGGGAGCAAGGTAAATAGCATTTCTGAATTAATGCATATTATAACCGTTGTGCCTGGTATTTGACTCTCTTTGTAGGTGAGAACTCTTGGGGAGAGAGTGGTTCTGTATGTTCTGAATCGAATTATTTATAGAAAACAGGAAATGGAGAGAAATGAGATCCCATTCCTGTGTCATAGCAGTACTGATTATGCTAAGATTCTGTGGAAGAAAGGAGAGGCCATTGGGTTTTATTCAGTTAAGCCCACAGGTGAGTCTTTAAAAGTTATTTAAACTGTATATAATGGAAACCTTTTCAGACCCCAACTGTATCATTATCACTTTTAAGTGAATCTTGAGTCAAATTGAGGTGATTTTACTTAGTCATTTGGGGAATATTTTCATCCTGTCATTCAGTAAAGGTGAGGATTATTAGTAAGGCCTTTAAAAAATAAAAAATAAATATTTGTCAGAAAGGAAGATGTCTCCATATGTGTGGAGAGAGAGCGCCGCAAATTTATCTGTTTTCTCCTATTGTCCTTCCTTTTATTGAAACCCAGCAGGGATGTCCAACTTGCGGCCCGTTGGCCACATGCAACTCAGGATGGCTGTGAATGCAGCCCAACACAACATGGTAAATTTACTTAAAACACTATGAGATTTTTTGGTGATTACATGTTACAATGTATTTAATGTGTGGCCCATGACAACTTTTCCTCTTCCAGTGTGGCCCAGAGACGCCAAAAGGTTGGACACCCCTGAGAAGTTGTTTACTGTGATTCTGCTGTCAATATTCCTGGCTCCCTTTAAACTCTTGTTTACCTGTGGACCAAATGCATAGCCCTTTCCTGTTTAGTGCTGCTGATTTAGCCTGACGTTAAAGGCAGCTTTGCTAATTACCAGGAAAAACAAAGTACTTGAATATATACTTAGAGAACTCAAACAGCTTTGAAATTGTGACTCTTCTAAAGTTTGGATTTTCTATCCTAAGACCATACTCCTAAGAGACTGGTGCAGCTTCATCTTGTTTTCCATTTTCCTGTTCATTTGATCTCTAGATGTACTGGTGCCACAAAGATCTAACCTGCTTACTCCATGTGTATGAAACACCAAGTAGCAAAGTTGGTCCTGTTCTATACCTTGACCTAAAGACCTTTCACATCAAACGCTCACATTATTTTTCTGTCTTTTTTGCATTTCAGACCTTCCCAACTTAGCCCTTCTGGTCAGATCCATTGTAAAAGATCTTACCAAGTTCACTGCTGGTTTGAACAACAGTTGTGACCAATGTCTTAATCACATAATTAGTATACATTTATGATGAGACTATACATATAGTTAGTAAAAGGAAGGCTACTTTCCCAAGAAAAAAATTGTAATCTAGAGTATAAAATGATTTTGGTGTTTAGTAAATACTTTGGTTCTTTAATAGTCTGTTTTATTGTTGTATAAATTTGAAATAGAATCAATAATTTTTGTAACTACAGAAATATTATTATACGGGGGCAGAATAATACTGTTTGTTAAATGGAAGCTTACTGCTGCATTGCATAAAAGGCAGCACTTGGTTAAAACGTTTTAGTCAGTTTAGGGCTGGGTGTTGTTCAACTTTTTTATGCTTTGATTTATACAAGATAATCCCTAGAGAATTGGAGGCTTTTTCACTTTTCATACTGGTTCCAGGGGAGTTTCCTGTCTGAAACTAGCATAGATGTTTTGAGAACATACCACTTTATACTTTTTTTGTTTAAATCTTGCTTTAGATGAAAGACACACAGTTAAAGGGCATAGCATTCCCTTTTAGTATTTCTGATCAGTATTTGATTCTAGGAGTGTGTTCTTTGTTTTATGTGTCTTTGGAACTTTCCTCTCCTCTTTGAAACCTGGCCTTTCTTTTTGCTTGTTCTGGTAGTTAACTCAATTTTATATCGTGGAACTTCCAGGTGCTTCCAAGTGCTACTTTTCTACCACTTTTAACACCTTAACTTTGCTAATTCAGACTTACATCCTTGCTATATTAATTTTTGTACTTTCCTGCTCTATGCTCTGGCTCTCATCAACCAGATAATAATGGAATTAGGTGTGCTTACACTAGCCTTTGAATCAGTAACAATTAAATTTAGTCTGGAAGTTTTTTGTTTTTTTAAACAAAGGAAACGTAGATATAAAATATTTTGGAAAAATTGTCCAAAACCATACTGAAACACTTTGTGATAGAAGTATTTCTTACGTATTTAGGAAAAAAACCTGTACCAGCAAAAAGATAAAATTTTTTAAAAATAAAGTTCTGGTTGAATGAAAGCCTTATGCAATCAGTTATTTATGATTTTTTAATTAAATAGCAAATCAGGATATAGGAATAATAGTTGGGTTATAAAAATAGCCTTGATGTATGAAAGGAGGCTTTGTTTGTGGGTTAAATCCTACTACAGTGAAAGTCAAGAAACTGTATAAATTCTTTTTTGCCTGAAGAAAGAGATTACTGTGAAGGGCATACTATTTGTTTGTTTTGGGGGTTAGGTAGATGTTGGATTATTAAAAATGTTTTTTATGCTAGGTTATTGTATGATGTCTAGCATAAGGGAGGTCATAGATCGAGTAACATCACTATATCAAAAGATTTTCTGGTCTTGTGTACAGTTATTAAGCAACTTTATCTCTAAAAATAAAAAAACAGGAATAGGATTAATGCTGAACCATGTCTCATTCTGGTAGTAAGTAATAGTCATTTGTGGACACATAAGTGAAAAAAGGTGAGCCCCCAGTTTCATTAAGAGATGTATTTTCGGTAAAATTTTATTTTTTGCTTAATAATTAGTTTTTCAAATGTGGAATATATATGTGTTCTTATTCATTATGTACTATAATTAATTACAATAATAATTCAGAATTTCTTTTGGGTTGATATGTAGGACCTTATGATCACAAGAAATTAAAAAAATTTACATTTATATACAGATACGTTATTACAGAGAATAATGATTGGATCATCAATAAACTTCCAAGTATAGAGATATATTATATAGGATAACATTCTGTAGAATAAATATAATGGAAATAGAAATTCAAGGAGAAAATGGAACAATGAAAAATTTTTAAGTGTTAAAGAATAATTAGTTTACTAGTAAAGAAATAGTTTGTTCAATGGATGATAGTTATAAAATTGGTAATAGTTTTTGGGATCCTTTGATACATTTAAGAGATTGATTTATTGGTTTTTGTTTTTAAGTCAATGTCATTTAGTTGCAAAGGGAAAAATAGTAAATTTACATAGAGAATCTTGACAGGCATCATGTTAACTAACAGACATTATAGTTAACATCACCAGGAATAAGACATTAATATCATGGACCCCAGATCTGTGGTTTACTGAGAAGGGCATAACATGATATCTGTGGTATTTTTGCCCAAAATGCATTACCTCAGTTTTATCATGAGAAAACATTATACAAAGCCATGTTGAAGGTTATTTTACGATATAACTGATCAGTAATCCTGAAAAGAATCAAGATTATGAAAGACAAGGAAAGTTAGAGGAATTATGAAAGGCCAGAAATTAGGGGGACATTAAAATAAATGCATTGTGGAGTCCTGGATTGGATCCTGAAACAGAAAATGGACATCAGTGGAGAAACTGATAAAATTGGCATAAGGTGTGTAGTTTAGTTAATGATATTTTATAAGTATTGATTTCCTGATTTTGGTAACAGTACTTTGTGAGATGTTAACATTAGGGAAGTTGGGTGAAGGATATATGGGAACTTTTTGTATATTTTTGTAATTTCCCTGTGAGTCCAAAATTATAAAAATAAAAAGTTTTTTAAAAAGTTAATATGCTAGAGATTATATCCTTTGTAATTATGGAAACTTAAAATGAAAGTTTTAGATGTTATCATGTGTTTCAAAATTACTTAATAGCTATGTGAGCCAAATAATAATTTCCTTTAAGGTATTTAACTTGACCAAGAAAAAAAACATTTAAAAATTCCAGTATGAGGTGGTATCTCTGGGAGAGGTTTTAGCTACATCATCCCTCTGTGAATCTCATTGTTGGCGATTATCACCAAGTACACAGAGCTTCTAATTAGCTTTTTAATTTCTTTCCTAACTATAAACATCTTAGGGAAAGCCTCGATATGGAAGTTGGAGATCTAAACAAAAAACTATAAAAACATTTTGGAAGAGACAGATAATGCAAACACAAAATAAAACAACTCAATTTGTGGAAGGTGAGAGTAGCCATTGCATTTATGAAATGATATATTAAAAGTTGAGGAAATTGGCCCTGGCTGGTGTAGCTCAGTGGATTGAGCGTGGACCTGCGAACCAGAGTATCACAGTACAATTCCCAGTCAAGGCACATGCCTGGGTTGCAGGCCAGTTCCCAGCAGGGGATGCATGAGAGGCAGCCATACATTGATATTTCTCTCCCTCTCTCCTTCCCTTCCCCTCTAAAAATAAATAAATAAAATTTTTTTAAAAAGTTGAGGAAATTGATCATAAGGAACAACCACCATCACCACAACAATAAACCCATGGAAAATAAGAAAGAAAAGATAAAAATTAGGGGAATAGCCTGAATAACAGATATTTTAGAAGAAGAAAACAGAGAAACTGGAGGGGAAGAAATCAGCAATGAAATAATTTAAAGAGAATTTCTTGGAACTATAGAACAATGTATTTCCATTTTAAAAGGGCCCATTGAACATCCATCACAATGAGTTACAATAGACCAAATTGAGACAGATTATTACAGATTTTCAGATTATTATGAATTTTGTAAGCCTCAGTGAGTAAACAGTTTATACAAAGGATCAATAATCAGAATAATCATATTTCTTAAAAGTAACACTGAGCATGATGTCCAGTGTAAGTCTGTGCTCAAATGATCCATGAAATACAAGATTAAAAGAAGGAAATTTTTAGATAGTTAACTAAAAAATATTTCTCTCTCATGTACCATTTTTCAGGAAGGTAGTAAGTAGACTGTATGCTCTCCTAAAATAAGGAAGTAAATGCAGAAAGGAAGATGACTGATCAGGGAACTGAGGAAAGTAGATCCCAAAACTACGGTGTGTAATAGCTCCAGAGCTCTTCTGTTCAGATTGGTAGTCACTAGCTCTAATTGGCTATATAAATGAAAATGAAAATTAAATAAAATTAAAAATTCAGTTCCTCATACTAGCTACAATAGCCACTTACAATGTGGCTAGTGGCTACCACATTGAACAGTATAGACACAGAACAATTTCATCATTAGAGAAAGTTCTAGACAACATATAGGGGTTTACCTATCTAGATTGTAATAGGTCAGAAAGTTCTGGGACACTGATTCAAGAATATGGAATATGTGATGTACTTGAACTTTTATTAAGATTTACAGTTAAGGGAAATTTGGGGGGATCAGAAGTCAATAATAGTGACAAACCATTATTAAGGCAAATCAAAAAGTAGTGCAGGAAAAGATAAATGATCTGATTACACGACTTATTTGTCAAAAGCATATAAATACATATACATTGATATAAATACTGAAAATTGATCCAATCAGAATTATAAATTACTGTAACAGGGTAATGCTAAGGAGTATGTTTAGGAAATGTGTTTATGGTGGGGATGGGATTAGGGCATGTGAATGTACAGAAGAGCTAAATTATTATTTTCCATACTGGAAATTCAGTTGGTTATGCCTGAAGTGGAAAAACCAAAACTAGTAAGTTATTAAGAGATGTGAAAGAAAAACCAAAAATATCAGTTAAATGATTTCATAGTAGTAGTTTCTGGGGGACGGAGAATATGTTTGTGTGTTTGGATCAGGGAGGCAAAAGACTGCTTTTTTCCTAACAGGTTGTATAGAATTGTGGTACTGTAAACAGTGTACATGTAAAACTTTGATAAAAACACTCTGGCTGGTGTGGCTCAGGGGATTGAGTGCTGGCCTGTGAACCAAGGGGTCGCTGGTTCAGTTCCAAGTCAGAGCACATGCCTGGGGTGCCAGCCAGGTCCCGGGTAGGGGGCGCACAAGGGGCAATCACACATTGTTGTGATTTCTCTCCCACTCTTTCTCTGTCCCTTCCCCCTCTCTAAAAATCAATAAGAATCTTTGAGGAAAAAAATAAAACTGATGAAACAAGCACTGAGCATTTTAAAATATGGAACTAATTCTGGAATCTTATTATTATTGTCTATCACAAAACTAACTGAAATTTATAAATTGTTGTGGGAGCTATTGTGATCAGATCAAGCTGTCAAAAGAGCTGTTCTACAAAACTGCTAGTGGAAAAAAGTTTATACATTATGAAAAACAAAATGAGAAACCCACTTGTTATAATTCATTAGAAGTTTTGTAAATATTTGCCTTATATCAGGAAATGTAAAAATTTGTAGAAAGCAGGTATAACATTTTAATGTAGATAAACTGGGAGAAAAAGACAAAATTGAGGATCTGGCCAGTGTGACTCAGTTGGTTGGGTTTCATCCTGCAAACTGAAAAGTTGCTGGTTCGATTCCTGGTCCAGGTGTGTGCAGGAGGCAACCAATGTTTCTCTCCCACATTGGTGATTGTCTCCCTCCACTCCCCTCTCTCTAGAATCAATAAAAGGAAAATAAAGACAAAATCAAGGATATTATTTTTAGCTGCTATTTTGGAAATGTCTGTTACTATTTAGCTTTAACTGGAACCACCTTGATCCAATTTGAGGACCCATAATTTGGGAAAGCGCAATCTAATTACACCTACTGCAAATCATTTTGTTGACTCACACTGACAAAGGGATTTATGATTAATACTGGGAGACATTTTTTATTGATATTTTTGTAATCTCCATTTGAAATGATTTATAATGGGAGCATTTTTCCCTCTCTTCATTTGCTACTCAGCTCTTCTTGTGACTTTCAGACTATTGTACTGAGTGCTTATCTATGATTTACCCTCCTTTTTTGGATAGGTTACTCACTTTCTGTTCACTAAAAGTCAGATTTCAGGCCCTAACATCATTTTAAGGAAAATGTAACTGATATAAAATGATAAGTATTGCTAGAATAGCTAAAAGCAAAATGTAGCATAAGTTTGTGTTGGAGAAGGATTGAGGTGATATTTTAGGGCCTTGAGTCTGTCTAGGTGTAATTCTTTTTACAGGTAGTGAGTAAAGGCGCAAGGGAGTCCCACGCAGCACTGTGGCTACCTGAAATATGTCATTGGGAAACAAGGTGGCTACTTTGTTTTCTGGTGACGTTCTGGCCATCTGAAAAAACACATGCTTTCTAAATAAGTGTTCTGTTTATTGGGGCAGTAGGGCTGACTCCATGCTCAGTGGAGACACAAAAATGGAGATCATTTCTTCAGGCCTCAAAGCACCAAAAATCTTGTGGGTGACACAGAAAACTGTAATCAGTCAACAACTAATCAAAATTCAATTTGATAAGCACTGTATTTGAGGTTTTAGTACATAGTAGTCATTGAAGAATGGAGCAGTTAATTTTGCCTTGTAGAAGGTGTCATTGAGAAAGTGATATTTTAAAGTGCTGTTGAAGTGTAAGTGGGATATCAGGCAAAGAAGGGAAGGGAAAGGAACATTCTTACTAAATACATGAGTGAAATGTACATATATGAAAGAAATCACAGAGTAGTGAAAGTATATTTGGAAAACCACCCAAAATGAGCTGGTGGGACTAAAGGGTAGAGTTATGGAATGGGAAGAGGGAAGATGGAGGTTTATTGTGAAGGGTCTTAAATGCCATACTAAACTTCAGGATCTTATCTCACTAGTAAGGAGCTATCAACTTCATGTTGAGGTAACATGATTGAATATATTAGGGAGACAATTTTTGTAGCACTTGGTGATGGGTAGGGATATTGTATTCTGAAGTCAATTAAAAGAGCTGTTTTAGGACTCCAGGTAGTAGGGATAGAGAAGGAAACAGATTTGAGGGAGACTTGTGTGTGATATCTCCATTGTCTGTGTGTTGGAGGGGAAAGGGAGTAGCCAGTAATGAGTCTTGAGAATTTTGGCTTGGTGCTTAGGTGGGAAGCTGTTAACTAAGTCTGAGGGGATACAGAAGGAGTGGATTTGGTAATAGGTGAGTTCAGTTTGATGCATGTAAAGTTCAGTGTGCCCATGGGACATATAAGTAGAGATAGTACGTAGTTAGAAATGTAAGTTAGACCACATGGGGGAGGTGTGGACATTTATATAGACCACGGAAGGAAACATTTTTAAAAATGTGGATGAGATCAGTCAAAACTATTGTATAAAGTGAGTATGTGTGTTTGTGAGTATTGGCGTGAGACTGTAAGATACCAAAACCAGCCTGAGGGAACCAAACATGACTGGAGGGAGTCTGCTACCAAAAGGTACTACTTGCTGAAATGTGATCATTAGCTTCTTGAAAGTTAAAAAGGAAGTGTGCTCACTTCCGCAGCACATATACCAGGTTAAAATTTGTTGGCAGATAAAAGAAAGGGAAAAGTTAGTTGAGGCTGCTAGCTGTCTACCAAATGTTTGTGCTTCCTCTTCTATGTTCTAGTTGTTGGCCAGCAGCTACCCAGTCAGATTATATTTTTCTTTTTCTTTTTCTTTAAATTATTTATTTATTTATATTTAGAAGGGAAGGGAAAGAGAGAGGGAAAGAAATATCAATGTATGGTTGCTTCTGCTGTGTCCCCTGCTGGGAACTGGCCTGCAACCTAGCATGTGCCCTGACTGGGAATTGAACCGCGATCCTTTGGTTCACAGGCCTGTGCTCAATCCACTGAGCTACACTAGCCAGGGCAGAGATTATATTTATCTCGTCACTTGTGCAACTGGGTGTGACTGTGTGATTAGTTCTCCCCAAAGTAATGAAGTAGATGATATGTGTGACATCAGGTCAATGTGGTTAAGATGCGTTCCTTTCCCTAATTTGTCTGCTGAATACAAAGGATTCTGAGGGCCTAGGGGATGGGGACACCACAAGATAGAAGGAATCTGAGTTCCTGTTGTAGTTTTTTGCACTTCCATATCAATTTTAGGATTACCTTTTCAATTTCTGCAAAAAATCCACCTGGGATTTTGAATCTGTAGGTGAATTTGGGAAGTATTGACATCTTAACAGTGTTAAGTATTCTGATCCATGAACATGAGATGTTTTTTCATTTATTAAGGTGTTCCTTAATTTCTTTTAACAATGTTTGTAGTTTTCAGTATACCAGTTTTGTGTTTCTTTTGCTAAATTTACTCCTCTAAAAATTTTATTACCTATTTATGTTATTGTAAATGGAATTGTTATCTTAATTTCATTTTCAGATTGTTGGTTGTTGCTGTATAGGAATACAGTTGATTTTGTATATTGATACTGCAACCTAGCTAAACTTCTGTATCAGTTTTGTTAATTTTTAGTGGATTCCTTAAGATTTTCTATGTATAAGGTCATGTCATCTGCGAAAATAATTTTGCTTCTTTCTTTCCAACCTGGTGTCTTCTGTTTTCTTTTCTTGGCTAATTACCCTGGGTAGAACCTCCAATACCATGTTGAATAGAAGTGGTAAGAATGAACATCTTTGTCTTGTTCCTAATCTTGAGGGAAACATCTAGTCTTTCACAATTAAGTGTGTTGTTAGCTATGGGTTTTTTATAGTTCCCTTTATCAGGTTGAGTACATTGAGTATTTTTATCATGAAAGGTGTTGGATTTTATCAAATATTTTTTCATCTATTGAGATGATCATGTGGTTTTTGTTATATTTATGTTTAACCTTAAACATAGAGGATATGTTAAAAAGTGTAGTCACAACAAAAAGATTGCTAAGACATATGTTTCCAATTAGTCCTAATTCAGAGTCCTTAAAAATTAAGAGAACTAATTCACTTCTTTGTCATCATTAAGTAAATAAAAATGAGACTGTAAAGGGAAAAGATGAAGAGGGGTCAGCTACTAAAGTTGGGATTACTTTGTATATTATTAACTATGTACAATTATCAAATACTTTCTCAGTTTGAAAATGCAATAGTTGATTAGTTTTAGAGTTGTACAAGTCTGTAGACAACAGATGCATATTCAAATAAATGGCTCATAAAATGGTCATAGTTATTTGTCCTGTAACAGATTATATTGTTGGCAAACACAAAATACATAGCTCTTCTTATTATCACATGTATACATTACGATGTATCATAGCACTGGAAAGCATTTTACCGTATAATGCACTTTTTGGCCCAAATTTTTGAGAGAAAAATAAGGATGTGCATTATACTTGGGTATAATGATTACATGCCATGGGTATATATAATATTGGGCATTAAACTTCTGTGTATAATGCGTACAAAAACATGGATGTGAATTATACACAGGAGCAGCAAAATATGGTGCAGTATAAAATGTATACATTTCTTAAACATTCCTCGTGATGTAGTGAATGTTGGTATAAGAAACATCCCAACCTGTAGAGAATTATTTTTGTAAGAGTTATTTGAACCAAACTGGTGACAGTGCCGGGAAGCAAGATCTCAACAGAGAATAGTGCTTCCCAGAATGACAGTTTTCAGCTTTTATGCATTTGGGATTCAGGAGGTAATATAAGGAGGCTTAAAAGAAGATGAGAGAAAGGATGGTGGGGATTGGATTTTAGGATAGTTAAGATTATGTGCTCTCTTGATATTGGTTAGGCTCCCAAGGATTCTCAAGATGAAGCATTTCAGAAATACCTGTACAGCCCTGGCTGGTGTGGCTCAGTGGATTGAGTGCTGACCTGCGATCCAAAGGGTTGCTGGTTTGATTCCCAGTCAGGGCATGTCCTTGGGTTGCAGGCCAGGTCTTCAGTAGGGAGTGCTAGAAGAGGCAACCACACATTGATTCTCTCCTTCTTTTTCTTCCTCCCTTCCCCTCTCTAAAAATAAATAAATAAATAAAATGTTTAAAGTATGCATATGTTAGTACCATTGCTGGTGTGGCTCAGTTGGTTGGAGCTTCATCCCATTCACCAAAAGGTTTGGGGTTTGATTCCTGATTAGAGCTTATATGGGAAGCAGCCATTCCATGTTTCTCTTTTATCAGCATTTCTCTCTTTCTAAAATCAATAAACATTTCTGAAAAAAAAGCTATGTTAATGAAGATGCACAAAAACAATGGACATGGCTTGTGTAAGACAAAGATAGACCTTTTGCTAAAGAAGTTGCGTGGCTGGGGTGTAACTACTCACCATGAACTTCTAGTTTGGAATGTATGATCAATCACCCTGTGAAGTTACTTTTGGTTAGTTTTATTATAGCACCTTTTTTTCCCCACTAAAACAACCCAGCCATTTTTAGAAAGACTATTCACTCATGTTTTCTAAAAGTATATACATAAATGGTCTTTTAATGTGAAAAATTGTTGGCTTTCTGTTCTTATGATTGCAGGGAGTGTGTGTACCTCATTTCTTACCCAAAATTACCAACTACCAGTTCTTGATACAATGTTTATAAGAAAGAAATACCGAAGCAAAGATTTTGGGCTTCAGATGCTGGAGGACTTTGTTGATTCCTTTACAGAAGATGCACTTGGTTTGCGGTATCCACTGTCTTCTCTAATGTACACAGGTAAATTGATTAAGTTAAAAATGTTAAATTTGTCTCAGTGTCACTTCGGACTTGTTTCTGCAGAATATTTTAAGTGTGTAAATGTCAGTATTAAGTATATTTTGATTCTTTGGCAGCCTAGGGCTTGGTTTTGCAAATATGCCCTTATCTCACATGTATGACTTTGGGGGGTGTGGTAGCCTTAAAAAAATTGAACTATAATTTATATACCATATAATTCACCCTCTTAAAGTATACAGTTCAGTGGTGGTTAGTGTATTCATAGCTGTATAACCATAACCACTATCTAATTTCAGAACATTCTCATCCCAAAGAAACTGCATCAACTAGCAGTCACTCTCCATTCCTCCATTTCTTTTCTCCCTAACAACCAGTGCTCTGTTTTCTGTCTCTTTGGATTTACCTGTTCTGGACATTTCATATAAATGGATCCGTGTGATTTAATTATATTTAAGCCCTTTGAGTCTAGCTTCTTTCATTCTGCATAAATGTTTTCAAGATTCATCTATGCTACAAGCACTAATCAGGGCTTTATTCATTGTTTGGATATGCCACCTTTTGTTTATCCATCATCAACTGATGGGTTTTCACATTGTTTCTACATTTTAGCCATTGTGAATTATGCTGCTATGAACTTTTGTGTAGTTTCTGTGTGAACATTTCTCTTGCGTTTACTCTATACTTAGATTTGGAATTGTTGGGTCATACGGTGACTCTATGTTTAACATTTTGAGGAATTGCTAAGCTCTTTTCCAAAGCAATCGCACCATTTTACATTCCCATAAGTAATGTATGAAGGTTACAATTTATTCATGTCCCGGCCAACACTAGTTAATTATTATCTGCTTTTTTTTATAACAGTCACCATAGTGGGTGTGAAATGGCCTTTCATAGGCTTGATTTGCATTTTTAAAATATTTTATTTATTTATTTTTAGAGAGAGGAGAACACAGGGAGAGAGACATCAATGTATGGTTGCCGCTCACATGGCCCCCATTGGGGATCTGGCCTGCAACCCAGGCACATGCCCTCACTTGGAATTGAACTGGCAACCCTGTGGTTTGCAACCTGCGCTCAATCCACTGAGCTGCTGCGGCAGCCAGGGCCTTGATTTGTAGTTGATGTTGAACAGCTTTTCATATACCTGTTGGCCATTTGTGCATCTTCTTTGGAGAAGTGTCTAGTTAGATTATTTGGCCATTTTTTTTGTATTGTCTGTGGCAGCTTTTACATTAAAGAAAAAGAAATTTTAGACATACAAAAAGTTACAAAAAATAAGGTAAATGCTTATGTACCACTAGCATATGTACCATCCATGAGAAGTGGATCATTGCCAACGTAGTTACGTAGTTGTACTGCTACCCAGTTAACTTGCCCCCTTCCCTGAAATAAGCACTGTGTTCAATTTGTCATTTTTTCTTTGTGTTTTAGTTTTTATGATTATAATATATGCAAGGTTTTTAATAATTGGAAATGCCTTTTAAAAAATAATGATTTACGTGTTTTGAGTGTATCTCCAGTGCTTTGTATAAAACTTAGAACATTATAGGCACTTAGTTGATAATTGCTGAGATAATGAGTGGTCTCATTTAGAGAAGTTTGGAAGGTCACTCTTACCTGTAGAAGGGTCGGTTTTTATTCATGCATTTCTTACTTTTAATATATATGTATGTATCCTTCAATAATGTAATTTTAAAATATTTAAAAACTTTACATAAATGAAAGGTACTGTATGAATTCTGTAGTTCGCTTTCTTTACTTGTCTTTATGAGATTCATTAATGTGGCTTCACAAAGCTTTATGTTGTTCATTTTGAGTGCTGTTTGGTATTGTAGAGCTATCCCCTATAGAGACGTTTTAAAAACTATTAGTGGATTTATATTTGCCCTTGTATAAAGTCCATGTAATTACTGTTGCTTTAATATAGTAAGATTTAATTCTGGAAGGTAATTTATTTGAACCGTTTTATAAAATACAGTGTACTGTAGGGGAGCTGTATGAAGCTGGCCTGGCAAATGTGACTCAGCTCTGTATGGAAAACCTTTTGCATCTACAGATGCAAAGTGGTGGGCAGGAGCCAGATCTTCAGACCGAGTTTTCCCACGGGAATCGAAATGCATACAGATTATTATGGCTTGCTCTTGCTAAAACTCCCTCACCCTGGTCTAAAGCAACAGATGTATATTGTCTATCTTCAAGATAACTTCCAAAGCCTGTGTGAGTTCTCCCAAGGATAGAGCTAATCAGCTCATTGCCACCCCCTTTGCATGTTATTTTTATTTCCTTGATTGTGCCTAGAACGTAGACAGTAAGTAATGTTCTATGTGAGAGATAATAAATCTTTCTATGATGTAAGACCCCAGGAAAACAATAAAAGCCTGTCTAGGTAAGGGTCGGGGCGCTCCCCTCTTGAGGGAGTGTCTGAGGCATCCAAAGGCACTCTCCCCTTGAGAGAGTAGTTGTGCCTGTTCCCTTTTTCTCCACAGGATTGTTGTCACCTGTGCATTGATTCTCGTCATAAGCCACAACAGGCGGACTCTGCTGGGCAGGGTCTGCCACGGTGTACTATTGATTTTACTCTAACATCAGGTGTTTATTTCCACTAAAAATATATTTTTTAAGCTTCCTCCCTCTTTTTAATACTAAAAATCTAGAAAACAAGAACCGAGTGTGACAACCCCATTTTGAATCATGAGAATAGAATGAACCCTATATACCCTTTGATAACTGAAAATAGGTTTTCCCCTTAAAGTCTAATTATTGCTTTATCGCATTTGGGGAGGAATACAAACACATCCTCACTGCAGGAAGAATCTCTTAAGACTTACTCTTTTCCAAGATTCTAGTGATAGATAAATTGAAAAGCACATGAGTTATGGGTGAATGTCAGCTAATCTGTCTTTGCATAAGGACTTGAGCTCTTTTCTTTCAGTTAGATGGGAGCTTTCCTGGTGTCATTTGTATAATTTTGTGAATACAATTTGAAATGTGAAAATAAAGGAATGTGTTGAGAATAGAAATTTTTAGACTATGTGGCTTTTCCATCATTTTCTGTTTTTTGCTTTTCTCTCTCCTGTGCAATGCTTATTATCTTTGAAAGGCTTAGATTTCCATTTGATTTTCTCATTCAACTTAATGGCTCCTTGGTATTGCTGTATACCCAGAAGTTCTTTGATGACCTTCATTTGTTTCCATGAATATTTTTCAACGGTTTAGGAAAGATAGTAGTGTTTTACATTGTAAGCCCTTTTAAAAATAGAGATAATTTGTTCATTCCAAAAATGGGTAATGGGTGCCAAGTATGATTGATCTCAGCCTAGAGTAGGTGCTTAGCTAACTATGGGAAGTTGATTTACACAGCACTATAGACTGTATACCGAAAGACATGGAATAAATAAGATTTTGTGTTCTATTCATTTGGAGTTTATCCTGGTGTGTACCATGTAAGGTACAGATCCAAGTTTATTTTACCTGACAGATGTCTGGTTGCCATGATATAATTTATTGAATAATTAATTTTTGCATTGAATTGCATTCGTGTTTATATCAGGAGTCAGGAAACCATGGTCCACTGGCCTGTTAACAATTTTAGTAAATACAGTTCTATTGGAACAGAGCCATGCTCATCCACATTTTGTTTGTGGCTTCTTTTGCACTAAAATGTCAGAGTTGGTTAGTTACGATAGTGACCACATGGCCTGCAAGCTTGTATTTATTCTGTCCCTTTAAGAAAAAGTTTGCTAACCCTTAGTCTATTAATATATGATATTGTGTATATTTATATTTCTATAGATCTGGATCACTTAGCTGAGTGATATAAGTGTAGGAGTTCTCTTTTTCTGACTATGACTCTGGCTAGACACGTCTGAATTTGGACTTGCAACTTGAGTCACCGTTTGTTAAGTACTCCCTTTGGACCTCAGACTTATTATGTGGGTAGTCTTTACTGTTTCAGTCATTCTGATTCAGGCAGAGGACTCAGTCTGGCTTGTTGTGTTGGTTTTTCCTCCAACTTCTCCCTTACTAGCAGGTATGAAAACTAAAATCAGAAAACGTGAGAAATAGTTTTAAATATATAGGGAAAAATGAGAGAAGAGTATCTTCATGTCCATTTATCCATTATACAGATGAACGAACACTGGGATTTTACCATGTTTGTTTTCATTTATTTTTAAGGAAAATTAGATAAAACATTGTAGATACAGTTACCGTTCTTTTTTGGCCCCTCCCTAATCCCATTCCCCTTTCTTCTTACTTTCCCAAGATAATTGCATTCCTGCAGTTGGTGTATATCCTTCCTGCCTGTGGTTTTATACTTATGTCTGTGTTCATAAATGCTATAACACATTGTTTTGTGTGCTTTTTTATTTTAAAGCATGTTTTTGTAATTAGTTATACATTAATATAGTTTTTATCATTTTAATCATTTGCAGGTGTACAATTCAATGGCATTAGTTATATTTCTAATACTTATATACCCTTCACTACTATCTGTACCCCAGACTTTTTTATTACTCCCAACATAAACTCTGTAACCTTAAATAATCGCTCCCTGTTTTCCCTTGCCCCCTGTTCTCTGGTAACTTTTGTGCTCTCTGTCTCTGTGACTTTGCATCTTCCAGGTACCTTATATAAGTGGAATCATACAACATTTGCCCTTCAATGTCTGTCTAATTTCACTTAGCATAATATTTAAAGTCCATTCGTGTTGTAGCATATATCAAAATTTCATTCCTTTTTATAGCTGAGTAGATTTTTATTGTGTGCACATCACATTTCATTATTCATTCACCTGTTGATGGATGCATGGGTGTTTTACCTTTCAGCTAATACGAATAATCCTCATATGGACATTGGTGTGCAGATAGCTGTCTGAGCACCTGCTTCCATTTCTTTCGGATGTATTCCTGAGAGTGGAATTGCTGGGTTACAGGGTAATTCTGTGTTTGGCTGTTTTCCACAGGGGCTGCATCATTTTGTTTAATGTGTTTGTAAACTTTACATGAATAATGCTGTTTTGTACATACACTGACATGCTTTTTTACTGACCTTTTTTTATTTTTTAGATTTATCAGTGTCAATATATGTAGCTATAGTTTACCTGTTGTACCTGCTGTATAGTATTTTATGGTATACATATTATGATTTATTCATGTGTACCCTAATGACAGGCACCTAGGTTATACCCCTACCCTAGTTTAGAAACAGTCCTATAATGAACATTATAAATATGTTCTTGTGTATATGTCTCAGTCATTAGGCTATATACCTAGAAGGAGAATTGGATCAATAAAACATGTCTTCTCAACTTTACTAATTGTTGCAGAATTGCTCTGAAACCAGCAGAGTCCCTTTCCCTCACTCTTCTCATGCTTGTTATTTGTTATATTATGGGTGCGAAAGTGGTATCTTGTTTCATCTTATATTTCTTTGGCAGCTATTGAGATTTGAATCATTTATCTGTGTATAGTGACCATCAAGTTTCATTATGTGTGAATTTCTTGTTCATAGCCTCTGCCAATTGTGGGGCGGGGGGATTATTGTTTTTTATTTCAATTTTAGGAATTTTTTATATGAATGGAATACTAATCCCTTGTTTTATTCTGAGTGTCTCCTAATCTGTGTTTTTATGGCATCTTTTTGTTATAAAACTATGAAGTCCAGTGCAACAGCCACTAAAATAAAAGATACCAGTTTAAGATAATTAAAATTAAATGAAATTTAAAATTTAGTTCCTTAGTAGCCACATGTGGCTAGTGACTATTATATTGGATGTAGGATCTTTATCCAGTATGAAGGGTGGATATAGGACCTTTTCATCCTTACAGAAAATTCTGTTGCATAGTCCTGAAGTATTAAACTTTAGCAGTCAGCTTCATTATAATACTTTACTATAAATCATGATTTTTGTATCTTTTATAAGAAATTCTTTAGTACTGTAATGTCCCAGAAGTGTTCTCTTAGGTTTTCTTTTAAACATTTGGCTTTTCATAATAGGTCTTGGAATATATCCAGAATTTACTTTTATGAATGACATTGATGTCAAAGTCAAGATCTGACTTTGCTTTCTGTGTAGATTTTTATTCTCGCATCATTTTTTTTTTGATATTTTATTTATTTATTTTTAGAGAAAGGGGAAGGGAAGGAGAAAGAGTGGGAGAGAAACATCAATGTGTGGTTGCCTTTCATGTGTCCCCTACTGGGGACCTGGCCTGCAACCCAGGCATGTGCCCTGCCTGGGAACTGAACCAGCAACCCTTTGCTTCACAGGCCTGCACTCAGTCCATTGAGCTATACCAGCCAGGGCCTTGCATCATTATTTTAATAGCTTATTCATTTGCTGATGAGATACAATACCTTTTCTGTCATTTGCCAAGTTTTTAGTGTATGTGTGGTTCTTTCCTAGTGTCCTGGTGTTTTAATTTTTCTTCTTCTTTCTCATTTACTTCCTCCTCTTTTTTTCTCTTCCTCTCGTTCTTCCTCTTTACTGCCATTTTCTTATATCAATACCAGGTTGTTTGAATTACTGTGTCTTTATGATTTTTGATATCTATTAGGGTAAAGCCCTCCTTATTTTTTCCTTCAACATTGGCCTTGATATTCTTTTTCGTTTTTCCGAAGAGGAAATGAGATTCAACTTTATTTGAAAAAACAGAAAAAGATTTATGTGTCAAAAGATAGCATAACACCACACCCAAGCAGTGGACTATGAAAATCATTTGTAATGTCATGGCCATTGATAGCTCATAGATCTACCGTGTGAAGAATGCCTACAAATTGAAAAGGCAAATACAAATAGCCCAACTGAAAAGTGGACAAAGGAGATGAAAGGGAACTCATCTCAGTGGAACTTCCCTTTCCACTTTTTTAAACCTTTGTTCTTTCATTTTGAATTTGGAATCAAGTTTTGTAAAGTTCCATTGAAAAAGAAATTCTTTTGGGATTTTGTTTAGGATTGTATCAGTTTACAAAGTAATTTGGAGAGGATTAGTGTTTTTACACTATTGAGTCTAACAGTCCTTTCATTCAATTTTTTAAAATTTAGTGATTTTCTAAAAGTTAAACACAACTTTTATTAAGATTTTTATTTGGTAATGTTAAAGCTTTAATATAGATTTTTATTTAAATGAGACAACTGTATAATTTTCTTTCCTTGAGTTGCCTTTTGTTTTGGTATCAAAGTTATGCTAGCCCATTAAGTAAGTTGGCAGCTTTTCATCTTCTTTCTGTTTTCTAAAGCAATTGATATTTGGGATTTCTAGAAAATTCTAAATGTGTTTTTCAGCTTGCAAACAGTACTCTGAAAAGTATCCAGGAGACCATGAACTCCTGTGGGAAGTTGAGGGTGTTGGACACTGGTGCCAGCGAATACCCATCACCAGAGCATTACAGAGAGAGACACTTAAATTTACAGGTAAGGGTGTTTTTAGTTTTAGCACATGACTTGCTTAAAAATGTCAGTGCCTGAGGACAGTTGTGTCTTACCGTCTAGAGTAGTGGTGAATAGTAATATGATCCGTCTAGTAACAGACCCTGTTTTCTAAAGTATGATTGTTTTTGTTATGTGTTAACAATTGAGTCACTAAGAATAGTCCAGCAGAATGTAACAGTGCAGTAGGAATTGGTGGCTAAGACAAAAACAGAGATTCCCGAAACAGTGTAAAATAAGCACCAGGGGATCAGAGGTAGTCCCTAATCTCATGCATCTGTCCTCAAAGTCACAAAATGTAACTATGTAAGATTCTTTTGAATTGCAAGGTTTAATTATAAGATACTGGTGAAGGGGATACCCCACACCTAGATTTTCAACACCCTTCCATTCAGGGTTCTCTGCAGGGATTTTGTGAAAATCAGACCAATGTTATAATTAAAACCAAATACTAATAGGGTTACAATTTTTAAAATTCTTTTACATACAGCACTTTCTCCAAGTGAAGCTAAAAGACCTATGTCTGGAGAATATGGTCTTGCATCTGTTCCAGAATATGAAGCAAGAACTGAAGAGAGTCAGTCTAGTGAGATGCAGCTAACTGTAGGTACACTGTATGTTTATTGTAGGAGATAATTCTACTGTGTCTTTAAAATAGATTTAGCCAATATTTAATTTTTCAAATGTTACTGTTCATTCAACAGACTTATATAATTTCTACTGTCTTAGTTTTCTGGTATCTTTTAAGTGGTTACTAAGTTTCACATTTGTAAAGGCCCAGCAGTGAACAAATTTATATATGCATCCTTGAGCACATGTAATTATTTCCTTACACAGATAAGTTTCTAGATGTGGAATTAGTAATAGGCCAAAGGTTATGAAGTTATTGTGAGAAGTTTGAAGCTAAGTTCAAATGAGTGTGTGCTAGGCCTTTGTAGAATGAGATGCATTTTGCAAACACTAGGTAGCCTGAAATCAAAAGGGCAGGTTCCATTACTGGACTTATCAGATACTTTCCTAGAATTTATTTGATATTACTTAAAATATGGGCCCATTGATGGGATTTTAGAAGTCTATTTTTATACAGTACTTCATTGTGATGGTACTTATTACAGTCATATTTGTTTTGTTTATGGGTTTCTGAGTGTATTTTTAGCGAGAATTGAGTATGTCTTTGTAAATGCATGTGTATTTCAGAGGTGAGTACTTTGGGGAATTATTTGTTTCTCTTATTTCCTGTTTTAATTAACATGAGTGTTGACTATGTGAATGAAAAAATTTAGAATGTCTTAATAATATTATTTATATTTGTAATATAAATAATAACTATATACTTCGTGTAAGGAATTAGAGTTTTTAAATTTTTTCTACATTTGGAACTTCATATTTTAAAATAAGCCCTAGTTCTGTTATATTGCATTCCACATTCCTCAGTTATACTCAGATTTATTTTAGTTTTGGTGGGATATCATAAAACCAGGGAAAGTAGAAAAATCTACTCTTCCCATACATTCAGTGAGACCAATGGCTTTTTTTAATATTAAGCCAAATAATTTTCAATGTTGCATTTTAGTGAGAATATATTAAAATCACACCATGTTATAAGGTTGGCAGCATAAATTACATTTTGTTCATTTTAGAAATTCATGTTCTTTCTTACTTTTAATATTTTAATAATTCAAGGAAAATATTTTTGCTATGAAGATATTATATCTCTTTTTATCAGTAATGGCTGATAAAAGGTTAGTGGTTTTATTTGTTTATTTTTACTACATGATGTATTGTTTTAGCTTTATTGAGGTATTGATAAATAATTGTATATCTTTGATGTGTACAACTTCACATGTTTTGATACACATATACATTGTGAAATTATTATCACTACATGATTTACTCTTTAGGTGATGGTATTTCTGTTTGCTTTTTCCTGTTTTTGGACATAAAACATTACATGTACTTTGTTTTTTTATACCTTTTACTCACATTTATGTCGTAACCTAGTTGAACTACAGGCTTGTACATAAGGCTTGATTTTTTTTTTTTACCCTTAACAGTTGCTCCCTTGTTTGTGTCCTATAAACCCACCTTGATGTGTGCCTGCCGTGTTGTAAGGTTTCAATAAGCGTATGACTGAATAGCAGTTTATATGATAAAGTATAAACTGCTTTTATGACTGAATAGCAGTTTATATGATAAAGTATAAACTGCTTTATACTTTATACTTTATACTTTATACATGGCAAGTACTGGACATGCAAATTAGGACTCTGTTAAGTGTGGGAAAGGTAGATGGTTCATTATTGGAAACAGATAAATAAACAACTGTACTAAAGGACAATAATTGCCTTAATAGAGCACATAGCAAGTCATTGCAGGTACCTAAAAGGGTGTGAGTAACTTCACCCAGGGACTGGAACTGGTGAAGTAGTAACCAGGCTGAGGTGACTTTTAAAGGGTGGGTGGGAGTTCTGTCCAAGTGTTGCTAGGACATTCCAAAGGATTGCCTGTGCAAAAACACACAGGTGTGAAAGAAAACAGCGTGTTTGATATGGAAGAGTATTTGGTATTGGAGAAGTGGGGGGTTTGTATTCTAGGCAGTGATAAGCCATTACTTTCTTTTTTTAAATAAAGGAGTAGTGCAATTTGTAATTTGGAAGCATCACTGTCATTAGGGTGCAGAGGATTGTAGGGTATCGTGACTAGAGTGAGGGATACCAGTGAGGAGGCCATTAGAACAGTTCATGTTAAAGATGGTAAAGGCCTGAAATAAAGCATCGGCAATACAAATGGCCAGTGCTTTAGTTTTGGGGCAGTTTTGAGAGATTCTTCAAAGTCAAAATTGACGGGCTTTGTGGTTGGTTGATTGATTGAGGGATAGGAAGAACTCTCAGGGTTCTGGTTAGAATGGTTGACTGAACTGTTACTGCCATTAACCAAGGTAGGGAATAATAATGGGAAAAGGTTATGAAATACTACTCAGTTTGGGACAGGTTGGATATGAAATTGGATGGGGTATCCACTGGGGAGATTTTTTATTTGGAATAGAGCTTTGGAAATCAGGAAGGAGGTTGGGGAGATTAAATTGTATGTTTGGATTCATCAGCAGATAAACATTGACGTGAAAGCGGTAGATAAAATTAAAGGGGAAGGGTGTTGACTGAAGAGAAGGTAGCTGAGGACAGAACCCTGGCAGCTCCAGTGTTTACCATTGTAACTTACGAGATGGCTTAATATGTTCTGAGGCTCATTAATAAACTGAGGCCATAACATAGCTTTTTTTATGTTGTAAGTAGGTTTTCTTAATTGGTTAGTACTGAGTGCAAAGAGTGCTATTTTAAAACGTTATAAAATATTTTCTTTGGCACTGAATGAGTAGATCCATAGGAAGAAAAAGTTGAACTAAAACTTGGTTTTAATCTGTATCTCTATTTTAGATTGATTCTCTAAAAGATGCATTTGCAAGTACTTCTGAAGGTAAGAAATTCAGCTGACCTATCAAAGTGTTTGAGACACTTAGAAATAGGGGTGTGTGTTTGAGTATTCCGTAGAGTAAGTGAAGACTTGCGTAGCCCGGAAGTCTAGATGTGAGTTCTAATGCCTCTACTTCCACTGATTTTCTTGTGTGAACAGAGTGAGGTATGGGACCTCTCTTTTCCTCATTTTCTTACCTGTAAAATGGAGGGCAATAACATCTACCTTGTTTACTCCCCAAGATTATTGGGAGAGAATATAAAGGAAAATGCAGAAATACCCTGCAGAGCTGAAGGTAACATGGAAATATGGGGAATGAATATTGACAAAGTTATTTCATAATTTAGAGAAAAATAGTGGCATTGTTTCTAATCTGATGTGAGAGAAAGGAAGTATGTAATTGTGGGGATATGTGAACTAGAATAGTTCTTGCATTTCTGTGTATTTTAATAGGCAACTCTTTGAATGAATAATCAATTAATTGTAGCTTTGCTGTTTTGTTCTCAGGTCACGGTAAGACACCGGTTTCCACTCGTACTCGAAGTAGTCATCTGAAGCGGCCAAAGATTGGAAAGCGGTTTCCGGATTCTGAATTTAGTAGCTCTCAAGGCGAAGACGAAAAGACACCTCAGACTTCCCCTACATCTTCAGTAAACAAGTATTGTTTATTTCACTCCTGTTATTTTGTTTATTCTTATTTTCATACTATTAGTATTTACTATAGGTAAATACTATAAGGTGGAGGCTATTATTATATTGTTTGTGTAACAAATGACCTTGGTATAGGAGTTTGTGTTTGAATTCTTTTACAAGATTATTTTTTTATACTTATCAATGGTGTCACTTTGACAATGTTAAGGGAGAAGTTGCTTATGATGTAATCTCTTAGGTATGAAAAGCCAGGATATTCAATTGATTATCCCAAATGGGTTGTTATCACCAACTTTGAATGTGACAGTAGGTGTAGCTTATAGTAAATGCTGAGCTGTGGTCAATTTTAAAAATGCTCTATTTTACATTATAAATGATTCATTTCACTGGGTTACTGTGTGTAGCATAAATTGGTGATAACCATAAATGGTGCAGTCAGCTCATCTTAATCGGCAGAACACTTGAGTTAAAACTTTATCCTTTATCTCCCTTTGAACCTTAAAAAAAGCAAAATTTTAAATTTTATAGTAAAATTATACTTTTGCCCTACTGGTCCCACAACTGTTCTGGAGTCAGCCATTCATTCATAGCTTTGCCATTTTAGCTGTGAAATTATTTTACTTGGTAGAGAATTCTGTAGCTGTTCTAATTTTGTTATGTAAATAATTTTGCATTTGCAGAGTTGAGTAAGTATATAAATGTTTTATTTTTGTGAAAAAGTAATGGTAAAGCAAATACAAGTAAATACTTAAATCTAGTAATTTGTGAAAAGAATAGTAAGAGTTTAGATAATTATGGTTTTCTCAATGAGCAACATTTTGTTGTAATACCCTTTTTAGAAGAAAAAGTAACAGTGCATTTTACTTATTTTTTAAAAGATTTTGCTTGTTTATTTTTAGAGAAAGGGGAAGAAGAGGGAGAAAGACTGGGAGAGATACACTGATGTGAGAGATGAAACATAGATTGATGCCTCTTGCACACACCCCAACTAGGCCTGCAACCCAGTCATGTGCCCGAACCAGGAATCAAACTAATGACCTTTCACTTTGTAGTCTGATGCTCAACCAAGTGAGCCACACTGGTCAGGGCTGTATTTTAAAATGAACATCTCAGAATGATGTGGTATTTTGTTTGCTTTTCATAAACAAAGCAGACCAGTAAGGGTAAATGCTTGGAATGCTTAGTCAGACACTACAAAGGATATAATTTCATCTTTGCCCTTGAAGAGTGCCTAAGGGTTTCTGATACATGTATCTGTCTGCAACACAGGTTAAGAGCACTGCAAGGTAGAGATTGTGATGGTACAATAATGAAGTACAAAATGCTGTTATAAGTACAGATGTTTATTAGAAACACCTCTGAAAACCTGACTAAAGAGCCAAGTATTAAGATGAATTTGGGAAGAAGGTACAGTGAGAATTCTCCAGGGAGAATTGGGGCCTGAAAATGGGAATAGTAAGTTAGGGATATGTTTGAAAGGCATTTTGAAGGTAGAACTAAACCATGTCATTTATGGTCCAAACTGAGACTTTTGAGAAGGAAAGGGGCATTATAATATGTGAATGCTGGGCTAAAGCTGTAAACTGGACGTTCCCAGGTAAACTAGGATGCATGTTCATTCTAGTAGAATAAGATGTGATAGATATGGTGAGAGTAAAACAAAAGTCTATTTTACGAGATTAAAAAGAGGGGGGTATTATGATTTGAATTGGAGAACAAAGTAGGAAAGCGGATAGATTTGTAAGATGAAGAGATTGGTTTTGGACCTGTAAAATTTGAAGTTGTTGACTGAACAACAAACAGTTGATTCTCTCAAATATTTTTTATTAACAGATTTTTGAAATTCATATTCATCTTTAAAAAAGCAGGTAAGCAAAAATGGTTTTCTTTCATTTTCTAGATTGGAGTCTACTGCACACACATCAGAGAGCTCAGAAGAATTCTTGGAGGAAGAACATGAACAGAGTGTGATTGAATTTGAGGATGGAAGTGGTGATAAAGATGCTCGTTCAGCACCAGAAACCCAGCCACACTTGGAGAAGCAAGATGGTGAAAAGGTTGGAGATCACACACTGAATAAAATGAGTGGAAATAAACTAAATTTTAACTTTTTAAATCATATATTGTTAGATAATTAAATACTTTAGAATTGTAGTAGAAACAGTGTTTAAATGTTAAAAAGCAAGTATCTGTATCAAACAAATTGAGGTACTAGAATTGGGGAAAGGCTAAAGTTACAGGTATACTTTTATATTTCAAAGAGTTTATGAAAGTTTGTCTCACAACAAAGATAAAATAGACATTGTTCAAGTAGTAAGGTACCTCAGTACATTTAAAACATAAATTAATTTTTGGAATTAAACATACTTAAGAAGTGATATAAATGATGTGTACCTTATAGAACCAGTTAGAATGCCTTAAGTTCCATCAGGTATTCAATTTCAATCCTAGCTGATGAATAAATTCTGGGGGTAAAACCTAATTTCATTTTTTTTAAATACTAGAAAATCTGGCTTGATATTTTTTCAGCTCCTTAAGTATTTGCTTCTATCTTCTTTATTCATTTCCTGTCCTTCTCTTCTTTTCCTTTTTTACAGATTTCTTATTTTTGCTTTCATATGTGCTTAAGTTTCTTTAAAAACTCTACCTGTTTGCCCAGTCCAGCCAGTAGCTAAACTAGAGAAACTACATTACCAATTTTACTTTTTTTAACTAAAACCAATTTAGCTTCCTCTACTTTTGAAAGTATATTTTTAAATGGCATTTTTTTCTTTTCTTGTAGAAAATTGGAAAAATAAAGGGCATTTTAAAAAAGATATGGGTTGCTTCTCTATCTCGGTGATTGTAAATAATACTGCAATGAACATATGTGTACATATATTCTTTTGATTTAGTATTTGGGGTTCTTTGGATATATTCTCAGAAGTGGAATTGCTGGGTCATAAAGTCGTTCTATGTTTGATTTTTTAAGGAAACTCCATACTGTTTTCCACAGTGGCCGCACCAATCTGCATTCCTACCTATAGTGCACTAGAGTTCCTTTTCTCCACATCCTCACCAACACTTGTTTGTTGATTACTGATGCTATTCTGACACATGTGAGGTGGTATCTTACTGTAGTTTTGATTTGCATTTCTCTGATGATTAGTGACTCTGAACAATTTTTCTTACATCTGTTAGCTGTTAGTATGTCTTCTTTGGGTAAATATCTATTCAGGCGTTCTGCCCATTTTTAAATTGACTTGTTTGTTTTTCTGGTGTTAAGTGGTCTGAGTTCTTTATAAATTTTGAATATTAACCCCTCATCAGATGTATCATTGGCTAATATCTTTGCTCATGCACTTAGTTTGATGTCCCTATTTGTTTTTCTTTTGTTTTCCTTGCCTGGGGAGATAAAGCAAAAAACATATTGCTAAGGAAAATGAGTGAGATTCTACTGCATATATTTTCTTCCAGGAGTTATATGGTTTGGGGTCTTACATTTAAGTCTGTAATCCATGTTGAGTTTATTCTTGTATATGGTATAAGAACGTGGTGTAGCAACCCAGGTGTCCATGAGTAGGTGAGTGGACAAAAAAGCTGTGATACATTTACACAATGGAATACTACTTGGCCATAAAAAGGAAGGAAATCTTACCTTTTCGAACAGCATGGATAGGCCTAGAGGGTAATGTGGTAAGTGAAATAATTCAGACAGAGAAAGATAAATATCATATGATTGCTCTTATATGTGGAATCTAATGAACAAAATAAACAAAGCTGTGGGCTAAAAGCTGTAAATTGGACTTTCAGTATCATATCACATGGACTTTACTCTGTGTCATGGATACGGAGAACAGACTGGTAGTCATTAGAGGAGAGGGGGTTAGGAGGAGCGGGTGAAAAGGTGAAGGAATTAAGCGGTACCAATTGGTAGTTATGGAGTAGTCACAGAGATGTAGGGTACAGCATAGGAAATACAGTCAGTACTATTGTGAAAAATATGAGTAGGGCCAGGTGGGTACGTGAAGCAGCCGGGGGACCACTCTGTAAAGTATGTGATTTTTAAAACTACTTTGTTGTCATCTGAAACTAATACAGAGTAATACTGAATACAAACTAAAACTGAAAAATTATAAAAAAATACTGGCCAAGATGGAGGTGTAGGTGGAAACACTGTGCCTCCTCGCACAACCAAAATTAAGGACAACAAAGATTTAGAAATGAAAACACAACCAGAACAGACAGAGAATTGAACTGTATGGAAGTCTGATAACCATTCACCTAGACCAGTAAGAGGGGTGGAGTGGGCAGCCAGCGGAGAGGGATCGTGGTGGCTGCCAGTCCTGGGAGCGCAGCCTGGGAATGGGCTGATCATGGTCACACATTTGCGCAGATAAACTAAGCAAAAACAGGCAGCGAGATAGACTGTGCAACCCAGGGCTCCAGCACCGGGAAATAAAGCCTAAAAGCACCGATTGAAAAGGTGCCGGGAGAGACTCCTCATAGGAGAATTCGTTGGGAGACCCACAGGGTCCTAGAACGTACACAAGCCCACCCACTTGGAAACCAGCATCAGAAGAGCCCAGTTTGCTTGTGGGAAACGTCAGAGGGGACTGAAATATGAGAGAGCATGGAAAAAATGCCATTGCTCCCTCTCTGACCCTGCCCCCCAGTCACAACCCAGTATCTTGGTTGACTGGCCCCAGTGAACAGCTAAGCCTCCGCCCCTCCTATGTAATAGGTATGAACAGACCAAAATATTATGGCTCAAACAGAAGAACAAATAAAAATCCCAGAGCCAATGCTTTTAAGCGACCAACCTATCAGATGCACAGTTCAAAATACTGGTGATCAGGATGCTCACAGAACTGGTTGATTCTGGTTGCAAATCAGATGAAAAAATGAAGGCTACACAAAGGGAAATGAAGGAAAATGCACAGGGAACCAATAGTGATGGGAAGAAAACTGGGACTCAAATCAATAGAGTGAATCAGAAGGAAGAAAGAAACAACCAAACAGAAAAGAATGAAGAAACAAGAATTTAAAACAATGAGGAGAGGCTTAGGAACCTTCAGGATATCATTAAATGTTCCAGCATCCGAATTATAGGGGTACCAGAAGGGGAAGAGGAAGAGCAACAAGTGGAAAACTTATTTGAACAAATAATAAAGGAGAACTTCCCCAGTCTGACAAAGAAAATAGACTTCCAGGAAGCTCAAGAGAGTCCCAAAGAAAGTGGACCAAAAAAGGAACACACAGAGACACTTCATCATCAAGTTACCCAAGATTAAATATAAAGAGAGAATTCTACAATCAGCAAGAGATAAAGGGACAGTCACCTACAAAGGAGTTCCCATCAGACTATCAGCTGATTTCTCAAAAGAAACCTTCCAGGCAAGAAGGGGCTGGCAAGAAGTATTCCAAGTCATGAAATCCAAAGCCCTACATCCAAGATTGCTCTATCCAGCAAAGCTATCATTTAGAATGGAAGGGCAAATAAAGTGCTTCTCAGATAAGGTCAAATTAAAGGAGTTCATCATCACCAAGCCCTTATTATATGAAATGCTAAAGGGACTTATATAAGAAAAAGAAGATAAAAAATATGGACAATGAAAGGCCAGCAAATGCATAGTTATTAACAACCACACCTAAAACAAAAGCAAACTAAGGACAGCTAGATCAGGAGCGGAACCATAGAAATGGAGATCACATGGAGGGTTAGCAACAGGGGAGTGGGAGAAGGAGAAGAGGGGAGAAGGTACAGAGAATAAGTAGCATAGACAGTAGGTAGAAAATAGATGGGGGGGAGGACAAGAATAGTATGGGAAATATAGAATCTAAAGAATTTGAGACACGTGGACATAAACTTAAAGGGGAAATGGTGGGGGAGGTGGGAAATAAAGGGGGGAACTAGGACAACTGTAATGGCGTAATCAATAAAATACATTATAAAAAAATAAAACATTGAGTCAGCAAAATAAAAAATAATTTATGTGTACATAGATGGTTATAGGCATATATGTTTATTTGTCTTTTAAAAACATAATAGTATACTGCACATACTTCATGTAACTGGTTTTGTTTGCCCAGCAGTACATTGAGCGCATCCTGTTGTAGGTTACCAATGACACATTCCTTCAATTCCAGTGGATTTCCTCACCTAGACTGGCCTTTTCCTTAAGATTCTCTGGTCCCTGGCTTATAACACTCCTGTATTTTGGTTTCTTGGTTTTTCTATCTTTGAAGTTTTGTTTAAGTTTTATTTGTTTATTCTTTTTGACTTCTCCCCTCCCCCCCCCCCCTTATTTGTGGACATTCTAAAAGACAGTTCTTTCTGCTCTTTATTTATATGTTCTCTCTTTTGAAAGTGCATCCAGCCTACTGGCTCAATAAAGGGATGACCAATAACTCTAGACTTTCAGTATTTATTCAGAGTATAGTCTCATAATGCTACCTGCCCTCTCAATATTTCTGTTCAGATAAATGTCTTTTTTCATCCTAAATTCAATATAATCTCTGGTCTTTTCACTTGTATATTGAGCCTTTTTTCTGCTTTCATTCTCCTCCAAACAAAAACTGGCTGGACTGAGTTTTTCTCTTCTGTTCTTTCTTACTTTTAGTCACCAAAATTCTGTTTGTTTAAGCTTTTCTCTATCTTTCTCATTTACTTTCTTAACCTTTTTTTAAAAACATTTCTCTTACCCTAGTTGGTCCTTTTATGAGTTTTATTGTGATTACCTTCTGTGTGCAAGCTATTTATACTATCTGGTCAGATTAATTTTTCCAAGTCCCTGATTTCAATTTCCCTATGGAAAGGGTTATTTATATGATTTCAGGGGTTCTATATAATCCAGCCAAATCTATTTCTGAGCATTTGTGTACATAATTTTTCTTATTTTTAAAATGGTAATAAAATGCCCTCCATTATAATGTCACTAGGATTAGAAGTATTAAACATTAAATAGAAGTGTTGTAAATTGATAAACACTGGAAGAAGTTTTGCAGGAATTGGCACTTGTGTTATCAGATTACTTTTCTATATTTTAATATACTTTAAGGAGCAGGACTGGTCAAAAATGGCCGTGGGTTGATTTGACAATGAACTGAGATTGAGGGCTTGCTCTTCCTGAAAGAAACTGTAGGCAGATTTAGCTCACACAAGGTTGCTAGTGTTTCTTCTCTCTGGCGGGGAAACTGTAACTTCCCACAGGCCCCAAAGATAGCAAGTGCTGGACAGCTAGTGTTCTGTAAAGAGGTAGCACCACACCTAGACTCTCTCTGATACTTTATTACTGAAAAGGTTCCTCCCATGATTGCCCTATAAGAAGAGGGAGCAAGAAGGGGCAGGGTCTCATTTACTGAATCTCAGTCCCACACTGTGTTCACTGTGCATCTGGGTCCTGTCCCCTCTCTCCATGAGAACAGGGGGAGCTTGAAGGCACTTAAGGATTTTCTTTTACTGACCCTGCCTCGTAAGTTTCCCCTTTCCCGCAGCAAGACTGTTCTCTAAACCCTGCCCTCTAATGCGGTAGAATGTGTCTTGAGTCCTGGTGTGTGACAGATAGGTACTGAGAATGGATCCACCTTGCGTGACAAACAAGTTAGTCTGTAATTGTGTCCTGACTTATTTTTTTTCTCCCAATGGTGTAGGAATCTGAATTAGAGCCTATGAATGGTGAGATAATGGATGATAGTCTTAAGACCTCTCTTATAACTGAAGAGGAAGACTCCACTAGTGAAGTTTTAGATGAAGAATTAAAATTGCAGTCTTTTAATTCCAGTGAAGACTCTACAAATCTTGTTCCACTGATGGTAGAATCTTCAAAACCCTCTGAGGCTATTGCACAGGAAAAGGTAAGAGGGAAGTAACCTAAATTTTTTTTTAAAATATTTATTTATTTATCTTTAGAGGGGAAGGGAAGGAGGGAGGAAGAGAAACATCAATGTATGGTTGCTTCTGGTGCATCCCCTGCTGGGAACTGGCCCCTGCCGGGAACTGGCCTGCAACCCAGGCATGTTGCCCTGACTGGGAATCGAACCGCGATCATCTGGTTCGCAGGCTCGCGCTTAATCCACTGAGCTACACCAGCCAGGGCTAAATTTTTATAGTTAATATATTCCAGTGTTGGTGACATTGGAGGGGGCAGTGTAGCATGTGTTTTCCTCCACCTTAACATGCACAGTCCTTTAGGAAAATTAAATTTTAGACTAGAGTTTACAATGTGCAATCAGTAATATTCCTTAAATTCAAATCTTTGTAACCTTATTATTCTTACTAAATGAGTTTTATTTTGTAGAGAGAAGATTAGAAAAATGGATAAAAAGTATTTACCAACTGTCTGAATACCTACTGCTTACACAGTCATTTGAATTTGTTTTAATTCGGGAGACAAATTAGATTAGTTGAAAAAACTTGATGGAATATTTTTAAAGAAATTTGAATTTTTATTTTGAATATTTCAATTTAAGGCAAAAATCTATTGTATCGCATTATTTTATTAGCACCTTACATAAATAAGTGAATAAAATTTCCATTGCCCATACTGGTCATCTAACTAACTAAACCGCAGTCAAAAACTTAGTCAGGTGACACAGTGTCAAGTCCCAAGAGTCTCTTGGTTCTGGCTCCAGTAACACCAAGAAGGTAAAAACTTTTGAGTTGAATCATGACTTTGAAGAATCTTTTTTTAAGAGTTCTATTTATTTATTTATTTATTTTTGTTTCGTTGTTTTATTTTTCTTAAAATTGCTCTCTTGTTTCTTCTTTTTTAAAAAATTTATTTAATTATTTTTCAAGTACAGTTTTCTGTCTATTCTTCCCATTCTGAAGAATCTTGATATGAAGATTAAAATATTTTAAGTACTTTCTGAGGTAAAATTATTCCTTTTTATTATATCTTTAAAACAAGAACTTAATGTATCCAAATTATCAAAAAGACAGTTTTGAAGAAATTGAGCTGTATTCAGAATATGTACACAATTAACTATAGTAATGAGTAATGATTAAAATGTAGTTCATTGTCGTTACATACTAGTCTCTGAAAATAATTTGTGTAAGAACTATATTGCAAAAGTTTGTTCACCAGGTCTTTCATTTTTAGGCCTCGAATGTAACTGACTCCGAAGTGTTGCTAGAGGAAGGTCCATCTGATGAGAAGGGGCACACAGAAGAGAAACTGCCTCTAGTTTCAAGAAAGAAGGCACATTTTGGAAGTTTAGACAATATTGCTACTATCCCAAATGAAGAACGATCTGACAGTGGTTTTCCAAACTCTGTAATAGCTGAGTTGTCTGAAGAATCAATCTCTGAAAATTTATCACCCAACACTACTTCCTCATTGGAAGACCAGGGTGAAGAGGGGGTACCTGAACCCCAGGAAACGTCTACTGCTCTTCCTCAGAGTTCTTTGATAGAAGTTGAACTTGAAGATGTGCCATTTTCGCAGAATGCAGGACAGAAGAACCAGTCAGAGGAGCAATCTGAAGCATCTTCTGAGCAACTGGATCAGTTTACACAGTCAGCAGAAAAAACTGTGGATAGCAGCTCAGAGGAAATAGAAGTGGAAGTACCTGTTGTAGACAGGCGGAATTTAAGGAGAAAGGCCAAAGGGCATAAAGGACCTGGTAAGAAGAAAGCCAAGCTCGCCTGAATGAAGAAATGCAGATGATAAATCCTCTTCTTTGTAACGTAATTGTTTTTAAAATATGGTAATAAATAGCACGGGGCACAGGACAAAAATTCCAAAATCTAAATTTGAGCTTATTTATGATGCAGTTTTTCTCTCCCCCTTAGGACCTAGGATTCACATTGTTTTTAATTTTTCAGGCTATTTTGTGTAAATAGTTTTTTATTTTTATTAATCATGTTTCAATTTTCGGAAACCAGATCATACTATATTTTCTTTAGTAGTTGGGGACATCCAATCATTAATATTTCAGGAAATGTAAATTAGAAAACTGAAGGTGTAGTAGACTTTACATTACTTTGGCGGATCACAGAAATCTTTTACACTAAGGGTTTTAAATAGTAAATTTGATGAGGGTTCTAGAAGTTTTAGCTTAAATATCAAACTAATCAGCATTTTTACAATATAGGCATGCTTAAACAAAAATGTCAGTAAGTTAGAATAAATAATAATTTCAGCTAAATGAGAGCACAAATTACAGAAATTTATGGTCAAAGGTTTATGAGGGTGGTATTTTGGCCTCTCAGTTCAATGTTGTATGGATAGAGTTTTTTCCTTTGACTTCAATGTCTGAATAGGTACAGACTTTCCAACTCACTCCGTACTACAGCTAGTATTAACAGTACTGCTAGGGATTTAACTCTGGCATGTAGGTACTAATATAATTACTTAAATTTTTTGTTCAAAGTTGGGGACTATACTTTTGTCCTCACCCAGCGAACATGGATACTTCAGAAATATGAGAACCCTTCCTAAGACTTCTCTTTAATCCTGCCACTGCCTTTATTCTAGAATCTTATTTATATCCCCCCTCAGCTTTCATCCACTTTCCTAACACATGGAGTGTGATTCCTGTCAAAAGATCTTCCTGCCGCCTGCCAACTCATGCCCTTGGCATCCATTTCTGGGTAGGTATGAGACTGCGCCCCACGATCTCGAGCTAGATGGCAGGAGTACAGCTGCCCTAAAGACCTGCGGGCTTAAATCATGTTTGAGGCTTTGGTTGTCCCTTTGGTCTTGCTTACTCTTAATTTGTTATGAGGCCAGGTTACAAGCCAGCCTGTTAATCATGTTGCCATAGCAAAGGCCTTTGCCTAGGAAAAGGTAAAAAAAAAATCCCTCAATTGTTAATTTTTGTAATTTATTTAGAAATGAACAAAATGGTTGTTCTTAGAATCCAAAGAGAATCTCAAAACAATACTATTCTTTTAAGTATTATGTATACTCAGATGTGTATTTAAGGTGAAGAATGCTTTGAGACTATTTAGATTGTTTGTAAAACAACCTTGGTCCTTAATGAAAAAAAATGTACTAGGACTTTTTGTCATTATTTGAAGTGTTGGGGATTAATGTTGAGTTTTTTAGTCCACAGTCAGGTAATGTCATTAAATTTTATTTTGAGATGATGGTATTTTAGGAATTTCTACATTAAAATCTTTTAAGCAGGCAAAATAGCAAACACCCCTATTTGCTGTAAAATATTGAGTACTTGTATCCCCAAGTTTTCTTTAATTATTGCTTGAGGTTAAGCCAGATTTCATGCTAAATGAAAATTATAGCACTTTGGCTGTTTGTTTTCTCAAAAAAAAAGGTATATAAGTGAAAGAAAAAGTATGAGTAATACTGGTTATCAAATGTTTATGCTATCTTATACATTTGTTAAAATCACAAATAGGAAAATGAAGATTAAGATTTAGTAGGTTCTTGTTCTTAAACTTTTCATTTTTATTATAACATAAAAATCTAACATTTTACTTTCTTATTTGGATTATTCATTTTCTTTAAAAGGGTCTAATTTAGGAAGATTGAGCTCACTGACAATGTTTGATGTGTGAATATAATTGAGTTTACAAAAAAATGTTTAGTAATTCATATTTGATTGCTAAGGACTAACAGTACAAACTTGTTAAACATTTTTGGTTTATTCTTGAAAAAGAAGTGCATTTTAAGCAATTTCAAAGCTTTTTTTCAGCACTCAAGAAAACTTGTTAAATATTATAACAGAAAATGTCATTTTGGCATTTATAGAGAGATGGTAAAGTTGGGTCATATGGAAAAACCTGACTTTCACATTCAGTGACTTGTTCATTTTCAGGAAATGATTTCTATAGTCAGTGAGGATAGAATTTATATGAAAATACATCCTCAACAATGAAACGAAATTTCATCAGAATACTTAGTTTTTGGGAGCACATTAGAAAAATTTTCAAAATTAGAGGACAGAAATCTGGTTTCAGCCAGCTAGTCTAGTTGCTAAGTGTTCAGTCACATCCTGTAGTCCTTTGTGAGCTGTTTTCTGTTTAGAAGTCTTATTCGTGGAGAAAGGTCACTTCAGTTTGTGTAAATACGTATATATTTCCTTGTGTAATATAAAGCAGACAGTTATCAAAATTTTAGTTGTACTTTTAAGTTTATTAAAGTGCTAGACATCACAGAAATAAGTATATTTAAGAATTTATTATAAAGCTCCTCTACAATTTTAAAGGTGAAAGGGTCTGTTGTGATTTTATATAAAATCAAATAGCATGAGAGAACATCAGTCATCTGCTTAAATCGTGTCTATATTCATGATGTTTCCATTAAGTACAGAATTTCACAGGAAGAATAACAACTACTAGTGATTAACGGTTCGCTTTTTGATGACCACCAGAACACTACACTAACTAAAATGGTTTCAGTGACTTTAGAAACATTATTGGAAGTGTATGATTGCAGTCAATGGAGCAGTTACCAAGTGTCTCATATTTGCTCTTATGTTCTGCTTCACCCTTAGGGATTACCTTCTAAAATTTGGTCACACCAGCAAACTGAAACAGATTCTTAATGTGTAAATAAGGAATTTATACTAACATTGCTCATCTGTGTAACAGTTTTACAATTTCTGCCTTGTTATGTCCACTAACTTCAGTAATGTGTTTAAGCTGTTATCCAGTATTTTATGGGTGTGATTAGTTATGCTTCTGTTTGAGTATTTACTATCAGACTTTCTTTGTACAATATAGTTTGTTTATTTTTGGTTCTAAAAAATAAGCAGACCTTAGTTCTGTAGTATCAAGTGCTTACTTTTAGTTGATGTTTTGCTTTCACCTTTCAAAACCTAAGTTATTTACACATTCCCCATTTCTATTACTGGGAAAAATCATTTGTTAAAATCTAATTGTGAGAAAGGTTCAGCTTCTGTTACCCTGAAGTAATTGTATTATTCTACTTGATAGTCATTCCCAAGGAACTAGCCTAGCCTTTCTTTTCCTAAGTGTCTGTATTCTAAGACTTACAGTTTATAGAACTTAGAAAAGGTTATTATTCAGAATAGCAAGTCTTACTGAAGTACTCGTTTGTTTTCTTGATAGTTTTTTTTCTTTTTTTAAGTTTAAAAGTAGTAATTAAACCTATATTTTATGATTGTTTCCTGGTCTGTGTTTTGAAATTCTTTTCTTTTCCATAATTTCACTGAAGATGTGTTTAGATACCTAATTTGTTTAGACATTAAAATGATTGTTAAAGGCACAATCACACTGTTGTACCTTTAAGACAGACTTTAAAAAATAAACCAAATTTTAAAACAATTATAGATTAATAAGACACCCTAAAGTTCAAAGTCACAAACATATAATTCATATCGCAAAAGTGCTTTGACTTAGTTATAATGCTAACATTACCTTTTTTATGTTATATGTGACTATCAATATATTTCCCTTTAAGGATCATTCTTCCTGAAATTCAACAAATTTTTCCAGTTCTGAAAATATACTGCCTTAAGTTTAGTGAACATTTTGGTGTTTTTTTCATGTTTCAAGTAGAAAACAGTTCTAAGTAGGTATTACTACTATAAATGATGGAAGAAAAATGTTCAAAATACTAAGTTCTTCTAAATATGATTTAATGTAATGTACCTTTTTCTCGTATACCTTTAATGTGAATACTTTATATATAAATGTAACAAATATTACCAAGTGTGTTAATGCTACAGTTCTTAGGATTAATGATGAATAATGAGGTGAGGTTATACATACAACAGACTTACAGTCTAGACCACATGCTAAGGTGCACTCTTAGGATAGAAGGTATTTTCAATGACACTGGCTTTTCCAGAAATGGCAGATACTGATGAAGCAGAATATTGCTTAAACTGCTTTTTTAAAAAAAATCATTTAATAGCTAAATGATAAATAGCCCAAAACAAATATCAATTTGTAAAACTGGGACATTTTAATGTTCTTTACAATAAAATAGTTCTCCTGATGATTGCAGACATGTAAACCACTGTAATAACTGAAATATGCAGAAACATCATGGTCCTGTTTTCCTGACTGATGCATAGTCTCCCAATAATTACAGGAGCTACTTGTATGAAACTGCTGTCAAACCAGTAAGACTGCATTTATACATCCATCATTTTCAGGATTGTTGGTAACCTGGGCATATTTTCCTGAGGAAACAAAATGGAGAAAGACAGGGATATTAGCTAATAAAAATTTTAAAGAATAAAACCTTTGTCCCCTATATTTCTAATTTATCACTTAAGAGTTATAAACATATTCTTCCCTTTCTAAGAATAATAAAGTTTAGACATATCTGGGCACTAAAAGCAAAAAATAGGAAAATGAGGGGAAAAAATTTGTAATCACTACATGACACATTTTAGTTTTTAAATAGTGTGGTTGTTTGATGTATGCTCTCTTCCCTCACTCATGGTTAATTTACTGTATATTCTTCCACTATTTTTTAGTTATAAGCACATCTCTGCATTTGCTTCCCTCATAATTAATGCTTTAAATAAACAGCATCAAAATCTAGCAACGCAGCACACTGCATAGCTCAAACCAATGAGCTAAATTAAAATTAATTATATTCAAAACCACTTTTTTCTACAAAAAGTATTCTAAAAGTTTAAATCTGATTTATACCAAGTTTTAACTTACCTAGCTCTTGTGCATTAAGATTTGCTGGGTACTTTATGTCAACTTGAACACTTTTATTTTCAGGATTAGAAGAGTAATACCCCCATACAAAAAAATTTACTTACCCCAAATAACCTTGCCTCCTTGGGTCACAAGGCCCAACTCGCTTACGTTCACCTCAATGACAGTACCTTTGGTAATAACCCCCAAAGTTGTATAAAGTGGGGATGAGGGATTCTTCTTTACACCAAGTATTGGCAGGCAAAAGGTGGCTTTCAGTTCAGGATGTGTTACATGGGCCTTCTTGAAACGTAAACCCTAGTCAGTCAAACACAAGAATGTTAAAAGAGTCCAAATTGTTAACTCTACGAGTAATAATTTTTTTGTTTCTGCTTTTCTTTTCCCAAAAGCCTCAAAAGGAAAACAAAAAAATAAACCAAAAACATGTATTAATGTAAACTCTGAAGGCATCAAATAAAAAATACTTAACTAAAAATCTGAGTTACAGGATAAATATAATTCCCCCTATTTAAAAACAACAACAAAACTAGGATTAGCAGGTTAAAGGACTTGTTCCCAGGTTACGTGGTGTGTGGATGGAATCAAACTTTAAACATGATGATTCCAAGTCCCTATACCTCATATAACTTCCATGATAAGAAAGCAAGCAGGCGGTCAGCTTTCTTTACACTAATGGTAACACTGGTCATGGACTGGAAGATTCCAGAGGAGTCTATTACAAGTGACCACAGACACCTAGTAACCCAGATATGGTCTTTGGAGTATAGCACATTACGAAACCACAACACTTTGCAGTCTCTTAAGTATGATAATTACCTATACATAGCGGGCAAAAGATACTAAATCAGGTTCTTAGTAATGCAGTCATTAATCAAGATGGTAAGAAAACCGCACCATTCAGAATGCCATCTGATTAATTCGCATTAAGATATTCACTAAGATATATATATGTATCTTCCCAGCTACTGAAAGCCAAGAAGAGCCGGTCAGGTATACACTGTCCCTGTAGAACTGATAAAGCTAGCAACCTGTAAATGATTATGAATATGAAATCAAAACAAGGGGAGTCCATGATGTAATCTAGTGATGGGTGGACATTTCCTGTAAATAACCATACACTGAACATTTTAGGCTTTGCAGGCCATATGGTCTCTTGAAACTACTCAAACTGTGCATGAAAAATACTGCCAGGGACAATATGTAAATGAACACGCATGGCTGTGTTCCATAGAACTTTACTTACAGAGATAAGCTGTTTTAATTCATTAAAAATTTATTTAGGTTGAGAGCCTGAGTAACACTGCCAATTTTCTAATTCTTTGTTTCTCTAAGCAGGCTGGATATCCAGTTAGAAGAACAATTCAGTCTGTTTAAAGGATTTTGCAAAAATGTATCTTAAATTATATTGGGGGGACACTGGTTTTGACCATTGCTGCTGTCAATATCAACAGAGAGTAAAGCCCCACTTTCACATTAAATTCTTTCTTTGCAATGATTACATACTGAATGTTTTCAAAAGCACTGCTATTTTCCTTCTTGAACCAGCATTGACTTGAACAAAGTCCTATTTAAGTTTTAAATCTTCTCAGACAAGTAAGTCATTAGGCACTTGTATAGTAGAACATCTGTATAGTAGAATACTTACTGAATGAGTAAAATGACTTCATTTGGAACATAAGGATTCTAATACATCATTTTTAAAAGTCAAGATTTACTGACAGGGTAATGAAAATTATTTTTCATCTCAAATCACTTATGAAGGTGAAGACAAGATTTTTGACGATATGGAAAAGTCCTAAGTAATACCTACCACTAACTTAAAATACCAAAAGTAGCCTGAAAATGTCTTTCGACCTGTTCTTCGTATCAATATAGGAATTCCAGGAAATTAAAAGGTACTTTATCTTATTTAACAAAGGAAGTAATATTTAAGCCACTGTGCTCTTGCAAAGGACTTACCATTGGCCTAATGAATCTTTCATATTTAGGTGGTTTTCGAGTAAAGCCATCTCCAACAAAACACACTTTAGTAACCATCCTCTTCCATGCTTTTTTCTTTCTCTTTCCTGTTCGAATAACTTTTAATACCTCTGTTTCTCCCTGGGCACGGACTTTAGGCAGAGGGACTTCCCATTTTCCCTAAAAATAGACCAGTTAAAATTTATATTGTTAGTAAAAGACAATGAACACTTCAGGTCAAGATGGAGGCTGAGATAGACACACCTCGCCTCCCCACACAACCACAGACTTTACAACTAGTCCTCAAAACAAATAACACCCAGAACCATCAGAAAATTGAGCAGTACAGAAATCAGACAACCAAGGATTTAAAGCCACATTCATCCATAGGTAGGAGGGGTGGAGATGTGGTTTGGAGTGGTAGCAGAACAGGCAGTCTCTGTCACACACACGCGCGCGCGCGCGCGCTAGGTAAAAATCAGAAGGGATACCTAGGCAGTGAGCTACCCCAGCCCTACGCCAGACGGCACAGCCCAGGCTTCCAGTTCCAGGAAGACAAATCCCTGTAACTTCTGGCTATAAAAACCAGTGGGGGGTGGAAGAAAACGCCAGATTTTCAGGAGACACTGCTTAAAGGACCCACATAGACCTAGAACACATGCAGACCCAGTCCCTCTGGAATTCACCAGGGCAACAGTTGGAAGGGCACCAGTCGCTTATAGGGGGTGTAAATGAAATGACTGGAAACGGTAAGTGCCAGGCAAACCTTCAGAAGCCAGGAAGCAGCAGTCCCCTTTCCAAGCCCTCCCCGCACACAGCCACAAAGTGGTAAAGCAGGTTGCCCTGCCTTGGCAATTACCTAAGGCTCCACCCCACACAGTTTACAGGTGTCTGTTCTACAACAGGCCACACTACTAAGACAGGAAGTCAAAGAACCCTATCTTACACACAAAACACAAGGCTGCCAATTTGAGGAGACAAAGAAATAAGGCCCAAATGAAAGAACAGAACAAAGCCCCAGAAAACAAAAGATAACCAACCTATCAGATGCAGAGTTCAAAACACTGATTATCATGATGCTCAAGGAACTCACTGAGTACAGCAACAACACAAACCCCAGAAGAAAAGGTTACACTAAGTGAAATAAAAGTCTACAGGGAACCAACAATGGAGGGGATGAAGCTGAGATTCAAATCAACGAGTTGGAAAAAAAGCATTCAACCAGAACAATGAGAAGAAAAAAAAGAATTAAAATTTGAGTATAGTATAAGGAGCCCCTGAGACATTTCCAAAAACACCAACATCCAAATCATAGGGATGCCAGAAGGAGAAGAGGAAGAGCAAACAACTGAGAACTTATTTGAAAAAAATAAAGAAAATTTCCCTAATTTGGTTAAGGAAATAGGCACACAAGTCCAGGAAGCGCAGAGAATCCGAAAAAAGTTGGACCCAAAGAGGAACACACCAAGACACATTATAATTAAAATGCCAAAGGTTAAAGATCAAGAATCTTAAAAACAGTAAGAAAAAAAGAAGTTACCTACAAAGGAGTTCCCATAAGACTGTCAGCTGATTTCTCAAACTTTGCAAGCAAGGACTGGAAGAAGTTTCAAAGTAATGAAAAGCAAGAACCTATAACCTACATTATATCCAGCGAAGCTATCATTTAGAATTGAAGAGCAGGTGAAGTGCTCCCCAGACAAGGTAAAGTTAAAGGAGTTCATCATCACCAAGCCATTATTACATGAAATATTAAAGGGACTTATTTAAGAAAAAGATCAAACTATGAACATTAATAGGGCACCAAATTCACAACTATCAACAACTAAATCTAAAAAGACAACCAAACAACCAGAACAGGAATAGAATCATAGATATGGAGATCATCTGGAGGGTTATCAGTGGGGAGGGAGAAGGAGAATGGGGAAAAAGGCACAGGGATTAAGCATAATCGATAGAAGACAGATGGGGGGATGTTGAGAATAGTAGAGGAAATGGAGAAGCCAAAAAACTTACATGCACAACCCAAGGACATGAACTAAGGGGGGGATGTGTTGCTGGAGGGAATGGTGGTACCAGGCAGAGGGGGCAAAGGGGAAAATTGGGACAACTGTAATAGCATATTCAATACAATATATTTTTTTAAATGAGAAAAAGTCAAGTTATGTTTTAGTTGTACAAAGAAATAATTCACTTTTTTCCTCAACCAACAAGATTTTGGCTTCAGTTGTTTTCTAGAGGTCTGCACTGTCTCCTCAAATAATTGGAACTAATTTACTATACATCATAGGTAAATTAAATAAAATAGTTTGCTTAAGCTGAAAATCTCAATGCCTTATTATGGATAAAAAATAATACACGTAATAAGGTGGTGACTCTTGAGGCAGTATACATGCTTAGTACTAAGTAGTAAAAAGTGTAAAAGTAGAAGTGTGTCTCCATCTCTTAACATACCTTTGTATTTCTACCTCCAGTGGACTTTTAGATTATAAAACTGGTACCACAAAATCATCACCAGGTATTTTCTACTTCCCTAGAATGCAGATTCTACAAGGAAAAACAAGCAGTGCAAGCCAGTAGCAAGAATTCCTATTTATTACTAACACATAGGTTCTAGAGGATATCCAGCACTTTATGGATTCATGACTGTGCAGAATGACTCACAACCTCCCGGACTCAAGTCTCTTCATCTAAAATGAGGAGGGGTTAACTAGATAATCTCTGAAGTTTCTTTTACTGCTGAAGTTCTACCACTCTAATTTTGAATAATTACACACCAATAAACAAGCAGTAACATTTTAAAAATTGAATTTGGAGACTGTAAGGTCTTTAAGTATAGTTACTACATATTTTGCCTGCTACCTGGACTTCTGTCGATCTGTCCGCAGGTGTTTAAAAAAATAGTATCTACACCCTTTTTGTCGTTTTCAGCGCAATCCAGAAAATTTTTTAAAACTGATTAAGTTCAATCACTTGAGGATGTTTTCCATAATCCAACTTTCTGACCAATTTTGACACGCTGCGGGACAGCATAAACAATAAGTAGTTGTACCCTTCACAACAGCACAGCATTAGCTGTCAAGTACAGGAAGCTACTGAAGTGCTAAATTTGAGATTTGCTGCTTGCTTTTTTGTTTTCAAATAATTTTTAAAAAATCTAAAGATAAGTGGCTTTCTAATAAAATTTTTCAAAAACACCCCCCTTCTAAATATTTAAATGTGCTAGTTGATGAAAAAGCAATTTCACTAAGATTTCAACATCTTACTGGGGAATATGGTAGTTGGACTTCACTGGACTACACTGTTCATGTTTCCAGTTAAACTGGAGCAACAAAGAACATCAGGTTTGAATTTAAGTAATTCCTCTGAACAAAAAAGATACAAAGACTGTATTATTTCATTGCTTACCGCTTTCTCTTTTCGTTTTTGTTTAATCATGTTGGAAAGTACTTTAGCTCGCGACTGTCCCTCTCTGTCCAGTAGATAGGCAGGTACTGCTCCTTGTGGAGTCTTTTCATCATTCTTTTGTTTGGTGTTTCTCTTTTCATGCATCTTGATACTACCAAGAAGGAAAAAGATTATAATTTTTAATAACTATTACTCAAAAGATGTTAACTTGCTACAACAAATAAATGATCACTTACGTCTTCTTCATTTGTATTTTCTCAGCATGGCGCTGTTTATGGTAGAGCTTGGCCTTCAGACCAATCATCTTTTTTGCCTTCTTTGAACGTTCATGAGCCTCTCGGCCTTCTTTTTTTCTCTTTTTCTCATGGTAATCCAAACGATACCCATAGCGCTTACGGTGTAACTCAATATACTCGTTTTGTGGCTATAAAGATGCAAGAAATGTTAACTTTCATTTCTTTTGAGCAACATGTGAAGCATAAAATACCATGTATCACCGAAATGTTCTCTCCCTTAAATAACTCTTCTAGTGTTAGGCCTGCTCACATGATCCATGTTAAATTTAAGTTTTGATCCTTAATGATATGAGGCATCAGGATCTACATCTAATAATCTCAGAGAAAATTACTGAAGGGAACTGTCCAAAATCCACTGAACCAAAAAAGGGATGATCTGATCCAGGATCTCATTCAGCTGTAGGTTTTGACTCTGTACAACTGTTTATCCACCAAAATCAAGATAGAAAATATTTCCATCCCCCCAGGAAGTTGGCTTGTGTCACTTTGAGGTGAATCTTCTTTGGCCAATCTGATTTCTAGCTCTAAGTTTTGCCTTTCCCAGAATGAAACTGAAGTGGAATCTCTAGTATGTAGCTTTTTGCATCTAGTTTCCTTCACTTGGCATAAGGCTTTTGAGATTCCCCATGTTGTTGCATGTACTGGCACATTATTCCTTTTTTACTGTCAAGTAATATTACACTGTACTGGATATACCACCATTTGTTTACCCAAGTAGAAGTGATGGATATTTGGGGTTCCACCCCGGCCCCGGAGTTTTTAATGAGTAAGAGGGCACATATGTGTCCATTTGTTTGGACATATGCCAGCTGTTTTCCAAAATGGCTATACTATTTTGCATTTCACCAGCAATATACGAAATCCCTTTTGCTTTTAAAGTGCTTGTTTTATATGTCAGTTTTATTTTACTTTAAACATGAGGCCCTGGTCTATGTGTATTTTAAGACTTCGAAGATAAAATAATGATGCAAAGCCAACTCCATCAGAGAATAATACTAACACAATCAACAAGATAGTTCGTATAGCAAGTTTTCCACTGTTATCAACTTTGCAGCAACAATGTGAAAAAGATATGTGGAATGTCGTGTTGCAGAGAAACAGAGACGTAGAGGAAAGGATCTGGCAGTCAGAACTACGCTGGGAGCCCGACTACGCATTTCATTAGATGCTTGGCCCGTGCAAAGATGCATGCCCTCAATTTCTTCAGCAAAAAAAAAGAAGTGGCAGTGGGATTACTGCCTACGATAGAGGGTTATCGTTAGGCTCTGGCACTAATGGTCACGCAACCCGTGGCCAAACCAGGAATTTAACGGAGTGAACCCCGTCTTGCTCTAAAACTTTGCTCTGGCAAACACCCCATTCTGTGTCCCCAATGTGAAGTGGGTTTTTTTTTTTCATTCCAAGGAGCCGACCTTTCGAAGTCGATCCTTATTCCCTTCAGCAGTACCTCACTTCCGCCTACCAAGGCTCACCCCCCCAGCCCCAGAGCTTGGGAACCCTAGGCCCCACCAACACAGATGCCCTACTTAAAACCAAGGCCCGAGACAACCTCCTCACCATGGTTACGGCCGCCGGGCTGCCCGCGGCAGTTCTCCGCGCGCTTAGAAGCGATCAACTTTCCGGTCAGAGACCCACGATCCAACTCCACGCGCCCCGCCACAGGAAAGGAACACTTTTACGACGACCGTCTCCAGTGAAAGCGCAAAGTAATCGTTCCGAGTTTCTGTTCTCCGCTTCTAGCGTGAAGAGCGGAAGTTGATGGAAGGAGGTATTTCAGTGATGTACCGCCGGAAGTGGTGCATTCTGGCTTGGCGTGGCGTCCAGAGGGGGCAGAAGTGCGAGGGTGTAAGTTTGGTTCTGGAGGAACTGGGACGTTCGCTGAGGTGGCGGACATTGCAACTTGAGGCCTCTGCAGACTGTCGAGCTGCCAGGCCCTGTCAATGTCCGCAGCCTGTAGAGAAAAAGCCGACCTCCAGGATGCGATTCAGTGCCAGGTGAGTACCGAACCGCGCGGTGCGACTCCTGCGTGCCTAAGACACTGCCCTGCCTTGGGCGCCGCTGACCTTCAAGGATGCAAAAGATCTTATACCATCAGGTATTAAACAACTCTTTGTGAACACTTAAATATTCTCCAAGGCCTAAGGAAGTCTCTAACTTATACAATAACTCAGTAATAGCACCGGTAGGAAACTGTTCATTGAAGTTCGTTGACATATAGGGAAGAAGAAAATCACTGCAGGGCTGTAAATGACTATAGGTCAAAAAAAAAAAAAAGGTGTGATGCACTGTGCTGGGCACTGCTGCTAGGAGATCCCTCCTTTTTGGAAGCTCACAGTAATGGAGATAACTTGTAAATACCATCTTTGTCATGAGTAAATATGAATCCAAGTGTTCTAAAACACAGAGAAGGTAATGTTAAAACTTTCTAGGAAATTAGGAAAGGCTTCCAAACTGAGGCTTGGAGATTGAATAGAAATTTACTAGGTAGGGCGATTTGGAAGTTCTGGGATGCTTGCAGGCAGTGGCAACACGCAGCGGTCGGCGTAATGGTGTCAGAGCCTGATGTTCCTGGGGAATTTTGGCTGGGGCTCCCCAGCATGGAGTAGGGAATAGAAGAGTACAAAACTGAAGGTAGTTGGGGACAGATTTGACATGTTAAAAACCTTAAGTAGGGAAGTGACAAGATGTTTATTTGAAGGATATGTGTAATCCATACTAAAGCAGTATTTCCCACTTGAGTGATTTGAGTACCACTTTTTCAGACTGGTTGTAGCTGAATGTCACTTATTGTTATTCACTTACTGTTTCCCATAAATTAATTCACAATTTTATGTAAATTAATTTAACTTCATCTTAAACAACATTGCCTATAAAAATCACAGGTTTTATTGGCCATTTTTCTAATATTTATTTAGTAAGAATTTTTTTGTATATAACCCAAAATAATCATTGGCATTCTCTTTGGGAAACGTGGTGATGGAATAAGTTTTTCAAAATTGTTGGTTTGTGGGATCCCTTCACACTCTTAAAAATGATTCAGATCTGCAGAGAGGATTGTTAATGTGGGTTGTAATTGATATTCAAGTATTAGAACTTAAAACTTCAAAATATTTTAGTCATTCATTGAAAAGTAAATAAATCCATTTAATATTAATGTTAAGTAATATAGCTTTATGAAAACTCCATTTTTCAAAACAAAAATAGTTTGAAGAGCGTTTTACATTGTATTACAGCTTTGTACGATAAGTCTCCTCAATATCTGGCTTAGTAGAAAACAGCTGATGTCTCATACCTGCTTCTGTACTGAATATGTTACTATGTATCTTTTTTTTAGTTTTTGGTTGAAGTGTAAGAAGAAAATTCAGCTTCATACACACATGGATATGTGGTTAGAAAAGGAAAGATTATTTTAATAACTTTTTCCAAAAATTGTAGAACATCTTTTAAAAAATATTTTATTTATCTTTAGAGGGGAAAGGAAGGAGAGAAGGAGAGAAATATCAATGTATGGGATAGAATTTCTATGTTCTGAACAATGCATTGTTTTTGACAGCAAAAATATTGTTTTTACTTTTTAAAAGTAATACATTTTCACCATATATATTACATATGCTTTACTTACATGTGTTACTGATATGTAATATATAAACTTAGTTTTATAGTTTTGTATTTTTCTTTTTCAGAGAGTAACAGTTTAGAAGGCCAAGATGTTGTCTAATTTGAGGACATTTGCAGTGGGTCATAAGAAAATTACTTGCTTGCACATTAATGTAAGTGTTTTTGTAAAATTAAATGTACTTCAACAACATTAGTTACTTTACTTCCCAAAAGGCCTACTATGTATGTGTATATACATATATGTGTGTGCATATGTGTATGTATATACACAAATATGTGTATACACGTGTGTATATATTAATCTGTCTTTATCTTTAGCAGTTCTTGACAGGTAAGGGAGAACCTGTAACCAAGAGGTATGCCTTATCATTAGTTTGTAAATTTATTTTGCTGCTTTAAAATCACCTGTGCTGCAAGCATTTTGAAAAATAACAATTTCTGTGTTCCATTTGGAAGTTGTTAGTGGCCCAAGGAGTTATGGTTTTTCTTCAGTGTTTTCATTGCTGTCACTTTAAGACCTTACTCCCTGTCTTACCTTGGTGGAAATTTTAATAGCTTTGAGTCTCTTCTTTATTCTTAACATATTTTCTTAGGATAATAGTGTTTCATTTCTAGAAACTTGGTAACTAATGTAAAAATAATATAGAAGTCACACGCATGCATTCTGAGATTATATAAAAGGTAATTTGTGGCAACCCCATATCATTACATATACTAACTGTAACAATTCCAAATATATTGTCAGCCATTAAATGTGTACCTAGTACCCTGGCTGGTGTGCCTCACTGGACTGAGTGCCAGCCTGTGAACTTAAAGGTCGCAGGTTCAATTCCCAGTCAGGGCATGTGCCTGGTTGTGGGCCAGGTTCCCAGGTGGGGCCGTGGAAGAGGCAATATATCTGTGCATCTCTCACACATCAGTGTTTCTCTCCCTCTCTTTCTCCTTCCCTTCCTGTCTCTAAAGATAAATAAATAAAATGGTTTTTTTTTTTTTACAGAAGTATATCTAGTGATCTAGGGATAAATTGGGTTGGAGAATATTCATCCTCTATGTGGGAATATTAGAAGATACCTGGGCAGCATTTTTAAAGGCTGGTTTCTTCTCCCCACACCCCACATGTTTTTTAAAAGCCTTGGAGGTGTTTCTAATGTGTAGCTTTTGTTGTAAATCCTGAAACAGCTGATGGTTTTAGAATTCATGACCCCCACCAGTTCTCAGTAGCTGTAGAGGAGAACCAAGCAGTATCCAAGGTGAGAGACTTTTTTAACCTTTATGAGTCTCTGGAAAGTTCAGAATCTTGGTTCCCAAACTATAGCTATCAGAGTCACCTGGAGAGCTTGTTAAGATACATTGTTTTGCCCCAACCTCAGAGTTTCTGGACACACTCTTGTTCGGAGTAGGTCCTGAGAACATGGCTCTCTAATAAGTTCCCATGATACTAACTAATGCTACAGGTCTAGGAGAACCAGCATGTAAAGTCGGCTCAAAATAGCAAACTAGTATTAATTTTATTCTTTTTCTTTCCTGTGGTGTAATTCAGATCGTCACTTTTATTTATTTATTTTTTTAATATATTTTATTGATTATACCATTACAGTTGTTCTATTCCCCCCCTTCATTCCCCTCCACCCGCACACTCCCTCCCCCACCGTTCTCCCCCCCTTTGTTTATAACCACGTGTCTCAAGTTCTTTAGATTCTATATTTCCCCCACTATTCTCGCCCTCCCCCTATCTATTTTCTACCTACCATCTATGCTATTTTCTGTGCCTTCTCCCCCCTTCTCCTCCTCCCACTCCCCTGTTGCTAACCCTCCATGCGTTCTTCATTTCTATGGTTCCACTCCTGATCTAGCTGTCCTCTTGGTTTGCTTTTGTTTTAGGTGTGGTTGTTAATAACTGTAAGTTTGCTGTCCTTTAACTGTTAATATTTTTCATCTTCTTTTTCTTATATAAGTCCCTTTAGCATTTCATATAATAAGGGCTTGGTGATGATGAACTCAGATCGTCACTTTTAAAAAGAATTGGAGTTAATAGATTGGCACTGCTTTAAATACATTCAAAGTATTTTGTCCTCTGAAAAACCAGTTATAATGTTAAAATTACTATAATAAGTCATACTAACAAAATTAATGTTGTTTCTTTTTCTCCTCACTAGAATATATATTGCTCTAGAATTACATCAAGTTTAAAAAGAATAAAGACACATGTGCCTCTTGGAAGAAGTTACAGTTCCCTGCCAGGTAATACTGCTAGATTCCCCTCGATTTAATTAAACTGCACTTGCTTTCTTCTCTCTGCCTCTCCTCCCCTCCCCTCTCCCTTCCTCTCCTTTCCCTCTTTTCTCCTCCTCCTTTCCCCCTCCTCCTCTTGGTCCCCTCCTCCCCTCTGCCTCACCCTCTCTCCCTCTCTCCCTCTCTTCCTTGTCCTCCTTCTTTCTCTCCTCCATCCAAATCTCTCTCATTTGTAAGCATCTCTCGTGTTAGGGGGCTCCAACCATTTTGGAAATAGTGGCTCCTTTTACTTCTTGGCTATTTCCTTGATGTTATTACGAACTGGGTGTATTCTGATAGATGGCAGGAGGCAGTGCCAGCAGACTTATTAGGCTCCTCCTCTGTGGCCATCTTGAGGAGCTGAATGAAGGAAAGGGCTGAGCTGGCTTTAGTAGCTGGCTCAAAAGTTTAGCTGGTGAGTCTGCTTGCAGATTGCTCTGGCTATACATTGATTTTCTAGTCTATTTCTGGTTTTTATACAAAAGTATTTTCATCAATAGGGGTTTACCAGAATAATTTATGTTGAAGGCTCTTGAAAGCATAGTTTGGCTAAATAGTTATCTGGGATAGTTTAGGTTAGATACTATAGCTATTAAAAGCTGGAAGCAAGAGAACCTGCCAATTCTGACCATTCTTGCTATGTTTGAAGTCAGCAAGCATGTGGGAGACTCGATGGAACTAGTTTCTTTCTTTTTTTTTTAAAAGATTTTATTTATTTATTTATCTTTAGAGGGTAAGGAGAGAGGGAGAGAAACATCAATGTATGGCATCCCCTGCTGGCAGTTGGCCTGCAGAGAACTAGCCTGCAACTCAGGCATGTGCCCTGACTGGGAATCGAACCGAGATCCTCTGGTTTGCAAGCCTGTGCTCAATCCACTGAGCTACAGCAGCCAGGGCTTTGATGGAACTAGTTTCATTCTTTTGCTGTTCTCATTACTATCTTTGCCATGTGAGAAAAACAGTGTAAAAACACCGATAGTCTTTGTGACTTGTAAAGGAATGTGAATTTAATGGCCTGGCCTGCATTATTGGTGTGTATCTAGGTTTCTGTATTTTGCTCATGAAAATTTATCTGTAGCAGTACAGATTATTTTTCATCTTCAAACCTCCATGAGGTTTCCAAAATGTAGTAGAACTCTTGATTTATTATAGAGATTTGGGAGAACCTGTTTAAATAGCAGGAAGTTATAGATAACATTATAAATACAATGGCCTTGTTGCTTTAATATTTTTAATAAAATATGTGGTAAGCATGGAGTAAGATACTATGGACTTTTTTTCATTCCAGAAATACTACTTGGCCTTTTAGAAGTATTAGATTATTGTAGCTTCTGTTCACTAGTGTCTTTCAGCGTGACCTTGAAGATGTCGTGTCCCTGGCAGTGCTGTGGAAGGGTGGGCTCCAGACGGCACGAACATCCATTGTCAGCCTATAGGAGGATCCCTCTTAGCTCTTAAAGCCTTGATGATGCGGGTTCATAGGACTGTGCATTTTGTATTTCCTTTGGCTCAAGATATACTGTCTTAAGATTATTTATATGAACATTAGTTCTAATTCTACAGTTCTATTGTGAAATTGTGGAAGGTAGTAGAGATTGGGGTAAATCTGTATTTTTCTAAGGATGTGATCTAGAAATTGATGTTTAAAAACTTTACCTTGTTTTATTGTCATCCATAGCCATTTTTTAGAGATTACAGGAAAATAAATTTTAGGTGAATGAGACTTACTTAGCTTGGATTTATTTTATTTAGAATTACAGTATTTGCTTAAAATTATTTTTATTTCATCTTATGTTAAAGGAATATTTCTTAAACAGTTTATTTTTAACCCCTTTTCTGTTAGGTTTAATAGGAAATGATATCAAATCTCTCCATTCCGTCATCAGTCCTCCTGTAGCTAAGTAAGTATTACCTTTTCATGGACATTGTCTTCTCCGTTGGCTGCCACAAAGAGGTGCAGTTTTCCCGCATGGGCTTTATTCAGCGTTGTTAGCGAATGCCCTAATTTCAGTGACTTTTTGCCTTGCCTTACTATAAATGCATATTGGAATGTATCTTAAAAGCTATTTTCTTTTCATAATTGAATGATAAAAATTTTAGTGCAGCAACAGCACACTTTTCATAGAAATAAATGTAAGATTACTCACAAGATTGTAGTTAGCTCTTTTGGTACTTATTTTGTTGGAGTACCATCATAGTGATATGTTTTCCACTTTTCTAGTTTTTACATCATTGTATAAATTATTGAAGTACTAACCAACTTCAAAATTTGCACAGCATAGATATTTGGGTTTTACAATTTTAGTCACGTCCACCTTATGATGCATGTCTTTTTTCTCTGTTTTGAACAGAATCCGTAATATTGGAATTATGGCTCATATTGATGCAGGCAAAACTACCACCACAGAAAGAATACTGTACTATTCTGGATACACGAGATCATTGGGAGGTTAGAGTGGATTTCTCCTTTCCCTACCCCCATTAGCAAAACGATCACGGGAAAATGTTTGGAGTAAGAAGTCAACCTAGAGATCTTGAGCATGGCATGGAGGCACTAATGTCTAAACCACAGCATAAAAATTAGTTGCAGTACCCATCAAAGGGTCTTTCTCGTTTCAGCTGAACAGTCAGACTCATGAGACTGTCTTAGGCCACACTGGGCGCTGTTCTACTTCCCCTGTAGCACAGGAACCCTAACTTACCAGCAGACCAGCAACAGGTGTTTCTTTCTATAGGAGTTCTTGTAGCAGCCCCCATGGCTGTCTAGGAACTATCCTCGTTGACTAGCCAAAAGTGGTAGCTCAGTTATGAGGTATCAAGATTCTCAGGAGCCTCCCTGGCTTAGAAGACTCATGCCCCTTAGAAATGAGTTATCTCTTGTTACAGCTCCATGGACTATCTTCAGGGCCTCCCACTAGGGACGTGCCATGCCCACTCAGGGAAACCTAAAGCTATGTGTCTCCATCAGGTATAATAATTCCTTTATAGTTCTTCCCAATTCAGACGTAGCTTACCACATTTTTTTCCATAAGAAGTGTTGCCTCGCCCTGGCCAGTGTGGCTCAGTTGGTTGGAGCATCATCCAATATACCAAAAGGTTGGCGGTTTGATTCCCAGTCAGGGCACATTCCTAGCTTGTGGGTTCGATCCCTGATTGGGGTGTGTGTGGGAGACAACCATCGATGTTTCTTTCTCACATCAGTGTTTCTCTGTCTCTCTCTCCCTTCCACTTTCTCTAACTTCAATAAACGTATTACATTAAAAAAATACATTTAGAAAAAGATGTGTTGCCTAGGTACATAGTTGACATGCTTCTGTTTTCTGATTTCTAGAAGATAAGAACCAGAAAGTTAACCAGAGGTTAAGTTCTCATGCAGAGAAAGGATTTTTTAATTTTTCCCCCATAATAGTAGTATGATTTACCTAAGTTTTGAATTTGTTTTTTAATTATAACATGTCAAAAAACTGTTGTTCTTGACCAGACATTCACATTTGAAATGCCATGCAGCTTCTTTTGTTGTTGTTTTGTTTTTGAATAACTGCACCCTTGCTCCATTCCTGTGTTTTTTTGATGAATCAACCCTTTTATCATTATGAAATGGCTTTTTTAAATCCCTGGTAAAACAGTTTGTTTTAAAATTTAAAGTGGAGGTCATCGGGTCTAGAGTACCAGAACCGGAAATACCTTTTTCCAAAGCTCCACAGTGGTTTTGAAATGCGCTGTATTGAGAATCATTTCTCTGGACCCTTGGAGTTGGTTCTCAATAGAGTGCATTTCAAATGGAGATTCTAATCCTGGATGTTCTTTTCCTCCCAGGAGTGTAATCTTCATGATGGTACCTTTCTAAACATAAAGCACAAGACTTTCTCACAGAAGTTCTACTATGTAAATTGGAATATAACAGACAGCAAAACATGGAACATTGTTAGGCTTCCTTTATTGTGTCATGAATCTGATTAATAATCTTCCCCTCACATCCTCAGTTCGGATTCCTAGAGCAAGAGTCCAGAATGAGGGGGCCCAGGCAACTTTCAAGTTACCTTTTCAAAATTGTGGTAAAAAGCACATAATATACAATTTGCCATCTTAACACTACTCTCACTAGTGTTAAGTATATGAGCAGAGTTTGCCACCAGTCTCCAGAGCATCTTACAAAACCCAGACCCCATCCCCAATAAAGGACTTCTGTGTCCCCTCCACCCAGCAGCCCCTGGAAACCACTCTGTTTTCTCCTCTTGTATATGTGACTGCTCTGTCTAGGTGACTGGCTTATTTAGCACTTAATGTTCTTGAGGTTCATCTGTGTTGTGTGGCATGTGTCAGAATTTACTTCTTTTTTAAGGCTGGTAATAAATCCATTGTATGTATACGTGAGATAGATTTGGAGGTTCAGGCCAGAGGCCTAGAAACCATCTAAAGTGTGGCAGAACTCGTTCCAGCCTTGATTTTGTTAGTCATATTAGTAATCATAAAGAATAGAAAATAAGGTTATTATTGTGGTTAAAAGTCTTGCTATTATCACTGTAACTGATTTTAAAAATTACGCCTAATTTGGTTAGTTTTTGGTCTTTGTCCTTAATGATGTTTGTTTTCTTGGTTAGTTATGAATAACTAGCAATACTAATACATTGCTTTAACATAGCTATTTAGAGTTGCTAACAAATGTATTTTCCTTTTTTATTTCCCTCTCCATTGGTGCGTATGTGTATGTGTATGTACACATGTGCACACACCCAAACATGATGTGGGGAAACCAGCTGCGTTTTAGAGGTTTAATGGTTTTACAGGTAGCAGTAGTATAAGGCCATGATGACTTGTGTTTTTGAATTTTCAATGATAAAAATCAGCTTTTTTTCATTTTTTATTTTTTATTTTACTTATTTTTTATTTTTTAAAGATTTTATTTATTTATTTGTCTTTAGAGGGGAAGGAGAGAGGGAGAGAAACATCAATGTATGGTTGCCCTTCATGTGTTCCCTGCTGGGAGTTGGCCTGCAGGGAACTGGCCTGCAACCCAGGCATGTGCCCTGACTGGGAATCGAACTGCGATTCTCTGGTTCGCAGGCCTGTGCTCAATCCACTGAGCTACGCCAGCCAGGGCCTCATTTTTTTAAAAAAATGTTTATTTTTCAATTATAGTTTACATATAATATTAGGTTAGTGTCAGGTGTACAACATAGTGGTTAGACATCTATATGACTTGGGAAGTTACCACCCTGATAGTTATTACATCATTATGGACTATATTTCCTGTGCTGTACTTCACATCCTTGTGACTATTTTTTTAATTGTATTTTTTCCATTGCCCTTTAGTCCCCTTACACGCCCTTCTCCCCCGCAATCACCACACTGTTGTCCATGTCCATGAGTCTTTTTTCCTTTTTGCTCAGTCCCTCCACCCCATCACCTCCCTTCCTCCCTTCCCCCCAGCTGTCATCCTGTTCTCTGTCTATGAGTCTGTCTATTTTCCTTGTTAGCTTAGTTTGTTCATTAGATTCCACCTAGTAGTGAAATCATACAGTATTTGTCTTTCTCTGACTGGCTTATTTCACTTATCATAATGTTCTCCAGGTCCATCCAGGCTGTCACAAAGGGTAAAATTTTCTTCTTCTTTACAGCTGTATAGTATTCCATTATGTAAATATCCCATAGTCATTTTATCCCCTCATCAACTGATGGATACTTGGGCTGCTTCCGAATCTTGGCAGTTATACAGAGCCCTGCAGTGAACACAGGGGTGCTTATGTTCTTTCGAATCAGTCTTTCCAGTTTCTTGGGATAAATTCCTGGAAGTGGAATCGCAGATCATAAGACAATTCCATTTTTAATTTTTTTGAGGAATCTCCATACTGCTTTCCACAGTGGCTGCACCAATCTGCATTCCCACCAAGAGTAGAAAAGGATTCCCCTTTCTCCACATCCTTGCCAGCACTTGTTGTTTGTTGGTTTATTGATGATGGCCATTCTGACAGGTGTGAGATATCTCACTGTGGTTTTAATTTGCCCTTTCCTGATGATTGGTTATGTTGAGCATTTTTTTATGTCTATTGGCCATCTGCATGTCATCTTTGGAGAAATGTCTATTTCATTCCTCTGCCTATTATTTTAATCAAATTGGGGGGGGGTTGGTGTTAAATTGTGTGTCTTCTATGTATCTTGGATATTAACTTCTTATTGGATGTATCATCGTTGAGTATCTTCTCCCATTCAGTAAACTGCCTTTTTTTGTTGTTGATGGTTTTCTTCTCTCTGCAAAAACTTTTTAGTTTGATGTTGTCTCATTTGTTTATTCTTTCTTTTGTTTCCTTTGCTGGAGGAGAGATCCAAAAAAATATTGCAAAGAATGATGTCAAAGAGTTTACTGCCTGTGTTTTCTTCTACTTTTATGGTTTTGGGTCTTACATTTAGGTCTATAATCCATTTTGAGTATATTTTGTATATGGTGTAAGAAAGTGGTCTAGTTCCTTATTTATTAAATTTATTAGGATATTAACAAGATATGAGTTCAAGTGTACAGTTCTATAATGCATCATCTGTATATTGCATTACGTGCTCACCACCTCCAGTGTGGTTTTTTTCATCACCATTTTTGACCTTCATTACCCTCTTTCACCTCCCCCCCAACTTCAATAAACGTATTGAAGTTATATTTCCACTAGCTTATATTTCCACCAGCAGTGTGTGAGGGTTCCTTTTTCACCATATCGTCTCCAGCACTTACAATTTCTTTTCTTGTTGATACTAGATTTTTGTGGATACTAGTTCTAGATTTTTTATGTGGTTACCATTAGGTTTATGCAAAATAAAGTTTCATATATACAGTAACTCTTCTTTTTTTCTTCTTTAAAAATTTTTTTATCCTCAACCAAGGACATATTTTCATTGCTTTTTGAGAGAAAGAAAGAGAGAGAAACATTGATTGGTTGCCTCTCGTACACACCTGGGCTGGGGACCGTATGTTCCTGGACCAGAGATGAAACCCACAACCTTTTGGTTATGGGATGCCTCTCCAACCCAGCCACACCGGCCAGGGCAGCTCTTTTCCTTCTGAATGCATTTTATCTCCATCCACCTGTGCAAGATCAGTCCTTTATCCCCTCCCCTTTTATATTTTTGTTGTCTTATGCTCTGAGTTTATTGCCACATTACTATAGCTATTGTCTTCTTTTTTAAATGTGTTTACCTCCTTAAGCCATTATATAATATTTAAGTGTTTAATATTCTGTGCTGAACAAGGGCTGCAGTTTCCTGCTTCTGTCTGTCTGTTAGTCATGTTACTCATAGTTTGGTATCCTTTGTCTTTTTGTTTCAGGTAGAACAAACTTCAGTAGTTCCTCCAATGCAGGTCTTGTGGTAAATTCCCTTAACTTGTATATGTCTGGGAAAATCTCTAAATTCTCCTTCTTATCTAAAGGATAACTTTGCTGGGTATATTATTCTTGGCTGGTGATTTCTCCTTCTCATAATTTGAATGTTTGATTCCATCCTCTCATAGTATGTCGGTTTCTGCTGAAAAATCTGATTATTATCTGCTGGGATTTCCTTTATAGGTTATTGTCTTTTTTTCTCTGGCTGCCTTAAGAATTTTTTCTTTGTCATTAACTTTTTGATAGTTTTAGTGTAGTGTACTTTTTCGGTTGTGATAATTAGGTGTTCTGTTAGTATCTTGGATTCGAGGACCCAGTGCTCTCCGTAGATTTGGGGGGGGCTCTTATTGGTTATCTGTTTGAATAGGTTGTCTCCTTCTGTGACTCTTCATTCTGGTGTACCCATTATTTTATATCCCTCTTTCTGATGGAGTCAGGTGGTTCTCGTAGTCTTGAGTTTTCTTTTTTTTTTTACTCTCGATTTTCTTCTTCCACCTGAGTCATTTCTAGATTTCTGTCTTCTATGTTACTAATTTCCTCTAAGTGGTCTGTTGTACTTCCTAGCTTCCTAGTTCATTCTTCATCTCATTTATTGAGTTCTTCAGCTCCAGAATTTGTTTGCTTCTTTTTTTATAATTTCAGTCTCTTTAGTGAAGTAGTCCTTTTGTTTATTGATTCAATTTCTGAGTTTGTTGAATTATTTTTCTGAGTTCTAGTATTGTGGAGTTTCTTCAGAACCGCAGTCTTACATTCTCTGTCATTTAAATCAGTCTTCCATGTCTTTAAGTTTATTTTTTGGAGATTTTTCATTTTCTTTCTGAACTCCCTTGTTACCTTGGTTATTCATTGGGCTTGTTGATTATTTCTCTGCCTGGGCATTTGTGAGAAGGACATCTTTCTTTTTTTTTAATTTGACTTCACTGTTCAGCAGATTTGTAGGCGAGGTCTTTTTGTTTTCCAGTAGGTGGTGCTGAAGCACAAGTTTTTATTTTCTCTCATCTGTACTTCTGGGCCTTCTGGGATCTCTGTCAGGTAGTGTTGCCTGGGTCATGGAAAACTCCCTGTATTCCCTGAACAGGTGGGGATTCCCGTTACATCTCAGTTGCTTCTATCTCAGGACACCATCCCCATGTTGGGACCTAGATGGGTCTTGTGGCCTGAGCGTAGCCTTCCTGATGCAGCCTTCCCGCAGCCAAAGGCTACCAGCTGTGCCACCACAGTGGGGAGGGGAGGGGAGGGGAGGGGAGGGCTGGAGGAGGCAGGTTCCAGAATCTGCAGCTCTGATCTCTCCAGTGCTTTTAGCAGCAATGAGTACTGACCAGTTATGCTGGAAAGTATTTTCTGGCCTTTTGTGATCTGTCAAGTGAGGATTTTACAGCTTGGTGGGCCAGGAGAGGTTGGGTATGGTGGGTTCCTTTGTCTGGTCCTTGTGATGGAGGCTTGAGGAATGTTGTCACCTTTTGCACAGCTCCCCTGCTCCCGGCGCTGGGCTCATCCTCAGTGTGTGCCCGTCACCCAGGTCTGATGTCGCCTCTGCCCCTCTGATCTGGTCTGCTCAGGTGAGGCTGCACCCCCACCCTTCACTGCTATAGCATTCGCTGGGGTGGGAGCAGGCACCAGTCTGTGTTTGCAGTTTCTGTTTCTGACCTTTTTTCCCCATTCCATCTTCCGTGTTCACTCTGGTAACCAATGAACCCACCTTTAGAGGCGTCAATGCGTGGATCTCTCAGACATGTTTGTGTACGGAAAAGGATCCTTTGTTGCGTTATAGCTGTCCAATTTGTATCTTCCAGGGGAGAGACCTAGAGGTCCTCTCATGTTGCCATGTTGCTGACGTCACTCCCGATAGTTTTGATTTTTTTCCTTTCTTCTTTTAGAAGTTCTGTTAACCTTTCCTGTAATACTGGTTTAGTGGTGGTGAACTACTTTACCTTTTACTTGTCTGGGGAGCTCTTTATCTGTTCTTCGATCTAAATGACAGCCTTGCTGTCAAGAGAAGTCTTGAGTGTAGTTCCTTGTTTTTCATCACTTTGAATATTTAATGCCAGTCATTCTGGCCTGCAAAGTTTCTATTGAGAAATCAGCTGACAGTGTTATGGGTGCTTCCTTGTAGGGAACTAACTGCTGCTTTTCTCTTGGTGCTTTTAAGATTCTCTCTTTTGTCTTGAAGCTTGGCATTGTACTTATGGTGTGTCTTGGTGCGGGCATCTTTGGGTGTATCTCGTTTTATACTCTCTGCACTTCCTGGAGCTATGTCTATTTCTTTCACCACGTTAGGGAAGTTTTCCGTCATTATTTCCTCAACTAGGTTCTCAATGCCATGCTCACTCTCTTCTGCTGGTACTCCTATAATGCAAATGTTGGTGTACTTGATGTTGGTCCAGAGGTCCATTATGCTACCCTTATTTATTTAAACCCTCTTTCTTTTTGCTGTTCCAAGTTGGGTATTTTCTGCTACCTTGTCTTCATCTAATCTGCTGTTGATTCCCTCTAACGTATTCTTTATTTCAGTTATCATTCTTCATTTCTGATTGGACTTTTTAAAAACTGTTTTCTACCTCTTTGTTGAAGTTCTCCCTGAGTTCATCTATTCTTCTAAGTTCATTGAACATCCTTATTATCAGTGTTTTGAACTCTGCATCTGATAGATTGCTTGTCTGCATTTTATTTTATTTTTCTGGGGTTTTGTTCCGTTCTTTCATTTGGGACATGTTTCTTTGTCTGTTCATTTTGGCTGACTTCACGTGTTTGTTTCTGTGTAGGGAGATCTGCTACGACTCCCAGTCTCGGCAGAGTAGCTCACAGAGTAGGTGTCCTGTGTGCCCCAGTGGTGCAGTCTCCCTGGTTACCTGAGCCAGGTACTTCCAGGGTGTCTCTTGTGCAGGTTGTGTGTGCCCTCCTGTAGCGGTTGAACCTTGATTGCTGTTGGCACATCAGTGGGTGGGATTGACCCTCAGGCTGAGTGCCTGTGAAGGGTGGCCATGACTGGTGGCCATAGCCATGGCACCAGCTGGTGAGCTGTTGTACAGGTGTTGACCCCATGGAGTGGGGGCCACTTTAGTGGGGCTCTGGTGCCAGCCAAGTTCACCTTTCTTGTGTGTCTTTGTGGAGCAGGTTGGGTGGTGCTCCAGTGTGGTTTGAAGCTGGCCACCGGTTGTGTTGGTTCTTGAAGCTCTTGGGAGGGTCTCTGATGCTGGACAAAGTTAGCTGCAGCTTGTGCCCTGCTTGGGTCATCTGGTAGGAGCTGCAGAGTAGCCGGTGTTTGGTTGCCATTTGCACTGGACTTAGAGGTGTTGTGGGGAGGCTGTGCTGCGAACCTAGGCTGTCTGCCACAGGACCCTTTGGTGGACACCACGATGTGAGCTCAGGCCAGCTTGTGGCCACTTAGTTGGAGCTGTGTTGTAAAGCAAGACTGGTCACTGTTTATGCCAAGTGTGGGGTCACCTGAGGTAAGTCACAATACAGGTTGAGACCAGTCACCATTTGTGCTGGTGTTGGAGTCAGAGTCACTTAGCCAGAGGTTCAGAGCACCCCAAGGCCAGCTGCTGCTTGTTCTGGAGTTTTGGACCTTTGAGAGATTTTGAGAAAGTCTGCTTGGTTGGGTCTGCAGCTTGGGTCAAGGCAGCCCACTTGTTTTAAAAAGCTACTGGAAGAGATTTGGTTGGATGCACAAGTTGGGTGAGGTAGAATCTCAGGGAATCTCTAGGGCAGGGCAAGAGGTATTAGCCAGGTTAATAGAGAGCAGATTTAGTTTCTGCCTTTGCTGTATCTGCTGCTTGGGGCTCAACAGAGGAACAGGGTACCGGCCCTTCCATCTCCAGAGAAAGCTCTCCCAACCCCTGCTCTTTCAGCCCTCGCCCTAAAGCTAGTCTATTTAGTTCTTCCCCGTGTGTCCCCAGTGCTTTTAAAGTTGCTGTCCCTGTGTCAGATCCCAGAGCAAGTGAGTTTGTGAGCAAGTGAGTCCTCGGGTGGGCACCTCAAGAGGACGCCTAGCTCTCCAGCCATCCTCCTTGTTACTTGGACACAGTCCCTGCTGGCTTCATAGTCATGTGTTATGGGCACTCCTATTACTGGCCCTGGAGCTCTGGGTTAGGGAGCCTGATGTGGGGCTGGGACCTCTGGCTTCTCAGGGGGGCCACCATGGGTGTGGGACCTGCTCGTTCTGTGTCTTGTCCCTCAACCCACCATTCTCAGCATGGTTTCTTTATAACTTTAGGAATAGGACTTCTGTTTAGCTAGTCTTCAGGTGGTTCTCAATGATGGTTGTTCTATAATTTACTTGTAATTTTGATGTTATGGAAGGAGGCAAGCACAGCATTTACCTACTCTGCCATCTTGACTGGAAGTCCTCTTTTTCATGTCTTTTACTGTATAAATTTAATCAGAATAAAATGTGTAAGTTATGAATTTTATGGGAAGGTAGGTTAGAGGACTGGGTGAAAGGTGAAGGGATTAAGAAGTACAAATTGGTGGTTATGAAATAGTCACCTGCATGTCAAGTACAGCATAGGGAATATAGTCAATAATACCCTAATAATGATGTATGGTGTCAGGTGGTAATAGAAACATTGGAGGGAACACTATGTAAAATATGTGATTGTCTAACCACTGTGTTGTACACAACATATATTTGTATGCAGAAATTAATACAGAGGTAATATTGAGTGTAAACTAATTGAAAAAATAAATTGAGTTTAAAAAAGAGTTTTATTGCAGATTACTTTCAGTGACCATTTTGGTCATCAGGATGAACTTTATCCATAACTTTATGCTATAGAAGTTCTACTAAGACTTTACTTGCATTTGTATGAATAAATCCCCCCTCCTTTTTTAAATTTAATAATGAGAAGAGTTCATAAAGGAAAACTTGAGAGGAATATTTTCTCTACATTTTTCTGTATAGCTACCATTTACTTAACATTTTCTGAGCTAGGTACTTTATATATGGCCTTATTTCATTCTTATAACAACCCAGCAAATTTGGCTTTATTAGCTTGCTTTTGTGAACTAGGTTAAATAACTTGTTCAAGATCCCAGAGTAGTAGGCAGTAAGGTTGGCATTTGAGTCCAGCCCTCTCTGCTCTTTCATTGCACTGCTCTGCCTCTGGCCAAGAAAGATGTAGAAGGGGCAACGAAAGCTAAACTAGGAAAAAAGGAAAGAAGTATATGGTTCAGTAACATTAAAATATTTAAATAGATTTTAATCTTAGGCGTTATAGAAAAATAATTTTTACAACTAATGTGTTTCAAGTCAATTAAATCGACCAAGCAAATACACTTGCAGTTAAACCTAAGTATTTCATTTTTTTCCTGGTTAGATGTTGATGACGGAGACACGGTGACAGATTTCATGGCTCAAGAGCGAGAAAGAGGCATCACTATTCAGTCCGCTGCTGTTACGTTTGACTGGAAGGGGTACAGAGTCAATCTAATTGACACACCAGGTATGGCGGGGTCCCAGCAGTGTAGAGATGCTGCAGCATTTGAGGTTTTTGTTTGGGTTTGTGGTTTTTTTAATTGTAGAAAACACAATATTATAAAATTTGCCATGTTTACCATTCTTAAGTGTACAGTTCAGCAGTGTTAAGTATATTGACATTGTTATGATATGGATCTCCAGAACTTTTTCATGTTGCAGGACCGAAACTCTTTCCATTAAACAACTGTTCTTTTTTGTCCACTCCTACCACTCCCAGTAGCTCCAGTCTACATTCTATATCTATGGAATTGACTTTAGATACCTCACATAAGTAGAGTCATACAATATTTATTGTTTTGTGGCTGCCTTATGTCACTTAGCATAAAGTCCTTTGAAGTTCATTCATGCTGTAGAAAGTGACAGTATGTCCTTCGTTTTTAAGGCTGCATAGTATTCCATTGTACATATTTAACACGTTTTGTATGTATACCACTCAGCCATCAGTAGACATGAGGGTTGCTGCCACCTCTTGGCCATTGTGAGTAGTGAACATAGCTGTGCACGTATCTCTTTGATACTCTCCTTTCAGTTCTTCTAGATATATCCCAAAAGTGGGATTGCTGAGTCACACTTTCTTGAACTTTGTTTTAAGCTTTTAAATGTTATATTTTTCCTCTTTTTCTTAGGTCATGTGGACTTTACTTTGGAGGTTGAGCGTTGCCTAAGAGTGTTAGATGGTGCGGTGGCTGTATTTGATGCCTCTGCTGGTGTAGAGGTAAAAAAAATTGCCAAAGAAAAATAAAGATAGAGCAGCATGATTTTTTTACAAAGTAGAATGTATCAGATTTAGTTTACTATAACCCTTTTTTTGGTAAGCTGATATAAATCAAATTATGATTAAAGGAAGTTGGAATTTAATATTGAGATGGTCTCTTTATAGAATCTCAGATATTTTGTTGTTAGCGGAAAGTATGTTTGCTTTTCTTTACAAAATATGGAAGTAGAGCTGAACTGTGAAGGGCCTGAGATTCTGCCTTATTATCATGCTAACAAGTGAGCGTGCCACAGTTTTGTGGATTCCAGCAGAAGAAACAGGATTCCTGAGTCAGAGATAAAAGACTTTATTAGTCACAGAAATAGTGACAGCCAGTGTATCAGCATTTTCTTGTGCTGGTTCCCCTGTCCTAAGTCCCAAAGGGCGACCTGAAGGGAATCAGGTGACGGTCACACAGGCAGTGGAAATGCTGTGCTTGGAAAATGCCTGCTCTTTGCTCAGGAGAGAGACACTCATTCTCTTTTCAAGATGGTCACTACAAACATCCTTGAAAATACAGTCCAGAACGAAAGCAGTGAGTGCCTCTCCTAACAAAACAGGCAGAAACATGAGAGGCCCATGAAGAATTGTTTCCCAACAATTAATATAAAGCTTCTTGAATAAGTCATGAAAATGGACTTATAATAAATTATTGTTGCTGGGGTCAGTTATGCTCTCTTTAGCTGGTACCTCATTTGTCTTAAGAATGCTTGTATATAGAAGAACTCATATTAGTTCTTCTAATCTTAAAATTACTGAAAGCAGTATCTTAATGAAGTGATCAAAATTAACATTCTTCAAAATGGGACCAATTGATGCCATGGGCCTCCTGATAAGATGCAGTAAGGACACAACATAACCTATTTTGTATTCCTGGCAAAAATGCTTCGTACAAATCTAATCATGAAAAAACAATCAGATCTAAATTGAAATATATTCTACAAAACAAATGACCAGGATTTTTCAGAAATTGAAAAACTGTTTTAATTTCTGAAAACTGGGTGATTGAGGGTGAAGTTAAAAATTAGAAAATTGTTCATTTAAAAAAAATTTTGTTTTCACCTGAGAACATTTTTTCATTGCTTTCAGAGAGGGGTGAGGGAGAGGGAGGGAAGGAGACAGAGAGAGACAGAGAAAGAGAAAGACATCGATGTGGGAGAGACACATTAATCAGTTGTCTTTTTGTACATGCCACAGCTGGGTATCGAACCTGCAACTTGGGTATGTGCCCTGACTGTGAATTGAACCCAGTCCCCAACCCTTTCGTCTACGGGACAACGCTCCAACCAACTGAGTCACACCAGCCAGGGCTAGAGGAACTGTTCTAGATTGAAGGATTCTTGAGAGACAAGAAAACTAGGTGTAATATATGATCTTTAGCTTGATCCTGGATACAAAAAGAAAGTTACAGAGGACATCTTTGGGAAAATCAGAGAAATTTGAAAATAGACTATATGTATTGTGTCAACTTAAATTCTTCTGAATGTGATCATTATAATTGGTTATGTTAGTATATAGAAAATATATACTAAAGTATTAGAAATGAAATATCATGATATCTGTACTTTGCTCTCATGGTTCAGCTCTCTCTCTCTCACTCACACACACACACACACACACACACACACACACACAGTATTAGTTTGGGTACTTTTGAGCAATAGATGCCAAGATGAAATTAGATGTGTAGGAGATGAATTGGGGGAAATCCACATGAACAAGTATAAAGGACACATGGACAATAACTAAGGTGGGGGGCAGAGATGAGATGGAAGACGGGGAGCACTGGGGGCGGGCAGGGCTGGGAATACAAGAAAGAAAACTGTACTTGAACAAGAGTTAAATAAAAAAAATAATAAAAATAAAAATAAAAATAAATTTTAAAAAAATGGGGGGAAATCCCTGTAAAGAATAAGGGAGAAATGAGGAACGTGAGAGAGAGCTTTCGGATCACACTTAACAAGGGAGGAGAAAGGAAGGCAGATGTGTAGGAAGAGTGTCAGACCACAGCACAGTTCCAAAGAGGGTTTGGCTACACTGGTGGGGAGTCCTCGAGCCCAAGTCACTGGTTAGAGGAGTCCCTTGTCTCACAGGAGTAGGCCTACATTTGTCCTTCTGCTGAGCTCACTCATGAGCTAGGGACAGCCCACGAGAAGCTGGGCCTCAAGAGAACAATATGGTAGACCTAGAGGGCAGCAGGCGGGACCGTCAGTTAGTTATGCTCTCAGAGTGGATCTAGGTGGCGTATTTTTGTAGCCACCATGCATGTATAATGTGTGCGTATGCATGTGTTTATAGAAAAAGAAAAAACAGGTGTGGCAAAATGTTAATGTTTGGTGAATCTGTATGAAGGGGACACGTGTATTTATTGTACTCTTCTTTCACCTGTTCCCTAGATTTGAAAATTTTCAACGTGTAAAGTTGGGAGGGAGTTAAATAAGCAGTTACTGAATGCCCTGCCTAAGGACCTTAATAGACAGTGACATTTGCTTGATGCAAAGCATGACACCGAGGTCCAAAGTTGATCACACACTGTTATTTCTTTTCTTTCTGAGTTGCTTCATTTCCTGATGGTTTCATGCTTTCTGTCATTATAACATCTTTATATAAATTTGACACTTAATCATTCAGACAGACTGCATTGTTTAAGATTCAAATATGCTGGAATAGGAAGTTAAATTTGTGACATAGGAGGCTCTTGTTTGTGAAACAGGTTTTTAGCTCGCTGATGGAATGATGGGAGTTTCTGTTTTTTTAATTTTTAAAAAAATATGTTGTTTAGGAGCAACTTATAATATATTCCCTCCCACCATCAAAACCTCATCACCGTAATCAAAATTTAGTTAGGAGTGCATCATAGTATTAAGCTAAATCTGTATAGCTTCTACAGGAAAAACAAGTGCACGAGTGCTGAATTTCCTGAGTGCAGTAACACCATTGGTTATGTGAGTGGATATCATTATCTTAGAAAGTATGTGCTGAAATTCTCACACTACATGTGTTTGACCAAGGATTTGTAGAATATATGAAGAACTGCCAATCAATAATAAAAATGAACAACACAATTAAAAATGAACAAAGGACTTGAATGGATAACTTCAGTAAGGAAGATATGTTAGTGGCTAGTAGGCACATGAAAAGATTCTTAGTCTCATTGGTCAAAAGGGAAATACAAATTAAAATTACAAAAAGAGACCATTTAACACCCACGGGAAGGAGTGAATAAGAATGATGGCCACTGTGGGTTGAGGATGTGGAGCAAATGGAACTCATATCTTGTTGATGGGACTATATAATATTACAGTTGCTTTGAAAGACTATTTGGCAGTTTGTAATATAGTTAAATATACACCTGTTTTACAACCCAGTAATTTTACTCCTGTATCTTCATCCAAGGGCATGAAAACGTTTGTCCACCAAAGATATGTTAAGAATGCTTACGGTGGCTAAATTCATGATAACAAACTTGAAACAACCTATGTACATCCACAGGTGGATAGAAAAAACAAACCAGTACTTTTATACAAAGGAATTTAGCAATAAAAATGAGTGAGCCAAGATACCCAACAACATGAATAATTGTCACAAACATGTTGAGCGAAAGATCATGTCATTTATATGAGATTTAAGAATAGGCAGAATGAATCTATGGTGACAGATGCATTACATAGAAAGCCCTGAAGGTTCCACCAGGAAACTGCTAGAGCTGATAAATGCATTCTGCAAAGTAGGACACAAAATTAATATCCAGAAATCAGTTGCATTTTTATATGCCAATAATGAACTATCAGAAAGGGAATTTAAGAAAACAATTCTATTCATAATTGCTTCAAAAAAGAATGAAATACCTAGGAATAAATCTGACCAAGGGTATAAAAAACCTATACTCAGAAAAGTATAAGACGCTGAAAAAGAAATGGAAGAGGATACAAATGGAAAAAGGATAAAATGGAAACACGTACCGTGTTCTTGGATACGAAGAATTAACATCATCAAAATATCCATGCTACCCAAAGCAATGTATAGATTCAACACAGTTCCTATCAAGATTCCAGTGGCATGTTTCACAGAACTAGAACAAATATTTCAGAAATTTATATGGAACCATGAAAGGCCCCATATAGCAGTGGCAACCCTGAAAAAGAAGAACAAAGTTGGAAGAATCACACTGTATAATATCAAACCATTCTATAAGGCCACAGTAATCAAAAGAGCATGGTATTGGCATAAAAACAGACATATACATCAATGAAACAGAATAGAGAACCCAGAAATAAACCCACACTTTTATAGTCAATTAATATTTGACAGAGGAAGCAAGCACATACAATGGACTAACAATAGTTTAGTCAATATATGGTGTTGGGAAAACTGGACAGATATTTGCAGATAATTGAAACTAGACCACCTTCTTACACCCCACACAAGAATAAATTCAAAATGGATTAAAGACTTAAATATTACACCCAAAACCATAAACACCCCAGAAGAAAACATAGGCAGCAAAATCTTTGACATTTTTTATTGGATGTATCTCCAGAGGCAAGGGAAACAAAAGAAAAAAATAAACAAATGGGACTACATCAAACTAAAAAGTTTTTGCACAGCAAAGGAAATCATCAGTGAAATAAAAAGACAACCCAGAGAATGAAAGAACATATTTACTGCTATATCTGATAAGGGGTTGATATCCAAAATTTATAAAGAACTTATAGAACTCAACACCAAAAAAAACCCAATTAAAAAATGGGCGAAGGACCTGATTAGACCCTTCTCCAAAGAGGACATACAGATGGCCAATAGACATATGAAAAGATGCTCATCATCACTAGTCATAGGAGAAATACAAATTAAAACCACAATAAGATACCATCTCACACCTGTCAGGATGGCTATCATCAGTAAATCAACAAATGACAAGTGCTGGTGAGGATGTGGACAAAGGAGGGAACCCTTTTACATTATTGGGGGAAATGCAAGCCTGGTGCAGCCATTATGGAAAGCAGTATAGAGATAGATCAAAAAATTAAAAATGGAACTGCTTTATGACCCAGGGATCCTACTTCTGGGACTCTATCTGAAGAAACCCAAAGCACTCATTAGAACATAAGCACCCCTATGTTCACTGCAGTGTTATTTACAATTGCCAAGGTATGGAGGCAGCCCAAGGGCCCATCCGGAGATGAGGGGATAAAATGACTATGGGACATTTACATAATGGAATGCTACTCAGCTGTGGAAAAGAAAATGTTACTGTCTGGGACAGCATGGATGGACCTAGAGAACATTATATTAAGTGGAAGAAGCCAGTCAGGGAAAGACAAATACCTTATGATCTCACTCACATGTGGAATCTAATGAACAAACTGAACTAACAAGGAAAATAGAGACAGACCCATAGTTGGAGAGCAGACGACAGTATTGGAGGCGTGTTAGGGGGTGGAGGGATTGAGGAAAAAGGACTCATGGATGTGGACAATGGTGTGGTGATTGCAGGGGGGAGGGGGGATAAATGGTAATGGAAAAATATGATTCAGAATAGGTTACTTATGGGGGAATGGGGCATAAGAAAAATTTCTTAGGTTCTATGTTCTATATCTTGATTGGGACAATAGGTATACAAGTGTATTCACTTACCAAAACTTAATGACCTGTACACTTAAGAGCTGTATATTTTAAATTTTACCTCATAAAACTATCAAATTATAAATTGGCTTTACTTTTAATTAATGATAGCACATTAGGCTTTTTATGCTCTGTTTAAATGCTGTTGAACTCCACTAGGCACAGGTATGTAATAGACTTAAAATATTTATATCTAATGTGTGCACAAAGTAGAATTAAGTCAAAGAGAAAATCGTGTGAGAATTGCAGCTTATAAATACAGGTATTGGCTTGTTTTTTTCCCCTTAGGACTTCTTCAGTTTACATGAACATTCAGTCACAGTAGAAATACATAATTTTTATCACAGTAGCATTTTTATAGTATACCTCTGTTCTTTTAAAATCACAACTGTCTGAATTCAGGCACAAGTCCATATTTCACAGAATAGAACACAGTGTTGTGTGACAATACCTAGATAAGGTGAAGCCAAACAAAAAGGAAATCTGATTCTTGGTTAGTCCTCTTTCCATGACTCTCATTACTTCCCGGGTGTTAATTCTTTTTGTGTGGTCACCTTAGTTGATTCATAGTATTCTGAGTTTGAGATGTAGGTTTCACACTTTGTTACATTCATAGAGGTGTTAACCTGATAGCAAAGAACAACTCTGGAAGTGTAAATACAGTCCCACTAATTTTGTGTTAGAATAAGGCCCAATTTTATGTTATAATAGAGCCTTAGATCTCTTTATTCCAAGTGTAGTAACAGTTATTTTTGTGCAATATTTGCTCTTTGCTTTAGGCACAGACGCTCACAGTATGGAGGCAAGCTGATAAACACCAGATACCTCGAATCTGTTTTTTAAACAAGATGGATAAAACTGGAGCAAGGTATTTATTTAAAGTGTGTTTCTTTGGCTTATCAGAGTAAGAATACAATTTGAACTTTTAATGGAGTATAACTTAAATTTAGAAATTGCTATTCCCTATAGAGTATAAATAATGCATGAAATCTCTATTTAGTCCTACTTTTTAAGAAAGCATCTCATTCATAGGTTAAGTAATAAGGAGAGATTAATAGAGGGCTGACAGATGATGAACCATCCTAATTCTAATGTAGAGAGACTGTATTCTGTTTTCTAGGATCATGGCAGTGTAGTGTCTTGCTGATTTCCATTGATTCTGTTTGGAGCTGTGTGGTTTGGAGCTTCTAGCAATACATACAGGGACTCCTGTATGTATTGCTAGAAGTTACAATGCCCCCTGTCAGTGTAGAGGTTAGAGAATTGTTTCCTATAGTTGCCTCAGAGAACCATGTTCTTTCTTGTCCTCTGATTTTCTGTAGCTGTTGGGTAATATGTTCTCCACAAAAAGGAAGTGGCAGAGGAGAATATTGATAAATGTTGTAAGATCTGCAACAGAGTTAATGCTGAAATGTTGTGGTATTCTCAGATGTAACCAAAAATGATACTTTATTCTGAGAACATAATTCAGAATTCAGAATATCATTCAATATCAAGAATATATGAAGGATTTGGAGAAAATATGAAAAAGAGAATCTAGAATATAAAGGATTCTAGGGAAATGTGATGGGGAGAGATGCTGGTCTGTGGTGTGAGAATGGCAGAAACAAACATAAACTGTATCTTCCCTCAAATCGCTCAATATGCTTTGTGTTTAGGTAAATCTCAACACTAGTTCTAAGGTTGTTGGCTTAAAGGACTTTTGTTTTGATTAATAAAAGCACAGCCTTCAAAGTGGTTGAGACTCAAGTTCTGATCCTTTTCTGTTCTTGAGTTAGATGAAAATACTACTTTTACTGACTTACTACAGCACCTGTGGTGCTGGGGCGGGAAGTGACTAGATGCCAGGCTGGATCTCAAAGACATTGCCCGTGGCCAAAGGTGACATGAGTGCGTGGACAGCCAACCCCAGTTTAGCACAGAAGTGAGCAGCCCAGCAGATGATATTAAGAGTGCCTAAGATAAAAGGACAGAAAAATTAGACTGGCTCTTGGGAGAAAGCTGGTGGCCCTGTGTGGTAGCAACTAGTTGTTGGAAGAATCCTTGGCTTGTAATCACAAATCTTGCATTTGAATCCTGACTGCGATTTATTATCCGTGAGTTTGATCAATTCAGGTAACCTTAACCTCAAACTTAGTTAAAGTGAAGCTAACAATGATAATACCCTGAATAACCCGTGTGACAGATTCTGGTATATACCCAGTTACTGTTACCTGAAATCGACATTAAAATTTTATTCAAGATGTTCTGTGGAAAACTGTGGAGTAGTGAATATTAGGAACTATGACAAGGGTTATAATTTTAGAGAGCATTCTTAAACCTGTTTTTAAAATCTTAACATTTTTAACTACAGTGTAATTATTTTGCTTTCTACAGTTTTAACTATGCAGTTGAAAGCATCAGAGAGAAGTTGAAGGCAAAGCCTTTGCTTTTACAGGTCGGTTGCTTAATATTTGGTTGATTAATAACAGCAGCTCCTCAGTTTCCTCATGAGTTTGTTTGTTGTGACATATACACTTTCAAAGCTATCTCAGGTCTGTTTTGGAAGGAATTGGGGTATAAATAAAAATAGGTAAGACTATGGGAATAATAATGGACATTTGGTGGAAAGATAAGATTTATCACCAGTGCTGTTCTCATTGAGTGATCATTTAATGATGTTACTTTTACTTCGATTTATAGTTACCAATTGGTGAAGCCAAAAATTTCAAAGGAGTGGTAGATGTCGTAAGTAAAGAAAAACTTCTTTGGAATTCCAATTCAGAGGATGGAAAAGACTTTGAGAGAAAATCCCTCTTGGAAATGAGTGATCCGGAATTGCTGAAGGAGGCAACTGAAGCAAGGAGTGCCTTAATCGAACAAGTAAAATAAATACTTTCAGTTTAAAATTGCATAAGTATTTAGAAACTTTAAAGAACATTTTTGTGAAATTTAATATAAAGTTATATAGAGAACATGGAAAGTACAAGAATATTAAAGTGAACTCCAGTGTATGTGCCAGTGACTTAAGGAATCGAATATCAGCAATACTCCTGGGTTTCCTTGTGTCACTTCCTGTTTAGCTCTCTCCCTTCCACTAATTATCTGCTCCCCCAATCACTATGTGACTGTAGAGTTTATCTTGCATTTACTTTCTTTTATAGCGTATTACAAATGTGTGTATTGTTAAAGAACTAAGATTTTATGGTTTTGAACTTTATATAAATGGAATGATACTTTATTGTACTTTATTACATTGCTCAACATTATGTTGGAGATTTGTCCATGTTGTTACATGTGGTTATGTTTCACTCATTTTTAGTCTTATAGTGTGGCAATATATGATTGTACCATGATTTTTTATCAGTGGATAATAGTTCATCCTGTGAATGAACTTTGAGGTTGTTATAAATTTTTTTGCTATTACAAACAGTGTGGCTGTGAACATCTTTGTATGTGTCTCCTTATGCACATAAGCAAAAATTTGTTTAGAGTTAAACCTAGGAGTGAAATTGCTAGGTCAAAGGGTATGCCCATCTTTTACTTGACTGGATATCAGATTATTTAGAAAAATTTAAAACCCTCAATTTTATAGTTAACGTATAATTTTAGACCTCATCCACCTTCAAACATTTTTTAAATATTTTATTTTTAGAGGGAAAGGGAGGGGAAATAGAGGGAGAGAAACATCACTATGTGATTGCCTCCCAAGCGTCACCCACTGGACACCTAGCCTGCAACCCAGGCACGTGCCCTGATTGGGAATTGAATCAGTGACCCTTTGATTCTCAGGCCCATGCTCAATCCACTGAGCCATACCAGCCAGGGCCATCTTCAAAATTTTAACAGAAAATAGTAAGGTGTTAATATTGTGTTGGCCGAAAAGTTTTTTCCCCCTATAAGATGGCTGTAGTAGTGCTTAGTTGTCTTTTTAAAAAATATTTTTATTGGTTATGCTATTACAGTTGTGCCATTTCCCCCCCTCACTCCCCTCCACCCTGCATACCCCCTCCACCCTGCACACCCCCTCCCACCCACATTTCCCCCCTTTAGTTCATGTCCATGGGTCATACTTACAGGTTCTTCATCTTCTACATTTTCCATACTATTCTTGCCCTCCCCTATCTATTTTCTACCTATCATCTGTGCTACTTATTCTCTGTACCTTTTCCCCAACTCTTCTCCTCCTCCCACTCCCCTGTTGGTAACCCTCCATGTGATCTCCATTTCTGTGGTTCTGTTCCTGTTCTAGTTGTTTGCTTAGTTTGTTTTTGTTTTAGCTGTGGTTGTTAATAATTGTGAACTTACTGTCCTTTTACTATACATGTTTTTTATCTTCTTTTTCTTAGATAAGTCCCTTTAATGTTTCATAAAATAAGGGCTTGGTGATGATGAACTCCTTTAACTTGACCTTATCTGAGAAGCACTTTATCTGCCCTTCCATTCTAAATGAAAGCTTTGCTGGATAGAGCAATCTTGGGTGTAGGTCCTTGCCTTTCATGACTTGGAATACTTCTTTCCAGTCCCTTCTTGCCTGTAAGGTCTCTTGAGAAATCTGCTGACAGTCTGATGGGAACTCCTTTGTAGGTGACTGTCCCCTTATCTCTTGCTGCTTCTAGAATTCTCTCCTTCATTTTAATCTTGGCTAATGTAATTATGATGTGCCTTGGTGTGTTCCTTCTTGGGTCCAACTTCCTTGGGACTCTCAGAGCTTCCTGGACTTCCCGGAAGTCCATTTCCTTTGCCAGACTGGGGAAGTTCTCCTTTATTATTTGTTCAAATAAGTTTTCCACTTGTCGCTCTTCCCCTTCTGGTACCCCTATAATTCGGATTTTGGAACGTTTAAAGATGTCCTGGAGGTTCCTAAGCCTCTCCTCATTTTTTTGAATTCTTGTCTCTTCATATTTTTCTGTTTGGTCATTTTTTTCTTTTTTCTGGTCCACTCCCTTGATTTGAGTCCCAGTTTCCTTCCCATCACTATTGGTTCCCTGTGTATTTTCCTTCATTTCACTTAGTGTAGCCTTCATTTGTTCATCTAATTTGTGAACAAATTCAACCAATTCTGTGAGCATCCTGATCACCAGTGCTTTGAACTGTGCATCTGATAGGTTGGCTATCTCTTTGTTGCTTAGTTGTATTTGTTCTGGAGCTTTGATCTGTTCTTTTGTTTGGTCCTTTTTTTTTTTTTTTTTTTTTGGTTTTGACAGGCCTGTTACACAGTGTGGAGCGGAGCCTTAGGTGTTTATCTGGGCGGGTCAACCCAGTGGCTGTGTTGTGACACTGTTTGTGGGGGCAGGATCAGAGAGGGAACAATGGCATTTGCTTTGCTTTCTGCTGGATTTCAGTCCCTTCCGCCACTTCTTCCAAGCAAAGTGGGCCCTTCTGATACTGATTCCTGGTGGGTGGGCTTGTGTAAGTTCTAGGACCCTGTGAGTCTCTCCAGCGAACTCTCCTGTGAGGCTGGGAGTCTCTCCCAGCACCTCAACCCCCACAGGTGTTTTCAGTTGGTGTTTTGGGGCTTTATTTTTCTGTGCTGGGACCCTGGGTTGTGTGGTCTGTCCTGCTCCCCAGTTTCGCCTGGTTTATCTGCAGGCGAATGTAGGACCGCCTAGTCCAACAGCCACCTTACGTGCCACGCTCCTCCACAATCTGCCCCTTGCTGGGTTTGCCCGCTGCCACCCTGGTCCCAGGGTCTGGTGCCTGCCGCCTGCCGTCTGCCACCTGCATGCCCGGGGCCCACCAGCCACTGCTTTTGCCTCGACCCCTCTTTGCCTGTTTCCGCCCCTCTTACTGGTGTGGATGAATGTGTCTATTTTAACTCCTTGGTTGCTGGACCTCTATACAGTTCAGTTTTTCTGTCAGTACTGGTTGGTTTTTTGTTACGAAATTTTCATTGTCTTTATTTTGGTTGTCCGAGGACGCACAGTGTGTCTACCTACAACTCTATCTTGGCCAGAAGTCTAGTTGTCTTTAACTTCATTTAAAACAATTCTATTAAATTGTATTGTGTCAGCTGTCATAATCAGCACGTATTTTTTAAAACTCCTAGCAAAATTGGTGAATTTTTGTGTAGCCATTTTAATATTGAATATGGAAGAAAATATGTAACATTTTTGGCATGTTATGCTTTATTATTTCAAGAAAGGTAGAAAAAAACACAACTGAAATGCAAAAAAGAAAGATTTGTGCAGTGTATGGAGAAGGTGCTATGGCTGATGGCGCGTGTCGAAAGTGGTTTGCAAAGTTCCATGCTGGAGATTTCTTACTGGATGATGTTCCATAGTTGGGTAGACCAGTTGAAGTTGATAATGATCAAACTGAAACATTAATTAAGAACAATCAACATTGTGTCATGCAGGAGATAGCTGACATACTCAAAAAATCCAAATCAATAAAGTTATTAGTGAAATTGAAAAATATGTTTTGTTTTACAGAAAAAATTAAATGGACTTTTGGCCAACCCAATATTTATAATATTTATAGGATATTGTTAATATATAGAACAATAAGTAAAACATAGCTTAAAAAAACTCCCTGAATTTTATGGTTGAAAAGAACATTTGAGAGTGAGCTCTTTGATTTTCTTTTTTTTTAAATTTACTTATTGATTATTTTTATTGATTCAAGAGAGAGAGAAACATTGATGTGAGAGAGAAATGTCAATCGGTCCCCTCCCACACACATCCCAACGAGGGACCAAACCCTCAACTTAGGTGTGTGCCCTGACCAGGAATTGAACCCATGACCCCTCCCTGTATGAGATGATACTCTAACCAGCTGAGCCCCACTTAGCAGGGCTGAACTCTGAGTCTCTTACTTCTAAGTTAAACTGATCAAAATAGATCTCATAATTAATTTTTTTCATTCATCTTTTGTATGAAGTTATTATTGAGGTAATTATTTTCCATTATAATATATAGTAATTATCAACTTTACAATTTACATAACTATTGTTGTTACTTTTATTATTGGAGAATAGTTATTGAAGACTTATAATCTATCTTAAATGCTTTACATATATTATTTAATACTCGCAACAGCCTCCATTATCCCCATTTTACAAGTGAGGGAACAGGCTTACAGTGCTTGAGTCAGTTCTCCTGTCGCTAATAAATAGCAGAGCTGGAGTCTGAGCCCAGATCTGTCTCAGCTGAGAGCTAGAGCTCTTGCTTTGCCATATGGCTGCTCAGACTGGGGTGGGGGCGGTGCAGGGAACACAGAGAGAATAAAAGTGGAATTGACACTAATCAATAATTGGGTACCTAATTGATTCTCCTTTGAGGTTTTGTTTTATCTTAACAAAGGGGCTATCAGAATAAACCTGAGAAGGATTTTATCATATGTTGAGGAGCCAACATAAACTTGCATATATGTCTCATATTGTTCTAGGACATGAAAGGCTCAAATTTTATTTTTATTATATATTATCATAGATAATAAAGTGCTAATTACAAGGAATGCATATGAATGTATGGAATTAGTAACACCACATCCTGTTAGGATGGCGACTATTATAAAAATAATAAAACAGGTATTGTAAGGACGTGGAGAAGTTGTAACCCTTTTGCATTGTTTGTGAGAATGCAAATGGTGCAGCCACTGTGGACAACAGTGTGGTGGTTCCTCAGGAAACTGAAAATAGAATTAGCATATGATCTGGCAGTTCCACTTCTGGGTATGTACCCAAATGAATTGAAAGCAGAGTCTCAAAGAGGTATTTGCACATCTTTCTTCATAGCAGCATTATTTATAATAGGGAAGAAGTAGAAGGTGTTTATCAACAGGTGACTGGACAAATAAAGTGTGGTGTGTGCACACAATGGGGTATCATTCAGCATCGAAAGGAAGGAATTTCTGACATGTGCTTTATTGATGAAGATTGGGGACATTAGGTTGCTAATTAAAAGAAGCCAATCACAAAAAGACAAGTACTGCATGATTCCGCTTATGTGAGATATCTATACAGGTCCCATTTATAGAGACAGGAAGTAGAGTGAGAGTTGCCAGCCTCTGGGCAAGGAAAGAATGAAAAAGTGTCATTTTATGGGTTTGCTTTTGTGAGACAAAAAAAAAGTTCTGGAGATTAGTTTTACATCGCTGTCAATATACTTTACTGAGCTGTTCACTTAGAAATTATTAAGATGGTAAATTTTATGTTATGTTGTAGTGTATCACAATTACACATTTTTTAAAATTAAAGACTAAGATTAGTGTGCATAGGAACCAATGTCCCATGTCCTTCAGGTGAACAGTGAAAATAATAAATAATTTTTTTTCTATAATTACTCTATGTTTGGGCAACATAATTAGAATTGGTTATTTAATCCTCACAGTAGCCCCATGAGGTCGGTACTAGTGTTATCTCCACTAGTAGCCAAGGAAGAGAGAGGTGGTGGCGTACCTTGACCAAAGTTTTTACGTAATTTTTTAAGTAGTGGAGTCATTTCCAGGCAGTTTGACTCCAGAAGCTGTGCTTAAGCATTACATAGGCTGCTTTTCAGGGTGGTTTGGTACATTTTTGCTATGTTAGCTGTGAAAAGTGTGTTTTCCTCACCAAGTTTGCAAGTTTTGTTCCCATGTACTATTATAAACTTTTGAAACAATTATTAATTGTATTGTCAGCTGAATTCTTCTACTTCATAATGGCAAACAATTATGAAAAGAATGTAAATTAGACAATTGCATTTTTATTATTGAAATCATGTCTATGCCCCGCCCCCGAAACTTAAAGGTATTTCCTCAATGCAGGATTAACTGTTTTAATTTGATGGTCTCAGGAGATCTTGTGAACATTCGGAATATTAGAGGAGCACCAGGTAAAACTTTTTGCTGAATAAGACCCCCAAATTTATCTAAAAACAGCAGTTCATTGTGTAAGTTATCACTGGATGTAGATTGTGCATTTTCTTTTGTGTCTTTTGACATAAAGACATAAATTTTGACACCGAATAGATAGCACTTGATTTTCTTTGAAAAAAAGCCTCTCTTTTGAAGATAAGAAGAGGTCCTCGGCCTGGATAAGTTAGGTTCTTGTAGCTGTCTTGAAATGTTTGGGAAATATATATTTGTGGTATTCAGACTTCAGCTAATAGTTGGACAACAAACACACGTCATAGAACTAAAAGCCTTTCTTTATAGGTTGCAGATTTGGATGACGAATTTGCTGACTTCGTTTTAGGAGAATTTAGTGAAAATTTTGATTTGGTGCCAGCTGAAAAGGTAAATTTTATTATTCATTTACTGTAACCAAGTTTTACTAATTGGATTTGCTTTGCTTTCTCTGTTTTTATTTTCCCCCCTTCAACTTTGCATAGCATTGGAAACTATGTTGACTTAAACGAACATTAGTAAAATATTAAGCTAAAGTTACTACTAACACAAAATGTTGCCTTAAATAAAAATTAGGAGAATGTAAAGGTGAAGCCACTACTAATATGTGGGTACTTCATAATGGCAGTGATTTACTAGTTTGGGATATACTTAAAAAATTAGAGATTGAGTCTTTTTTCCTTGTATTGGGTCAAGAGAAGTTTAGTGTTTATTCTTAGCCTTTTCTCTTCATTGAGATGATCTTTCTGAGTATTTTAGGGAACCCATAGGTAGAAATTTGGATTTAAGGTTTATTGGCTTTTCAGACTACTATATTGATCATTTTAATCAGAACATTTTTTTCTGAATCTGTTTTAATTTTTAGTGGAAACTCATTGCAGGTCTCTGTGTGTGTGTGTGTGTGTGTGTGTGTGTGTGTGTTTGTTTTCTTTTGAAAAATGTTAAATCAGAGGCTAGGGAAGTAGAATACTGATGATAATTGAATTATGACAGATTTCTTCAAGAATTCCTGTTTTGTTTTGGTTTTTTCCTGCCAAGGACCTTTCCCCATGAATTTGGCAAACTTACTCTTTATTTTCTTTGTGAAACATAAGAGTTACCAAAGAAAGTTTTTAAGTGATAATGTGTATAATACTGGGTTGGCCAAAAAGTCCATTTAGTTTTTTCCATAAAATAGAAGATACATTTTTCAATTTCACCAATAACTTTATGGATTTGGATATTTTGAGTATGTTGGCTATCTCCTGCGTGGTAGAACATTAGTTGCTCTCAATTAATGTCTCGATTTTTAAAAAATTTATTTATTTATCTTTAGAGGGGAAGGGAAGAAGAGAGGGAGAGAAACATCAATGTATGGTTGCCTCTCGTGCGTCCCCTGCTGGGAACTGGCCTGCAACCCAGGCATGTGCCCTGACTGGTAGTCAAACCACTATCTTTTGGTTTGTAGGTCTGCACTCAGTCCACTGAGCTACACCAGCCAGGGCTAATGTCTCTACGTGATTGCTACCAACTTCAACTGGTCTACCTAACTGTGGAGCATCATCCAGTGAGAAATCTCCAGCATGAAACTTCTCAAACCACTTTTGACACATTCAGTCAGTCCTTTTCTATATACTGCACAAATCTTTCTTTGGCCTTTCAGTTGTGTTTCTACCTTTTTTAAAATAATAAAGCATAATATGTTGAAAATATGTTTTCTTCAATCTTCAGTATTAAAATGGCTACACAACAAATTCACCAATTTCAATAAGTTTTTTTAAATGCACGCTGATATGAAAGCTGTCACAATACAGTCTAACAAAATTGTTTTGAATGAAGTTAAAGACAAGTAAGTGCTATTAGAACCATCTTTCGGAAAAAAACAAATGAACATTTTGGCTAACCCAGTAAGGTCTAAGATGAGCCCAATAAATTTTACCTAGTTATTTTTCCCAAAACAAATTAAAGAAAAACATGAGATCTAATTATAGATTAATTTTAAGCTATATAAAGTTATTTGAGATGGGAAAAAAGTATTTTTCTTTTGAATGAAATGCCATAATTTTGACATTTTTTATTGTTTAGTGTTTGAATGCTGGAGTGTGATGTTCACTGTGCCCTGCAGTCACGTGCATGGTTTCAAAGAGCTTATACTCGAAGGTAGAAATGACCCACCGTTTCTCGTATCAGGAGCGGGCAAGCACACCCAAGCTTTTCTTGTTCTTTGAGGTCTTTCAAAAAAAATGTTCTGTTTTAATTTCTCATTTTCTTTTGTATTTTACTTAATAGGATTCAATTCATTTGAAAAAATTGTAATTCCTATTTATATCTTTAATTTCTTATCAGTTTCTCTGTTAGATTAACAAGGTTAAACCATAAGTATATTAATTTTTTTTCAAGAAATATTTTCAAATACCTACTTTATTTTAACTACTTTTCTGCTTTTGGGGGATTTAGTAGTATTTTATCAGAGCTTATTATAATGTTCATATGTAAATTTTACATTTTAGTGGGAGATGAGGCAGACATTAAACTAATAAATATGTATTTAATGTACCAGTTAGTGATTAATGTTATAAAGAAAAACAAAGAATACGGCCATAAAGAATGGTGGAAGTGTGTGAGGAGTGCTGTTTTACATGGTTGGTTTGGAAAGACATCGAATTCTGAGCTATTTTGGTTGGAGACCAATACATTGTATATGTGACCGTCTTATGGCACGGAAAATGCGTATCTGTACCTCTGCTTTGTAGCTACAGACTGCAATCCACAGAGTGACCCTGGCTCGGACAGCAGTGCCTGTGCTTTGTGGGAGTGCCCTGAAAAACAAAGGGGTCCAGCCCTTGTTAGATGCCATTACTATGTATCTGCCTTCACCCGAAGAGCGCAGCTACGAATTTCTGTGAGTATGCAAGTACGTAGATTAAAATTCTATAGCTTTGAAAAAGCAGGTAGGCAAATAGATCTTTTTATCCTCCAACAAGTAGTTGAATCACAGTTTTTAAATAAGATTGGTGAGAAATATTGTAAGTAGTATAATATAGTGCCATATTAGTTTTTACTTGAAAGGGGCATTTGTTACTTCTTGTAACCTGCTACCTTCGCACATGGAGCTAAGAATGTGGATTTAGTGATGGGTGAAAGTGTGTTGACCTGCCATCTTGGTTTTTTAGTTTTGTTTTTTTTTTTTTAATTTAAAAAGTAGTATACTAGGGACATTTGATAAATACTCTGTAGATATATTTATATCTATTCTGGATTTCAAGATTTTTCATAAGCTCAAAATATTTTGTGGCTGTAAAGGAAAATCATTGTTTTACTCCTGTTGTCATGAACAACTTTGTACTTATTAATAAATCCTCTAAAATCTGAGTGAGTTGTTGTCCAAAATTGCAGCCAGTACTGTACTTCAGTCCTTTTAATGAGGGCATGACTCACTTTTCCTGTCTCTCCACTAAGAGGCATACAGTAGAGTGATTATAAGTGTGGACTGTGTACTACCTGGATTGAAATCCCAGCTCTTCCAAGGTGTTTACCCTCTCGTCTATGAAGTGCAGAGAATAGGACCTATTTCATAGGATTGTTGCAAGAAGCAATAAATTAATACTTATAAAGCAATGGAACAGTGCCTAGAATATTGTAAGCTTTATAAGTATTTATCAAATCAAGTTAAAAACTGGAGGAATAATATTGGAGATATTATGAAATAGAAATGTTTAACCTACTTTGAATTATGGACTCCTTTGAAACTAGTGAAAATACGGAGCTTTTCCTATGAAAAACACACTTGTGCACAAAATTTGGCAATTTCAGAGGGTTTCAGAGTTTCTGTAACCTATTGATGAACACCAGTTTAAGTACATTGTTCTGTAAGAATGTTGACATGTAAACAAGTTCAGATTTGTAGTATAAATTTATATCGTTATGTAACTAGAGAAAAAGGGAGAGGAGAGTGTAAAAGCAATAATTGGAAAGTACCTGTTTATTTACCCTGTACAGGTTTTTTCAAGAAAGTGCTGTGGTGTTCTTGGGTATAGTTTTTTGAGGAGGGGACTCCTGGCTCTGGAATTATTTGGAAGTAGAGGTAATATTTGGAAGAGGCCTCATTGTCTTTGGTTTTGAGGAATTAATGGTAAGATTGCCATAAAGTAATTTATCCCAGTGGAGGGAGAGAGGCACTGGCATTACCTGCTCAGTCTGGTAGCTACACTAGGAGACGTGAAGGCTCTTTGGGGGGCGTCAGGATTAAATTTGTGAAGTGATTACCATCTGATCTGTATACATATATAGGAAGTGTATTTTAAAGGCTTTCCTGGAATGTCTCCCTAACTGTTATAGGCAGTGGTACAAGGGTGACTTATGTGCACTGGCATTCAAAGTTCTCCATGACAAGCAGCGGGGACCACTGGTTTTTGTGCGCATTTACTCAGGCGTGATGAAACCCCAGTCGGCCATCCACAATATTAATGGAAACTGCACGTAAGTAGAAGCTTCGGTTATTTTCTAAAATTGTCTTCTTTAAAAATACTTTTACTGATGTGTATCATAGTTTTACAGGGAGAGAATAAGTCGTCTACTTTTGCCGTTTGCTGACCAACATGTAGAAATCCCTTCGCTGACTGCTGGCAACATCGCTTTGACTGTTGGACTTAAACATGTGAGTGACTGAATGGTTTCTCTAGGAAATAACAGCTTATGTGTTTAATTAAAAGTAGGTATTTTATGATACCAAAAACCCATAGATAATCCAAATGTCCATCAATAATGGAATAATGAATATTGTAGCATATTCATCAACATGCTCGAACCTCATAGAAAGAAAGCAAAGTAAATTATGGCTCAGTGGATTGAGTGCCAGATTGCAAACCAGACGTTCCCAGTTGGATTCCTGCCTGTGTCGTGGGCCAGGTCCCCGGTTGGGGTGTGCGAGAGGCAACCGATTGATGCTTCTCTCACACATTGATGTTTCTCTCCTCTTTCTTCCGCCTTCCCTTCCTCTCTCTCTAAAAAATAAGTAAATAAAATCTTTTTTAAAAAAAAGTACAGAAAGCTGTTAACAGTATGCATTTTATCTATTCAAAGTCAAATAAAATAGTATACTATTCAAATAGTATAGTATTTGATATTTCCATATATATATTTTAAGATTACATAAAGCATTGTTATTTCCATTGGATTTATTTTCCTGTTCTGATCCTTGCACACAATTTCATTCAACCTCTTGACCAATCGGGTACTAACTGAAGAGGTTTTGCGATGTGGGCTCCATGAAGGCACACCTTTCTCTCTCTCTTGGTCTCTGTTCTCAGTCCTTAGTCCAGTGCACTGGGCGCTTCGTGACTGTAGGAGGAAAATACTTGGTGCCATCTGTGTGTATTTTTGGTGGGTTAAAGCTAAGGGCATCTCACTTATATATGGGTTAGGTCAAGTACAGTTTCTCATTAAACTTTGGTACATTTGACATTAGGGTAAACATTGTTACTGTTAACTTTTTTGTTTTAATCGTTTATTAAAATATAAAAAGAAAAATTTATCCTTTGCAGCAACATGGATGGACCTGGAGAACATTATGCTAAGTGAAATAAGCCAGTGAGAGAAAGACAAATACCATCTGAGTTCACTGATATGTGAAATCTAATGAACAGCCCGAACTAACAAGCGGAATAGAGACAGTTTCATTGATAGAGAGAGAGCAGGCTGACAGCTCTGGGCAGAGAGTTGGGAGGGTTCTTGGGAGGTGGAGGGATGGAGTAAAAAAGAAGAGCTAAATGGACACAGACAACAGTGTGGTGATCGTGGGGGGTGGGGGTTGGAGGTGGAAGAGGGTATAGGAAGATAAATGGTAATGGAAAAAATACAATAGAAAACAAACTTTTACCATTTTTAACTCTGTATGAAATTGCAGGGTTTGAAATCCTTTACAGAAAATTCCTGTGGTCCAGAAATTGGATTTCTAGCATTGCAGTGTCCTCTCTGTCTACCTGGAGGCAGGAACTCCTTCTGTTTGGGCTCGTGCTTCAGTAGGAATATCTTTACAGAGATGGAAACTGGCACAGAGCTTCATAACATATATGTTTAATATTAAAATTATAGCCCTGTCTGGTGTGGGTCAGTGGGTTGAATGCTCGCCTACAAACTGAAAGGTTGCCGGTTCAATTCCCAGTCAGGGCACATGGCTGAGTTTCAGGCCAGGTCCCTAGCTGGGGATGTGTGAGAGGCAACCAATTTAATGTGTCTTTCACAAATCAATCTTTCCCTCCCTCTCGTTCTCTCTCCCTTCCCCTCTCTCTAAAAGTAAATAAATAAAATCTTTTAAAAATAAATTAAATTAAATTTAAATTATAGCTTTGCATGGTCAAGGGTATTCTGATTAATTGCATATTTTAGTTAATAGAGGCTTTTTTGTAAAATAGTAATAAATTTTTACAGGTGATTAAAACCCTATTAAACTTCTACCTAACTTGTCTTTATATAATTGAAAATTTGGGAAGGTACATTTGGTTTGCCAAGTGAATTTTGGATATGTACTATGTGTGTTTTATTGTTAGACTTATTACAATAGTATTTTGGTTAGAATTCTTATACACATTAAATTAGATTTACTTGTGCAGTGTTATAATGAGCTTTACAGATTTGTCTCTCTTTTAAGTACTGATGAAAAGAAAGTGCTACATTGAATTTTTTCTCATTCTGTGGTTCTTGGTGGAAGTTGAGCGCTTGCCAACAGCCAGTTTCCTCCCAGGGCATCTTCTTTGCTTGCAGACCGCCACTGGGGACACCATCGTCTCATCCAAGTCGAGCGCATTAGCTGCAGCTCGTCGAGCCGGAAGGGAAGGAGAAAAGAAGCATAAACGGAACAGTGAAGAGGAGAGACTCTTATTGGCTGGGGTGGAGATTCCGGAACCTGTGTTCTTCTGCACCATAGAACCTCCTTCAGTGGCTAAGCAGCCAGGTACAAAATAGTCTTGAAGGATCAATTAATTAGTGCTCTGATAATTCAGATAAAATAGTTACATTATACCCTCAAAGGATTTTGTATGTGATTGAGTTTAATTTTATCAGAATTTATTGGTAAATATTTCTTGTGTAGTCTAGTTTTTTATTTAAGATGTTTTGATTTTTACAAACTCCTTTTATTTATTATTATTTGTATATCTTGGCCATTTTTCTCATGTCATGTTCTTCCTTAGTTTGAGCACAAACCCAAACTCTTTAGTGTGGCATATATAGCTCATTATTCCAGCTATGTAATTTCCAATTAAATTTGATTAGATGTAGCAGAAAATTCTTAAGTAGCAGTTGCTCTAATGATAAAAATTTATTTCTCTCTGTTGTAAAATCTACCTTGAGTTGGCAGCCCAGGGATTGGAGAGTGGCCCCACAGTCTCAGCAGGCTCCAGTCTTTTGTCTTGCCTGTCTGAGCGGCAGCTCCTACCCTTATTCATCTCACGATGACTGCTGGAGCCTTGGGCATCACTTGGGGGCTCCTGGCAGCAGAAAGCGGTAATGGCTTTTAAGACTTCTTATATGTCATTGGCCATCACTTAGAATCTATATGGCCACCAGTTGCAGAGGAGTCTGATGAGTGCAGTCTTGTAACTAGGCAGCAGCAGAATAGACTGGGGGGCTACCAGGAGTCTTGGACACCAGCTTTCTTGACTGGTCTCACTTCTTGAAACTTCCTCCTTTGTTGTGAACCCTCTTCACCCAGACTAACTGCTCACACCTCACAGTGCCATAATAAAGTGGTTCTGATGTCCTGAAGATGCTGTGCTTTTTCTTGCACTGTTTCTTTTCCTGTGTTTTCTCTTGCATTATGATGGCACCCCTGAATTGTCTGCTTGGAAAATATTCACTCTTTCTTTAGGTCTCAGCTGAAGCATCACCTGTTTTTGAAGCCCTCACTGAATTCCTCTATTAGACTGTTAAAGGACAAACTTTCTCTAGTTCTACAGGTGGCTTTAGAAGCCATTTTCCACTGGAAAACGAGTTAGCCCCACAGATTATGGAAAAACAAAGGCAACCTTTATTGCCTCCCATGTCTTTTTGAGTGCCTGGTGGGCAAGAAAGGATTCCTACCCAAGTAGCCATTCCAGTTCCTCACCTCTCCAGCTGAAGTTCACTTGAAAGAAATCCAAGTACAGGTATAGGCTCCAAGTACTGAAGGAAACTGGGTGTCTTCTTGTCCAGTTGGTAAAGGAATGACATTCATTCATTCATTCATTTTGATTTAAATTCAAACAGGTGTAGCAGCAGTTTTCTTGTTATCTTAAAATGCCCTGAGGCTGGCTAAAGAAGGCTTGACTCTGGGGATCAGGGGACAGGAGTATGGCTCCCAGTGACATCAGGGTTGACCAAACTAGTTGTACAAGTGTGACCACACACTTAAGGACAGGGTCTCCCGGAACAAAATAACCTATGAGTTCCTTTGAATATATTTGAAAGTCATTTCATATGTATGTAGTGTGTCTACCTGTATTCAAATTGCAGGATTGCAGTTAAGTTGCACCAGCCAGTTTTAAAATCTAAGGCCTCAATCCATAACTGCTTTAGGAGAAAACCTACGTTGGGTGTCCAAAGAAAGTCTAATTAATGGGCATTAGCTCAGAGGTCCTGGACTCAGAGCAGAGGACTTCCCAGAGCCGCCCTTACTCAGACTTCCTACAAGCAGATCTGCACACACTTGTCTCTGTGCTTCCTCTGAATTGCCCTGTGGTCCTGTTACAGGATTTGACAACCTGTGTTGTTAATGCTCTCAGTGTTTTCACCACACTAAATCCTGAGGGGCATATTCCTTATAAATATTTTTGAATGAAGTCATATCTTTTATAAAAAAATTACCACCTTGTCATTCTAAAAGCCACAAAGTGTCATAAGCATTGTTACTTTCTTTATCCGTAGGTGCTTAAAAATAAATTATTACCTAAAATAAGCCTCTGAACCTTGGATGTGTGTGTACATTTCTTGGGTTCTTGTTAAATTCAAACTCTGATTCAGCCTAGAACCTAAGATTCTAACAGGTTCCAGGTGATGCCAATATTGCTGGTCCTCGGACCCAACTTTGGGATGAGTGTGCAGCAGCGTTCATTGTTCAGTAGAAATATAACATGATCCACTTACGTAACTTAAAATTTTCTTACAGCCACATTAAAAAATTGGCAAAATTAACTTTAGTAATATGTTTTTTTAATCCAGTCAATCAAAATACTAGTTGAATAATCAATATAAAAAGTGAGCTATTTACTTTTTTTTTCATAATAAGTCTTTCAAACCTGGTGTGTATTTCATACTTATAGCGCATGTCAGTTCGGATTGGTAATACCTGCTGATGGCTAGTGGCCACCACCTGGGTGGTGGTCTAGAAGGCCTGGTTTATATATGTAAGAACAGCTTAAATGTGTGACTGATAAGGTTGGTTCATTAATCCATTGCTCAGTTCTTTACTTCAGTTAGACTTTGCGGAACTTCTAACATCTTTTATAAAGAGGGAGGGTATACATATTGGCTAACTGTATTAAAGTATCACTTTTGATGGTATATTTAATGAAAATAACATGTTCTTATTTCCTCTTTGGTTATGATTACTTGTCACAAAGTACTTGTCACCACCTCTTTATTTATGATGTACTTTAGCTTCCTTTTACTAGTTGCCCATTGTTGTCTGTGTTTCTGAAAACATTTGCTTTTCTGTCACTTCCTGGAGTGACCTTTGCAGAGCATAGTCAGGTGATGTTGCTGCCCCACTTACACCCTTCGGTAGCTTCCCATTGCAAATGTAAACTCCTCACGTGGCCTACAAGACCTGCAACACAACTACCTTCTCACCCGATGCTACCCTTCCTTCTGCCCGCCCTTATCAAGCTGCACTGGCGTTCTCATTGTTTTTCCAATGGCAGATTATTCATTGCACACCCATTTCCTCTGTCTGGTTTTCTTCAGCATTTTGCTTATAGGGTCATTTTTTAAAAATATTTTATTTATTTATCTTTAGGGGGGGAGGAGAGAGGGAGAGAAATATTAATGTATGGTTGCCTCTTGTGTGCCCCCTGCTGGGAACTGGCCTGCAACCCAGGCATGAGCCCTGACTGGGAATTGAACTGCAATCTTCTAGTTCGCAGGCCTGTGCTCAATCCACTGAGCTACACCAGACAGGGTATAGGGTCATTTTTAAAATGTCTTTACCCAAATCATTGTGGAGAAACCTTCCCAGATCACCCAGTCTCAAGTAACCTATCCTGCCTTTTCACCTTATTTTATTCTCTACAAAACATTTATGGCTGTTTGAAATTTTCTTTTTCAAAATTTGTTTGCTGGCTCATCTATTTTCCCACTAGAACATATGGTACATTATCTTAAAAATGAAATGTAAAGGTGACTGTTCTTGTTTATCCCCTAGATTTGGATCATGCATTGAAGTGCCTTCAGCGTGAAGATCCCAGTTTGAAAGTGAAGCTTGATCCTGACTCTGGACAGGTAGGCATCTTGTTACTTAGCCCCAGAAATCTGTCGATAATTTAGCGTGTGTATGTGTCTGTGTGTGTGAGTGTAGTGACTAGATCTAAAACATTGATTTGGTCTATGTCCCTGAAAAAAATGTCTTTTTTGTTTCTTATAATATAAACTTCTAATAACTATGTTATGTTGACTGTCAAGCTAAACAGACAAGTTCTCCCTAATTTTTTAAAATAATTATACCTGATTTATACCGCTCTGCAACATTTAGACCATGGTTCAACCCCAAGACAAAGCTCTGAGCCTCTTATGCCAAGGCTTAAGGAAGCGGCATACTAAAGGGAAGGTGCAAAGCTGCTTTTAATGATAATGGCACATGTGAGGCGGGTGAGAAGTGGTGGGTTACAGCCTAGCAGTGGGGGAGGAAATAGAGTTCTGAAGTAGGTACGGAATGGGGCTGTCTGTCACAGCACAGAAGGAGACAGATGTTTATTCTTTATCTTCGTTTTAGGAAGGCAGGTCTAGAAGGCCTGGTTTATGTAGCTGAGAGCAGTTTAAATGTGTGGCTAATAAGTTGGTTCATTAATCCATTGCTCAGCTTTTCAGCTACACTTAGTGGAACTTCTAACATCTTTTAGAAAGAAGGAGGGTATACATATCAGCTCATTGATTGTATTGAAGTATCACTTTTGATGGTGTATTTAATAAAAATAAACAGGGTAAAGTTTTTACATAAGATTTTATTAAAAATTCCTTAAAATGATTATAAATTTGTCTTAAAGAGGATGAACTGATTTAGTTAATCTGAAAAACAGGGGGTATACTTTATTTTCCCAAATGCCAGGTAAGTGAGCAGTAATTTAACTGATCTTGAATACTACAATAGCATTTAAAACAGAAAGCTTTTTATTAAAAAAAAACACCAATACATATTTTTTTAAACATAAGAAATAACACACAAGCATATACATTTGAAGGATTCAAGTTTCCCTGTCTCTCAGTCCTATTCTACACAGGTAACCACTGTGAAAACTGTATGGTTATAGCTTTTCACACTTTTTTAAACATTTGTTCTTCTGCTATGCTATGGTATAAGGTACAGTATATTTTTTCCAAGTATACATATATACACACACACACAGATGTGTAACAAGTCATTCTATTATTCTACAACTTGCTTTTTCCAAATAATTCACTTCGTTAACTTTACATTAAAGTATAACAACCATATACCAAAGTCTTTTGTATTGTTGTTCCTTACAATTATATTTTTATTACAGCAAAGGATAGAAATTAGAACCAAAGGAAGACACTCATAGGGCAAAGTCTGGGACAGTTCTAAATTGGAAGCTGTCTTCATCCTCAGGGACATGTCACCCCGCTGGCAAAGAGTGTGGCCAACCACAGAGCCCCACCTGGGCCTTTGGTGTCCAGTTTTTACTGAGGCTCAAGCACATACTGCTTGTGTGGTTGACCTGTAGCCTTTGATACCTCCTGTAGGTTTGCACTGATACCTTCACTCTCCAGGTTGGAGCTGATGTAGCTATTCCAAAACCTGTATCATAAATTACATTGTTTGACCAGCTGGTGGACAGAGCCCTCAGACAAACAGAAACACCTCTGTCAGGCAGCATCCTGGCATAGATAGAAGTTCTCAGTAGCTGAGGGCAACAGCCAGATCTCTCTTCAGGTAAATTCTTCACTACACAGATGGCATGTGAATAAAATGGAGCAAATATGGATTTTTGCACTACACTCTTTCTAATATACAAAACCCTTATTTAGGAATAGCTATTGTTGCCAGAAAAATAATGCATGTCTTGATTGGTTCTAACACCAATTTGGCTTTTCTAACAAGGGCCCAAAATAACATGGGTTCTTAGTAAATAAAAATCAGCTTCTTTGTCATGAGTCTGGAAGTTTGGACTGCCCATAAAGCTTTGAGGTGCTCAGGACTGTTGGGATATACCCATGTGGTTGGGAATGTTTGGGAGAAAGGTTATTTCTCCCATTCATAAGATGTTTCCCTGATCTACCTGTTTCAAGACAGTTGCCTGCTTCTTCTTTCAGAGAAGGAATTTTACTTTTCCTTAAAGGCACAGTGCAGAAGTTGCTAACATCAGCTCCACCCATGTTTCATTGGCCAGAACTTAGCTATGTGGTTGGGAAGTGTAGTCCTTGCTAGATGCCACTTACTCAGCTGATAAGTCAACTATTAATGGAATAATAATATAAAAGAGAATGGCCTAGTAATTCACTTTTAATTGATTATTTCAATCAGAAAAGTTAAAAACTGCTTTGATGTAGGAGCCCCCCAAAATTGTAAAAGAAACCCAGTTTGTAATTAATGAAAAATAATCTAGACTGATATACTTTTAAATAGTATTTTGTGATAAACGTAATTTTCATTGATCTTTGTTTTATTTTCCTTCTTTTTGTTAACCAGACTGTCCTATGTGGAATGGGGGAGTTACACATTGAAATCATTCATGACCGCATCAAGAGGGAATACGGCCTGGAAACCTACCTGGGGCCCCTTCAGGTCGCGTACCGAGAGACCATCCTAAATCCAGTTCGTGCCACAGGTAGAAATAAAAACATTTGCTGTTTTTGTTTCTTTTTCTCTCCAGGACCTGTTTTCTGAATCTCTTAATTTAGTTGCAAGCAGTATTCACAGTCACTAGTGTTTTCCATCAATGCGGATAGGTTTTATATGTGTGTTTTCTTGTTTCTTAGGATTTTCAAATTTTAAACACAGCCCTATTCCATCACCACTCATTGCACTTACTGGATTAGCCACTCACCACGCAGATGCTTTTTGGTGGTGACGGACTAGAATGAGCCATTGAAGTGGAGGGTTCGTCCCGATCCTTACTGCCCGGATGAGTATAAAAATTTGAAGTTGAATCAGATGCATTCAAAAGAAAAAGGACTACTATATATGTGAAACTTTGTTTTTCATAAACCTAAAGGTACCCACACACAAAAAAAACCCTAAACTGAGACACACAGATAGATAGCTTTTAATAAAGGAAACAGAAATGAAGTTGATGTGTTATTTTTGCTCTATAAAGTGAGTGGAAGGTAATTTCCACTATTTAGTAAATATGGTAATCCTATGTTAATGAAAGTACAGTTTTTATATTTCTGTCACAAAATGTAAGAATTCGTGATTTATTATTTTAATTCAATTCCCTTAAGCAAAGGAACATGACATTATTACTGGTCTTCCCAAGGAGAAAACACAGACAGGTAGAGAAAAGATTTTAAATATAACCAGGTGCTCTTAAGCCACTCAGTGATTTTTAAAAAGAGCAGGTGGTTACTTTTCACTAAAACTTGAAAAACTAAACAAAATAGAGTATAGGAGCAAATGACATGAGGATTTTTGTTTCTGAGCTTTATATCCATAAAAACTAAAAATACTGGGAACATGTAAGTGACATCTTTAAAATTAATGTCTGAGCTGGTTAGAACATAATGGAAATTTCCAGGGGTCAAAAAGGAAGCTGGGCAGGAATCTGGTAAAATAAGTCGGCACCAACGCCACTGGCTGTTCTGGGGGAATCTGTGGTCACTTCTAACCTAGGAAATAATTAACTAGGAAATTCTTCTTAATAAAAGAGAAAACTGGTCTAATTGGCTCTGGGAACAAGGGGCAAAATCCCTGAGAATTTGTGATGGTAAGTTTCTGATGGGATTTTCATCCTGAATTAATAGAATTGGTATGACCTGAAAAACTCCAAACCAAGAAGAATTTAATGTAAAGTGCTGTCATGAATTGTTAATATCCCCAGGAAGCTGGGGAAAACAAATGACCTTTCTACATAAATGTATCTTTAGCCCCAGCTTCAAAGAAAATCCCACAGAAAAAGAAATGTGAAGTTGGAATTTAAAAAAAAATTTAATCATAAAACCATGAGAAAGGGCACAGTGAGCAAAAAGGCAATACAAACAAACATTAGAACAGCAAAGGCCTCTGATATTGGAATTATCAGATGCAGAATATAAAATAAGTATATTGTTTTTAAGATAAAAAAAACTATGGAACATTTACACAATGGAATACTATGCAGTAGGGGGAAAGAAGGAGCTCATACCCTTTGAGACAGCATAGATGGAACTAGAGAGCATTATGCTAAGTGAAATAAGCCAGGTGGTAAGGGACAAATACCATATGATCTCACCTTTAACTGGAACATAATCAACAAAAGAAAAAAGCAAATAAAATATAGCCAGAGGCATTGAAATTAAGAACAATGTAACAGTGGCCGGGGGCGGGGCAGTGGGGGGAAGAAGGGTTTTAAGGAACTACTATAAAGGACACATGGACAAAACCAAGGGGGAGGGTGGAAGCAAGGGAGGGAGGTGGGTTTGGCTGTGGTGGGGGGAAAATGCAGACAACTGTAATTGAACCACAATAAAATAATTTTAAAAAAAGAAATAAAAGAGAATAGAAGGTATTGGTAAGGAATAAAAGACTGTCAAAAATAAGCAGGCAATGGAACATCATGTGTGTAAGAAAGAAGAAATGCTCAACAACAAAAAATGATGAGGGCATGTCATGAGGACATAGGAATTAACTTGAAGAGGCTCCCCTGGCCAGATCTGGTCAATTTGAACACCAGAATAATTAAACACAGTAATTATAAGCCATTGAGAAAAAGTAGGAATGCTTGAGTCTCTAATGATAATAAACAAATACGTGGGGAAGAAGAGAGGGTTCTTCCTTACAGGGGAATGCCAAGTGCTGTTATTGTCGAGGAGGCAGGAAAATAGTCACTGGGCAACTGTGGTGAATACTTACCATTGATTGGTGACATTGCACGGTTTTAAAGTATCTGCCCACTGATTGCTTTTGGTTACAAGGTAAAAAACATAGTACCTAGGTGGTTCATCCCTCAGACCACCCCTTGACTGGGTGATCAAATCACTAGCGATACTGATAGGCCGATTGACACTGTGTACATCCAGGAAACTACAGACATTTACAGACATTAAAAATGACCTGAGATGGAAAATTGTACTATTGATAGATGAGAAGCCTAAATATCATAAAGCTACCAATTCCACCCAAAGAAGTGTCCAAGACATTAATACTTACTGTGAAGCCATAGTCTTTATGATACTAATCAACCTGTAAACAGACAAACAGACCAGTGCAGCAAACCAGAAAGCCTAGAAATAGACTCATACATAATGTGGAAATTTGGTTTATGTCAGAGTGATACTGCAGCTCAGCGGGAATGGATGGACTGACTATTTGATAATGCTGTGGGATAATTATCCATATGGAAAAAGATTTAATTAGATTCCTACTTCATTCCATGCCCAAAAGTTAATTCCAAATGAGTTTTAAAAATCTAAATATGAAAAAAGAGTTGCAAAATCTCCCTTGGAGCACAAAATATAAGGAAAATAAATGCTAGCCCTGGCTGGGTAGCTCAGTTGGTTAGGACATCATCCTGATACTCCGAGGTTGTGGGTTTGATTCCTGGTCAGGGCACATATAAGAAGCAGCCAATAACTGCTTGAGTAAGTGCAACAACAAATTGATGTTCCACTTTCTCTGTCTCAAATCAATCCATAAAAATAAATACATATTTTTAAAAAAATGAAAGTAAGTGCTCATGTATGCAAAAAAGCCATAAACTTTATGATACACAAATCTTAAAATTTTGGGAAGAAAATGCAGGAGAATTGCCTTACTAACTAGGATAGGGTGGGACTTACAAAACACCAAAAGTTGAAACAGTGAAGCAAAAGATTGCTAACTTTGATGTTATTAAAATTTAAGAATTTGTTATCAGAATATATGGTAAAAGCAAAAAGACATACCCAATGCTGAGAGAAGATGTCTGCATCCCATAAACTGACAAAAGAGTTGTATCCAGAATATATAAAGAATTTCTAAAGATCAGTAAAAACATGACAACTAAATAGAAAAGTGAGTGAAAACATATTGAACAGATTTCACAAAACAGGATACCCCAAAGGCCCATGAACATATTAAAAGATTATCAATCTCAGAGATGACTAGGATCGTGAAAGTTAAAAGTGTGAGATATGAGATACCATTTCATACCAACAAAATAGAAATTAAACTCTGACAATGCAATGTAGTGAGATGTTGTGCTCTGGAAACCCTTATAAAAACTTCTGATGGGACTGTAAATTATATAACCACTATGAAAACAATTTGGCAACTTTCTTGTGAAATTGACCACGTGCAGACCTTACTATTTAGCAATTCCACTCCTAGGTATGTGTCCCAGAGAAACTCTTGTGCATGGAGAGACAGATACGAATCTTTGTAATAGTGCTGTAATTTAAAAAAAACAAAAAACAAATTGGAAGTAGAAAAGCAGCCAGAATATTTGTGGACAGTGAAGTGGATAAATAAATGATACCATGGTCCTACAGTGGAATACTATATAACAGGGAAAAACAATGGGCTCTATCAACATGAATCAGCCCGTATGACCCACAAATGTGAAGCCAAAAAAACAAGTTGCAGAATACATATAGTATACCAACAAATTCAGAACAGAGCAGGAATAAACTATGTTGTTTAGGGATGCATGCATATCTGATGCAACTCTAAAGAAAATCACAGGAATGGTTAAATGTAATGTCATGATAGTGTTTGCTTCAGAAGGTTTCTAGGTTACTAGTAATATTCTGTTTCTTTAGTAATTTCTTATTCAGTGTTCATTTTATTTTTAGCTTGTGCACATATTTGTAATTATAAAATAGTTCATAATAGACGTTAGCTTAAAAAGAAATTATGGCTCTGGTCCGTGTGGCTCAGTCGGTTGGAGCATTGTCTCATAAACCTAAAGGCTGCAGGTTCTATTTTGGTCAGGGCACATGCCTAGGTTGCAGGTTTGGCCCCTGGACAGGCTGCATGCGAGAGGCAACCTATCGATGTTTCTCTCCCTCCCTTCCCCTCTCTCTAAAATCAAGCATATCCTTGGGTAAGGATAAAAAATCAAAGAATTTTGAAGAGGAACTGTAGACTATGATTAATTCTTAGTTTTGAATTTGGGCTGTGAATCATTGCATTACATGGTCATAGCATAGTTCATTTTAGTAAACTACTGCAGATTGGTGACAGCTATTGGTTGTTGGTTAATGAGAGACAATGTTTTCACTTTTACAAAAAGATATTTCACTAGTTTTTTGGGAAAGTATAAACTTGAAATGCATGTAATATTACTAGAAGAATATATGAAATTTAAGTTTTTAGGTTAGCAGGGTTAATGTCCTTTTAATTTTCATTATATGACTTTTTCACTCTAAATGTTTTACTTTTAAGTAAAACTTTCGTTATGAAAGTAATTTCACCTAGGCCCTGGCTAGTGTAGCTCAGTGGATTGAGCACGGACCTGCGAACCAGAGGATCTAAGTTCGATTCCCAGTCAGGGCACATGCCTGGGTTGCAGGCCAGTTCCCAGCAGGGGACTCACAAGAGGCAACCATACATTGATATTTCTTTCCCATTCTCCTTCCCTTCTCTAAAGATAAATAAATAAAATCTTCTTAAAATTCTATTAAAAAAAAGAATTTCACATAGATGTTTCAAAAAGTTCGAGTGTAATCTGCATATCAAAATTCGTGTGGTCACCTGCCTCAAAGCATCTTGTTTTTAAAAGATGTTATTTATTTTAGAGAGGGGGGAATGGAATGAAAAAGAGGGGGAGGAAAACATCAATCAGTTGCTTATTTTATGTATGCCAAACAGGGACTGAACCCACAACCCAGGCATGTGCCCTGACCTGGAATCAAACCGGCAGCCTTTCACTTTGTGGGACAATGCCCAACCAACTGAGCCACACTGGTCAAAGCTGCCTCAAAGCAACTTAACTAAAGCAATATTAATAGGTGATTCAGAGCAGGCTTTTAACATTGATGAACATGGAAGCAGATACTTTCTTGATAGAAATACTTTGACATTTTTATACTATACTTTGAAAATGTTTACCCTTGTAAACATGTTCTCTCACCTTGTATTTCATGAGAGCTTGAACTTGTTCATTGCAGTTTTCCAAGTAGTGGCATCTTGACACCTTTTCAGAACATATCTCTGAGGCACTACATTCGATTTGTTTACAGATACCTTAGATAGAACTTTAGGAGACAGACGGCATCTTGTGACTGTGGAACTGGAGGTAAAACCAATGGAAACATCATCTGTTATGCCAGTTATTGAGTATGCTGAAAGTGTTAGTGAAGACATTTTGAAGGGCTCCCGAGAGGCCATTGAGAATGGCATTCACAGCGCATGCCTCCAAGGTAAGGTACACAGATGAGACTAAGCATGAGTATCACACTCAACCGTTCAGTCACTCCCAATACTACAGATTACTTCAGTCTTTTTCCTAACTTTGGTAGAGTTTTCTCCTTTTCTCTTCCTGTTATGTGTGTGTTATACCTTTTGTAATTATTCCATAGTCCTTGGATATTCTGTTCTCTTTTTTTTTTTTCAGTCTTCTGTTCATTGCTTTTCAGTTTTGGAGGTTTCTGCTAATTATATAACTGAGTCTTTCCTTAGCCCAGCCCAGTCTAGTCTACTTATAAGCTCAGCAGAAGCATTCTTTCTTCTGTTATGGTGTTTTTATACTCCAATATTTCTGTTTACGTTTTTTATATTCTCACCCAAGGACATGTTCATTGATTTAAAAAAAAATTTTTTTTTTAATTTTTATTTTTATTTTATTTTTTAAAAAGATTTTATTTATTTATTTATTTATTTATTTATCTTTAGAGGGGAAGGAGAGAGGGAGAGAAACATCAATGTATGGTTGCCTTTTGTGCGTCCCCTGCTGGTAGTTAGCCTGCAAGGAACCGGCCTGCAACCCAGGCATGTGCCCTGAATGGGAATCGAACCGCGATCGTCTGGTTCGCAGGCCCGCGCTCAATCCACTGAGCTACACCAGCCAGGTTTAAAAAAATTTTTTAGAGAGAGGGGAAGGGAGAAATAGAAATTTTCTCTCTCATTGATGTGAGAGAGAAAATTGATCAGACATGCCCTGTATGATGCTGGTCTGAAGATTGAACCCACAACCTAGGCATGTGCTCTGACTGGGAATTAAACCCACGACCTTTTGGTATACAGAACAGTACTCCAACCAACTGAGCCACCCAGCCAGGGCTCTGTTTCTTTCTCGGGACTTCATCTCTCTGCTTTCATTGCCTGTTCATTCGTGCATGCTGTCTCCCTTATTGGTTAGAGCCCTTAGCATGTTAATCATAGTTCTATGTTCCTGGTCTTATCATTCCAACATCCTGCTATGTCTGCTTCTTGTGCTTGTTGTCTATTCAAATTGTGCTGTTTGCCTTTTAATATGCCTTGTAATTTTTTTGATAGCTGGACATGATGTACTGGGTAAAAGGAACTACTGTAAACAGGTATTTGGTAATGCGGTGGTGAGATGTGGGAGATGGGAAGCATTCTGTAGCCCTGGGATGCCGCCTCAGTCTTAGTAAACCCTTGCCTCTGGACTGTGAACTGCACAAGTGTTTCTTGTTTTCTTTTGTTTCCATCCTCCTTAGGTGGGACACAATGGCCCTAGTGAACTGGAATAGGGTACTTCTCACATCAGACTCTGATGATAATCCCCTTGCAGGTTAGGTTCTGGTTAACTAGGTTCCCCTGAGGACAGGCCTTGTTAAGAACAGAGCGCCCGTGTCATATAGCTCAGTTGGTTAGAGCGTCATCCTGATACCCTAAGGTTGCAGGTTGGATCCCGGGACAGGGCACATACTAGAGTCGGCTGAGGAATGCACCAATAAGTGGCACAGCAAATTGATGTTTTTTTCTCTCTCTCTAAAAATCAGTAATCATAATAATAAAACCAGAGTGCTATGAAGTACTGTTTTTTATTTGAGGTTGGTTGAATCCACAGATGCAAAACCAATGGACACACAAAAAGAGGAAGGTCAACTCTAAGTTTTGAAGGTGTCAAGAGTTACTTATACGCAGATTTTCATCTGCTTGGGGGTCAATCCTTTTACGTTCCCCATGTTGTTCAAGGGTCAACTGTATTTTAGAACGGTTTCTTTTCCCCTTCCTCCACTGAAAGCACAAGGAGACTTTTCTCTGGTATTTACTGTGGGAATCTGCTTGACCTGCTAGAGGTAAATCTCACAGAACTATGTCCCCTGCCTCTGCCCACCCCTCCAAAAGACCAGGTACCCTTGGAGTTTTTAACTCTCAAACTTGTCCACATTGAGCCTCCAGCAATTTATCGATTACAGTTCAGGTTTTCCTACCTCGGCACTGGTTCCTGGGACATATTCTGCCAGTGAGTCTCTGCTCCAGGAAGCTCTGACCCCCTGTGCTTGCCTTCTCTCCACCCTTGGGGGCGGTGGTTTGCCCTGTGTTCTCCCCTCTCTTACAGAACCAAGAAGAGTTGTTTTGTCAGTCTGTTTTTCTTTTACTTGTTAGGACTGAGTGATGACTTCCGAGCTCCTCGTGTGTCGAACTGGGAGTGAAATCCTCTCCCTCTTTCTTTACATTTCTCAGCTACTCCTCACTGCATCTTGAGTTCTAACACACGCTCTTCCTTGCCTAGGACCATTGCTTGGATCCCCAATTCAAGATGTGGCAATTACTTTACATTCACTGATAATTCATCCTGGTACCTCCTCAACTATGATTTCTGCCTGTGTCTCAAGATGTATACAGAAGGTATGTAACCACCCTGGTGCGTTTTGCTTTAAGGTGACTGTCCTGACAGTGGTGCCGACCTTGTGTCTTCCCTTCCCAAGCCTTGCAGTCAGTGAGAGTTTTTACCACGGAGAATCTTCGATTTCTTTAATCACCAGGGTTTTATTCGAGAGATGATCTAAGAACTTACTGTTTACCATACTAGCTACGAAATGTCCTCTGATTTCGGCACATAGGCAGATTTCCTTAAGTGGCAACTTTGCTTTCCCCATCCTAGACATAAAGCTACCACACTGTGAGATGGGTCCCAAGGTGCCTACTTTGAAGGGGACCGAGGTGTCATTGTCCTGTGTCCAGTGTTCTTATATCTTGTCTCTTCTTCAATAAATGTCTCTGTTGTTCATGTTATACAGCTGATACCTTCTGGGCAGACCTCGTATGTTGAAATTCATACATTTTTAAAAGTTTTTGATCAAAAAACAATACTTACACAAATAAAATTACTGATATTGTTTGCCTAAGCATATAGTTAGAAATATCTTCTACAGTTATGATTAAATTGTTAAAAAAATTTACCTTTGGTAATTAATTTTAAAGTTCTCCTGAAATTGGCTTTAATGTTGAAATAGTGATAACCTGAGAGATGAGTAATGTTTCTAAATTAACCCCAAGCCCCAATATATTGGCTAGTCCTTCAAAATCTAATACGCCTTCTAAAAATAAAATTATAGGTATTTGGGAGTTGGTTAGCCTTTTTATTAAGATTATACTAGAAAACAATTAACTTTATAGGGCCTTACACTTAATCTTTAGTTTTAATTCATTACTTCAAATGAAATACTCCTGATGAAAGTACCCCAGCCCTTGTTAAGCTTTAGCTAGTAGGGAAACTCCTTCCCCTGCTTGTGAGAAATTAGTGATGCTCATATATTTATTAAGCCATCCGCATTGTGCTTACAGTGCACTGAAATGGACATATAGGATCCGTATGTTTTTCTTGACCATTAGGAGCTTTAGATTTAAAAGGGAATTAAATATAGCCAGTAGCCAAAATATTACATAGAACGGACAAACCCATAAAAGCTGTGAAGTGCAGTTTGGGTAGGATTATTGGAAAGGAACTAATACTTGAGCTGTGATGATTTGGTGAATCTGGGCTCTGTGGGAAGCATTCCAGACAGGGAGGAATTAGAGTCCCTTTTGCTCCAGGTGTTAGATGAAGGCAGGAGAGTAGTGAAAAATAGTGTTGGAAAAGTAGAATAAAGTCAAACCTTAGAGAAACCTTTTAAAAGTATAGGAGTTTGTGGTCTGTTTTCAGAACAGAGTAATCATTAGAATCCAGGAGGGACTGGAGTAGGGACGAGCTGGTTTGGGACAGGGAGTGGACTGAGCCAGGTCTGACTCGGAGCACAGGCACAGACACGGAGTGCGGTGGGAATGGAAGGCTTCCAGATTACCATTATTTTGCCATGTATAATGCGACATAGTTAATGTAGTTAATGTAATTGCAGACTCCATCCAAAGCCCACTTACCAAGTTGTTTGGCAAAATGATCCTGTTAAAGATGGTGTCTATCTGGTGGCCCCGATAAGTCTTTATATTACTGCTACTTTCCCAGTTTTTGTGCACTTCCTACTTGCCCTACACTGTTTATGATTTTTTCAATTTCCATATTTTCTTTATGTCCTTGTTCTTGGCCTTTGAGATCTAAAATTCTGAACAGATAATCTACAGCAGTGGGCAAAAGTCGGTTTATAGTCATATGGCAATTAATAAATAACAGTACAAGAATAAATTGTGTTTCACGTATTCACAACTGTAAACCTACTTTAGCCGACCCCGTATTATAAATGATGTGTTTCTACACACTACTGTGTTAAATTTCTCTGTTTTAAGCTCTCCCATTTGTTTCCCTCTTTGATTGCCCTGACACATGTCATGGATTGTAACTATAGGCATCAGGAACAAAACAGGACATTTAAATGTAAAGACTGAGTCTTTGATTGAAGGCTTGTTTTCTCTCACTCTACCTCCGACCACATAGGCCCAGGTGCTCTCTATTTGAGAGATGCGGCTCCCTTAGCACCCCCTTGCCACACCCCACACGAGAGCTCGGACGTACTGTCGTCGCCCGCATACAAGTAAATATTGACATTTTTCACTTCTTATAAAATGCTGTCTTTATAAAGTAGGTGTATGTCTTTTTCCCAGGGTATGGGAAGTATTCATTTGTAATGAATTTTTTTTATTAGAATTTCATTTCCAATTTAGGGAAGAGGAATTCATGTTCTTTGATTTTTTTCAGGCTCTGAAGAAAGCTGATAAGCAAGTTTTAGAGCCCCTGATGAACCTTGAGGTCACAGTGACGAGAGATTACCTCAGCCCCGTCCTGGCGGACCTGGCACAAAGACGAGGGCACATTCAGGAAATCCAGAGTCGTCAGGACAACCGAGTTGTTATTGGGTTTGTCCCCTTAGCAGAAATGATGGTAGGTACTTTGTGACTGAAAAGTACATACTCTTTTTTTTTTTAATATGGGGGATATTTACACTAAACATAAATGATCAGTAACTCCTGAAAGAAGCATCAGGGCTTTGACTTGGCAGATGCATGTTAGATCGCAGCCTTCGGGGACTGTGAGGACTCTGCACTTAGTGGTAGGGGAGTCCGGGGTGCTGCAGCAGCGTGGGGACCGCTCCAGTCCTCCACAACAGCAGAGGGGTAATGTACCAAAGGGTGGCGCCAGCCCTCCATTTTTTCCCTTCCAAGGTCTTACCCTGTTCCTATAATGGCCAGATTTCAGGCAAGTGTCATTCTCCCCACCAGCCTCTTCTGCTCTAGAACAAGCACCTAGGTGCTGGGAGAGTCCTCTTACCAGCTGCTGGGACCAGGGAACACATCTGACGTGCACCCACACTACTACTGTCTTCTGTCCTCACAATATTTCTACATCCGACTTCTCCTGGTAATGGTCCAAGGATGAGCAGCAGGAAGAGAAACTTGAGGCTTCAGTTGGGTGATATAACTGATTTAAATTATTTTGATTAGGGTTATTCAACTGTGCTTCGGACGGTAACATCGGGCTCAGCTACTTTTGCCCTAGAACTATCTAATTATCAAGCCATGAATCCTCAAGACCAAAGTGCCCTGCTCAACCGTAGAAGTGGGCTGACCTAAGTGCTTCTAGGTCCTTGGAGAGAAATTCAGGAGCACCTACCTGTTTGTTATCAGTAAGGACAATTTTTATTGCTTTATTTATTGGACAAATACATTGCCATTTGAATACATTCAAGGACCTGCAAGAGGTAACTTAAAACTGACAGTGGCGCTGCGGCTGCCCGTTCTACTTTATGTCATGAGAAGGGTGCTCTGATGTTGAAGTTAATATACCCGAATTACATGTGTGTATATGAGGTCGTTCGTGTCAGTAAAGACACAGCCCTTTGGAATAGATTGAATGATATATTTTGTTATTGCTTTTTAAAGATTCTGTCACAGAAAGTTGCCAGTCTTCTATATATAATGTAGAAGATAGAAGTTCAATCAATTCAAATATATTTTATTCAAAAACAATATACCAAATCTTAATTTACATGATTTCAAACCGAGTCGATGGTGGTGCGTTGCTGTGGGCTTTCCCCTTCCAGCTCCAGCTCATGTGTCACAGTATCCGGTGAAAAGAGGTTGTGCAGCTATGCCGCGTCTGCAGAAGGTCAAGGACGAAAGAAGGATTGTTTTAGATCGCTCTAACTCATCTCCATCTTAAAGAGCTTAGTAGCTTAAGTCAGAATCACCAACTACAGCACTAATTACTGAAAAAAGATCGTTAAAGTAAATCAAAATGGAGGTCCAAGTCACACCTAAATTTAGCATAGCTATAAAATGCTGTAAGTTCAAATAGACTTTCTCCTTATAGGCATTCCCATTTTTGTCTAATTATATCACTATTTCTTAGGTGACATCCCTTTGTATTTATAGCAGAAATGCCCAAGAAGCCAGCTCACACTAAGGCTACAAGTCACCCTGGACTCAGTAGAGCCCTGGCCGGAAAGGGCCTTACCTGACCATTCTGCAGCGGTGAGCTGCTAGTCTTCTATAGGCGTCGTCCAGGTTGGTGACCTCCTTCTGGCTCCAGAGCCTCTCAGCAACAGCACTTGCCCGAGGCCTACAATTTAAACCACAGGTTTCCCAAAGCCGTTTTAATCCATGTTTTCTTAAAGAAGTATCTAAATTATACACTTGGGGAAATTCCTAATGCTTTCCGACTTGGATAGAAAAGGAAAACTAAGGCACCTTAATTCAAATGCCATCACTGAAATTCCATACCATAGTCTCGGAGTGAGGTTAGTTGCATCCACATATTCTCCCCACAGACAGGCTTCTCCTCCAAGGACAAGTTGTTTCTGCTGCTGAGAACCTACATTAAAATCATTGCATCGGTGTAAGTTAAGTGATTGTGACTTAAGGCTTATATACAGAGGCAACACTGGTTTCTCCTTCTGTCACTGTCCCAGGGCGACACTTTCCTCCTGCGGTCAGCAGGGCCCTGGCGGATATTCACGGATGTTCACGGATGTTCACGGCAAGGGCACTGTATTCTCACCCTGGCCTGTGGCTCACGTTGCTTTTTAGCATGTGCCGGTATGCAGATACTGGTCTACAAACTGATTCGGTCACCAGAAACTACCCCCACCCCCACCCCCGTGAATACTGTGCCAGGGAATAAAAATTGGAATACTAGGGCCTACCACTCCTGCCTTTAATATCTATATTTCTTGGTAGTAAAAAAGAGACTAGGTATCTAATATTTTGTTTTATAGTAATTATGACTTTGATTCTCAGAAAATACTTTCCAGAGAAAGTTAGGTCAATTCCTAATAGACCTACAGTTTTGAAATTTTTTTGAACAGCAAAATCCTTTTTCTCAAAATGTTACAGTGAAGTCTAGGATACAAAACAGGACAGAGTAGAACTGTTCTTCACAAAGAGGGTCTGCTCCCCAGACCCTAAAACGGCACAGCTGGAGATCCACTAAACTAGCCTGTAGCCTTGCAGAGGTGTCTTACAGTGGAGAGGCAGTTCAGAAGAGGAAATGCAAGGTTAACGTAGTCAAACACCTTGAAAATGCAGAGAGTAACAAGACTCACCCGTAAAAAGGGAGATAAAATCTAGGGGGATCTACTTTCCAAGTTCTTTTTTAGGTGAGGATTTGGTTTCTTTCTCAAAGTTTCAAGTGATACTGAGGCCCTTCTTTTTAAGTAAACACAAATAAAATCAAGGACTAAACATAAAAGGGAGGCTGGTTAGTAGGTAATAACTAGGTAAGGATTTCCTTGTGGGAGGCTAGGGAGGAAAATCAGGATACTGCTGGTCGTTTCACTTACCTCCAAAATCAAGAGGCTCCACTTTATAGTATTTCATCCAATCTTGTCCATAACTGATATAGTCTAAGTACCACGGAGCAGAAAGGATCACAGGGAAGCCAGCTTCTGTGATTACCTCTAGTTCACTAGTATACTTGCCCTGTTTCCATACTTGAATGACGGTGCCTTGCTGAAGCTATTAAAATGAAAAATTGCAGTAAGTATTGTTAGGTCTACCAAATACAGTACATGAAATTTAAAGTCCAAGATTGATAACTAGAAAAGTAACTTTAAGATCCTTGAAAAACCACACGCATCATCTTCTTTCCCCTCTCCCCTCAGAGTTAGTGCCAAATGCTGTATCTTATAGCAACTTAAAATTAGAAGTTGCTTCAACCTTCAGGTTGGATACTTAACATTTGCCTGTTTATGACATGATGTAGGTGTAGTGAACCAAGGCTTTGGTCCCATCCCTACCACACTGTTACGTACTCTGAAACTGTGAGGGAGTCACCAGCCCTTCTGGAAAGGGAATACTAACAGCTGGACTTGCAAATTCTCAGGTGCCCAAAGGAAAATAAGAATTCTATGTTAGAGAGATGCCACTTAAAGTAACAAGTGTACGTTGATAATTTTACTTAAAACGACCTTACTAGCAGTAAAGGCTCATTTGTTCTTATCTGTTTATTTCGACCATTCCTGAAAAAAGGAACTTACTTCAAAGTACTTCAATTTGTGAGTAATGAGATAGGAGGGGAGCGACGAGAAGGAGGCACTAAAGAGTGAGAAAAATGGAAGAAAAGAAACAAACTCCATTCACACTGGGCTCAGTCCGCAGCTATTGCCTAGTGAAAGTTTAAATGGAAAAGGAAGCTATTTTCCCCAGCATTAGGGAGTGCTTCCTAAGCATTTGTTACATCCAGGATATTACAGTATCAAGCCTTAGATTATCAGAATCAAATGCAGTCTTCACACTTCTCACCTTCACATTGTCATCAAAAACCTCTTGCCAGACAATGGATCCTTTCTTTATGGTTGAAATAATATCCAAAAGCCTACCATTGAGAAAAAAATTTAAGTCATTTTGGATCACAAGGTTAACAACCTGCATATTTTCTACTATGGACCGCAGGGTTCGTAGTACAGCACACCTTTATCGCAGAACCAGCTCTATGTGGGCCCTGCGGCCCCTTCTTCCTAGGACGTGGCTCAGACACTGCCACAGCAGAGGGGTTTAATGGTCATCTGCTGCATGAATGAGTCTTTAAGCGTGACCCCAGCACAGGAGGACATGTAAGTCACAGGGCAGTGTGGAAACAGCAATCTCTAGTAATTTCATGGGTATCTTAGAATAAAAGAAACTATAATCTATTTTATAATGTCACCTAAATAACATTCAGCAGTTGCTGACAATTGGTCCACAAGTATTTCCTTATGTTTTGACAATGCCAGGTACTCAGCAGCATAAAAAAAAAAAAAAAGAATGTACCATGTGACAAGCCAAACAGGAAAAGGCTGGAGTCTGGGCTTGCCCAGGGCAGGGTTGGGCAAACTACAGCCTGAAGCCTGTTTTCTGTACGGCTCATGAGCTGAGAATGATTTTCATATTTTGTAAAGTATTGTTTAAAAAATAAAAATGTATAACCAGATGTGGTCCCCAAAGTCTTAAATATTCACTATCTGGCCTTTACAGAAAAAAACTTTACTGGTCCTTAGCATACAGCAGCACTGCCCAGTGGAACTTTACGCAGGGACGGAAATGTTTTATACATGTGCTTTCCAATATGGGAGCCCCTAACTAATGTCATCCAACTACTGAACACTTGAAATGTGGCTGGTGTGACTGAGGAACTGAATGTTTAATTCCTTTTAATTTAAATGCAAACAGTGGCTATGTGGCTATGGCTACCATACTGGGTGGCATAGGTATAAAATATTTTTAAAAAGCACCTGGAATTGACACAAGTGAATGAGTTACAGGGGCGGATGGTGAGGAAGACTTCGAAGGGTAGCCATGGTTTCGGCTGCGTTCTCGGAGCATGTGACTGCTGTCCTGTATTTTAACAATTACTCACTGCAAAAGGCTTAGCGTTACCGTGTTCCTGATTTGAAGAACGCAGTGCATATTGCTTTCATTTATATGATTTTTATATACAAAGTATACAACATGTAAACGTTAGCAAGGGAGCAGAGAAAATGAAAAAATAAAACAGTACTAGTAATAGCTAAAAGTATTATAAAAGGCATTGATTAAATAAAAACACAGGTAGGCTTTCAGGTAACTTACTTTTGAATATAGAAAGATTCTAGTTTTTTAAAATCTTTGCCAAAGCCCGTCTGCTTCATGAAATCCTGGATATTTGGATTGGACTCCCTTAAAAAAATAGAACAATGATTAATATTTCATTAAAAGTTTCATATTTATGGCAGCATACCTCCTTAGCATCATTTGTGCTTAAAACTTTCAAAGTTGCAGCAGTTAAAATAAGCCTAAAAACTTAGTTATGAGTTATCTTTTTGTTCCATTGCAAAGAATTTCTTCCAGAAGCTGATTTTTTTTGCAAAAATGGCTTTCTCTATGTAGCTCCTGCCTCCCTTCTCCACCTAAGGTTATTTGCAAAGAGAATTTTTCTGAGAAATCTCCCCCACTTACTCGCTGCCTTCTTTCACTAAAGCTGTTCTCATTCAACATTGTCTCTTTTTTTAATCTCTGTTTTCTTCTGCATCTTGATTTACCTTCCTAAAAGCTATTTTACTTTCTTATACCACCCCAAATCCACCACCTCAGGAGTTACATTGTCAAGGTAAAGCTGTGCGAGTAGAGGTATTGCCCCAAACCTTCCCTTTTCATGTGAAGACCTTTAAACCTATTTCACATGCAATAGTTAAGGGAAATGCAGGTTTTAAACAACTGTCATACCAACAAGCAAATTCCACTTCATCTCCTCCCAAATGAATGAACCAATCTGGAAATACCAAACTAATTTCTTTGAAAAATTTAGACAGGAAGCTGTACGTTGTATTCAAAATAGGGTTTATAGGTCCAAAAGTCCCAGGCTGATGTTCATTGTAACATGGTGTTAGGAGATCCTTCTGACCTGGAGGAAAACATGGAGATTCTTTTCTTAAAAAGCATTTTAACCACAAAGAATGGCTAGCACATGATTACACTATTTTATTTTGTTGAAGCTATAAGAGATTTTATACAAAGAGAGATAAGCATGTTGCTATGGTTATTTCTCCCAAGTGAGATGAGGGAGAATTGTCTCCTGAACCTGTTTCCCTTTCCATCAGCCACTCTGAGATTTTATTCACTTCAAATATTGTCTTGAATATTAATGACTCCCAAATCTTCAGCTTGCCCCAACACTTTTTTCTTGAACTTCAATCCATATTTCAGACTCCCTGATGAACACAATTAGATATGTTATCTGCACTTCAAATACAATCTAACGAAAACCAAATTTCCTGTTCCCCAAGTTCCTTCTGTAGGGACTCCTGGTGTTTGTATAGTTTCTAGCTCTTTCCTTTCCTCCTGAAGTCAGTTACCAAGTTCTGTGATTGATGGTCTATTCCAAAATGTCTCTCGGTTCTCTGCATTATTTCATACTTCTGCCATCACCAGTCTGACCTCGGACTTCAGTGTCTTTTTCCTTCCGTTGTGCCACTGTAGGTCTTCCCGAAGTGTGGCTCCCTCGTGTCGCTCTTCAGCTCCGTCATGTTCACTGGTTTCCGTGTCCTGACAAGCCCACATTCCTCCCTCAAGGCCCTCTACATTGTACTTTCCAGACTTACTTCCCGTTATTCTCCATGTCTACCGTAATAATAGTTACTGAACAATTATGTTAGATGATATGCTGAGTGCTCTACATTTGTTATTTGATCCTCAAAAAGATGGGCAAACTGAGGACGAGATACTCTGTACCTTGCCCAAGGCCGCTCGGTTTGTAAATGGCAGAGGCAGACTCACCCAGCAGTCTGGCTCCAGAGCCAGTGCTTAGCCACCCTGTGGGGAAGGCCCTCCTACCCTGCCGCCGCGCTCCAGCCGGATGCCTTTCCCTTGTGGTTCCCTCTGCCGGAAACATGACTCTATTCTTGGGCCTCTGGAAAGCGTTTTAAGTGTTACCTCATGAAACCATTCCTTAAATTCACCCATTATGTTCTACTTGTCACAGGCATTTTGTGTTTGCCTTGTCCCTTGTTTTTACACTGTAGGCGGTGCCCAGACATAGTGACTTGTTCACAGTGGACCCAGAGCAGGTACTGAATTATGTCTGTCACTAGCGCTACCTTTTGTGTAAATCACAACTAAGAATAAAATGAGCAAACACCAAGTCATAAAATAAGAGGTGCAGAACCTCAAATGTTCACTTTTGGGAACTCATAAAATGCTTACCTTTTCCCCAAGACTGTGTGTGTCCAGGGGTATCGAATTCTGGTATGACTCGAATCCCCCGTAATCGGGCATATTCAATCACCATACGGACTTCATTGGGTGTATAAACATGAGAAAAAGAATAGCTTCCCTGTAAAAAGCCACATCGGTTAAAATTAAAATATACGAAATGGATTTGGTCCTGAAAACTGTTAACAGTTCTGTTTGCAGTTTGATATTTCATAGCTGACTTTTCCAGTATCACAATGTATTAAGTAGTTCTGTGTGGTGTTGGATAACTCATTCAAATTGTTTGCCAGATCTTACCCATAAGCTCTCAGTACACTTTAATTCCACATTTACTGATAGAACTATCTAAATGACAAATGACTTAACTTCTTCATCAAAAAATAACAAATTATAAGAAAAAAAGAGATGTGCACAGGTGGGCACCTAAAAGTCAAAAGAGAATTAGTAGACGTAGGAACTGACCCAAGTACAGACCTTACTTGCACCCCAATGCAAAAGAAGGGGGGTTGTTTCGTTTGTTTGTTTGTTTGTTTAAAAGAAAAAGGCCTTGGGGAAATGTAAATAATGATTGGCTATCTGGGTTTTTGTTAATTTTTTTAGCTGCAGTAATGTTTTGATTTTTAAATTGGCCATTTCACAAATGAGATACGACATCTTGAATTTGCTTCAAAATAAAGGTGGGAAGAATAGGTAACCAGGGTCAATAAGATTGACCATGTACTGACTGTTAAAGCCAGGTGATGAGGACATGGAAAGCCATTAAATTATTCTACTTCTGTATCCTTAAAATGTTCCATAATAAAAAGTAAAACAAAGGCAAACAAAAACAGCAGTGCTACCAGCATTGCAGCCTATGCTACTTCCTAACACTGCAGAAAGCTTTGGAATTATGGCCAGAGAGTAAAATTTTGAGTCTTGGCTCTACTCCTTTCTAACTGCAACTGTGGACAAGGCACACAGCTTCTCAGTTACCATCTTGGTATCACAGTGGATTAAAGGGGTGACACTGAGGCTCACTCCCAACTCCCCTGGTCCATAACAACAGTTTGAACACTTCTGAGACTACCATTGTTTTCTAAGAGGCTCTCATTTCTAAAATTCTCTACTTCATGTAGTTTTTCAGAGAGAAAAAGAAATAGTCATTTAGAGAGTTCAAAATAACTGCTTAAAGCAAATACACAATTGGACTACTTGAGAAATATAATTAATCTTATTTGAATTGTGAATGTGTCAGGTCTCCTACATTCTTAAGGCTTTAAAATTTTATGTATATAGTCTCTACAGACTATTTACATTTATGATAACAATTATAAAAACAGAACAGTTTTATGGATCTAAAATGCTAAGCCGCAGCCTATTTAAAAACAAACATTTAAAACCCCAAATATCCAACTTTTACACTTCTATCCATGAGAAGAAACATTAAAGCTACAAACTTCTAGTGAAACTACCAAAAATTTTAGTAGACACACATGAATTACTCACTTTATTGCTTAACTCTGGGAAAGTGATGCTCTGATAGGGGAAAGATTGGTCATCAACTATGTGCCAGTGGAGAACATTAAACTTATTAAAAGCCATGGCATCCTGCAAAAAAATGTTAAAAAGTTATATACTACAGATAACACACAATCCAATTTATGCATCTTCACTTGGGATTGTTTCCAATGTGTGTGCTTCCTTTTAAATTTTTCACTGAAGAATGTGGAAGAAGTTTTATTCTATACCTTACAGAGTTTACATGGCTTGTCACTTTTCAAAATTCTCTACAGAATTTGTATTCATTCTAAACAGCAAGCTGTAACTTTGCTCCATGGGGAAGGAGCAAACTGATGAAGTCCCAGTGAGTACTTAGGGCTCAGCCAAGAATGGAAAATGGTTCTTGGCTGCTACTACTATGTTTGGAAATGGAGCAGAGGAAAAATGAGGCATTCATGTAACTACCACAACTTACAATTCCCACAATTCTGAGATCTGATGGCTAGCCCTTCCTTACAAATAAAGGAAATGTGGTACAATTTAAGAAATATGGTACAAATAAAAGAAATACAGTACAATTCCAATCAAAATTCTCAGAAGTTTTTAGGAAATTGACATGTTTACTCTGGAAGAATTAACAATACAATGTTTATATAAAATACAAATAGATTATTCAAAAAAGAAAAATAATAAGGGGGAATATTTGCCCTACAACATAATCAAAATTTAAAGCCCCCCTTCTCCTTCATCGGGGCCAATGGGATTGGCTGATGCGTTTTGGAAATGGCTCACATACGAGGGGACTGTACAAAGAAATCAGTATGTGGAGGGTAACGGCAGGATCTGCATTATTAGAGAAGCGCATTCCTCGTGACTTTTTACCAGGGGAGGGCAAAGGGACAGATAAATATTTTAATTTTGGAGCCATAGGGTTATCACAACTGATCCTGCAGTTGTAAAGCAAGACAACATATAAAAAAAGATGGACATGGTTGTATTCCAGTAAAATGTCACTTGCAAGAGTGGGTGACAAGCTGGGTTTTGTCCTTGGGCTGTCATTTGTCAACCTCTGTACTGTAGTTATTGAGATAAGTGCTGTTTTTTAGGAAGTCCAAAAAGAAATATTGCGGGGTATTAGAGTATGTTATTTGGAACTTGCATTTAGTTTAAGAAAAATATGTTTAAATAGGAGGAAGAATAAGGCAAATACAACAAAATTTTAAAATTGAGCTGTCTAGGTAAACAGTACATGGGAATCCTTTGCACTTTCCTTACAATTTCTGTACGTTTGAATTACTTCAAAAATACAAAGAGAAAAAAAATCTTCTAAAGTTACAGGAATTAAAATCATCTATAGTGGCCCAAGAAGATAAACTGGTAAATAGGTCAGATTGAGAGTCCAGAAACTGATTTGTGTATTTAAGGAATTTAGTATTTGCTAGTCATGATATCGAAAGCAGTGGGGGAAGTTATAGGTTGCCCAAAAATGATATTGGGACTACAGGCTAACCTTTGGGAAAAAATAATATTAAAATAATCACCTACAATGCACTAAATTCTAACTGAATCAAGAATTTAATATGAAAAATACAACATTAAAAGAAAAATTGCAAGGCTATTTTTATGTTTATACCCTTTTTTTAGAAGCCTTTCTTAACATACCTCCCAAGGTCAAAAACAATAACAGACAAGACTGAAAGATGATCACTTTATAAAAAATTAAACTTTTTTAACTTTATAAAAAATTAAAACTTCTATAGGCAAAAGACACTATATTATAAACATGGTTTAAAAATCAAATTTAGAAAATTTCACAACAATATGTGATGGATAAGAACATCATATAAATATAAGCAAATATAAAAGTACTACTGACACATCTATAAACAAATGTAACAGTAAAGAGCTCTTAAATTAACAAGGAAGAAATTACTGTTCTAGAAGACAAAGTGGACATAAAAAATACAAATAGCTAATAAGTAAAAGAGGCTTATATTCACCAAAAACCAAAGCAATACAAATTAAAACAAGGAAATACTTTATCACCAGGTTAGCAAAGAATATGGCAAAGGTGTGCCACACTGTTGGCCAGGCGTGCCATGGTGGGGCCTCACTAGAGGCTGTCTGACAGTCCGCACCAGAAGATGAGAAGTGCACAGCTTTAAGCCCAGAGATTCTCTTCTAAGAATTTATCCTCAGGAAATAATCCTGATAAGTATGCAATATAAAAATGTTTACTCTGAAGTGCTGTTTGTGATAATGATACATTAACCTCGAAGTCCATCAGTAGGAGACTGGTTAAATACATATCACAGTACATAAAAAAGAATCTTCAGCTATTTAAAAAGATGATGTTGGCCTTATATACTTTCATAGAAAAATGTCTGTAACAGTCTATTTTAAAAGTAGCAAAAGTATAATCCCATTTAAGTTTTTTTTAAAGTCACATTTGTTAATATTTCCATTTTTAAGTCTAAATGAGATAAATGGGGCATAAAAACTTATGTTCATCTTTGGTGAATTATGGGATACCTAGCTCTTACAACCTGAGGTTCCGTGTTTTTTTGGAACATTTTCCTAGGTATAAAGCAACCCCCAGACTCAATGCCACTATAAAGAAAGTAAGTGGAGGTCACAAAATTAAAGGACATTAACTAGAGGTACAGTGACCACATATTTCTAATCAGAAGTTTAGACCCATGATTTGACAAATGGAAGTATACAAAGAGGGCCCACAGGAAGCATTAAAACAGTCTTTCTCTCAATCCTGGCTAACCTTGTTGAGTCTCCCTTCTTTCTCCCCTCCCCCCATGAAAACAACAGGGTGATTCCCTAGGGGAGCCTCTCCTTCCAGCTGAGGAAGCACACCTCACAAAGGAGAGAGGGGAGAGAGCCCAGTGCTTATACTCAGTACATGAAAAACGAGTCCCCCATTCCAACCTGTATAATAGCATAAGCAACCAATATAAAGCAACAACATAATAGGACACATCTTCAGAGTGCACAATGGATTAAAGTAAAAATAATTACCTACCAGAGTTTTAAGAATACTGTTAACTGGCAGATAGTGTCTGGCTGTATCAATTAAAATTCCTCTATGAGGAAACCTTGGAGAATCACTGATGGTGGATTCATTGATGGTGTACTGTAAGACAAAATACATTTTGATTTATTTTTAAAAGTTTCTCTTGACTTAAGCTTAATAATGACTACATCTGCCTATGTAAGTATCAGATTAAAAAAGATTAATTTAGAACAAAAAAAGTGAAATTTACATTTACCATCTAAGATAAATATTTGGGGAGTAGAAACCTTCAGGAAGCAATAAATAGCCAAAAAGCTTGCATTTTTCTTGTAGCAATATGTCTATCCAAAAATGTTAGTAACGTGATAATCATACTTACGGCCCCATAAGGATCTTGATAAATTAACTGGCTGAAGGTCTCTAGACCTAAGGAAAGTAAAATGTATAATTTATTGCATAATTCATAAAACAAATTGAAACAATAAAAGTTGTGCTATCCAAACAGAACCATAACCAGATAAGGCAAATAAAATTAAACATAGTTAATTTTAACTCTAACATATTTTCTAAAGCTAAAGCTCAGTTTTCCAAAAATCCCTGTTGCTACTAATAAAAATGCTTTACTTCATTGGTCCCATGGCCTCTGTTTTGTTTGAATGATAAACATAAAAAAAAGAATAGTTATTTAGTAAAACAAAAGACCAGTTCCTAATACATTTATAACATTATGAGTAAGACTTTTTATGATAAAATGTTACAGAAACCTGAGAAGGTACCTAAACTTAAAGAAGGCAGAAAAGCTCAAAGAGCCACCATGAAACTACAAATAAAGGCCCCACTTGCAATGTTTTACTCATAGCCACAAAAACTGTCTTCTGAACATTTTTTTACTCAAGCGATTATTCCTTTAATACAATATATTACAGACAGTTCCTCTAACTGGTCTTGAGTTTACTAAAATTTATCATTCTAGCTAACAACTATATAGCCAGGGAAAGTTTAACCTAAGAATAATTCAAAGTTAGAAATGAGAGGGGAGGTATTAAAACTGACACCGTAAGAGACTACTATGAACAATTATATGCCAACAAATTTAACAATTTAAAACAAATAGGTAAATTCTTAGAAACATACAACTTACCAGGACTAAAATTATGAAGAAATAGAAAATCTGAACAGACTGATTACTAGGAAGGAGTTTGTATCAAAAATGAAAAACCTCTCAACAAATAAAAGTCCGGGACCAGAAGGCTTCACTAGTGAATTCTACCAAACATTTAAAGAAGAATTAATGCTGAACATTCTCAAATCTTCCACAAAATGTAAGAGGACGAAACACTTCCAAGGCCTCATTTTACAAGGCCAGTGTTACCCTGATACCAAAATTGGACAAGGACACAAGAAAAGAACATCACACCCAATGTCCCTGATGAACACAGGTGCAAAAATCCTCAACCAAATTCTCAAAGATCAGCAAACCAAATTCAATAAAACATTAAAAGGGCTACACAGCATGAGTGAGTGGAAGTTATTCCCCAAATGCACAGACAGTTCAACATCCACAAACCGCTCCATGTGACACATCCCATTAACAAGTGAGGACAAAAATCATGATCGTCTCAATAGATGCCCAAAGAGCAGTTGAAAAAATTCAACATCCATTTATGACAAAAACTCTCAACAGATTGGGTATGGAGTGAACATACCTCAACATAATAATGGCCATTTGTGGCAAATTCAGTAAAATTAGGGGATATAAAATCAATGTATAAAAATTTGATTTCTACACATAAATGATCAATTATCAGAGAAATTAAGAAAACAGTCTTAGCAAGAATAAAATAACCAAAGAGTAGGCTTAACCAAGGAGCTAAAAGACCTCTACACTGAAAATGAGGTTGATGAAAGAAGTTAAACACAAGTAAATGGGAAGTTATTCTATGCTGGTGGGTTGGAAGAATTAGTATCATTAAAATGTTGAATCTTCTCAAAGCCATCTACATATTCAATGCAATCCCTTATCAAAGTTCCAATGGCATTTTTCACAGAAATAGAACAAACAATCCTGTAATTTGTATGCAACCACAAAACACCTCAAATAGCCAAAGCAATCTTGAGAAAGATGAACAAGGCATCACACTCTAATTTTATACTATATTACAAAGCTATAGTCATCAAAACAGCATGGTATTAGCATAAAAACAGAGACACAGATCAATAGAACAGAACAGAGAGCCCAGAAGTACATGCACACATGTACAGTCAATTAATTTACAACAGAGGTAAGAATACACAATGGGAAAAGGACAGTCTTTTCAGTAAGTGGTGCTGGGAAAACTGGACAGTCACATACAAAACAGTGACACTGGACCGCTATCTAATACCACATACAAAGTTAATTCAAAGTGGATTAAAGCCCTGAATGAAAGACCTGCCACCATAAAACTCCCAGAAAAAACATAGGAGGGTACGCTCCTTGCCATGGGCCTTGGCCATGATCTTTTTGGATTGAAGCTAAAAGCAAAGGCAATGAAAGCAAAAGTAAACAAGTGGAACTAAATCAAATTTATAAAACTTCACAGCAGACCTCCCCAAAATGTGCCACTTTGGCATGTGAATTACTTTGAGCCAAAGACAATCAAGACCCTGCAGGCCCATGAGAAACTTTTACCTCTCCCTTAAGGAATTTAAATTGGGGGCTTTGCCCATAAGAATTTTTACCAAAATTAACTTTTTTGACCTATCTGTATGGCAGGGAAACATAAGTACTGAACAGCTATTCTTACCACTCTGCAATACCTTCCTCCCCTCTGAAGCCCCAAGACACTTTAGCTCAGAATGTCACATGTACCTCATTTTACCTATCTCCGAACCTCTCATGCACGTGGGCTCTGACTGTCATGTGTGTTGGCTTCCTATGAATACATATGTGATTAAGTTTGGTGATTTTCTCTTGTTAATCTGTCTCATGTTGATTTAATTTTACACCAGCTGAAAGAAACTAGGAGGAGAAGAAATTTTCTCCCTTCCCACATAAAACCATCAACAAAATGAAAAGGTGACTTACCAAATGGAAGAAAATATTTGCAAATCCTATGTCTGATAAGGGGTTAATATGCAAAGTATGTTACGAACACAACTCAATGGCCAAAAAAGAAGTTTGATTAAAGTTTGATCTGATTTAATCAAACAGATCATTTGATTAAATGATCTGAACAAACATTTTTTAAAAAAAGCATACAGATGGGCAACAGGTACATTAAAAGGTACTCAGCATTAATCACTAGGGAAATATAAACCAAAACCATAGTGAGATATCACCTCATAACTGTTAAATGCTACTGCCAAAAAGAAAAAAAACAAGTGTTGGCAAGGATGTGGAGTAAAGGGAAGCCTTGTGCATTCTTGGTGGGAACATAAATTGGTGCAGCCACTATGGAAAACTGGATGGATGTTTCTCGAAAAATTAAAAACAGAGCTACCATATGATCCGGCAATTCTACGTCGGGGTATTTATCGGAAGAAAATGAAAACACTAATTCAAAAAGACATGTCCTCCCCACCCCCTTTTCATAGCAGCGTTATTTATAACAACCAAGACGTAGAAACACCTCCATCCATGGATAAATGTGACACACAGGAATATTACTCAGCCATAAAATAAAGAAAACCTTGCCATTTGCAACACGGATAGCCCTTTAGGGCATTGTGCGAAGTGAAATGAGTCAGACAGATGAATAATCGTATCTCACTTAGATATGGAATCTTAAACAAAACTGAGCTCACAGATACCAAGAACAGACTGGTGGTTGCTGGAGGCAGGGAGAGGGGATGCAATGGGGAAGGGGTCCAAGGTACAATCTTCCAGTTATAAAATAAATTGAGTTCCTTGGGATATAATATACTGCGTTGCATATTTGAAAGTTGCTGAGAGAGTGGATCTTAAAAGTTGCATAACAGAAATAAAACTTTTGTAACTGTAAGGTGGTGTCTGTTAACTGCACTAACTGTGATCATTTCGCAAAATATACAAATATCAAATCATGTTTTACACCTAAAATTAATACAATGTTAAATGTCAAATTACACCTCCAAGAAATTAGACAGGAAATGGGAAGAAAAAGAAATTCAGTCATTTTTGCTACCCCTTCTCAAATATAGGCTCATACAAGGAGGACAAACTTTGGAATTTTCTGGTTGAGTAGCAATACACTCAACTGCCATTTACAGCTGTTACTTTGAAGGTCTAATGGCAAACAGAAGATTAGGACGTGGGCTAGAATCTGGTCACTGAATGTTCTCAGAAGCCGCTTCCTTTGGTGTGGATCAGCACAGACATCAGTAAAGCTGCCTCTTCCCTAGCAGACCCCACACGAAGCAGGCTGGTCAGACTAAAGCAAGCTTAAAACCACAGGCCCTGGCTGGTGTAGCTCAGTGGATTGAGCATGGGCCTGCGAACCAGGCGATCGAGGTTCGATTCCCAGTCAGGGCACATGCCTGGGTTGCAGGCCAGTTCCCGGTAGGGGCAAGTTCCCAGCAGGGGATGCATGAGAGGCAACCACACATTGATGTTTCTCTTCCTCTCTCCTTCCCTTCCCCTCTAAAGATAAATAAATAAAATATTAAAAAAAAAGAAAACACAGGACACTATACATCAATGATCTCGATGGTCACGATTGCAGTTGGGTTTGTAGTAAACATCTGTTGATATTTTCACGTTCTATTTTGAAATAGGATTATAATCATGCCATTTTTATTTTGACTATAAAACGTGATGATGACTGTATTTGAGAGAATGCTCAACCTGCGTCAAACCCAAAGCCGCCTTGATTTTTCACTGCAGTGCCATAATTTTGGTTGGTTAGCTCACATTAAAGAAAATTATCCTTTTTTAAAACCCTACTATTTAGAAGTCAGTATAACAATGTCTTAACTACTAAAAAGAGGTACAAGAAGCTTTTGTACAGCAAAAGTAAATGACCCAAAGCCTAAACTTTGAAGTTCAGACTAAAATTCACAGGAAAAGCAATTAAGGCTTCTTCCTGCCCACTGCTTACAGTGTTCCACCCACCCTTTATCCTTTCACACTGCTCCTTTAAACTCGGTCATGTTTCTGAGTCCCTAGGAATTTGAAACAGGGGACAGTGCCTCTCCCTTCTCTGTCACGGTGTGACAGTTCACTCTTCCTGACCGAGTTTCCCCACCGAGAGAGAGGCAGAACCGTCCTGTTCCTCAGTGCGTTCCCATGGAAACTGGTAGCAAGAGCAGGTCCGACTCCATGAGGAGACGTCAGAGAATGACTGAGTGGAGCCTCTCCGGGACCTCACATGAGGCGGCCCATGTGTTTGTGCCGAGTCAGGGTCATCAGCATCTTTCCATGTCAAGCTGAAAACATTGCCGCTACATGGACAGCTGGATGTGGTGTTTTGGGGGAAACAGTTTTTCTGTTTGCTACTGCACTGGTAGGTTGGTTCAGTAATAAGTTGGGAGAACTTTTTATTTTAATAAACAACCATGAAGGAAGGAAGGAAGGAAGGAAGGAAGGAAGGAAGGAAGGAAGGAAGGAAGGGAGGAAGGGAGGAAGGAAGGGAGGAAGGGAGGGGAGGGCGGTGCTTGGTACTGAAGGCAGCAAGAAGTGCCGAGAAACAAAGTCCCCTAACCAGGGTGGCTCGGGGCCAGTTATAACTGGAACATTACAGTTCCAAGGGCATCAGTTAATTATAGCGCTGAATGTAATAGCCCTCAAGCATTTCTAAAAGGTCCAATGGAAATCATTTTGGAAATGCCCAATAAGCCGTTCTATAACGTGTTTAAGGAAGCAAAGCTTTGCTGTGCTATATTTCTCAAAGCAGCAACTAAAAATATTTATTTACTAAAAAATAACAATAAAACTACATACATCTTACCTCGTAATACTCCCCAGACTCTGTTGGCCTTGAGGAAAGCCATTGGTCCCTTCACAAGTAAAGTATCTATATGGGGAAAAAGGTTGTTAATCCCTCAATGACACATGATAATTTCCCAAACATGCAATAGGTATTTCTGGACCGTTCTTTTCTGAGCTCCAGACTTGTGTTCCCCAGCTGCCTCCCGCACATCACTTAGCTGTCCCCTAGATTCCTTTTACTCCACATGCCCCAAACTGAACTCTTCACACTTCACCTGCCCGTCTGCTCTGCTTGCAGGTCTCTGAGTCACAGCACCACCCTTTAGCCAGCTGAGTTGTTCAAGTCAGGAACCTGGGCCTTATCTCCGTGATTCCTTCCCCACCCTAGGCCAGTTACTGTCTCCAACTGCCCCTCAATAGAGTAGGGTCATAGTGAAGCTGAGGTTTCCCTGGTGAAGCCTCTGGGATCACTCCAATCTTCCTGGTGGCCGGGAACTAATCTCTGCTCTTTCCCTTCTCCTTTCGTGTTTCCCCACTTTCCCTACACCTGCCTTTCCCAAACACCACCCTCAGTCTTCCTGAAGACTCACTTCTTAACTCACTTTAGCTTAATTCAGCTTTGTCCCATTCAGTAAAAAGTTCACACTCGTCTAGGGGCTCCAGTTGGCTGCTACCAGCAAAGGGGGTGCTAAATCTTTCAGTCCTTGAGTCATACTCTGCTTAAGGTGGTCCTAATAGTTTAGTCTTACATTGGGGTGGAGTCGACCACAGACCAAGTACAGCACCATTCAGCACAGAGAGACTGAAAACACAAGGGATACTGATGCAGCCTGGGCCACAGTAAGGACACTCAAGGGCTGCAGGTTAATGGTTTAATCCTGTATCTGGGCCGAGCCATCACCCTCCACCTCCACCACCACCGCCCAATCACGGGATAGTTGGTGGCTGCAGGTTGGGAAAGAGTTCTAGCAACAGCCAATAGTCATGCGACCCTTTCGTCTGACAGTCTCCTGACGAGGCAGCCTTTCCATGGGAAGATGGGGTGATGAGTGAGCTGGGCCCGGGCTGAGAACAGCACTGCTCTGACCACTGCACTCTAATCACAGCGCCTCTCCATCTGCGTCACATCTTCGCCACCTAGCACCCACAGTCCCATTAGTCACTGCTGAGAGTCATTTTTTTGCCATGTTATGGTTTTGAGATCTCCCAGAAACAGCACGGTCCTCTAAAAACATTAACGTGTTGCATGTGCTTGATGCCAATTATTTTCCAATAAACTGAGGATTGGCTGATATTAAAAAGGACTTTGACTCAGCTCAATGCAAAAACCACAAATATAAAGCAGTTGGAAGGAGATTTTGTTTTCTAAATAAATGAACACACAGCTATAGAATTTCAATTTATATTTCAAAACCAAATTCTTAGTGTTAACAGTGATCACCTCCCTGACCTGAAATGGGAGTGGCATCTTTGACGTCAGCTATGGCTCTCTGTACTGTTGCACCATACTGTTTCAAAGGGTGTACAGACAAATAACATCAATATATTCTCCTTTAAAAACTATGAAATATTACAGATCTCCTTTGAGATGCCTACCCAACTCCCTTTCCTGTCTTCAAAGAAAAGTTATCAGGCCTTTCCTAGGCACTTTCATACCCATATGTTTAACAGGAAAATACAGTTGTTTTACATTGTGTCCCTGTTGATATATAAACATGTGTGTTTCATTGAACATCCTTGATACATGCCATCATTTCTCTACAATAGAAACTAGAGCGCTTTTGGTTTTGAGGGCACGCAATATTTATAATGTTTATTAGGAGATAATGTTGTAGCACTTGTTGCTTCCCTTGACATTTCCTCACACTCTGAAACACCAGTTGCTGTCTTGTTATTTCCATTTGTTCGAGTTACTTTTATCATCATCATCATCAATTTGTCTGAAACTTAAAGCTAGTTTAGCCTTCCACGAGAAAGTTTCACCATCAACTTGTCTTAAGAAACTTCCTTTCAGAATAAAAAGTGTTAGCAAAGCTGAGTCAAAGATAAACTATAACTCTCTATTTTCTGGAATGGATAGTATGTCATTGCATTGCCAGCGGTCAGCAAAGATTCCTTGACCACGTAATGGCCATTTTATCTTCATTCGGGTCGCAAGACCTACCCCTACAGTGTCTGAGTGCCGACTGCCATGAAGTCACACGGCTAGAGTTGGCAAAGAGTCCTGCTTCTCTTCTAGGTATAGCACTGAGGAAAATGAAGTTATTTTTTCAAAGAGATGTACTATGGAGAAATCTCATCCACGCCAAGAGGATGAGGAGATGTCCTTCACTGTCTGTGGGGCTGTCGAAGGACAAAGGTCCCACTCTGTTCTCGTGCACATCGTCCTCCCTGTCCTTACACCCGGCTCACCAGTCAGCGCTCTGTGCCTCTGCATATCGCCCGTGTCCTCAGAGTGTTCCTCTTTGATGCTCTGGTTAGTTCCCCATTGTCCCCAGTCAGTACACCCCGTGGAAAAGGCCTGCCCAATTGTTTATTCCTTCCAGAAAACTAGGGAAGAGCCTTAGAAAATGTTTGAGGCAACAAAAAAAACATGTAGCTAAATCTTGATTATATTATTGAGCAAGTGAAATGGCTGCCCCACCTCGAGTTCTGCAAATCTTTGTGTCAGATTAGGTTATAAGTAGAGATCATACATATAAGATATGTATGATCATACATATACATACATATACATAAGTAGAGATCATACATACAGATATGTCGTCAAAATAAAAGGAAATTACCCAGATGTCCGAAAATAAGAGACTAGCCAAGTTAGTTATGGCACATCCAGGCAAAAATATTTAGTGAGATACATGTTCATAATGTACAATATTATTATTTTTAAAAAGCAAAATACAGAATCATGCATATAGAATCAACCCCATTTTCATGTTATTATCATGCTTACATTTATATATATGTAAAATATTTAAGCGTATTGCTATTTTTAAAAATCTGAAATAACCAGGGTTAACTAAGTGCTGGAATTATGAGTGATTTATTTCCTCCTCTCCACTTACTGTACTTTCACCATCAGGCTTTAATGGTAATTTAAAAAACAGGAATTAAAAACTCACTAGCCAAGAACTCACAATAGTTCATGGCACGGAGACTGCTTTTGGCACTTACGTCTGCCACAGCTTTTGATATGATACGTTCACATCACATAGGTACTCACAGGACTCATCTGAAGAGATATTGGGGAATGTATCGCACTCGGAGTCAAGGACCACTGAGACGAGAAGCTGCTGTAAGTCCGTTTTAACATGAGATTTGGCAGGGCGATGATGCCACTTGTGGGAATCAAAAATACAGTCATAATATCTGTGTGAGAAATGAATTCAAACAAATTTAAACTGCTGCAGCCAAGTTTCAAATATATATGTGGTAGTAGACATTGTAGTTGACCCTTCAAATCCATGCTACCCCAATTATTAGTCCAACTAGAGGCTCTCACCCCAAACTGCACGTTAGAATCACCCAGGGAGCTTTTTGAAACTACTGATGTCTGGACCTTCAGAACCAGAATCTTGGACAGTGAGATCCAGGCATGGGAGTTTTCAAAGTTACCCCCACGCTCCGAGGTGACTCACATGACGTCCCCAATAAGAACCACCCGTCTAACCAATGAAGGTAACCCCGATCACTCTTGAGTGTATAAGCTGATTCTGACCAGTGATTGGGGGTGGGAGGTGGGAATGTAGGAGGAAGTTTCCTAAATGAGCCACAAGGAGAAAACTCTCCGCCGTGACACCTGGACCAGCTGCACCCACACCAAAGATGGCTGAGCAGAGATGGAAGGAATACCAATTTCTTACTCATCCTGTTATGCCACTTAGCTCTGAAATCCTCCGTGCTTTGGGACTTCCTGTTATGTGAGATAATAGATTTTCTTATTGTTAAGGCAGATTGAGCCACGATTCCTGTATTTTCCCAACAAAAGCATCCTAGCTAATACATATACCCCCACGTAATGTTGCCAAACCACAGATTTCTCACTAGGGCCTTAAAGCAATTGTTTAAATAATATTTTATAGATGTTGATTAGCCAGAGGCTGTGTATGCACCTGTGTGTGAGAACGTCTTGTGTTTTTCCAGATGAGTAAGGAGAGAGAGGCACATTCCGATGAGTTTGGAAGTGAAGGGGAGTTAACCAGTGGGGGTGGGCTGAAGGAAGGTGCTGAGGGCCCTTTTCACACAAAACCTCCACAGACTGAAAAGGGAACTAAGATCTCTGAACTAGATCTACACTTAAAAACGATTAAGATGGTTAATCTTATGTGTCTTTCACCACATTAGGTCCTGGCTTGTCCCAAGTAAGCAAAATCTTGGCTCTGGGTATTAAAACCCTAAAGCAAACGCAGAGGGTTCTGAGGCAGTCATGTCCATGGAACAGGCATACCCCGTTTCACTGTGCTTCACAGATGCTGTGTTTTTTACAAATTGAATGCAAGACCTTCCCCACCATAAGGATTACAGCTCACTGTATTGCAAGGCTTGCTTTATTTCTGTGGCTGGAACTGAACCCACAGTATCTCTGAGGTGTGTCTGTACCTGGGCTAATTCAGCATTTCAGGGACTGAGAGAGTGAAGCTACTTGTTCATTACACAAATGACTAGCATGGGATGGACCTTGTTCTAGAAGCCGAGGGAGCAGCCTTGTACCAGACACTTCTCTGCCTGCAAAATGCACACTGTTGCAAAGCAGAGTTTGCGACCGAAGTTGGGCTCCTCGGAGACAGGAGCCACGCACAGGTTTCTGAACGATCTGCATCCCAAGCCCCAAGCTGTGTGTGTTCCCGACTGCCTGAAGCTTTGGACTAGCTCGTCATCTCTGAATCTTTCCAACCCCTGAATGCTTTCAAGTCTTAGCCACAAGGGCTGTTTTACAACCTGCTTCCTAACAGTGCAGCCTATAATTAATAGTTGCTCCACACGCAGGGCACAAATTAGTTCGGCAAACTCCAGATTACCTGCGCTGCCTTGGAATGCCAAGCCTTGTTTTTAAACTGTCTCATAGCTGATTCAAGTCCTGGTTGTCTAACCATTAACCTGTCGCCCGTGCTTTCTTGCCATACTCATGACACTTCAGCTTATTACCAAGTTCTTTTTTTACTAGTGGTGTGGCACAGAGGGAAAATGCGATCCTAAAAACTAAGTCCCAAAGCAGATATAAAGAAAGGATAAGTGGTTTTGTTTTTAATCCTCACTCCAGGATACAGCTTTTAGGGTGTGGTGGGGGGAGAGCGAAACATTGATCTGCCTTATGTGACCTGGCTAGGGATAGAACCCACAACTTAGGGGTGTACCCCAACCATGGATTCAACCAGAAACCTTTTAGTGTATGGGGTGATGCTCCTTACCAACTTAGCCACCCAGCGAGGGCAAGTGTGTTTGTTTTTAAAAGACTGACCCGCTGTGATCCCCCTTTAGATCAGGGGTCTGCAACCCCCCAAACCAGACCACACAGCAGGAGGTGGGTGGAGGGCGAGCTAGTGAAGCTTCCTCCGTATTTACAGCTGCTCCCCAGCACTTCCATCACTGCCTGAGCTCCGCCTCCTGTCAGATCAGCCGTGGCACTGGATTCCCATAGGAGAATCTATGCACTCAGTCATCCCCAAAACCACCCCACCCCGGTGTGTAGAAAATTTGGTTTTCACTAGACGGGTCCCTGATGTCAAAAAGGTTGGGGACTGCTGCTTTAGATGACCTTCAGGTACTTTTTCCTTCTCAATATCCCAAGGCAACCAACCACCTTGTTTTTACTTCTTCACCTGGACTCTAGCCATTATGATCTATTACTAGGTTCAATACCAAAGGGCTCATTAGGGTATGTGTCTAAAAGGAAGGTAACAGTATCCACTTAGTTGTACAAAAGTGAAGAGGAGACTGAGCCATCTCTGCTGTCTGCACCTCAGGGTCCGGCTTCTTCAGCCAGGGTCTTAGCTGCAGGCCTGTCTGGGGCCAGCAGGTATTAAGGTAGTTTTGCATTTTCCACCAGCTGTTTGGTGTCCTGCAGGTACGATGAAGCTGTAATGCCCACTGGGAACAGAAATAGAACTGGGGGGGCGGGGGCTGCAGTACAAACAGGACCAGTTACAATCCTTCAGGGCACTAACTCACCTTCAGGACTGGGCCGCCTACATACGTCTCACTGGGAGGGAACAGCGTGTGGTGTGCTGAACTATGACCCCTAGTGCGGTCTGCTTGGTGTGTGGCCAGCAAAGCCCAGCTGCGGCTGCTTCCCCTTTTTACAGTTCACCCTGCCTGTGGGCTGCTGAACAACTAAGGAGAAGTTCGGAGAGCCAGCATGTGACTGGCGTGGGAAGACAAAAAATCAGATACTGCGTTGCACTGACCATATTAAAGTAATTAGATGAAAACATAACATTTCATATGGAACAGATTTTGGAAGGGAAGGGGAGTTTTATGTATTGTGCCCCAACCTACGGGCTTTCTGCCATCCACATTGTTACCAGACTTGGGGGTGGCTGGTGAGACGGCCTACAAATGACAGCCAACTTTGGGGACTCCCTGGTCCCCAAGCATTCAGCACTCTTCCTCCTAACAGCAAATAAGAAGCTGCCTCTTCCCTCCCTCCCCCACTTCCATCCACCCTAGACTCCCTTCCTAGGCGAACGTGGCCAAGGATTCTGAGCAACCTACTTCCACTGAGCACCCCAGACGCAAACCAGGGTTCCTGGGCGCCCGGAATGTCCCGGAGGATGCAGGAGGGGAAGTGGAAGTGCTTGGGTGTCGTTCGGTATTTCGAGCCGGTTCTGCCATCTTCTAGACCTTTGACTTTAGTCAAGTCACTAACCTTCCGAGACTGCCTCCTCATCTGTCAAATGGGGATAATGCGCTACGTGGCTGGGTGGTTGTGCAGGTGCTAAGAGGCGCCCTCTTCCCCCTTGCATCTTCGCCTGCACAGCATCCCTGGGTGGTGCACCCGGGGGGTCCTGGGGGACCCAGGGCTCCTTCCCGCTCGGCCGCCGGGCAGGACCACTCACCGCCTGAACGCTTCCTGAAGGAGGGCGCAGGAAGGGCCGGCCTTGGAAGAGGGATGGTGGGCGATATGGAAGTTCTCCGGGGAGAGGTACAGCAGGCGGGAGGTCATCTGCACGGAGAGCGGCATGGGCCACAGAGCCGGACCCTGGGCAGCAAAGGCATTGGGGACCTGCTCGGACTGCAGCGCCAGCAAAGCCAGCGCTGCCAGCAGCCCGCGCAGCTCCATGGCCCCTGAGGTGCCCCCAACCTGGGCCCAGCCCGGTCTGCCCCGCTGCATTTGACTGCCCGGCTCAGCCCCAGAGGAGGAAGCACAGGATCTGAGTCAGCTGACCATGCGCCCCGCCCCGACTCCGCCCACAGGAGGGTGGGACCCAGGAGAATGCCGGCCCGCCGCAGCCTTTCCACCCAGCCCAAACCCTGGCTGGTGTTCAGTTCCTGGCCCCTGTTTGCACTGCCTCAGGGAAACTGCAGAACTCGAGCCACGAACAGCCCGTTTACTCCCGCCCCCACAAACATAGATCACTGAGATGGTGATTTCGTTTATTTGTCCATAAATCTAGGCTTTGCCATAATGGCGATTTAGCTTTAATTAATAGAACTCCCCAGGGCAGAGCTTTGAACAGGTGGGAGGTTGTAAAATTAGATAGATAGACAGACAGACAGACAGACAGAGACAGACACAGAGACAGAAGATATTCCGTGAGCAATATCTTGGGGGTAGGCAGGGGGTGGGGGCGACGGGTACAGGACTTTTTAGAACTTTGAAAGGACACTGTGGATCAAATTAATAGCGGATGATACAAAAAAGGGAATATATTTGTAATGAGGGATTAATACTGTCAGTATAATTTTCAAAAAAAGTTAAGAACATGATGCTATTACAAAATAGAATGAAAACCTGTCAACGATTTTATTCAACTCATCAATTAGGCAATTATTATAATGATAAGTGTGGTTTAAAGGCAATTTAATAAAGCACGGTTAGAATAAGATGGCTAAATAGTTCAAAATTCAGTAGTTTCACAGAGTGACTCAGCCCTATGTATCTGAGCCTGGGCACTCCCATCCCAACTCCAGAAAAAATGAATTCCCATAGCAACTTAAATATTTATTTGTGATAGGCCTCTCTATATATAACATTTAGAGATAAGTAGCAGATTTACAAGCAAGCAGAAACAATGTCATTGAATCGAATTCAGCAGGGATTCCAAAGTTCTCTCTCCCTCTTTTCTTCTCCCTCCTTCCCTTTCCTCTCCTCTCCTCTCCATATGTATCTCTATCTCTCAACTCAGGGTTGTTTTTTTTGGTTGGTTGGTTTTGGTTTTGGTTTTGGTTTTGTATTGCCTTCATTCTCAGACAGACTCTTTCTTCATTAGGAAACCCTGGGTATCAAGGACAACCCCCGAGAAAGCTCTGTTCCTCACTCTGCCCTGTTGGTCCTAGTGAAGGGTGCCCACTCACAGGCTGGATATCACACCCACCCTTAGGAGGGTCAGATGACCCTAGAGAAGTCAGATGACCAACGTGAACTGGAGATCCCATCCTTCCCCAAAAAAGAGGCATTCTGTTTCCCAAGAAAGAGAAAGGGGTGTTAGGCCAAAACCACAGGTCTACTACAGTTATTGTTCTGAAAATGTTGATGAAAAGCTGCAAGAAAAGGCTTCAGAGAAACTTTATGGGGCACGCTTCGAGTTCTAGAAAGGCAAGCCTCAGTGTCACACTATTCTTCCCTCTTCGTGGAATTAATACAAACTTTATTTGCAGAACCCTTTACTGCCAGTTTTTTGCTATTTATTGAAAGCTAACACAGCACAGTGTTTCCAAGATTCAATCTCCAGTTCATATTGTTGAAATTATCATATTAAATGATGACTTCACCTGTGACTTACTTATCTACTGCTGTGGAAAAGATGACTCCAAAACTTAGGAGCTTAAACCAACAATAAATAATAAATTATAAGATAATATCAGAGTTTCTGTGGGTTAGGGATTCAGGAGTCTTAGCTGGGTAATTCTGACTCAGTCTCTCAAGAGGTTGTGTAATGGGGTGCAGTGTGGGGGTCCGGCAAAATAGCAGAGCATATTCCCCACAAACCTTAATTGGGGGGAAGGGAGGAGTGGATGATACGTTGTTTAAGATACCTTCATAAAAATGGCAAGTTAATAGCTGTGCTGCTGCGCTGGGCAATGGTGCATGTGGCTTTAAGAGTGTCTAGTGACTCATGACAGAGCTAAGGGAAGCAGATGTCCCTGTGTCACAGAGAGCTCTTGCCCTGACTAAAGATGGCAGCCAAAAGAAGGTAAAAGATACTGGGGAACTGGCCAAAGTAGCACATCATACAAAGGGCCAGATATGAGGTCACACAGGAAGTCTGGGCCGCCAAGCATTTACAATAAGGGTAGACTGAAAGAGAAGGGGATTCCACCCTGAGGTCTGAAAGAGAGGATGGAGGATTCCACTCACAGCATGGCAGCTGGCTTCTCTGGGCGAGAGAGAATGGAGCCCACACAAAGAGGAAGAGGCCAGGATGTCTTTATCACTTAATCTTGTTAGTGACGCTCCTTCTGCCTTTCACCCATTAAAAAGTTACTAAATACAGCCCACATTCAAGGGGAGGGAAATTAGGCTTCACCTTTTGAAGGGAAGGGTCCACTCTCTGACCACAAATTATTTTTATTACTCCCGTGTGCAAAATACATTCCCTTCCTCTCAAGAACCCCCAAGTCTCATATCTTTAGAACATTGGCTTGAGATCCGGAACGTTGGCATCTGAATTAGCTCTTGGTATGCTTGAGGGTCCTTGGATATTTCCATAAGTATCCTCCAGTAAAATTCTCCTAATTTGAAGACCAGTGAATAAAGAGACGAGTTGTCTGCCCCCACTCATGTAAAATATGACGTGGGACAGACATAGGGTGACCACTGCAGTCGGTTCTATTCCAAAGGGGTGTGGAAGGGTCTGTAGCAACTGCAGAACGTAGCCAGGCAAGTGTTGGAAGTTCCTTAATCAGGTCACAAGGCCTGAAAACAGTCTCGGTGGCTCTCTGAGCTTTTGGTTCTGCCTTCTGATTCATCTTTCTTTTTTTCATGAAAAGTAATACGTGCATGCAGATGAGTAGATTTCTCAGTCTGCTTTCTTCTTGTAGGATTTTTGGGGTGCAGAGACCTGTTTTAGTTTGGTACTCTCCCTGTCCCTTTCAGTTCAAACTGGCAGTGTTTCTGCTAGTATAATTTTTTTTTAAGCTAAGAGCCATATGATTTCCTTTGGTTCTTTTTTTTTAATGTTTTATTTATTATTTATCTTTAGAGGGGAAGGGAAGAAGAGAGGAAGAGAAACATCAATGTATGGTTGCTTCTCGTGCATCCCCTGCTGGGAACTGGCCTGCAACCCAGGCATGTGACCTGATTGGGAATTGAACCGCAATTGTCTGGTTCACAGGCCCAAGTTCAATCCACTGAGCTATACCAGCCAGGGCTTTCTGCTAGTATAATTCTGATAAAAACTGCTGACTCCATGTGCATCTCACTGAGGTTCATGCCACTAGACAAACACCACACTCACCAGTCTCTTCAAGGTTGTCTCGGGCTTCTGTTAAGGGATAACACCCTTAGAAACCCTTCAGTTTAAGTGCAAGGGTCTGTCAGGAACACCCTTAAAATTCTCAGTTGACCTGTCTCACTAACAGATGCTCTGAGGCACCACAATAGGTCATCCTATGGGAAGATCTTAAGGGATTTTACACTCACAACCTTGGTTTTGTGTTTAGAGGATGTTTTCCTGAGAATGCCCAGGCTTGACCTTGGCCTGAAAGCCAAGTCTTCATTTTAGTGTCATTTGCTGCTTAGAGAGTCTGGAAATTTTTAAAAACAATCAAGTTGTGGCTCGTTTATGTTTAACAATCCTTCCTTTTGCCGATCTTGCTCCTTTCATATTTTAATAGAGCAGAAAGATGAAGCTAGGAGACACCCTGACATCCTAGCTGGAAACCCTAGTTAGATAAATAAATAAACCCATTTATTAGGCGGGCACGGCTTGTCCTTTCCACGTTGCTGCTGGCGTCTGTGTGGCTAATATTTCTGCCGGGACACAACACCGATCTCGTGTCCTCCGGTTTCCAGTGAGATTTTCCTTACTGTCCTTTAGCCAAGCTTCCTCAAGACTGTGCTTCTGCAACTTTCAAGGTACTTGCTGTTTTCACTAACCCTGCCTTCAGAGTCATTGCAGCCTCTGTCTATTGCCTGATGCCAAAGTCACAGCCACTTTGCAGGTGTTTGGTATAGCAGCACCCCACTTCTGGGTATCAAAATTGCTATTTATTATCTGTTGCTGTGTAACAGTCGACAAACCCTTAAGGAGGTGTGCAGTTAAAATTTTGGTAGGTAGCGCCACATTTCCCTCCAAAGCGGGGAAACCCGTATGAGTGTCCACTCCTCATAACTCATCTCAATATTAATTATGAATCTTTCTCAGTTTGGTAGGGTGTTTTGATTTTTACCTAATTACTTCTGAGGTCAAATAAAATGACCATTTTATATCTTCTAGTGAGAGCCTCTTTATATCTGTTGGGTTGTTTTCTTTGTCTAATGATTTGTTTGGGTGATTTTTAAATTATAGGTAGTAATCTGTCCCGTATATTGCAAATATTTTCTCTAGGCCATTGGCTTTCTTTTATCTTTATTTACATGGTATTGTGTCTTACAGTGGTTTTAACTTCTTTTGAGACCTAATTCGTCAATCTTCCTTTTATGGCTTTAGGGTTTACCTTGATTAGGATTCAGGTATAATAAAAACTCTCCTTTTTAATCTAATCCTTGTACAGTTTTGTTTCTGAGTTGCATGCTTTACTCCAGCTGACGTTTACTTTTGTGCATAGCTCAGGTAATGCTGTGAGGAGAGACTGGAGTTAGGGGACGTGCGAAATGGAGTCACTTTAGGCAACATTACGAAGGTTGGGGTGTGGGGAGAGATTCTGTTCTTGCTCTGACTAGCCTGGGAGCTTAAACTTTCTGAACTTTCCAGTCCTGTGTCATTGCCTGGATTTACATCTGGGCAAACACTAGATCCTTAGATAACCCTCTGATTAACCCCATGAAGGACTCATGTATCCAAACCACCTAACATCCACCTGACACGCATTACCCAGACCACCAGCCATGACCAGACCCCTGGTGCTCGTTCTCTGGACCACCTGGCATCTGTCATCCAGACGGCTGACATCTGACAGATAACTGTCCCAGACCAATTCATTTTAACAAGTGTCAGAATAATTTTTTCTTTAACACACTTATTTAGACAGTATTTGTGAGAAGGAACCGAGTGTTTAGGAAATTTATCTTATTTATAGCTCAGGCATATAGATAGATAATTGATCAGTCGTTCAAGAGTTAGTTACGGGGAACAAAATCTATTCCAGCCATTTTTGGCAGAAATGAATTAACTGCAGGGTAAGGGCCAAAGAACTCGACTCCTGGGTGAAATTCCTGGAGCAAGTGCCCCTTCTGTGACCAGGAAGCTGTATGCTGAACAGAGAAGCCTGTGCTGTAGCTGCTGACTCTGGAGTCGCACCAGGTCAGCTCCAATCCACACCAGCAAAAGGGACACCTCATACCCTGTCTCTGTCAGTACTTAACTCACTTCTGAATTCAAGTGTTAAGTAACCACATCTATTGAAGAAACGAAAAAACCCCTGCAATCCCAGCAGCAAGGGATTCTGGGAAATGTAGCTTTCAGCCTCTATTACTAGGGGCAACACACTAGGTAGGAGGTTGGAATGGCTGGAGCCTGAGCGAGTGAGTTTAGCACCCTCAGAGACAGAGCTGCAATCAATTCAGATGAGTGGACAGCCTGGGGTCCCAGCACACAGAGGGGCAAAGCAGCCTACCTCCTAAAGCGTGAACAGGGAGGGATGCCCTGACCTTGGATGTGGCTCCTCCCTCTGACTACATTTCTCTGCTCTCAGGCCATACCCAGACACAATCCTGAAATTTTGGGAATTCTGTCACTGCAATCGTGAAAACTGAGAGTGAACTCCATTTGGCACAAGCGTGCCAAACTGTCCTTTTCCAGAAGGTCAGGAGGGTTTGCAGTTATATCAATCTGCTCTGGCAACTTGGCAAGCGTTTCTCTGTCTTCTGCTGAGATGAGCCAGAGAAACCACTCTCTTACTCCCTTGTCTTTTCAACAGTGCCATCTGGTGGCACATGTCTCTCCTTCAGCTCTCCACCTGCACCTGTTTCACCTGTTTCTGTTGAGGAATAATAGTTATATAAATTGGCTATTCATTTAATCTGTTACTGCAGACCAAGTCCCAAGAAGCTAAAAAGAATTCCAAATTCATCTGGAAATCTTTTGGTGATCGAAGGCTGCTGTGATGCTGCAAAATGTTAAGATCACAAGAAGCTGAACTTCTAAGATGGGGTGTCAAACTCATTTTCACCGGGGACCACATCAGCCTCGCAGTTGCCTTCAAAGGGCCAAATGTAATTTTAGGACTGGAATAAATAAATGTAAATGTAAACTACTGGAATAAATACATGTAAATGTAAATAAATAAATGTAACTACTCCTTCACTAGGGGCAAGGAGCTCGGTGCTGCTGCCAGGTAGAAACAAGGTGGCAGGCTGGATAAAACAGGGCGGAGGGCTGGGTTCGGCCTGCTGACCTTGGGTTTGCCACCTGTGTTCTAAGACTTTTAAAACCCTAATTCTAGATTGGGGGCAAAGGTCATGTTGATGACTGCCTGTCTCCTACCCTTCCCATTGTCTTCCACCCACCCTCCACAATTGGTCATGGAATGTGAGATAATTGTGGAAGAATCTGAAATGGGAGGGGACTGAGAAATGTAATGCGAAAGGGACTTAACTTGACATCACATAAGTGACCAGGGAGTGTGAGAGGACATCTTGGAGGTGAAAAGAAACGTCACCAGCTGCACAGGCCAGGGTCGACTGGGAGGGGCACTGCTACTGCAGGTGGCAGCGTTTACTGGGAGGGGCCTGCAGGTCAGCCTGCCTTTCGCTCCGGAGTGAAGAGGTCTAGAGAGAAATGGGGACTTTGTCTTCTTGGGGACAGGAAGTTCCTGGGGGCGAGAGAGTGGCACTTGGTTTGGTTGCCTGCCAGAGGCATTCAGTCTGGCCTGTTGCTTCAGAGGTTAGGAGGCCCCACAAGATTCACCCACAAAACTTAAGGTTGACTCTGGGGCATGGAATGAGGTTCACTCCTCACTGGGCCCTGCAGGCAGTTGGCACTTGAAGGAAGGGTTCTGGGCAGTGTCGACATGAAGAGCTGTGTGGTGTGGTGTCGTGTGGGAAGGACCAGAGAACTCAGCGAAGGCCTTCAAGAGGGTGCTAACAAGCACTCCTCCTTTTTGCTGAAGATAAGGCCATTAGGTGAGGGTGCTGTGGGCTGCTCTGGAGAGCTGCCCCACCTGAGCAGGGGACAGTAGCATAAATAGCCTGCAGGTGTACCGCAGGCAGGGCGATGACGGGAGATGTGGTGACCCTCTTAGTGGTTCATGGTGTCGTGAGGCCAGAGCAGATTGGGGCGGGGGTACGTCCTGAGAACAAGCATCACATACACTGGGAGATCGGACAGGGACCTCCACGGGAACAACCCACACCGACTTCACCATCCCCGAGCCCCCATGTGACGAGAGAGGCAGGAGCAGCCAACAGCAGAGCAGTGGCCATCTCCTGGTCTTACCAAGTGCCAGACTCCACGTGAGCAAGAAACTGCTTTCCTAATCAAGGGGTCCTCCGGTTGCAGACAGGATCCGAGAACCAAGAAGCAGCTTGGATATGACCAGTCCAGGCATTCTCGACCTCACTGTGCATCAGGCCCACCTGGGGGCTTATTTAATAGACAAACGCCTGCGTGCCGCCAGGTCTATTAAATAAGAATCATCTAGTGTAAGACAAGAGCGATTTTTTAAAATACGACTTTGTTGAATATGATTGACATACCACAAACTACATATATTTAAAGTGCACAGCTTGGTTAAGTTTTAGGCATGTAACAGTGGAACCATCACTACAAGCAAGACAATGGACATTTCCATCATCCGAGATGTTTCTCCGGCCCCTTCCTCCTGTCCCCAGCCTCCCTATCTCCTGCTTATCTCCTGTCCAGACAACTGCTGATCTTCTTTCTGTCACCATAGGCTAGTTTGCACTTTCTAGAATTTTATAGAAATGAAATCATCTGTTCTCTTCTTTGGTCTTGTTTCTTTACTTAGTGTAATTATTTTGAGACTCCTGCATGCTGTAGTATGTATCACGAGTTCATTCCTTGTGTTGCTCACTGGTGCTCCATTGTAGGGACCTACCACAATTTGTTATCCATTTACCGTTTGACGGACATTGGGTTATTGCCGGTCCAGCAGGGGGTCAGCAGAGGTGGAGTCCCATCTGGGTCGGACGAATGAGGGACACTTGTTATTTCTACCTGTCCCAAGCACTTGGTTGGTGATGCTCTCGTGGTACTGCTGCCCCTTCTTACAGCTGGTTGGTATTCTGTCATCAGCATTTCTGTGTCTTGCCCTACCCATGAGGACGGCAATTTGTCTCCACAGCCAGAGGTCCCCTGCTCATTTCCCACAGGCTCCCTCCGGGGATAGTCACTTTCCATCTTTCTGTGAGGCCCTGAACTTCCTGTTTGCCCTGTTTGTGATCAGGCCGCACTGCCTGTCCTGAAAGTCCTTCCCTCTCTGCTCTGCCAGCCTCCCTGGGCCCCTCCACCCCCAACTCCGCCTATCAGCATTCTCCAGTCAGCGTGGAGTCGGGCTGGAGGAGGCAAATGGGTCGATGGTGTAGGACTGATGGCCCTGACACAAACCCCGGTAGATTAGATGTGAGACTTTAATATGTGCTGGGGGAGGCGCCCCAGGTTGGAGCAGCAGAGAAGGGTGGTCAATAAATGGCGCAGGAACAATCGGTGAGCTCCTGGGAGGAAGAATCGGTTTAGATATTTATCTCTGCCCTTCCAAATGAATTGCAGATTTATTGATGGGGTATTTCTTCTGGGGCTTAAAAAAAGCCAGAAGAAATGGAGTGTGAGTACTTACTAAATCTCAGCTTAGATTTGGGTGATGTTCACAAAAGAAAAGAAAATCAGTAGTTTTTAAAAATCTGTCAAACTTCCGCACATCAAAAAAGTAACCCAAATTAAAATGTGCTCTTTAAACTTTAGGAACATATTGTGGCAAATACAGCTAGTAATGGCACAATATATTTATTATATAAAGTGCTCACAGGCAAATAAACATTTTATAGAAAAATTGCCAGAGGATGTGCCCAAATAAGGAAATGTAGTTGGTTAACAAACTTACGGACAAAAGTTCAACCTCATTTGCTGCACTCGGAAGTGTGTACAAATAAAAAGGAAAGAGATATGATCCTCTGTATGTTAAATTACTCAAGACTAAAGACAATGGGAACACTGAGTGAATTACACTGTAGTTACCCGTGTGTCTCTGTGGGTGCTTGCTCACAGTGGGAAGGGGGCTAGGGGAGGCTGTCACTTTAAAAGCCCTGGTATACACCAGATGCTTTACACACAGTATCTAAAACCATTACGACAGCCTTGCAAGGTGCACAGGGTTGGTCTTATTTTACAGATGAGAAAAGTGAGGTTCAGAAGGGCCCTGCAAGGAGTCTGAGAGCTGGGATCCCACACTGGTTGTCCCACCAGGGCAGGCCGCCTCTCTGAAGGTCTCTTACCCCGCAAAGAAGAAGGCAGCTTCTGCTCTGGGCCTGGACCTAGAAGATCTACCCCCCACCCCGCCCTGTCCCACTCATCTCCAGTCTGCAAGAAAGATGAATCAGAAGTTTAAAAAAAAACAGAATAAGGACTGAGAAGAAAAAAAGCAGAATTCAAAATCAAAGGACAAAGTGCAGAGAAAAACAGAACACAGCCAGCTGCTAGACAAGGCACCTCACTGCAGCCCTTGGTGTCCCTCCCCCACCCCCACCCCACACACACCACCTCCAGGTCATTGTTCCCTGTGGCCACCGGTAACCCTGCTGGGACTGGGTCCAGCCTCCAAACATCAAGGCATTTTACAGCTAAATATCAAAGAGCCAGGCTCACCGAATGCCCAAGAGCGGAAGAGCCATCCCTCTGTGGGGCAGCAGGGCAGGTTGTCTGTCCTGCAGGGCCTTTGCCCTGCCCAGTCCGCCCCTGCGGGGAGTGGGTGTCATGTCGCCTGTGACCACTAAACGGCATGTTGTGTGTGCGGGCAGTTAGTGTTTGCAGACCCCTACTACACACTTCGGGGACGACTTGTGAGCGTCTGAAGTACGCTCATCAAGGAGATACACTCACTCCAAAGCCATGGGTTCCAATACTGTTTTTGAAATCTAACAACAGAGGGTGGTTAACTAGCATGAGGACTGACCAGAATGATTTCCCACTGCTGAAATGCAGAGTCGAAATTTGTGGCCGACGACAAAGACCTCACCGGCCTTGCTGTCCTCACCCACACAAGCACGCGAGTCCCACAGGCCCGGCCTAAGGCTTTGGAGTGGCAACTGAGCTCCGACATCCGCTCGACCTGTGTTCTTCCTTGTCGCCAAGACCTCTGTTTCCTGGCCGAGCTAGAAAGGTGGCTGATCCTGCTGTGAAAAAAGTGTCCCTCCTTGGAGTGAATCTCTGGAGCAAAGCGCCACCTGGAATGCGTGAAGAGATGTGACCTTTCCCCAGCTCGCAAGAATGAACTGTCTGACCACCTTTATATCTGCTACTTGATAAACACAGGCACGCTTAGGAACATTTGGTCTCAGACGCCCTTTTATTGTAATGAACCACGTGGTAGCAAGGCTGTCAGGGAGGGGGCGTACAGACCCCACTGTCTGAGCTACCGTCACTTACAAGAATAATGATGACAGCACATTGCTTACACAACAATGGCTTCTGGACACACGTGGCTTAGGTCAGTTTGCCACATGGCCCTTTCAGCCTGAGGGGCAACATCTCCATGGTGCCCCGAGAGCTCTTTCCTACCTGTGAGTGTGAAGCAAAGACAGAGAGGCTGATCTCAGAGAAGGGAAGCTAAAAATTCCACTCCCCCTCCTCCCAACCCCTACTTTGATTGAGAAGAGGGGAGATGTGACCACAGGGAGGTGCCTTCCAATTAGCTGCAGTGACTGTGCAGTCAGGGCCAGCTACCCTAATGCCTCAGGCTAGTAGTGCTCTGTAGGCTGATTGTGTGTGTGTGTGTGTTAGAGAAGGGGGGACTTGTGGGGAGAGGGGGAGGTGACACCTGCTCTCGCTGAACCTGACCATGTCTAGACTTCCAACTGGTCCAAATGAGAGTTTTGTCTCAGGTACACACTGAGGACCGGCCTCTGATCACAGCCAGCCTGGGCCATCTTCAGCGTCACTGCCAACTGTGACCTGCTGTTATGGAAATTGCTCCCATCAGGAGCATAACATTTGCATGTGAACGGAAAACTAAGTGCTGCCTAAGAGGCAATTTTTGTAAATGAAGCTGGGTGTTACTAAAATTGGGTATTTTGTCCTTTGTTAGGATTATTGGTGACCCTGTGAGAAGGCAGACCTCTTCAGGAATGGCCTCATGGCCTGTCGTAAATTACTTGTCCCTCAGATGCTTCCTATGACTTGCAGACAAGCCCCTTGAAATAAATGGGCTTCAATCACCAGTTCCAACAATTCCCCTGTCTCCAAGTAATAAAACATCTGGAAAATTGGGCTAAATGGATAAAACAGTCCTCTGTAATAAGTATCTGGCATCCTTACAACTCTGTATAATGCTTTTTTGTTGTTGTTTTTTATGGCCAGATGTGGTACTTCTCTGTTATGAAGAACAGAGGCATGTTTTGTCATACTTTTTATTGCATTTCAAATGCAAGGTATATTTTCGTGGCTCCCTGGAGAACGCTATCCCATTGATTGGGAATTTTTGATGTGTTGGTTTACAAACTTGAAAAGCAAGTGAGCCGCTCAGAATATTGGAGATATAATTTAAACGGTCATTAAACTGGACACTCACAGGGAACTGGCTTAGGAAGAGGAATTCAGTCTATAAATTTTCCCTTCTTTCCTAGTTGGCTTGTTTTACAGAGTCTCTGATCTCATAGTCATTTATGTTCTTATCTGTCTTCTGTAATATTTATGGCTTTGTGAAGAAATGATTTCATCGAACTTGCTGTTCACTTCTTCCCAATTTCTCATTAAGGAAGCTGAGCTGGTCACCCACCTGTGCAGTCTCCATTTTACAGTGCTTTGCGGGGTTCCCACAAGATGTATTTAACGTCTGTGGCGGGAGAGGATGAACATATCTAGGACACGGTGCCCTGGGCCACTCACTGTTCCACAAATCTGTCCAAACACACACACACTGTTTTTTATAAAAGTTTGAAAGCACAGAAAAAGGAAACCTAAAAAATATGTGATACATTCACCCCTGTGTATATATATACTTTCCATTTTATAAAAATTACAATCCTGCTCTATATACTCTTTTGTCACTTCAAATACCACCAACAAAATACGTTGTTGGGTAGACCATTTTAACCTAACTAGTTTACTGGGGGACATTTAAACTTTCAGAAATGTTTACTAGTGCAAATATAAATATCTTACGAAAAATTATATTGTAGGTGCGGATTCTTTGTTGGAAGTTGAATAGCTAGAGCTTTTGTTTTTAAGACTTTAATACATTCTGTCCCCAGCATTCTTCAAACAGTGCGTGGTACTGCCTGTCGTCTGCGCCCACTGGGGGGACAGGAGTCTCTGCACTCCGGGTTCAGTTCTGGTGCAGTTCTGCCTCGAAGCCTGCTCCTCCTCCACCTGCGGCCCACATGGCCATTGCTTCCTTCGTCTGATATTTATTTTAACTTGGGGGATGAGCTGGAAGATTTCAGTTGTTCTGCCAAGTTTTCTCCCCCCCACCCCCGACCGCGCCCCACCCCTTGTTTAGAAGTTTTAAACTCTCTTTCCCTCAGTTTTTTGTTTATAGGGTCTTCTTTGGCTTGTAAAATTCCCCAACTTGAAATCAGATTCTAGAGTTGGTTTCTCTTATATTTGTGTTTCTCTAGTTCTTTAATGGAGTCATTTTTACGTTTAACACAAATATATCCAGAACTGATCCTGGCATTTTGCTTGATGTGCGGAATTACACTTATTCTTTACCAAATGGCTAATAGATTGAGTCAGTGCCATTAATTCAATATTCCATTTTAAAATAATCTAACTTTTAAAAATTAAAAGCAAAGGTTGTGATATTTCTCTATCTAGGACATACTCATAGATACTTCACTGATATTTGTTTTTCCATAGTCAATCTCTCCTGCCTGATACAGGATTTAGCTCTTTTCATTGATTGCAAACCACAACTGCCTGACTCCGAAACTCTCCACTCCCAACAGTTCGCTTTGGCAATGAATTCTCACTTTTCTTCTGATTTGCTCATTGCATTTCAACACAGTATGTATTTCTGTGGTGTACGCATTAGAGTGTGAGCCTAAGAGAAGTCAGCACAATTAGAAATAGTTCATCTTTCTAGATGGACAGTCCATTCTAGGTCTGCAGCAGATGCCCAATGCGAACCTGTAGGCCTGTTTATTCAACTGTAAACTGGCGGAGGAGCTTCTGAGCTTGAAGTGTGTGCTTTAAGAAGTACTATCTTGTGCCCTGGCTGGTGTAGCTCAGTGGTTTGAGTGCGGGCCTTTGAACCACATGATCGTGGTTCGATTCCCAGTCAGGGCACATGCCTGGGTTGCAGGCCAGTTCCCAGCAGGGGACTCACAAGAGGCAACCATACATTGATATTTCTCTCCTTCTCTCCTTCCCTTCCCCTCTAAAGAGAAACAAATAAAATCTTTAAAAAAAAAAGAAGTACTACCTTGTGCCCTGCCCATTGTGGCTCAGTGGGCTGGGTGTCCTTCCACAAAGGAAAGTTCGCCCATTTGATTCCCAGTCAGGCCCACGGTTGGGTTGTAGGTTCAGTCAGAGGTTAGGGCGAGAACAAGAGGAAACCAGTCAATGTTTCCCTCTCACATCGATGTTTCTCTGCCTTTTTCTCCCTCCCCGTGTCTCTAGAAATAAATAAATAAAGCCTTTAAATTAAATAAAGTACTTTTTTATTAAATATAGCAGTTAGAGCTGAGGAGTTAAAATAAATAGTGGTGGTAGATAGGGGACATTATTGTACTTTAGAAGATCCCAAAAAGCCCGAGCTGGAGTCCTCACTTCGCCGTTTTAATGACCGTAGCCTTGGGGAAATGGTTCACCTTTTGCTAGATTTTCCCCGTAGGCAGTGAAATCAGGTTTCTTTCTGGCATGGGACCAACTCTTTCACAAAAGATGAACTCTAACTGGTTAATAAATTTCCAGAAAGATGGACCAATCTCAGTGGCAGTCAAAAATACATAAGTTAATATAATAGTGAGATATGATTTTTTACTGATAAGTATAAAAATATTTTAAAAAATCCTCTCAGTGCTGGTGGACACTTTGGGAGTGTAGATTGGTACAATCCTTTTGGGGAGCAATTTTACAGTGAAGCACCTAAAACATTCGTTCCTTTTGGGCCAGTAGGTTCATCTCTAGCGATTTAGCCTAAAAAAATTCACCGTTAATACATAAAAAGATGTAAAGATGTTCAACGCAGAATGGTTGACAAGAGAGAAATCTCAGTGCTAGGGAGGGTGATTCACTCGATAGATTTTATAATGACATCATTAGGTTTTTGCTTAAGTGACAGCGACAGAGTAACGCAAAATAAAATGAGCGAAGTATTTTGTAACAGAAGTAACAAAGTAAACTGTAGTGTGCCATCATAAAAAATGACATTTAGTAAGTGTAGCGACATCCTGAGAAGATATACATGTTATGTTAAGTGAAAAAAGCAGGAAATGAAGTGGTCTAATGAGTATTATCATACCTATGAAAAAATAGCACACACAGCACAAAGACTAAAAAAAGTCATGATGTTTATAGTTAATAATACTGTACTGTATATTTGAAAGTTGCTAAGAGAATAGATCTGAAAAGTTTTCAGCACCAAAAAATTGTAGCTGTGTGCAGTGATGGGTGTTAACCAGACTTACTGTGGTGATCATTCTGCAATGTATACAGGTATCATTATGTTGTACACCTGAGACTAAAATAATGCCATATGTCAGTTGTACTTCAATTAAAATTATTTTTTAAAGCTTAAGATCATGGTGTTTTGCGGGGGCTATAGAGGATTTTTTCCTTCTATTTCTACTTTTCTATATTTTCCAGTTTTCTGCAATAAATACATACAAATCTTATACTTAGTTAAAAGGAAAAGTTTTTAAAAAGAGTATTTCTTCTTTGAACAGAAATTCATGACCATGGAAGAAACACCTGCTCCTCTCGTGGTCATGGGGCCGTCACAAGGACTAAGTAGAGCTGTCACGGGGTCAAACGCGCCTGGACGCGTTGGGTTGTGAGGTGGGAGGCCCGGCCCCTGCGCGCCGGCGTCGTGGCTGCACACAGACCTGCTGCTCAAGAGCTCCGCGGCATTCAAGGCCTGGAGTAGAGTGTGGAGAAGGCTCATTTTACGAAGGCTCATGCCCGGTAAGCGTGGCTGCCCGTGGCTCCGCCGGCTGCTGCCTGGCCTGAAGTGTGGAGGCCCTGCAGAAGCGGAGTTCTCGCCACTACTTTCCCTCCGCCAGAGGGATGTTGGGCGTGCCCAGCGGCCCTTCCGGTTCCCATGGCCTTGCATTCTTGAAGTGACCCTTCTCTTCCAGGCGCTGCCTTGCCTTTCCTACCCGTGCTGTGTTCACGTCTCTGGCCTTTTGTTCCCACAGTGGAGGTCTTGGAGCCTGGAGGATCAGAGACCTCTTTGATGGGATCCATGAGCTCTAAGGCGATTAAAAAGGTTTTTTGTGAGTTTTTTCCAGTAATAATCGAAAATATAGTTTTACCAGGTATGAGACCAATAATCCAAGATTGAAAGACATTTCCTTGGGAAACAACTTTTGTATTAAGGCTGCATTCAGTGGCTGCTAGGAAGAGCAGACGCAACTTAGGTAGCTTAAGCAAAAAAGTTGCGATTTTTCTCACCTACCAAGAAGCCTGGAGGTGGCAGCTGCTGGCTCAGTTCAGTGGCTTAATGACATCAGAACTGGTGTCTCTGTGACTTGGGTTTTGTCCCTCATAGCTACAAGTTGGCTGTGCAGCTCGGCCTCAAGGTCTGCGTTGGAGGCAGGAAAGAGGGAAAGATATGGCATCAGCCATATTGGTCTCTTTTAACAGAAGAGCAAAATATGTCCCAGAAACCTCTCAGCAGGCTTCCTTCTACCTTTCATTGGTACCAGCTGAGTCACACAGCTACCCTAGCCAAGAGGGGGCCTGAGAAATGACCGCTTGGTAGAAGGAACAGGGTCACCATGATTGCCTTAGGCTGATTGCCGCAGTTCATGCCTTGGGGCTGTGCACACTGTTTGGCATAAAGTTCGGTCTCAATGGCTGCTGGGCGTAAGGTGTGGGCCCTGCCAGGTAGCGGCCTCTGTACCACAAGTGCCCTTTCCTCTTGCCTCCTTCCTAAATACCCTGGTTTCCTTGTCCAAGGTCTGAGTCTCTCCTTTCCCTTTGCTTCTGGTTCATTGTGGTGCCTCCTCCCTGCCTTTGGGCTCCTCACCTCCTTCTCCATTCCACCAACTATGCACAGAAAATTACTGGTCATTCCACCTGCCCCCCCTTTACTCAAGAGGGAAAAAGAAGTTATTTCTAAGATCAGAGCCTTCTTTGACTTCAGAGGTATGATACCAAATTCTAGATGTTTATCAGGCTCTTAGGTTTAGATTTCATCTATCCTCATTAAAATGCAATTTCCTGGGCTGGGGAAGAACTTCATGCTTAGATGACAATAGGGCAATACTGTTTGTTTTTTGTCCCCCAAAGGCCTCCAGTGTTAAGTGTTGGCTGATTGAAAAGATTAGAGAGAAAGAATTTAGCACAGCCCTTGGTTTTTCCTCTGGGGCTCACACCTCCTCTCCAGAATCCCTGACCTGCTTTCCTGTGTTCGGTTTGCCAAGCGCCTCTGTGGCTCCGCACCCCTGCCTTCCCCTTTGTGCTTTCTTAGCTCTCGCTAGATAAGACCTCATATTTCACCTTGTGATGCCCTTGAGTTCAGAATCGCCTGGGCCTCCCTTCATCATTTCTGGACCTTTCCCGAGGCAGACAGGTTCCTCTGCCCCCTCCTGGCTCAGGAGCTTCGTTCGCCTGCTCCCTTCTGGGGACTGAGGGCTCTCCCGTGTGTTCTGGGATGACTATGTCCCTGGCTACGGTTGGTTGGGTTGACTGAGAAAGCGGGTATTGCACGTTCTGTTCTGAGTTTTGCTATGAACTTTGTGAGGTCTCATGCAGGTGGCTTAATTACGCTGAAAAAAATTAATACTGTGCTGGAAAATCATTTTGACATTCAGTGTTTTAAAGTATCTTGGGACTTGCCCGAGTATTACATAAGTACCAAAGACATGTTTTCCTCCTGTTCTAAAAGTACCTTTCTTCCAGGAAAGCTTTTATATATGATATAAAGAAATATTAACAGACAACTTACCACTAAAAAACTGATTAAAAATGGGCAGAGGACCAGAATAGACATTTTCTCCAAAAACGGCGTACAGATGGCCAACAGACGCATAAAAAGAAGCTTAATGAGACCAATCATCAGAGAAATACAAATTGAAACCACAATGAGATATCACTTTATACCTGTCCGAAAGGCCATCATCAGTAAATCAACCAAAAAAGCCAGTGTTGGAGAGGCTGGGGCGGAAAGGGAGCCCACGTGCACTGTGGGTGGGGTTGCAGACCAGTGCAGCCTCTGGGGAGAACAGTACGGAGCTTCTTTAAAACATTGATAATAGAGCTACCGTGTGATCCACCGATTCCACTTCTGGGTATTTATTTGAAGAAAAACAGAACACTGACTTGCAAAGACAAGTGCACCCTATGTTCGTTGCTACATTATTTACAACAGCCCAGACATGGAAGCAGCCCAGGTATCCACTGGTAGGCAAGCGGATAAAGAAGCTGCGGTGCATATGCGCAGTGGAATGTTACCCGGCCGTGAAAAAGGGTGGTGTCTTGGCATTTGCAACAACATAGATAGACCCAGAAGGTATTGTGCTATGTGAAATAAGTCAGACAGAAGAAGACATATGCCACATGATTTTACTTGAATGTGGAGTCTGAAAAACAAAATAAAGGAATAAACAAAAAAAGACAAGATTCAGAGGACGAATTAATGGTTGTGCAGTTGGGGGCCATGGGTAAGAAAAGGCGATGGGATTAAGGTTACAATTATGAAAACAGTAACATACAGCACGGGGGTATAGTCAGTAATGTTGTAATAACTATATGCAGTGTCAGAATGGTACTAGACTTATCAGGGTGATCATTTTATAAGGTATGTAAATGTCAAATTACCGTGTTGTACACCTGAAATTAATATATGTCCATTATAATTAAAAAATTAAAACACTAAAAAATGAATATATTTTTTAAAAGTTAATGTCAAATGGAAAAGAAGAATGCATGTTGCATTGACTTGAAACACCTGGGAGCAGAAGCCCCAGTTTACTGGTATGCAGGTGCACTCAGAGTTATGTGGGCACACTCAGAGTTATGCAGGTGCACTCAGTTATGCGGGCACACCCGGAGTATGTGGGCGCACCCAGAATTATGTGGGCGCACCCAGAGTTAGCCAGGCTGGACAGCACTGGCCCTGAGATCTTCCTCGCTTCTGACGCCAACAGCAAGTGTGTGGGAGAGGTTCCCCAAACCACCTTTAGTTCTGATAATTCACTAGAAGGAAGGACAGACAGAACCTGCTGAGAGCTATAATACACTCGCAGTTATGGTACATGAAGGATGAAGGCACAGATTGAAATCAGCTGAAGGAAGACAGCGCAGAGCCTGGGAGGGCTCCAAACATAAAGCTTCTGTCTTCCCTTGGCTGCGTTACCACCCTGATGAGGACCTGTAACAAGCCCTCGGAATGCTCACCTGAGCCTCGGTGTCTGCAGGTTTCACTGGGGCCCTGTGGAGTAGGCATGATGGATTGATCGATCGATTGATTTCCCACCAGTTGATCCCAGCCTCTATCCAAAGCCCCCAACCTAGACCACATGGTTGGTCTTCAGGGCACAGCTGGCTCCCACTCTGAAACTGGGCTGTAGCTAGCCTTATTCTAACATCTGCAGTGTCCAGTCTGTCCCTAAACAAGGACAGATTCTTGCGGTGCCCTTCTATTCAAATGACACAGATGACCTCTTAGAAGCAAGGGCAGGGGCCGGACCTCTCTGGGCGAGGCCAGATTCTCTGCTACACAGGACGCTTTGCTTCTTGGTTGTTATTGGTGTTGGTGGTGCTGCCTCCAGGAAAGTACGAAGTGAGAGAGGCATCAGGGACACCCTGGCGGCAGCAGTTTATGTGTGGGTGCTGGCATTTAAACACAGTGACTTTGGGCCCATTTTCTAGGGCACCAAAAGTACCCCAATAATACTGGGAGGCACATGGGCCAAGGCCCCAGCGCTGCCCCTGCTCATGGCTCACGGGCGTCAGGGCTACTGGCGAGGCCAGGGCCCTTAGCCTGCCGTGTCTCCGGACACTGTGCCATGGGGGCCCAGAGACAGTTGACATTTCTGAAAACTGATGACCTCCCAGCAAGTAAGTGGACAGAATCTGTAAATATCTGAATGGGAGATTCTGGGGAGAAAGGCTCTAGGCAGCGTGAATTGGAGACTGGACAGGAAAACCTGGATTTATGTGCAACCGACGGAGATATAGGTGGGGGTGGGGTGGAAGACTCCACACAGCACACAGGCGCAGTCAGTAACAAGAGCAGGCCCAAGAGCTTATTGGCCCAGAGATTTGTTAGAAACATGTGACTGCCCTGGCTGATGTGGCTCAGTGGGTTGGGTGTCATCCTGTAAACCAAAAGGTCACAGGTTTGATTCCTGGTCAGAGCACATGCCTGGGTTGTGGGTTCAGTCCCTCGTCTGGGTGTGTACAGAAGGCAGCTGATCGATGTTTCTCTCCCACATCAATGTTTCTCTTCCTCTCTTTCTCCCTCTGTTTTCCCCTCTCTAAAGACAACATGTGACCACACAAATAATTAGTGTCATTGCACAAGTAGAATACATTCTTCAGCACTTGAAAGATTTATTAGCCCTCTACTTTGATTTTGGTGAATAGTTGTTACCCATCCACTTAGCAAATATTCGTTGAATATTTACCATGCACCATGCAACATTCTAGGTGCTGAGGGTTCAGCAGAGAGCAAAACAAAGTCCCCCTCCTCATGCAGTTTGCTTCCTAATGGGAGATATAACCTACTAAATAATCAAAACCAGCGTGAGGTGGTGATACATGTGCTGAAGAAAAACAGAGCAGGAAAGGGATGGAGAGAGCCTAAGAGCCGCCTCACTAACCCTGAGGTCTGAACAAGAGGAGGGACCTGGCCGTGTGGGCATCTGTGGGAAAGGGTTCTCAACAGAAGGAGTGTAAGTGCAAAGGACCTGAGGCTGCAGAGCGGTTGGTGATGAAGAGGCAGCCAGTGTGGCTGGAGCAGAGGTGAGGCCAGGTGTGGAAAGGAGATGGAAGCCACTGGGGCATGTAAACTGTTAAGTTTATGTGACAAGGACAACGAAAGTTCCCAGAACCCCTCCCCCCATCCTCAGCCTGAGTGCTGTGCTGCCTCCTGGTCCCATCGTTGTCCTGACCAAGGGTAACTGGGAGAGTCTTGGAGGCAGCTGGGCGGCTAAACTGGCTGAGGGAGGATGTGGAAGGGTGTGGCCTTCAGAAGCATTAGAGGTCGGGTGGCCGGGGAAGGGGCAGGTGGGGATCGAGAGAGGGGTACTGAGGGAAATCTTCTGGGGAAGAGCAGTGTCAGGGGGAGCAGCTGCTGAGCTAGGGGAACCCCGGGAAAAAGACTTTAGGGTGTTCCACTGTGGGTCATGCAGTGTGCTCCCCCTTTGCTGCTTCTCTAAGAGACTTCCTCCCTTAAACTGCAAGGCAGGTTTAAGGGGGGTTGGATTCACGATTCTTTTGGATACAATACTGTGTCCTGACCAGCCACAAGGTGGCCCAGCTTTATTCAAGTTTCGTTTCTTTTTTTGAAAAAATTTTGTTTATTTATTTTAGACTGAGGGGAAGGGAGGGAGAGAGGGAGAGAAACATCAGTGTGTGGTTGCCTCCCACTCCCCCTACTAGGGACCTGACCTGGTCCACAACCCAGGCATGTGCTCTGACTGGGACTCAAACCCTTGACCCTTCAGTTGGCAGGCTGGAGCTCAATCCACTGAGCCACACCAGCCAGGGCTCAGGTTTTATTTCTATTTTCAGTGTCCGTGAAGTGATTAATGAACCAGCTACTTAATAGCTTTTTCTAGTCAACTCTAAATATTTTTTCTATTTGAACAGTTACACAAAACCCTTCTGTTTTCCTATAGAATATTTATGCATTGTCGTCATTCACCAGGTAACCTCAGCTGGAGTCTCAGATTTGCTATCAACAGCCATGTTGTCTCAGGTAAGCCACCTCATCTTTCTAAGCTCCAGTAGTCTTCTCTGTATGTGGAGGTAGTTTTCAAACAATTTCTACACAGAATTTTGAGAATTAAATGACACCGTGCGTGTAAAAAGGAATGCAAATGACAGTCATTTTAACTGATCACTTTTCTGTAAAATACCAATTTGCATACTAACATACTCAGTATATGTGGAATAAATTCAAGGAATAATTAAAACAAAAACTTCCAGGGGACAGCGTCCTCAGGCATTCGTGGTGGTCGACTTTGACACACCATCAGAGGCTGTCCACCCACACGGCCTCTGACAGAATGAGGCAGTCCTGAACTGCTGGTAATAGATCTGCTCGCCGACACACGGAGAAGGGTGAGAAAGCACCGGAATCTGCACGCAGCCTGTGCCCAGGCCGGCTTCGTGGAGTTCATGCTGTGAGACCCTGCCGTCTAACGAGGTTGCCTACACTAAAGAAACCTGCCAGCAGGGGCGCTGGTGGGTCTGTGTGTGCTGAGTGTGCCCGCGACAGGGCCACACGGACTTCCCTTATAACGGAGCAGAAAACTGTGTGAAAGTATTGAAGGCACAAGCACAGTCAGAAAGCAAAATTTAAAAAATGAACCTATTTTGAGTAATAAAAACAACTAAAAGACTTGTTCTGTAATAGAAAAAGAAAGAAAGAAAGAAAAGGAAAGAAAAGAAAGAAAGAAAGAAAGAAAGAAAGAAAGAAAGAAAGAAAGAAAGAAAAGGAAAGAAAAACTTTCATAGAAGATCAACTTAGCTGTGTATAAATGTCAGTAGAAGGTTCATTTGGCCAGAAGAGATAAAACATACACATCAGAGTTCAGTAAACTTGATCAAATTGCTGGAATCTCTTATTTTCTAATAAAGATTTAATTTATTTTTAGAGAAGGGAGAGAGAAAGAGAGGGAGGGAAACATCGATGTGTGAGGGATGCATCAATCAGTTGCCTCTCGCATGCCCCCTACTGGGGACCTGGCCCACAACTCAGGTATGTGCCCTGACCGCCAATTGAACTGATGACCCTTGGGTTTGCAGGCTGGCACTCAATCTGCTGAGCCACACCAGTGAGGGCTAAATAAACAAAATCTTTTTATTTTTTTTTATTTTTTTTTAAATGATTTTATTTATCTTTAGAGGGGAAGGGAAGGAGAGAGGGACAGAAATATCAATGTATGGTTGCCTCTCATGCGTCCCCTGCTGGGAACTGGCCTCAACCCAGGCATGTGCCCTGACTAGTGATTGAACTGCAATCCTCTGGTTCCCAGGGCCACACTCAATCCACTGAGCCACACCAGCCAGGGCAAACAAAATCTTTTTAAAAGAAAACATACTCATTATGAGATTTTTTGGTGATTACATGTCACGATGTATTTAATGTGTGGCCCAAGACAACTCTCCTTCCAGTGTGGTGCAGAGACACCAAACTGTTGGACACCCCTGGTAAATGGCGCAAATTAACTTTCCACCAAGAAAGTTACGAGATTAGGGGCTTCTCGTAAAAATGGAGTCCTATTCTAGAAAAATAAAATTGCCTTTCTTGCATTTCTAAGTTTGTGTTCAAAGTTTCGTAATCACCACCAAGTGTAAGAACTCCCTTTCATATAAAACGCTTGGCAGCATCTCCTCCAACTTGAGAGCCGCTGTAATTTCTCTGTCCATCGGCGGAGGACACACACGAAGGCAACAACTCTTCTGCATTCAGGAGCTGCTTGTGTGCTGCACTGTGGACGTCTGGGTCAGCAGGCCAGTAGGTGAAGAGGAATGCCAGCTCTGAACAAGAAGCCTGGGGCTTGGGGTTTGCGACTTACTGACTGTGGGCACTGGGGCAGCGGTTCCCCTGCTCCTCACTCACAGAACGAGACAATGGCAGTGTCCGCCCCACAGCAGGACTGGGAGGATTCAACACACTCCTGGTGTGACTATGCGTGGGCATTAATTAGTGTTTATGGATGACCCAAGTACATGTAGTGACTGTGGACATGAAAGCGAGCTTTAATTTAATTTCTGTGTAGAATTCTCCTTCTAGACCTAAGTATTAGATCAAGCAAAAAAAGTTGAGCTGGGCCTTTTTTAGAAAATTCTTATTTTTTCTGGCATGAGGGTAGTTTTACATAGAACTGGGGAATAGACTCACCTACCTGACACTGGCCAGGAGGGCTGTGCCAGCCCTTAGAATTCATAGCCTACTGTGGACTGTAATTTTCCTGCTGGGTGGACATGCTCTGCTTTCCTGTGACCTAAATCTGGTTATTTCTAGACCCATTAATCACCAAGGAACAGAAATAAATTGTCGCCTTTGGGTGACTTGGTCTTTGGGTCATTTAACACTTCTCTGGAGAGGAAAAGCACAGAGATGCTGGTGTACTCACGACTGGCATGGTCCTCGCTCCCAGGGAGACCCAAGCCATTTGCAAACTCCAGCCATCGTGTGCTGATGAGGGTCCTTGTTTGGAGGTTCAGAGGAACTGCCTTCTAATTCAAGGCTCTGAACATGGTTTTGCTTTATGAGGCATCCAGTGAAGTTCTGATTAAGCAAAAGATTCTGGAAAAGGGTTTTCCAGAGAATGTAAAGCAAGTCGTCTGGGTTTCACTCAGGTTGGAAATGCTTTGGTAGACTTTGCTGCCTTAGCAGGTACAGAGCGGCGAGCATTCTTGGAATGTGTTTTTGTGAGATAGTTGCAAGAGTCATTCACTCACTGGTTAAACCACTTATGTAGTCCTTCTACAATTATTGTTTTGCATGACTACTGTGTGCTGGGCTGGGGACTGGACACACAGTGGGAGAAAAACAAAGGTAGCTTCACACTCTACTGGAGGCTGGCAGGACCTGTGTTCAGGCCGCATCACCACCATTTAGCAATGGTGTGGCCCTGGGCCATTCCCTCTGACTCAGTTCCTCATCGGGAAAATGGGGCCCACTAGTTACGTCTGGCTTGCCCAAGATCTTAGGGCATCATAAAGCATAAAACACTCTTAACAACCGCATCCTCTGTGAATGGTCATTTTGTTTGACACCTGAGAATCTCGCATCACTTTGTGAAAAAGTCATTCTAAATAACCCAAACATTAGATCATTTTAAGAGACAATGGTATTTCTATGCTGCCTCTATAGCGTATTTTGTTCAATTCTTCCCTTGTACAAACTGGGGATCCAAGGCCTGAAGAGGTGGACTGACCGGCTCAAGGACCCTGCTAAAAGGTAAACTGAGGTATATTAAATATTTTGAGAGTTTATTTGAGCAAAAATGTATTGAAGTCGGGTAGCATCCAATCTAACAAGTAACACAGAGCTCTTAGGAGCTTTGCCAAAATGAAAGACTTTCATAGGCAGAGGGGAGCAGGGGGTGATGAGGACGTTACAAAAGGCAGAGAGCGGATTGGTGATGGCAGGGGCCTACCTGGCAGATGCCCTAACGAGTGTTGATGAGGCGATTCCTAATTGACTGGCTTAGGATTCCATCTCTGGAAGAGCCAAAATTGTAATTCAGTTAAGTCTTGGTTTGGCAATTTGAGGCTTAGCATAGGTGACTCCATTTTTGGCCTGTGGTCTTGTTTCAACAACCCAGAGCTGGGACCAGAGCTCAGGCCACTCTTTCCCTGATGCAGTTCTCATGCTTCCCAATACGGGCCAGACCCACAAAACAGAGGATGACACTGGCTGACAAATAACAGTTGCCCATCACCTGATACTGGGTTACCACCTCTCTCCACTTGCATCTGTCTTCAAGGCAGAAGAGTATCATTGCCGTCCCTTCAACCCATTTCCAAGGACTGTTGATTTTATCTCCCTAAGTAAGCTTGTGTGGTAGACAGAATTCTGTCCCCCGTGGTCTCTGCCCTATGATGTCACGCCCATGCTTATATCATATGATGTGGCAAAAAGGGCATTGCACATATAATCCAGGTCGTCGATGTGCTGGCTTCCATAGGGAGCGTATCCTGTATTGTCCAGGTGGTCCCGTGTCATTGCACCAACCCTTAAAAGCAGAAAGGAAGGAGAAGAGGAAATCAGGTAGATGCAACAGAAGGGAAGCTGGAGACTAAGCTTGAGAAGGATTGGACGCACCATCGTTGCCTTGAAGATGAAGGGGGCCATGTGTTTAGGAAATGGGACCACAGTGGCACAACCTCGAGGAACGGAATCCTGTCAACAACCTGAACTGAGGTGGGATCCGCCTCAGAGTCTCCAGACAAGAGAGGGGCTGCCCAAATGCTGGCTGCGGTCTCGGGGCCTGAGCCGAGCGCCCAGCCGAGCCACTCTGTGCTGGCGCTTTGGATCCACGGAGAGTTACGAAATGGGTGGTGGTGGTTTTTTTAAAAATTATTTTTTGTAGTTGACTTTTTAAAATCTCTATCACTACTCAAAGTAGTTAATGCACATGAATGAATGCACAAATAGCACAGAAGGACAAGAGGTAAGACAGCGCTCCTTGTTGTTAGCACCCTTCCTCCAGTTTGGGAGAGGAAAAATGTTCTATTCGTCATTCTGGTAAGGTGGCTTCTAGATGACTGGGGTTTGATCGTTTTGGTGAAGACACCGTCACATGCTCAGGGAGGCTCCACGCCTGCTCACCGACAACATTGTTCCCACCTGGAAACCATCACGCAGTACAGCGGGCCCTCCAGAGCCCCTGGTTGAATCTGTACATTCAACCAACTGTGGATCAAAAATGGCTGGAAAAAGTCACATTGTTGCTAACACGTACTCTATGGTTAGGCCTACAATGTACACGAACATCTGAACAACTGAACTCATACAGACTTTTCTTCTTGTCATTATTCCCTAAACAATACGGTATAACAACTATTTACATAGGAGCTACATTGTATCAGGTATTATAAGTAATGTAGAAATGATTTAAAGTATAGGGGAAGGTGTGTGTAGGTTCTATGCAAATACTGCGCCATTTTATACAAGGAACTTGAGCCTCTGTTGGGTGTGCACAGAGGGTCCTGGAACCCATCCCCTGTCCCCTGTGCATACTGAGAGACAACTGTTACAAAGATGTCAAACTTTAGCATAGTCTTCATGTCTTGGGTTTTTAACTACAATGTCAACAGTTGCTGAATACAGTCAAACATTAAATGCCTCCCTGACTTTTCATTGTATTTTCTCTTGAAATCCTTCCTGGAGGACGCACAGAGCCCCCGACACTCAGACTGCAGACATTTTAGCAGGCAGAGTCCCGGCTCTCAGTATCTGGAACGTAATCATAGCTGTGGAAGCAGTGCTTCATTACATAGTGAAGAAACTATGTCTTGACGAGTTTTAAAAGAGCAACTTGATTAAGACATTATTTTGCTTATGAATTGATGTAACAATCTCTAGTGGGTATAATGTGCCAGAATGAACGATCTGGTAAAACATTTAATCAACTATGCTTAAGGAGTAAAAATGGATTTTAAAAGAACATTTTGATTTTAGTTAGTTAATCCTGGCTTCTCATTTGTCACACTTTTATCGGACCTGTCCACACGGACCAAAGCAAACCAAGCAATTCATTTCTCCTCCTCCTCTTGTAAAGTCGCTGCTCATGTGCCAGGTGCCCAACGCTGGAGTCCCAGGGGCAGAGGGACGGGGGCCGCACTAATCAGGGAGGGAGAGGAGGCCGTGTGTGTCCGTGGTTAGGACCCAGCACTAGTGAAGCGAAACCACTTTGGTTCTGCCTTCGCCCGACCATACCTTGGGTCCTTCAGGGTCACCACGGGGGTTAAATGAAACAGGCGAATGGAGAGCTCAGCACGTGATAAAATTAATGTTAGGGGCTCCGGTCATTCTTCTTTGCTCCTGGACCACCCGGGGGACAAATGGGCTTCTGTCTCGCAGCCCTTGAGGACGTGTATGTATGAGCATTGTGTGCAGAACAGGCAGAGGCATGGCACTGGGCTGGGTCGAGCTGTGCCAGGAGGCAGACGGTCCTGCTGGGCCCTGCTTGCTGGTCTGCAGAGTGAGTGCAGGAATGGAATCACATTGTTGCATTCTGGGAGCAACAATGTGACATTTTATACTTGACATTGCTCATTTGAGATATAACCTTTAGGGGTTTATAACTGCTCTAAAGACTTTACAGGGGCTTACATGTCATGTTCACTTTTTCAATATGTTGGATTTGTTTGCCTTTTTACTTAAAAAATGCTTTATTGAGGTATGATCGACGTACAAGGAACTGTAAAGATTTCATGCATGCAATTTATGAGTTTGGGGGTTAGTATGTCTCTTTGAAGCTATCAGCACAATCTATGCCATAGACATATCCATCGCCTCTCAGTTTTCTCCTGCCGTTTCTATTTATTGTTATTGTTGTGATAAGAACACAGCATGTAATCTACTGTCTCATGGCAAAAATTTTTAAAGACTATTTATTTATTTTTAGAGAGAGGGGAAAACAGGGAGAAAGTGGGAGAGAAATATCAATGTGCAAGAGAGACACTGATTGGTTGCCTCTCGCACGTCCCCAAATGGGGACCTGGCCCACAATGCAGGCATGTGCCCTGACTGGAGATTTTTCAATTCGCGGGCCAGCACCCAATCCACTGAGCCACACCAGGCAGCACTGTCATGGCAAGTTTTTAAGCACACACTGTAGTATTGTTAACTGGGGCTAGGCTGTACAGTAATCATCGTGCATTTTGTCAGATTCTTCTGTAACCGGTTCTTGTTGTAGCCACAGGAGGGCACTGTTGCTTCACCCAAATTCTGCACTGTGGGTGGTGTAACTCAGCGTCTCTGTCCTGTGCTCCTGCGTCCCATTTTTGGCTTTGTTGAGGATGGCAGTTCCATTTTTTAGTGACCAGCAAGGAAAAAACAGAACAAAACAAACAAGAAAACCTTTTGTCTGTAGCAGGACATATACAAAAGATGTTGAGGCAACAAATGTTTTATATGTTTTCTTAAGTTATGCGAAGTAGTACATGAAATTTTGAAATAAGTGAGACACAGAAAAATGCATCCTGATGAAATCGATCAAAGACCTGCCTGGAAAACCACCAAATGTCTGAAAAATCAGAGTGTAACCGGGTGCTCCTGTGGGTTCCAGGCATCAGAAGTGCTGGGGAACTCTGGGGTGTTCCCTCACGGGGCAACAGAACTCAGGTCTTAGCGAAGAGGGAGGAGGGTCCAGTGTTGACACCCGCCCCCCACTTCTGCCTGTGGGGTTCGCCTTCTCCCTTCGTGGCCAATGCATCATCAGCCACTTGAGGCAACAATGGCTTCATTTGTGGTCTTTGGGTGGAAAGCAGCAATTGACGAAGCCCGTTGCACAACCCAGGTGGCCTGCCTTCTCCTGGCTCTCTCCTGGACCAACAGGCTAGTAAGGGTGACAGACATTGAGCTTTTTTTTCTGCCCATGTTTATGTTCTTTTTCTCCTCGTTCTTCTCAAGTTTCCTTCTATATGACTGCTTTCCATGGTTTCAGAGTTGGAAGGAGACGCATTCAAAATGCAAATACACGCATGCTGATGGCGAGCCAAGCCCCTGCACCTTGTAAAGTCTCCGTGAAAGGCTGGAAAACCCCAGTGGAACTGGGGAGTAACCCAGCACCAAGTATTAATGTGACACTGATAAAGTACCGTTTGCCACACAAATGATCCAGCGATCGGCTGAGGGAATCTAAACCACAACTTCTCAGATCCTTATGATATAAAAACTGATTTATGCCTATTTGAATAAACATAATTTTTTAAATGTTACTCTTTCCTCCTAAACTCCCCACATGTCCTCAGATAAAGGAATAGCAAGTCTTCCAACTTTATTTGGGATCTTATAGTGAATGCTTTTTAGAGTTACTCATGAAAAGGGAAATTGGTGAATGTTTTGTCTGGGAGTTACCCCTGCTCACGCTGCATTTTCACCGCAACGAGGAGGAACGGTCCTGGGAACCTGAAGACAACACACACACATTGGCGTCCCTCTCTCCTTTTCACTCTTCTTTCATTCTGGTAACATTAACTGGCGCAGCTTGCAGACCCCTGTGGAAGCTGAATGGCATGCAGTGAGTAAAGTCTGTGCTTGCAGAGTGCCATAAAGCCCTTTTAATATTCATTCAAAGGTACCAGCTCTTGGACCACAAAGGTCCCTTCTTCTGGTCCCTTCTTCATGCCCAGACATGCTCCGAGACTTGGCGTCATGCCCTGGAAGCAAAGCACACAGGCCAAACAAAACCTTCATTTTCACTGCTCTGAACAACGGTCAATTCTTTAATGTAATTACTTAGAACAAATTAAGAGTTTAGATCCAGGAGCCTCCAGGCACTCGGAAGAATATGGAAAATAGGAGAGGGATGGTTTAAGATGCCCCTGGGCCACAAAAGGCCGAACCCTTGGAGGCCTGGTGTGACCCTGGTAGACATGAGCTCTCACCAAGTGCGCCCTACAGGACACGGGAGCACGGGATGGTCGGGTCTGCGTTCCATGTGTGCTGTGTCCTGGCCAGCGGCCTTCTGTCTCAAGTGTGATTTCTTCTTTGGAGAGTGAGGGGTCCTCTCTCCACCATCAACTGAAGACCGATGGCCCTAAGACAAAACATGAAGACCATGTCAATGACAGATGGAGGGAGACAAAGGCAAATCCCATGACCCTGAGCTGTGATGGCACGAGCTCTTGGGCCCTGGGTGTGCAGGAAGAGTGGAGCCTTGGGTACACACTCCAAGAGTGTGAAGTCACTCAAGGCAGGAAGTGCTACTGGGCAGACATGGGAATGGGAACTTTTTAGTTGTTTTATTTTTTATTTTTAGAGTGAGAGGAAGGGAGGGAGAAAAGAGGGAGAGAAACGTAGATGTGGGTGTGCAAGGGAAACACCGATCCGCTGCCTCTCGAGCGCCGTCAGCAGGGGACCGGGCCTGCAACCCAGGCCTGCGTCCTGACGGGGAATCAAGCCAGCGACCTTTCAGTCTGTGGGATCACATCCAACCGACTGAGCCACACAAGTCAGGCCTGGGAAAAGGAATCAAGTCACTTTTATTTAGGAGAGTTACTAGGAAATAGTTGGGACGGGGGAGTTATAGGACCATTCTTAAAGAGCTTACTAAGGAATCATAAAAGCAAACATTATATAGAACTCCCCACAAGCCGGGCACTGCTCTGTGTGCCGTGTGTGTGCTCCTCTACATAACACACTGGGCAGCCCTCTGAGCCGGGTACTGTCGCCGTCTCCTGCTACAAACTGGGAAACGAAGGCACCAAGACACTGCAGTACCTGCTCCCAAACACCCTGCTAGTAAAGGTGTAAGCGGAAACTCTGGCTGGGTTCTAGAGACTCTGCCCTTAAGTACTTAAATGCTAAAAATAAACATACTGTGTACACACAGAAAGACTAGAATTTAAATGCTAATGTCCTTTTCTCCAAGTGGTGGGCTACAGTTAATTTTTTCTTTTACATTTTTGTGTCTCCCCAGTTTGCACCATGCATCACTTCCATAATCAGAGAGAACATGGTCAATGCCGCTTTAAAGTCCTGACTCTAAAATCCATAACTTTCAACAATCTGGGGAGATCATTGTCTCCAAGGGCTCTGAGGGGTAATGACATGAGCAGCCTAGACGATTTGATTTACTAAAGGCCAGATTTTATAGAGTAAATAGTCACCAAGGAAAAGTGACAGTGTGTCCCTCTGCAGTGCCACAAGCAGCCAGTGAACGGTTGACTCCCTTGCCTTGTGGCTTGGGGCTGCACGAGGTGTCCGTCTCACAGGAAGAATGAATTTACCGGCTCTAACAGCCCTGAATGGAGGAGCTTAGCAATGGAAGGACATAAATATACTTTCGCAGGGCACATGCCATTATAAGTGATAATGAAAAAGTCCACTGTATACTATTTCAGCAGTGAAAAATTGAAATTTGAAATTTAAAAGTCATACCATTGTCCAATTTAACTAGTAACATACATATAATGAATGTAGGAAGTAACTGAGAAATTTAAATCTGACCAAGCCAATTTGGATACAATTTTAAGAATGCCCTCACCCAGGCTGGTGTAGCTCAGTGGATTGAGCAGGGGCCTGGGAACCAAAGGGTCACTGGTTTGATTCCCAGTCAGGGCACATGCCTGGGTTGCAGGCCTGGTCCTCATTTGGGGGCACACTAGAGACAACCACACACTGATGTTTCTCTCCCTGCCTTTCTCCTTCCCTTCCCCTCTCTCTCAAAATAAATAAAATATTTTTAAAGAATACTCTCAAGGTTTATCATAACAGATATTTAATGCAAGTTCAGTTAAAAAGGCATAAATGCAGAAGGTGGCAAACTAAACTTTAGAAAACCGACTATCAGTTAAGCTCTCTTGTTCATCTCAGAAACAAAAATAAGTAACATATGCAATGCTGGTAGCTTTTTGTATCGATTACCTTTTTCCTCATCCTTGTCTTTAAAATACGTATATATACATCCCTCTTTTTGATAGGGGAATGACGATAAGGAGCTGGGGTCTCCTTTTCCCAGGTTTGTGCATCTATGTGAGGGTGGGGTGTTGGAGTGGGTACCTCACTGAGCCCCCCAGTTCTGTGTTCCTGCGAGAACGAAAGGCTTCTTCCCCCAGCTTCGGGGGTGCTGGCAGGAGGCCAAGCTGTCCACCTTCTTTAGAACTGCCCCTGGAAGCATGCTCTTGACCGAGTCCTTGCCCCTTTCCTGGGCAGCCTGCATTCGGAAACTGGGAATGCCACCCCAGAACCCTGGCCTGGCCTTCACTGGGGACAGTCCGCAGGGTGCTGCCCACTCTTGGCTGAGGCTGGTTCCAGCTTAGTGCCTCCCTCTGCCTGTCCTGCTTCCCTCCCTTTCCTTCCACAGCCGTTGATCCCAGCACAGAGTGAAGCCAGGGGGACGTGGCCTCTGGCCGGGTGTCACTTCCCAGCATGGATCCCACCACCAGGGAGGGAGAACACCCACCTCTGGTGCCTGCTGGCCCCTCTGCCACACTGACTGCAAGGCCACAGCCTTGAAGCTCATCTCACGAATAATACAAGGAAGGAAGGCCGTGCATCTTCTCACAGACCCAGGACATGGATCAAAGAACAAAGAGGACCCTTCTGGAAGACTGGCGGGTACATGTCTGAAATGCGGGTGGGGCTTCAGGGGACCTGGGAGGCAGGATGGCAGCTGCTTAGCCCACTGTCTGTCCCTGGTACCATGGTCGCACCGTGTTAATTAAATCATTCTCATTAATTCAGCCCAAGTGTAAATTAGGAAGGAATGAAGATAAATTAGGTTTGAAGGCAGCTAATACATTTAACCCCATGCTGCTTATTTTGCAGCCTAACAAAGTAACGCTGCTAAGACAGATAACAAGGCCAAAGCCATGGGCACAGCTTCTTAATAGCATTAAAAATGAGACCTTGGTTTGGTGTCACAAGGCAGAGCCGAAGGCCAGCTCCCAGGAGCTGGCAGGACCAGCCTGACATCTTGAGTGCGGTGGTGGCCACTGAATGACATGGACGTCTGTGGCGTTTCCTGAGTTGCCTGTGACTCAGCTATCTGCTATGTCGATGGCTGTCCAGTGTGATCACAGGCCTGTCCAGAGGGTTTTTCCTGCACAGAAGACTTGCTCATTTTTTCTTCCTTTGGGTGAAGTGACAAGAATTACCTTTAGAACGGGCTGAGAAATGTTGGAAAATAACACGGTTTGTGTTGCTGTGATGATAAATATGCTAAATTGCAAATCACTTTCAGCTGTGAAATAAACATTAGAACCTGCAACACAGGCTGAGAACTTGCCACACGTGGGTTCCAGCAAACCAGTGTACGGTTTGGGGGAGGTCACTGGCAGCACACACAGTTTCCTCTGAAAGCAAGTTTAGTTCTTGTATCTTTCAGCAGAAAAATGTTTTTCAGTTTTGTAACCTATTGATATAGCTAGTTTCTTTTCCCTGCCTTGTGTCAATTGTCTCCCTGAGGCAGATGAAGCAAATATATATATATATATTATATATATAATATATATAGCCACTGAATATATTTCAAGGTTTTCCAGGCAACAACATTTTCCCTTCTCTTCTCTGGAAGCGCGGAAAGGGAGCATCATGAGGTACAGCAGATAGCAGACACCGGAAAATGGCCTCGGCGCGCCCCTCCCTCTCGGCATAGCTATTTTCGAAGGGAAGTAAACGTGGCTGTCCCCTTGGTTAAGGACACTGCAGTTTACAGGTGGTGAAGACCCAGCACAGTCCAGCTCCGCAGTCTCCTCTGACCAAATCCACACCCCGACAACTGAGCTGTGTTCAGGCGTCATGCTGGGCAGGGTCGTCTAGGTGAGGTTCTAGGTAAACCTGATTAAGTGACAGCAGTAGAAGGAAATACTTCTTTCTGAGAGAAAGTGTTTATCTCTTAAATTAAACAGAGTATTCCCTCCCAAAGGGAGACACTAACATTTGGTCTTCAAGACCCCCCGGCTTGCTTTTGACCTACCACCCAGACAGACAAAGCACTTTTACTGGGCGGCTGGAGGCTCCCCCGCCATCAGTCTCCCCCAAACCTTGTGACGGGCTGCAGAGCCGCACTGTTAAAAGACACGAGCAATCGGTACACATTCCCACCTCCCATTTTTTCAGCACCTATCTCTAGTGGCCACCGCGCTTCTATTCTTTTGTTCTCCCCTGACTGTACCCGCGGCCCCTGCAGGAACAGGGGCTGCTCCCGGCGCTCTACAGCCGCCACACGTGGTGAACCGACCCGGCCACCTCTGGCTTCGTGAAGCAGCTTGGAGCTGAGACTGCATAGGAATTTAAAATGTGAAACAGATTGGTGACGGCTCGTGGTGAGGCTGACGACTTAATGCTAACAAAGGACTTCAGAGGGCACTGTCTGTCTTTGTTTGCACGGAGCGAGATTTCTCAGCGCGAATACCAGGAGAAACCGCGGGTGAAGAAAAGTGGGATCGCAGTAACGAACCGGCAGTTTGGGCTTCGGCAGGCTCCGGACTCGGGGAGCGCCAGGCGGGGCCTTCTCGGCGGTACAAATCATTGGGGCGACCAGCATTTGAGAGAAAGCTGGGAGCCCGGGGCGCGGGGATCTCAGAGCAGCAGGGCGGGGCGCGGCGCTGCTCCCTGGCTGTGCTACCTGGAGTTGGGCAGTTCACAGTCACCTGGGCCTCGGTTTCCTGACTTGTAAAACGAGTGGGCTGGACCGTAATCTCTACAGTTCGTTCATGGATTTAAGTCCAAATCCTAACAAAACCAAACCAACCAACCAACCAACCAAAAACAACAGACGTTTTTGCTCCCAGTGGGAAGACAAGTACAAAGCTCGAGAACGGGTTTCATAAAGTGATCGACATGCCTGGTTATTTTTCCAATCACCTTCTTTCCCCCCCGGCACGCGGCGCTTAGGACCTGTGCGCGCCGGGCCGTTTCTTTGCTGAACTCCAAAGTAGCACAACTGGGCGATAAAAGACGGGAAGGCTCCATTCTGAGCGGATGATTGAGGCTTTATCGCGGGCGAGAGGGGGCGGCGTAGCGGCTCTTTTGAGCAGTTCGCTTTGAATCAAGCGGCCTCGGCGATTGGCTGCGAAGCACGTGGGCGCGCCCGGCGGACAGCGTCCGGCCGCGGCTCCCCGCGGCGAGGTGCAGAGTCCGGCGGTGGCCGCCGCACCCACTCGGGCTGGGGAGGCTGGGCATCGGAAAACGCCTGGGACTTGGGTCTGTGTGTCCCTCCTACCAACGAGAAATTCTACCGCCCGGCTTTGCCCAACCTGCAGTGTCCCCGGAGTGTCCAAACTTGGGCCCCTTCTCTCCACACTGTCCTCCCCTCCAGGTGTCCCACCCAGCGAGCGGGCTGAGCGCGCCCGGGGCGCATGCCGCGGACCCCGAGCTAGCTCCTGGCTGCCCCTTCTTAAGCATCTTGCGGGCTCCAGCAGCGCGAGGCGCACAGCTCAGGGCTGCACTCCCCTGCCTAGAGTCCGTCGGCTCCGGGGCTATCCATTAAACTGGCTGGCCCAGAGCAGCTCAGACACTCCGACCTGGGAAAACTTGTTTGGCTCACGGTCCCCAAGGGTTGCAGCTGCTCGCTAATGGCAGAGATACCGCGCCCGCTTTGTCTCCACTCTCCAAGGCCCCCTCCCCCGCTTCCTCTCTCTATTAACTCCCCCGACAAACGCTCTTCTCCAGCTCTCCTCCTCAGCGGGCGGCCCCCTAGCGCTCCCTCCCTCTCCTGGTGTCACTCTCGGCGAACGCAACCTCTCCCCTCCTCCCCTCCCCTCCCCTCCCACCCCGCCGCACCGCCCCACTTATAGCCCGGCGCACCGCGGCCCGGCGCAGACTGCTCCGGCAGCCAGAGAGGCGGCGTGGCGGTGGCGGTGCGGAGACCTAGTCCAGACGCCAGGCGGCCGCCGGCGTGCAGAGCGCTTTCTAGCTCCCTCCCCCGACTGTACTTACAGCCCGCCTCCTTCCGCGGCGCCTGTAGCCGCAGGCTCGCTACCCCTCCCGAGACTCGCTCCGGGAGACTCTCCGCCGGTCGCGGATAGAGTCTGCGGTGTGCGGCTCGAGAGGCCGAGGCGAACCGCCAGCTGTAGCCGGCCGGAGCCAGCGCCCTGGGCACGGTCCTCTCCACGGTCTGTGCCTCATGCGCACCCCTTTCGCCCGGGCAGTAGCTACGGCTCGCAAGGACTGAGACGTCCGCTTCGTCGCCCCCCCGCCGGGTGACCCAGGCAAGAACTCAGCTAGCTGTGCACTGAGGCCAGTCGCCACTGCTGTAAGTTTCCCCCACTGCCCCGGACCTGTTGCGGGCGCCGCGGGTTTCAGGGCAGGCTTGGCCTGCAGGGGTGTGTTCACCGTAGAGTCTGCATGCGCCCGGGACTCCGGAGCTCCGACTTAGGCGGAGATGGAGAGCAGTTGTTGGGGTGGAGACCTCAGTGTTCGCTGCCCTCCAAGGAAAGCCAGGAGCCGGGCATCACGGGAGGGGCCGCCTCACCCCTGACCAGCCCCTGGGCGAGCTGCTGGGGGATCGAGGAACGGGGCCAGGGTGCGATGGCTCTCCTTCCGAGGAAGGCACTGCTTCCCTGGGGGGTGGGTTTCCCGCTGCCTCGTACTTAGCAGTCTCCAGGGCTGACGCGGGTTTGTTCGCCTTCGTTGCGCCCTACTAGGCACAGTGAACACGCACACGCGCGGACATCCCTCGTGAGGGCGCGTTCGCCCTTGCGGAACGTCTGTAGGAAATGAATGAAAACCGGATTTTTTTTTTTCTGAAAAAATAGTTTCTTCTCATGCAAGTACAGTATTTGGCCTTTCGTGTAACATTATTAATTCAGAAGGACAAGAATTGCTGGACAGGGTGAGGATGAACCACTGAACTTGTTCAGCTTGTAATTTGGTGTTGCCCTGAAAGGCTCGGCCAGTGTGTTAAAGAGCGCTTGAAGTGTTTTAGGGGACTGCATGGTGAATTGCCTTTCCTGTTAACAAGATCTTTATAGTGTTGTTCCATTGTTACCAATGACGCAGAATGCCCCAGAAAATCTGCTTAGTTTCTCCTTTGATTTCGTTGAGATCAGGTGAAAAACCTAAAGAGGTGTGACTGGGACGCACAGAGTTGGAGGCAGAGAGCCTGGGTAAGGAGCTTTAAGGGAACTGAAGTTACTGTAAGTAGGAGCCCTTTTGATGTTCAGGGTAATAGCAGCCCTTTTCTCATCTTCTTTGTAGATGCAGGCTAAATATATGTGTGCATTTTTTGACACTTATTTGGCGTGCAGATATTCCTCTGGGGGCTTAAAAATGCCAGAAGGATGATTCATTTTATGTTGAAGGTGTGCTTAGTGACTATAGAAATGATTTCTGCTGATCTTTGGTGTTTGCAAACTCTAACCCAGAAAGCAACTTTCCCCATGTTGGTCCAGTACACCTTTTATTTTCATCAAATATTGCTGCAAGAATGTTGACTTCTGACTGTGACATGCTTCTCCATCTGGATGCCATCCAAAAGGACAGGCTGGGTTCTTCCTGCTGGCTTTGTGGGCCACCCTGGAAAATACACACACACCAGTGCAGGATGCATAGAGGTGCAGGCCTAGGTCCTAAGGTCTTCAAGTTTTCTTAAGTATAGGTCAGGTTGTGAGCGGCATTTTGGCACCCCCGGGTATCTAGTGCTCAGGGAAACTGGGTTCTGGGCTCCTGGGATTCCTGCTCAGTGTGCTTATAGTGCTGTGTGTGCACCTTGTGAGGGTCCCTCATTCTATAAAGCAAGAGCTGCATTTGCTCTTAGCCTGAAAAGAGGCAGCTTTTAAGGTTGCTTTGGAAACATGAGCTTTAAGAAAAAGGTGTAGCTACTCATTTGGATTTTTGTAAGTATTTAAGCTATCTTTTGAGGTTCAGGCTTAAAAATCTTCCTCCGGGTACTTCAAATGGAATCTACTAATTCAAAGGACAACTATAGTATCAGTGATGCTAATAAAGGTTTTAACACATTGGAAACCTAGTGTGTTCACATAGGATCATACCTGTTGTTCTTCATAGCATTGAGCACAGATAACAAGAAAAAAGAAGAAAAAAGAAGAGGACTAGACTTGGAGAGGTTTAGCCTGAGGTGAGGGTGAGGCTTGGCTCCTCACCATTTTAAGAGTCTAATGGATGTTTGTAAAGTCTTTGTAACACCAGAGCCTATGACTTTGTTGCTTGTTTTCTTCCAATAACTCATGTTTACTCATAAGGAAAAGTTACATTCCAAGCTAAAGGAAAACAGGTTGCATCACCTAGTGGGATGTAGCCTGTGTGTTAAGGCAAGGAAGGTGCCTGCTTTTGTTTTCTGTGCCACAGTGGGTGCGGGAAGTGCCATCTAGGATCTAGCCCATGAACCTGTGGTAGGTTACTCATTTGCATTTACTAACAATTCCTGGGATGTAAATGAAAAATAAATATCCCAATGGCCGAAGGAAACAAGCAGGCCATCTGTTCTAGCTGTGCTGTGCAGGACGACTGTTCTGAGTTTGGAATGGATACTGTAACCGCCCAGTTTTCTCTTCTGGGATAAACAGCTTCCTTAGGAATCCTCTGACAGGCAGGTGCTTGAAGCCTTTATTGCTTTGAAGTAAAAGAGAGGTAGGTTTTTTCTTTCTTTTTTTTTGCATGTTTTTCAATTTTTTAAAATACATGGTAGGGATTTCTTATGTCTTTAGGCTACAATTTACTTACTGAGGAAAGCCAAGATAGCATTAGATTCAATGTCAGTTTAGATACTTAGGAAAAAACCCACTTTGGTCAGCAAATGGATTCTAGGATGGCCCTAAATTAAAGATGACTGGCAAAATACACACACACATGTATACATACATACACGTGTGTGTGTTTTTATTTAGATGCAGTGATGTTTGCATCTTGAACTCCATGTATGCAGATCAGCATTAGCAGGGACACAAGAACGGTCCTTGTGATGTAGCATCTAGTCAAAAGAGAGGGGCGGATAGATTCCTTGTTCTTGCAACTGGTTTTCCAAGAATTGGTAAAAGTAGGAAGAACAGAAAAACAGCAGTCGTGAGCATGCCACTCCAAACAGTCTTTCTTTTGAGTGCCCAGGTCCTCGTTTTGGAGTCCGTCCAGCAGGAAAGATGGGTGGTGGTGGTCAGGCTCTATTCCGTGTTTCCACCTAAGCCTGCTGGTCAACAGGGGAGTGCTTCTACTGGGCCTCCTCCAGCACTCGGTCTTGGTACAGCTGTCCGGTTACAAACGATCTGTAACATTTCAATAAGGGTCCTGTCATTGGAGAAGTTGCTCAAGCCTGTGATTTTAATGTTACATTTCCCATTTGTTGTATATTATGGGGAGACCAGATCTTACCAAAGGAATTCTTAATGGAATTAATTAGTAGGTATTTGTTTTACACACGGCTTTATGTTGCACAGGGCATTAAAGCTGGTGCCTGCCCTGGCGTTACGAGAGCTGGAGGCCTGGCATCCTCGGTGGCCCACGGCGAATCAGCCGGACAAGCACAGGGAGCTGTGAGAGCAATGCCTCACTCCTCCTGGCTTGTGCTGACACATGTTCTCAAGGACTTGAGGATCCTGGAAGTTGGCCGTCAGGTTTTCCAGGATGAACCTGCTTTCAAGCAGTGGTTTCTTTTTTAAACAGTGTATAGGTCAAATAGCTCGAACAGTATGATTGTGAATGCCTCTCCTTGTAGGTAGTTGTCTCTGACTTCATACAGGAATGGCCGTCCATTACTCAGAACAGTAGGCAGCAGAGCTAACAGAAAAGTGTTCTGTTTTTTCTGTCCTAAAGGATTGCTGTTTTGTTCTGCTGTCTCTCACATCAGTAGTACCCTGCTCAATGTTTTTTTTTTTGTTTGTTTGTTTTTTGTGTGCGTGTTTCGTTTCTGTTTTAGGAGTGGAAACAAAATGTCGGTCAGTGTGCACGAGAACCGCAAGTCCAGGGCCAGCAGCGGCTCCATTAACATCTACCTGTTCCACAAGTCTTCCTATGCCGACAGTGTCCTCACTCACCTGAACCTTCTACGCCAGCAGCGCCTCTTCACCGATGTCCTTCTCCATGCCGGGAACAGGACCTTCCCTTGTCACCGGGCAGTGCTGGCTGCCTGCAGCCGCTACTTTGAAGCCATGTTCAGTGGTGGCCTGAAAGAGAGCCAGGACAGTGAGGTCAACTTCGACAACTCCATCCACCCAGAAGTCTTGGAGCTGCTTCTTGACTATGCGTACTCCTCCCGGGTCATCATCAATGAAGAAAACGCAGAATCACTCCTGGAAGCCGGTGACATGCTGGAGTTTCAGGACATCCGGGATGCCTGTGCAGAATTCCTGGAAAAGAACCTGCACCCCACCAACTGCCTGGGCATGCTGCTGCTGTCCGATGCGCACCAGTGCACCAAGCTGTACGAGCTCTCCTGGAGGATGTGTCTCAGCAATTTCCAGACCATCAGGAAGAACGAAGATTTCCTCCAGCTGCCCCAGGACATGGTAGTGCAGCTCTTGTCCAGCGAAGAGCTGGAGACAGAAGATGAAAGGCTCGTGTACGAGTCTGCAATTAACTGGATCAGCTATGACCTGAAGAAGCGCTACTGCTACCTCCCAGAGCTGTTGCAGACGGTGAGGCTGGCCCTCCTGCCAGCCATCTATCTCATGGAGAATGTGGCCATGGAGGAACTCATCACCAAGCAGAGGAAGAGCAAGGAGATTGTGGAAGAGGCCATCAGGTGCAAGCTGAAAATCCTGCAGAACGACGGTGTGGTAACCAGTCTCTGTGCTCGGCCTCGGAAAACGGGCCACGCCCTCTTCCTCCTGGGAGGGCAGACTTTCATGTGTGACAAACTGTATCTGGTAGACCAGAAGGCCAAAGAAATCATTCCCAAGGCCGACATCCCCAGCCCAAGAAAAGAGTTCAGTGCGTGTGCCATTGGCTGCAAAGTGTACATTACCGGGGGCCGGGGCTCGGAAAATGGGGTCTCCAAAGACGTCTGGGTTTATGACGCCCTTCATGAGGAGTGGTCCAAAGCCGCCCCCATGCTGGTGGCCAGGTTTGGCCATGGCTCGGCTGAACTGAAGCACTGCCTGTATGTGGTCGGGGGGCACACGGCCGCAACCGGCTGCCTCCCGGCCTCCCCGTCCGTCTCTCTAAAGCAAGTAGAACATTATGACCCCACAACCAACAAATGGACCATGGTGGCCCCACTGCGAGAAGGCGTGAGCAACGCTGCAGTGGTGAGCGCCAAACTTAAGCTGTTTGCTTTCGGGGGTACCAGTGTCAGTCACGACAAGCTCCCCAAGGTTCAGTGTTACGATCAATGTGAAAACAGGTGGACGGTACCGGCCACCTGTCCCCAGCCCTGGCGTTACACAGCAGCAGCGGTGCTGGGTAACCAGATTTTTATTATGGGGGGAGACACCGAGTTCTCCGCCTGCTCTGCTTACAAGTTCAACAGTGAGACTTACCAGTGGACCAAGGTGGGAGACGTGACGGCCAAGCGCATGAGCTGTCACGCTGTGGCCTCCGGGAACAAGCTCTACGTGGTGGGAGGCTACTTCGGCATTCAGCGGTGCAAAACTCTGGACTGCTACGACCCGACGTTGGACGCGTGGAACAGCATAACCACAGTCCCCTACTCTCTGATACCCACTGCGTTCGTCAGCACCTGGAAGCATCTGCCCTCTTAAATGCAGTGCATCCCAAAGAAGGTGAGGTGGGGTAAGAGGTCAGTTTAGCTGTAAGTATGCATATAATTAAACAAGCTGTGTAAATTTGCAGGTGGAGTGAGGCATGGCCCATACAGCTTATCCTATAGAGAAGTACTACCCAAACTACGAAGATGAAAGCACTTGCACCCCAGAACTTTTGTGTTGACCACAATTGCACCCTGTTCCCCACTATGACATAACACGGGCCAGTGGTTCTCAGCCTTTACCTGCGCTTCAGAATCTCTGAAAGCCTTGCAATAACTGCCCAGCCCACAGACTTGGTTTCATTTGGCTTGGGCGGGGCCCAGGAATTGGCATTTTGAGAAAGTTTTCCAGTGATTCTCACATACACCAGATTGAGAACCCCTGGCCTACGTTAATAATGTCAACTAGTGTTTAGGGGGCCCTCACTGTGTGTCTGGAGTTGGGCTGTGTGTTTACATGGGTCATTTCACGTAATAATATCCCACAGCAGCCTTGTGAGATATTATTACTAGAGCATTTTATGGATGGAAATACAGAGGTTAAGTTGCCCAAGGTCATAGAGCTGGTAGGCCGAAGAATTAGTCAAGAAGGCCACCCAGCCAGCTTGGCTCCAGAGCATAAGCACTTGAGCATCATGCTGAACTGCCACTTAATAAACTTGAACTTCATGTGGGTGTCACTGCAGGAGATAGTTGTCGATATTCAAATTTAGCTTCTGCAAGCCCTTTCTGGAATGAAGTATGGTTTTAAAAAATTGAAGGTTCAAATTTATGTCTAGTTTATTCCTTCCAAAATTATTTATTAGGTTATTTTTTCTCTCCCAAATTTCTTAGCTTTAGAAGGAAATGTAGGTCTGTCCTTGTAAAAGGTTGCACCTGTGTTGTGTAAGTTTGTCTGATGTGTGGACACACTGAGCCACGTCAGCGGCACTGACAGCAGCTTTTCAGAGTTAATCAGACAGGCCGACCCTATTGTCAGGGCTAACAAAAGTTGTGTTTCTGTGTCATATATCTGAGTGCATAATGGCTGTCTTGTGTACTTAAGAGTGTATAATACTCTTGGCTCAAATAATTAATAGGCCCACACAGTTCAGTGTTCGCAAAGCTAATGGCCGCTTTGCTGTGGGGAAGCTTTCCTGGGCCTGGCCCCCGGCTCAGTCAGGTGCAGGGCTGAACGCAGCCCAGGGCACGCGGAGAGTGCTGCTGTGTTGTGGGTTTGTTACATTGCTAATAATAAAATCGAAACTCTGCTTTAGAGGAACTGCCCTGAAGACTAACTCCTCATTTGGAAACTCTTGGCTCTACCTTCCCTCCAAAGGTGTGAAACCTTTGAAGGTGTGAAACCTTTGGAGGGAGCTTCCAAACGGGAAAGCAGAAAGAATTGGGGGTCACCACAAGCTAAGCAGAGTCGGATTTTGACGTGTTTGTCTTTTCTTTCCTCATTTCTCAGAACTCATTTAAAAAAAAAAAACAACCATGAGAATTGGCCTCACTTTCACGCTTAATCTTTCTGTTTATTTCATTTCTGCAGTTATCTCCTCCAGCCTATTCCAGGTAGTAGAGTTCTTAGTAACATAGTGTTTCCTCCGAATGAAACTCCTTCAAAGGCCCAGGAAGAGTCAGCAGCCTGCTCTGGGGAGCGACTGGCTCACAGCGCGCCACACCAAACTGGTTTTTGCAGCCTTGCTGGCAACTCAGTAATCCTGAATAAACAAATGCTCTGCAAGTGGTTATTTCATTTGTGATATGAATGCATGACTCACCTCTAAAGCTGGTTTAAAGAACCTCCTAGAGTAAAGCATCAATTAACAGCACACTAGGTTGGGTGTTCGTCCAGAACTGACTCTATTTGAATAGGAAAGCCATAAAAGTTGCCCGTGGTGGCGGAGCTTCCGAGTGGTCACTGGTAGAGTGGGGGGCATCCTTGGAACAAGGTAAGGAAGTTGAGGCAGAGAGAGAACCCGTGTGTGTTCATCACAGTTCGGATTCTGAGCTGCAGTCTGGCCCTTTCTGGACACTGTTCCCCTGCTGGATGGGTGCGTGGTCTGCATTATGGTTTCCCTGAGGTCTGCCCCATTAGACTTGGGTAAATTGATAAAGGAGGGAGGATCAAAGAACAAGGCGAAAAGACCTAGCCCAGTGCCTGGCATATGTTTGTATTAGATCGCCTTAGGATTCCTCTCCTCAGTTTAGACCTTAGCTTGCAGTGGAATTAGCTTTGTGCGTGGCGGGAGAGTGAGGTTTCTTGGACTGTTCTTCTTGCTGTCTTTCTGCTTCATTTTTGGGGCCTCCTTTCTCAGCCCAGAGTATGTTGGCAAACACTTGAATTCATCCAACCCCGAATATGTGAACCCCCTCACACTTCCAGTCGCATGGAAACAGAGCAAACGTATTAGTGTTAGGTTCCGTGTGTGATAACATCATCCCCACCCTCGTTGCTACCTCCCAGAGTCAAGCACATAACAATGAAATTTCACAGGGCCAGGGTCCCCTTCTTAAAAGGCAGCGTGGGCCTGATCAAAGCCACTCTTGCAGCTCCCTGCAGGGAGGATGCGGATTTAAATCCCCGAAGTTTACTGCGCACAGATAGTGTTAAAACACTTAAGCCAGAGGGAGGGACGGGAACGAGGCGCCGTGTAGCCATCAGTCCTAAACTGCAAAAACTTCTGGGACACCTCTTTGCTCTCCAAATGGAGGGGCTCAAGGAACGAATACAGTGTGAGCCAACAATTTGCCCTGGTCTGCAAGCTCATCCATCCAGGAGATTTTAACAGGACTCCTGCTGCTCGTCAACAGGTGGGAGGGGCCCAAAGGAAATGACTTTTGATCAGTCTGCGTTTTCATGGTGCTGTGTGGCCCCAGTCTGACTGAACTCTGTGATGTCCTTCGTTTCTTCCCTTTTTGGAGTTTTTATTTTCTTTTGGTTGTTTTCCTCCCCCCAGTGTGCAACATCTTGAAATTTTGTATTATTACAAGATACATTCCTTCGGCCTGATGTTGGCATGCAGGTGGCGAGGAGGTGGGGTAGAGGGGTGACCCCGTAGTCAAGGAACACTGTGAAAGCTGGAATCCCTGTTAGGGAAGGTGAGAGGAAACAACCAGCGAAGTGAATCAGACTTCTAAAACACACATGAGAGAGAAGAATTCAGTGCAAATAATGAGTGGCCCCTCCTAAGTTCTCTTTGTAGAGTTACAGCAGTGGGGATGCAGATTTTCCTACCTGGGCTGGAAATGCACTCCAGGAGGGCGAGCGTTTGAAAGGCCACCTGCAAAATTACCCATATCAGATTAGACCTGAATGAATGGGGAGGGTGGGTAGTGCGAGGAAATGCCAGCTCCCGTGAAAAGTGCAGGCTTCGTGGTTATGGCACCTGAATTTATAGTCACACTTGAGCTTGGTAGGTTCTGTAGGTCATAGCACTGCATTCCATAGCTGGTGTACCCCAAGTGTGGACTGATGAACTCCAGCCTTGGGCTGTTGAGGCCTGGTGTGTTGTCATAGGGAGGGAAGCGAGACTGATTTCTGCCATAGTGAATAGCAGAGATGCATTTAAACAAGAGGATTAATCTGTCTGCTGTCTATGTGGTGAATAAGTTGAGTTTGGAATCGTTTATGGTCCCAGGTAGGTTTGCATAGGAACCTTTCTTGACCTTCCAGGTGATTGCTTCAAGTGCCTCTGTTTAACCCCCGAGAGGGACTTTGCATGTTGGGAGCAGACGATGGCAACTGACAACAGCACCTAGATAACACCGGTTTGAGTTAGAATGTGTGTGTTTGGAAAAGGAGAGAAGACCCCACTTGGGGCCCCGTGGATTTGGCCAGGCTGCAGCTGTGTGTGTGTGTGTGTGTGCATGTGTGCACTTCCCAGGTGTGCACACTTCCTCCTGAACGTGAGACCTTCAGAAGTAATATTGACTGGTTCTGTCCTGAGTTTTATTATTATTATTTTTTAAAGATTTTGAGACTACTAATGATCTTGTCCCTCTGTTTTAGCTCAAGAGGAGATTTCTGTCTTGGAGAGGCCAGATTTCGTGACGAGAAAGAAAAAAAGTTGCTGCAAGACTTGGATTGTGCCATCGGCTGCACCTTGTAAATGCTCCGACTGGACATGAAGGACAGGGTGGGGGAGGGGTGGGATTTTCAGTGCAAGTAGCACATGGTTTAAATATGAATGAATGAACCCGTGATCTAGTCCTTGTCTTGTAATTGTGGATTAATGTCAGCGTTAATCAGCCCCTCAAAGGGAGAGAAAGGCCGAGCCTTTTCCCTTGCTGTAGCACATTCAGCGTTTGATTTCCATGGGCTCCACCATTTATGTGTAAAATTTGAAATGGTTGTCACCTCTCTCTGAGGAGCAAGCTGAAGCCTCCACACCAGCTGCTGTTGGAGATTCAAAGCCCGAGGGTGGGGCCAGGAGGGAAGCTGGCCCTGCCGGCTGCAGAGGGCTGACGGTGGACTCCACTAATCTCGGAGGGGTTGCGCCCCCACGGAGGTTTCCGAACAATGGGGACATTGTTGGTAGCTGTTTGGTAGGTGATCTTTTCTATTTATAAGTGACTTCAAACTTTTCCTTGGCTGTTAAGAAATTTGTGGTAGATGTAGCTATTTATTATTTGCTGCCTGCATGCTGAAACAGTGCTCACAGTTGTCTTCACGTGTATGGACGTGTGTGAATGGTGGTATGTTTTGCACAGTTTTGTGGCTGTTGTGATGTGCTTTGCTGCACAAATCGGAAACTTTGGAGTTACAGTGTGGAATATAACTGGAGGGTGGGTTGGGAAGGGGAGGGGTTTTGTAAATGTCAGGACAGGGAAGGGTTACAAAACAGAAACTCATGTTACACCCTAGAGGGAGAGAAAGCACATTTCTTAGACTCACCAACTTAATGGGGTTTCCGGGGCTCCAGTCATGCTGATGGCTCGTGGGGTCGGGTTGGGGCTTCTTTCTGCCCCTTCCCATCTGATTCACCTCCTTTGGTCTCGGCTACTGAAATTTGAAAAGGACCAAATTGCTTTGCAGTTTTTTTCTTTGTGTAATATCCTGAGATCCTGGAAGATGCTATGGAATAGTTCTGTACATAGGGCACAGGTAAAGACAAGGCCCAACGTTTGCTGTTTATTTATTTATTTATTTACCCCGGGAGAGTGCTTGGCCAGAACCACAGTTAACAGGGGGGGGAGTGAATTATCACGGATGTAAATTAATTCACTCACCCGATTTGCTTGACCTGGACCTGTTGATCTCCTTGCTGTACAACTTAGCAGGTGTGACAAGTTCTCCATGACAATGTTAACATTGGAACAATGTACACCTCAGCTCTCAGCTGTAGGTAAGTCTCCATAAAAACTCTTGGGTGCACAAAAGTGACACATTTGGCCACAGCACACCAAAGAATCATAAGCAGTGGCCGCTGTTGCGGGTTTCCGGGATGGTTGGGAATTGGTTGTGAATACATTCTTTGCTAGTCTGCGGGCTTGTTTACTAAACTTGTGCTGTGATAGGTGTTAATACTAGACTCATATCGGAGCTTTCTCAGAGGCGTCTGGGGAAGACCAGAGGTTCTGCTCTCGCACTGCTTTCCTTGATGTTGCTCACATTACTGCGCTTAGAAAACTAGGTGTGAGACCGATACCCACCTTTTACATTGTGCGTTTGTATTGAGAGATAAACCCATAACATTTCTTCCCACCTGAGGACTAGGGACTAATTGTGCATGTCTGTTCGTGCCATGAATAAGTGGGCTAGAGTTGGACCAAAATAAATGAGCCGTTGGAATAAAAGAACCACAATACTTTCCAGCAGTCAGTCTTTCACTCCTAGATGTGTTCTAAGCAATGCAAATGTCTAAGTGTACAATGGCGGCGTGGCCCAGTGTCGTTATATTGTAGCAGTCAAAGCTCCGTAGTTTATGATGCAAATAGGCCGAGCTGTGTGTGTCTCTGCATGGCTTCTGAAAGCGGGATGAATTTTCTGCAGCTGTTTCAGAGTCGTGGTCTGTCCCTGAATCCTCTATTATTTACTGTGTGCGAGCCAGAGGGAGCCATGGTCAGGGTGGGCCCCCAGCCCGCAGGGAACTTTCTGGACTCTCGCTCTTTGAATTGATGGAGGCGTTTGGGCTCACTACTTGACCATTCTCACCCTGTGAAACGTCCCGCACTTTGAAGCAAATACAATTCACAGCACAGCGCATACAAAAACCTTGGCATAAGACAGAGAAGGTTCTTCTTTTTCTGTGGACGGGTTGCTGTGGAAACAAATGACAAAGGGCAGCCTTCCACTCCTGTAATTGTGCAGCCCCCTTTTCTCCGGGCTTGACACCTGTCTGAATGAGGGTGATTAGAGCTGAATAATATCCTTCTCTTGGCTGTTGAGTATGTGGTTCACGTACAAAACTGTGTAAGTTGAAGAAGTAAAGTGTTAATGTTCTTATGTACTTGTTCCCTACTACTACATTTTTGAGGTTTGGTAAAACTGTTACTTTTTTTTCACAATGTGAAACTGAAGGTCAAATAAATTATTAGAGATTTTCTCTTCATTGTGTGTGTGTATCTTTAGTTAAAGACACGCAATTTTAGCCATTGAAAATGTGTGCCTTTTCTAGTTTAATCAAAAGGAGGATTATTTCAAATATTTCCTGAGTGTCCTTTATTTCATTATTGAGTTACATACTTCTAGTGATTACATATTAAGTAATTATTACACATTAAGTAATTTTTAAATTTTATCTTTTAGGATATTTCTTTAAGCAAGGCAAAATATGGGTTGTTTGTGGTTTAGAATATAAAAAGTCACGTACCATGCAATAGTAAGACAGCGTTTTGGAATGGGGGTGGTAGAGGGGCCAAATACGTGATGACGGAAGATGATTTGAGTTTGGGTGGTGGGCACACAGTGTGGTATACAGATCCTGTATCACAGAAATGTACACCTGCAACCCGCATGGCCCTGTTAACCAATGTCACTTCAATAAATTAAATAGAATATTTGCTCAATGTGAGGGCCTGAATGTTTTTCCTACAAATAAAGTACATGAGCTTTAGTTCAAAAATCCAAAAAACAACATACTTTATGTTAGCAGGAATTTAATCTTTGTCTTCCTTGTGGGTTATATTTTGGCAGAAGCTGTGAGTAGGGACTAGAGTTAAATCTTCTTTTCATCGGACACTGCCTTAGATATTGTTTAGAGTAAGTGGAATTGGGGGCGTCCTGTGTCCTTGGAACAGCACAGGAAACCACAAGGTGAACCCCTCTGGTTCAGTTCCCTTCTCCCCAGTTGAAGGCTGACAGCCCAGCTGGCACAGGCTGCAGCCAGACGAAGCCTCTCGTCCCCACCTCCTGGTCTCTTCCTGTCACGGTGAGATGCCCCTTTGCCATCTTGGGTTGGACCCCTTGCCATTCTAATGTGCAGAGTAATGTTGGGCATAATCTTTTGGATAGAAAGTAAATGCCACCTAATTAGAACTCGGAGAGCTCACAAGTAGGCAGAGGGCAATTACAGGGCTTGGACCTTGACCAAGATGCCAGAGCAGATGCCTCAGGCTTCACAGGAGAAGCGCTCAGTCCTGTGCTGGGCGAGGCTGGCCTAGAGCCAAGCCTTGGGAACAAGTGTCCTCATATCCCAAGTGCCCGGTGCTGATGACCCATGGAAAGCCTGTTGGTGACACCATAGATGACACCACATGGCAGGGAAGAAGGGAGAGTGCGACTGGGACTCGGACACTTAAATGCTGAGGAGAAGCATTGGTGTTACCTTTCAGAAGGGCTGAGAGTGATTCATGTAGAGACAGTTGGGAACCAACTTCATTTTCTGGAGATCTTTTTCTTCGTCATCTCAGTTGCAGCATGCAGACAGACGGAAGGAAGGAAGACCTCACCCACATGGCAGCTGTGTCGGTTTGGATGGCCTTCATTCTGCTGCCTGGGATAGAAAACTGGCCTTGGCGGCTTCACAGTGGTTGAACCATTTGGAGGCTGGCCGTCCAGGGCTGAGACGGGACTCCTTCAAGGCCACTGGGGATCTGGGCTCTTTCTGCTTTGCCATCCGGGACAGGGGCCCTTGGTCTCATGCTTTGTGGTGCGCTCCTGCGTTCCATTCAGCAAAGCAGTGGGCAGACCAAAGGGACGGGCTTGTGCCGGTGAAGCCCATCCTTCAGGATTGTGATACTTTTCCCAGAAGGCCCACGTAGGAGACATAACCTCTCATTGGCCAGGACTAAGTCACATGAACTCGCAAAGAAGTGAGGGAGACAGGGAAGTGGAGCGCGGTGCCACATCACCCAAAACGGATCTCGTAAGCACCTCGTAAGCACCGAGGGAGAACGAACGGCTGTTGGATAGGCAGCGGCTGTGCGGGGTCTGTCATGGTGGGTAAGCAAGGGGTCGCCTGCAACAACAGCAAATGGGACCATGCCCAGGACCACGCCCAGGACACACCCCACAATCATCTCATCTAGTTCTCCCAGCAAATCGAGGCAAGCAATAGAGAGGGCTCAGCATCTCGGAACCTCCGCTCCTTGATCTGTAAAACAAGGATGATCAGAGTCTCCAATAGAAGGATTTAACATACATGTAAGAGGAAGCACTGAGCTCAGTGCTGGCACATAGTAGGTTTTCAATCATTTTCAGCTGTCATTTTTAAACACCCAGTAAATGCGAATCTGATTGCCTGCCTGTGCTTGGGATGGTGTGCCCATCGCTTGACTTCATCTTCACAGTAGCCGTGGGAGAGCAGACTGGTTGCCACTCCCATTTGGTAGACGAAGAAGCAGGTTTGCAGAGATTAGTGTTGCCCCGAGTAGTGGTGGACCTGGACGTCCAGGCCCGCGAGCCCTGACGGCTGGCTCCTCGGGGAGCTCCTTGTGGACCCGGATCGTGCGGGAAGGTGATTCCCGGGGCTGAAGCTGACCGTGGGAAACCCTGCCTGGCCCGGCCCTGGTGTCTGGGCAGACCTGGCTTCATGAGAAGGTCTGAGGAGGCCGGTAGCTGGTAAGTCCCACCCCTGGATATGAGGACTGAGGAAGCCTGTGGAGAGAAACTATAGCGACTCAAAATGTTCCTTGACCACAGGCTTCTGAAGAAAAAATGGTGCAGCATTTAAAACTGCCCAACAGGGTCCCCCGAGTGGCAGTTACACAGAGTCATCCATTGAACTGTACGTACACTCACGCTTTGTGTACTTTTTTGTACGTTTAATGGTTATTGACTAAGACTGAATATGCAAACAGACGATGGCCAGACTGTAATAAAACTAGAAATCTCACCCACAATGTGCGGAAACCAGCCCAGGAAAACAACCCGTTCTCTACAGAAACTAGCCCAGGAAGCCAAACTGCAGTGTACAGATCCATCAACCTTGCAGGAAGTCATACCACTGTCTCTTGCAACCGTTCCCGGTAATGACTGGCACAGAATGGCCAGGACTTGATCAATAACTCATACCCTCCCTAACTTGTACCTGCTTCCAACTGAGGACCAAGCCGAGACAGCCAGATAGTCACCCTGAGCCATCACATAGGAGTCCCGCTTCCCCACCACCAGCCTGCAATCAGGGCCGTCCCTCTCCTCCACTGCGAAACCTTCCCATCCCGCTGCCAAAGTGCGAGCGGCAGCGGCTGACGCCCTCGCTGTAGCTCCCTCTGAGCAAACGGCCTTTGCATGTTCTCATTTGTCTGGTCTTGTTTATTTCCACAGACAAATGTTTGTTGAATAAAGTAATTATTTCCGCTAAAAAGTTTCATAGAAATGAAATGGAGACTAACACTGTGGGCTCTGGGTAAGCGGAGTTTTCAGAAGGACGCTGTTCACATCTCGAATGTAAGAGTAAATGAAACGTACCCACTAAGTATAGTATGAAGAAAATGGATTTTGAGTTAATGGGGTTGAGATTAGGGCATCTGGTTCGCCAAAAGGAGAGCAGTCGCTGTGTTTGGGAACATTTTGAATAACGCGAGAACACGTAAATAAGTTTCGCAGCTGCATTCACGGCACACATGAGTGTATGAATAAATGCGAAAACCTAGCAGCTAATTCCTGCTCTGGGCTGTCGCAAATCTTAAGTGCCTTGCCTGTCTCACACGCACTCAGACAAGCCATCTGTCCTGCATTGAGTTTAATCGCAGACAATGCACGCTAAAGCTCTGTTATTTGTCAGACATTGGACAACTACGGGCAAGATCTAACTTTCAGAGGAAAAAACATCTACAGCAAGGCCTGACTATGAATTAAAAGCAATTTGACTAAGTAAATTATAAATCTACTATAATCTCATCCAGCTCTGCTTACGGCCGTCTTGCTTTGTGGGTCTGGGGGAGACGAAATGAGACAAAGTTCCTGTCTTTCTCTCTCTCTCTCCCTCCCTCTCTCTCTCTCTCTCTCTCTCTCTCGTCCTGTTTCCTTGGCAACCGTAATCTCTATCTGCACAAAGATGTGAGACTGCATCCACGAAAGGCAGTTGGAATTTCAGCAACATCTCTCACTAATCCTTACCTTGTGTTATCGGATGACTTGTTTTGTTATGAAAAGTTATTTTACACCCACTTTTTAGATGGTGCTGGAAGTGTGTCTCGGATATCCCAGAAAGGCCGAGGGGCTTTCCCCCCACAAGATATGCTAACACTGTAACCACAATGAAGATGGAATCAGCCTCACTGGCCGGGCACCTGCAAAGTGAGGACCACAGCCTCTCTCTCTGAGGTCCCGACATGCACCAATGGCAAGCACCCCTGCCCCACTCAGCTGCTGCCCACACACATTCTGGCCGAGAGGCTGCCAGCAGAGCCATTATGAGAGAGCGAATCTTGGAATTTTTAAAACTATTGTATTTTATTGATTATGCTATTACAGCTGTCCCAATTTTTCTCTCTCTACCTCCCTTCACCCAGCACCCTCCACTCCCTCAGGCAGTCCCCCCACCATTGTTCATGTCCGTGGGTCCTGCATATAAGTTCTTTGGCTGCCCCATTAGGAAATGGATACTGTCCTTTACAGCCTCATGGCTATTCTGTAACTACCTCTTTGTGCTTCTCAATCCCCTCACCTCTTCACTCATTCCCTCACACCCCCTCCCATCTATTTTCAGAAAAGCAGATTTCCTCTTCCCAATGGGGGTTGAGAAGTGAGCCCACCTAGGGGAAACCCTAGTCTGCGATGGCTGCTACTTGTGCTGGGCTTGGAGATTCCCAGGGAAAGCCAAGCTGTGAACCTACACTGGCTGCTGCTAGTGTTGGGCCTGGGGCCACTTAGCAAGAGGTATGGGTGCTGGAGGCTCACTGAGGCCAGCTGTTTCTTGTTTGAAAGGATTTAGGAAGTTGTGAAGCATCAGCCAAGACCAGCCTTTCCCGTGGAAAAGCTACTGTTAACAGCTGTAAGGTGGGTGGGACTGGAGCCCCAAGGGATCTCCAGGGTTGGGCAGACAGAGTTAGCCAGGGTGATGGATCTCAGATATGCACCTGCCAGCTCTGAGGCTCTGCCTGCCTTTCTGTCTGGGAGAAAGCTGTCCCCAACTCTGGCCTTGATGCCAGCCACTTCGGTTCCTACCTCTACGCCACTGGTGCCTTTCAAGCTGCTACCCGGTACTGGAGCTCAGAGGGACTGAGTCTGAGTAAGTCCCTGTGTGGGTTCTTTAAGAGGAACTGCTTCGGACTCCAGAAGTTTATTCTACCTGTTCAATCCCTGCTGGTTTTTGCAGCCAGAAGTTGTGGGGACTTAACTTCCTGGTACTGGTACCCTGGTCTGGGGGCCTGGTGTGGGGTTGGGACTCTCCACTCCTAAGAGATCCCTTCCAAATTTTTATCCACCACGAGGGGATGTGGGACCAGCCCGTTCCTTATTTCACCCCTCCTACCAGTCTGGATGGATGTGGTTTCTTTAATTCTCTAGTTATCAGGCGTCCATTCAACTTGATTTCTGACAATTCTGAGTGATGGTTGTTCTATGGTTTAGCTGTAATTTTGATGTGGTTGTATGAGGAGTCAAGTTGTATTTACTTATGCCGCCATCTTGACCAGAAGTCCAGGTGTACCAAACCTTGGAATTTTGAAATCATTTGATAACCAGAAGGGAAGGGAGACTAGACGAAGTTGCCCTCAGGGTGACATGTCTGGTGTGTTGGCTGGCCCACTTTACACCCCTTTCTGGGACTTCCTCCGAGTGCACCTGTGCAAGAGATGCAGGGGGTTCAACCAGCCCTGTTTTTCAAAATGGAAATACCTAAGCCCCATGGGGGGGTGTTAGTCATTCATATGTGTACGAATGGCTGTAAGGCCATTCTGAAGACACTAAGACACACCCAGGGGAGCTTCAGGGGTTGGGGGGCCTGTGGGTGTAGTAGTAGTAGGTGGGAGAAAAATGAAAAAGCCAAAATTTTACTTCATAATATTATGATTAGGGAGGAGGGAGGGATGAATACATAAAGAACAGAAGATGTTTAGGGCCATGATACTGCACGAAACGACAGCAGAGGGTGCATGTCATGCACTTTCAGACACGTGAAGTCTGCACCACGGAGAGTGAGCCCTAATGCACGCTCAGGCCTTTGGGTGATGCCGAGGTGTCAGGTAGGCTCCTGGCAGGTGCAGACTGTAGCCAACACACCACTGTGAGTGCAGGGTGTTGGCAGATGGGGGGCTGTGGGGGGCAGGGGCAGGGACCTGCGAACTCTGCACTCTGCTCTTGTTCTTGCTGTGACCTAAAACTGCTCCTTAAAACTGTCTATTAAGCCCTGGATGGTGTGGCTCAGTGGACTGAGCGCAAGCCTGCGAACCCAAAGGTTGCTGGTTTGATTCCAGTCAGGGCACATGCCTGGGTTCAGGCCAGGTCCCCAGAAGGAGGTGCTTGAGAGGCAGCCACACATTGATGTTTCTCTCCCTCTCTTTCTCCCTCCCTTCCCTCTCTCTAAAAATAAATAAATAAAGGCTTTAAAAAATAATTAAAAAATTAAAATGTCTGTTAAATGTTTCCCCTCAATTATATTAAAAACAAAAGTCTTTTGGGGATATCAAATACATACTTTTTTTAAAAAGATTTTATTTATTTATTTTTAGAGGGAGGGGAAGGGAGGGAGAAAGAGAGGAGGAGAACCATCAATGTGAGAGAGAAACCTGGATCCCTTGCCTTGCTCATACCCCCAGCTGGGGACCTGGCCTGCAACCCAGGCATCCCCAACCCAGGCATGCGCCCTCCTGGGGAAGCAAACCTTTCCGTCTGCAGGACGATGCCCGGCCCACTGAGCCACTCCAGTCAGGGCCAGATAAATTCTTCCATGAAGCGAACGTGGATACATCTATTTGAAATGTTACCATGGGCAGACTCCCTGTTCTGGAAGGAGAGGAGACTCTTCCTCCCACACCTGCACTCGTTGTCCTGGGACTTGGAATCAGGCTGGCGCCGTTGTGGGCCCAGGAAAGGGCGTCATCATGGCCGACTGGGGAACCCAACCACCAATTAAACCATCGCTGCCAGGAGGGCATGTTCCCCACATCCCAAGCTACCAACTTCCTACTCCCTTTGTCAGAAGCAAATCGCTCCTGACTTAATGACAGCCTGGACCTTGGCAAATACCCACACATGAATATTTGCACTCGCCGTGTGAGCGCTGACTCGAAGGGTTTTGTTCCTGCAATCTGTTTTCCTCCACAATACTTAGCATTTGAAATTGAATGTATTTTTATTTTCATTTTCAGGTACTTCTCTGAGCAGAAAACTTACTTCATAAACGGCAGTATAGGTGTATCAATGTCCATATATGACTAGAAATTCATTTCTCTATTCATCAGTTTATTTGCTAGGAAAATTAAAAAAGAAACAATTAGAGAAGGGACAATAATCCCAGGTGGAAAGTAGTAACATTCAAAGAGATAAACCAAACCATTTGGGAAGAACAATGGGTCTTTCAAAACATTCTCCTAAAGCCAGTCAAAGATAGCTGGTGGGAAGCAGAGCGTTACTCTCAGATGGCAGCAGGTTGGTCTTGATGGTCCGTGCTCCTCAAGTTTTTTGTGAGGCACCTTTCAGCTTCGGGATCCCCCAGGGTGGAGAAGTCCAGGCTACAGAGGCACAGTGGGGGTGGGGGTAGAAGTGGCTGGCTGCCCTGCATTTGCAGCGAACTAGAGAGAAGGCTGTCAGGAGGATGGGTCTAGGACAGGGACTACCTGTGTAATCTCTGAATGCCCTCCAAACCCCACGTCCAAGAGCAGAGAACCAAGGAGCCCTGAGGTCTCTGGATCGACTCTGCTTATGTCCCTACCTGCAACATTCAGGAAGGAGTGCAGGCTGGGTGGGGGGAGGGGTAAGCTGTCATTAGGTAAGCTTTCCTCTCTGAGAACAAGGGACAGGCATGATCCTCCTCTGCATCTCTGAGAAGGCTTAGAGGTGCTTTCTTAGAACCAGAGAGGAAAGGAGGGGGCATGGGGCTTCTGTAATTGCACCTGGAAAGCAGGGACCAGGCATCAGTCCTCAGTAGGGAGCAGAAAGCGGGGAATTGGAAACGGAGAAGGGAGAAGATGGGCCCATCTCTCCTCTCTCCAGGTTTGGCTTACACACAGACACCCGTGTTCGCTGGTGGGCCTGGAAAGGCACGAGAGAGTGTGTGATGTGTAGAGCCTTGGTGTCTGTAATGTGTGGCACTGGATAGAACCTGCAAGACAGGAAAGGTGAGAGAGATGAGTAGATGGAGTGGTTCATGCCCAGCACAAGAGCCCACTACCAACAGGAGACATCAGTATTTAGAAAAGTATTTTCTATCCTCCCTTCCTGCACAAGGCTCAGACCTGCACTGTGGTCCCAATGCTCTCCCAGCCTTCTCTGGTCCAACCACTCAGTCTTCAGAGGCCTTTCTCCTTATGCGTGTCTTGCCTGTCTAATCCCCTGCTGACATATGTTCATGGAGAATCCAAACCAACACAGGAGGGTCACAGCTGAAGACTAAGATCATAATTGCGCCCTGCCTATCACCTCACCCTGTGGCGCTGGGACTTCACGTGGGCAAGGCTGGACAGAAGGGCTTTCAGGACCGATGAGATCACCCAGTGGCCCATATTTTAGCATCTCCATTTCAGACGGCTACTTTCTTTACTTTCATTTTTATAGTCAGGGAGATGACTAAATATTTTTGAAAACTTCTTCGTATTTGGCAACTGGCTGCCAGAGTACAGGGATATGATTGCTCTGTTCATGACCAGGCTGCAGTTTCAGGCAGAATGTTCAGAGCATCTCAGCATCTAACAACTCATGAAAACCTGGCGGCAATTTCAGGACACATAACATCTGCTTATTTCATTGTGTTACAAGTCACCTGGGCGAAAACTCTTCCTCACTCTGCCTCATAAATGAGCTAATACGCAATTAGAATGCTCTGGTTAATAGCAATAGCACTCATCCCGCAGCTTTCTGTAACAAGGCCTTAAAGGTAATGGCACTTCTCCATGCTAACAAAACCAAACCATTATTTTTCTTTGTAGCTCGAATAGGCTGTTTGCTAATGTTTCACCAGCGCTAATAGCTTATCCTCTGAGGAGAAAGTTGTGTTGGTTTCTTTAAGAAGAAATGACTTCTTTTATCTAGGGGTTTTGACTAAAAGGATTTGGGAGCCGTTTAATGTGCATTTTAAAATAGCGTGGTTCTATAATAGCACCATGGCCCACCATTTCTGATCGTTTTAACAAGCACGACTATTACCTCTATTCAGGATTTTTCCAAAGGAGACCTTTGAGCGTTGTTACGAAATAAATACCTAGTGCCTGAGTTCCACAGTTATTTTTCTCCAACTTTTTTTTCATCTGCTATAATGTTACTCAGGGAAAGTACGTTGATTCAATGTATCTGCAAGCAACTACCTGCTCTGGAAGCAGCAGGAAGCCCATGCTGATCACCGTCCGTCCGTGTATTAACATCCCGACTCCCCCAGCTACCCCTTTCTTCAAGGTCAGTTTTCTGTTTCTGGTATTTTTGGAGGATGACCAAAGGACATTGTGTTGAAAAAGACCACTAATTGGTGCCAATATCGTGACCCCTTCGGGCAGGGCCTGCTTTGCCACTACGGCTTCCATCCTGCCTTAGGGTCCCTCGGCCAAACGAGAAGAGGGTAGGAAAGGACTGAGAAGGGCGGCAACCGGGAACCAGTGGGGAAGTGGGAAGTTCCCGCTCAGGGCCCCACGCAGGCTTTCCCGAACCCTCCCTTTACCCCTAACACAAAACTCTCACAATATCGTGGGATCACAACTGACTTCCTGTCTGGGTTTCATAGTCGGCCTTGAGTCCTGACTCTCAACCTATGCTTAACTTTCTGTGGTGACAATAAAAGCTTATTAAAGAGCTGACACAGTGTTTTCGACCTTCAGCTCATTGCTGTGATTCACTTAAAGGTCTTAAGGAAGGGGAAGAAGAAACCATATTAGTCACAGAGGAAAAAAAAGAGTTTGGAGCCTCCTTGTTTATGTCATGCAGTTATTTGTAGTTTGAGAGTTATTAAATGGCTTCTGCGAAGAGCCCCGTCTGTTGAAATGTGAACAGCAGGCGATGAAGCTAAGCCCAGGCAGCGTGCTGGCCTTCATCCACTTGAAATGTTACTGAAGAGCAAAAATAGAATCACTGACAGCCACATGCCTCGTGCAAATTCATCCTTAGAATTTAAGCAAAGGAGAAATGACAGATGATGAGGAAGAGGTTTTTGTAAATCCAGAAGAAGTTGACTGGAGAGTTTTCATGTTTCAGCTCGACAAAAATAATGTCAAACTTCTTTTTACCAAAATTAAAATATTGAAGTAACTTGGTTGGGCTGCCCCTTTATAGCATGATAAATAAAGAGAGAAGTAGCAATAAGTACTCAACTTGTTATTTCACCTGGTGGCCTCAGTCCCTGGTGAGAGTGCTTTCCCGGGAACTGGGAGACATGCTTTGGGGGTGAGGTTTGGGTCGCCAGGCGGCACCTGTGACGGAGGGCCCGCAGACGTGCGCCAAAGGCCGAATCACAGGTGATGGGGACATGTTAGCTTGCTGCTGGAGGGTAATTTTTTTTTAAATTATCCACTTTTTGAAAAATAATAAGGTAGATTCTCAGTTATTACGTAAAAAAAATTTGAAAGCCATTAAGAATGACTTAGGCTTAAGAGCTGTTAAGGGAGAATTGTTTGAAATTTGGGACACACCTTTCCCCAGAGAGGGCGTTATCCTTAATGGGCAGAGTTCCCACAGCGGCTTTGAAGTTTCTGGGACCCACGCAGAGCTAATCCACAATACCACACTCACTTGGTTTCTGACGAATTTTGTCATGGCGGGGGGGAGCAAGGAGGCGCAATCACAGCCTAGATATTAATCTGAAACCTGCATTTTTCTCTTAGTATGCCACTGAGTTCCTTCCTTGTGAATATTTTTCAAATCTTGTTCTTTTTTCCCTGAAGGGGGTTGGGCATCTTAGGAGTAGAGCAGGGCCCCTGGCCTTGCCTCTGCATCCCCCACCCAGCAGGGACGGTCCTCGTTCTGTCCTGTGTCACGTCCTCTGGGCCCCCTCTGTCCAAGCTGCCTGATCAACACTGTGCTTCACTTCTAACTGCCTTTGCCAGTTCATACCCGGAACTCAAACATACTTGAATGTATGAAATCAGAGAATATCTTCTCAGTGGCTTGGCTATGAATAGAACTTCTTAATACAATCTCTCATAAGCATTATTTTGCAGAAGTGCATGCCATTGGCCTAAAGCTCAGACCTCCCAACTACTTTGCTTGATCTCTTTGCAGTGTATCTGACACCACCGTTGAGGTTTGCAGCTTTGGCCCTGCTCACCCCCTCACGGTGGTGTGCTGGGGCCTACGTCAGACCTAAGATGCTCGGCTAAGAGCGGATGCACCGGTCAGCAGAACAGATGTGTTGCCAATTATATCTGTGCGCCAATTATACATGGGAGAGGAGAAAATGAACACACATAGCATCAACTGGTGGACCTTGCTGGATATTTTTATAAAACTCTCTCAAAGTACAAGTGACATGATAGAAAATAGATGTGCCATTTATTTTTTAATTTTTAAATGGATTTTGAGAGAGAGAGAGAAAGAGAGATTGATTCGTTTGTTGTTCCATTTATTTATGCATTCATTGGTTGATTCTTGTGTGTGCCCTGACCGGGGGGTCAAACACACTACCTTGGTATATTGTGATGATACTCTAACCAATTGAGCTACCAAGCCAGGAACCATTTATTTTTTAAATTTATTTTTAACTTTAAATGACTGCAATAGAATGGTATACATTTGTTTGTTGGTAATGAAAAATTGAGCCCTGGTTGGTGTGACTCAGTAGATTGAGCGCCGGCCTGCAAACCAAAGAGTCGCTGATTCGATTCCCAGTCAGGGCACATGCCTGGGTTGTGGGTCAGGTCCCCAGCAGGGTAGGCAGGTGAGAGAGGCAACCACATGTTGACATTTCTCTACCTCTCTTTCTCTTTCTCTTCCCCTCTCTCTAAAAATGAATAAACAAAATCTTCAAAAAAAATGAAAGTTGAGTGGATGCAAGCATTTCTTTCTCAATTGGATGTATTCTATCTTGAGCTCTCAGACTTCTTATACTGAGGCAGGCGGACTACTGAGAGTGAGGCAAATGGCATTACTCCTACAGTTGGAACACCGGCTTAATCTTACTTTACTAGTTTGCACTTACATCAAGCTATGTCACAGGAAGCAGAATGTGTTCGACTATGTAGTGTCCTTAATCTGGACTGTCTCTGTCCTTAAAAAACATGATTGCTTTAATTATCACCACACCCCTAGGAGTCATCAGAGGGGGAAACTCTGGCCAGCACCCCAGTATTACAGGTGAAGAAGTTAAAGAAGAGATACCAAGTGATTAGGCAGCTTCTACTCCCCAGACGCCTGAGGTAGCATACCAGCAGTAAGAAGCCAGGTTCACACATTCAGACACTGGTCTGTATTTTCGTGCTGAATGTCCAATGAGTAAGATAGTTCATGACCCTGTGGCACACTGAACGATATCAACAGTTGATTTGAATGGAGTCACAGATCCAGGTAAATGCAGTAGTCCCCCATTGTCCTCGGGGGATGGGTTCCAGGACCCCCAGTGGGTGCCTGGAACAGTACCAAACCCTATACACACTATGATTTTTCCTATACATTTATACCAATGCAAGAGTTTAATTTGGAAGTTAGGCACAGTAAGACTAACAACAATAACAATAAAATAGGAAGTTATGATGATATGCTGCAATAAAAATTGTGTGAATGTAAACTCTCTTTCAAAACTTTTCTTGTACTGTAGTTACCTTTTCACTTAAAGGAAGCACGTTAGAGCTTCACTTTGGAATATCTGAATCACCAGCATCCTTACTCTTTGCGGCTGTTATTAAATAAACTAAGGGTGACTTGGACACAAGCACTGCGATACCTCCACAACTGAACTGATAACCAGAGAGGCCACTCAGTGACCAGTGGGTGGGGGGCGTACACAGCGTGGATACCTGGACAAAGGGAGGATTCCCGGCCCAGGGGGGACAGAGCGGGGCAGCTTTCACCAGGCTCCTCAGAATGGCATGCAATTAAAACTTACGAATGGTTTATTTCTGAAATTTTCTATTTCATGTTTTTAGACTACAGATGACTACAGTTAATTGAAACCTTGGAGAGCAAAACCGTGGGTGTCAGGGGACTGCTGTGATTCTCGTTCGGCCTTAGTGAGTACAAAAGAACACTTTCCTGCCATAAAGGGGGAAACTAAGTACCTTCAAAGAACTTCAAATCGCTGCTTCGTAGCAGCCTGCTGGAAGTTAGACCGGGGGGAGCAGACGCAGTAGTTGCCGGTCTTGCTTCTGGATGGTCCCTCGGGGTCCCTCAGGCCAGCAGGCACTCTCACCTGCACAGACACACAGAGCGTCTGCAGATGCACACACATGCACGCCACACGCCTGCACACACCCTCCAGCTTTGGGAATCTCTTCTGTTGACAGTTATAGAAGAACTATAAGACTATGACTTTATGAATTCAATTAAGGCTGTATTTCATCTAAAAGATCTCCAAGGACAAAGTACCTGGTGCTCCTGAGCTGGCCTGTGATCATCTCCCAGAGCTAAGGTCGCACGTGGCCTTCGGATGTGAGGCCTCAGGGCAGTGCCCAGGGCACCGTGCTGTGCTTTGCTGGTGGCATCACATGCAGCACGTACTTACTGAGGATGGTGGGTGGATAATCTTGAAAAAGGTGCTGATGTGAAGACTCTTTTTTACTTAATTGCACGAGAAACAGTTGCACAAGGTGTCATTTTGAGTTTTGCTTACTTGCAGTCCAACAGGGGGCGGCAGTGTTTCTGCCCCAAAGGAAAAGGTTTTAAGGTGGAGGGGCCTTGAAGAGGTCACCTAGTTCAGAGGTTCTCATGCCTATTATATACGGTGCCTCTTTTTTTAATTACAAATATTTAATAATTTCCCTCTTTACTGTCCTAAATTACAATTCCCAGATAACATACTACCCAATGTCCAAAACCCCTTCTAAGGCCTTCATTGTGTCAGGTTCACTAGGAAACAGAACTTGAGATGGCGTTGGGGACAGAGAGTATTCTGGGCATGCTCTCAGGATCCACACCCATGGGAGAGCGGCAGGACTAGGCACAGGGCGAGGCTGGGCTGTGCTTTCAGGCAGTCCTACCAATGACTCCACAGATTCCACAGGAAGCTCTGGCATTGGGGTCGTCCTGCAGAACTGTGCCCAATCAGCCCCCCTCATCCCTGCCGCCAGCTAGTTGATGCGGGCAGCTCCTGGGGAGGAGTCATGAGGCGAACCTTGAAACAGGCTGTCCTTTTGAAACCAGACGGGCTGCTGGGAGAGGGTGGTGGCACTCTGCTGTGGGCTGTCTGTGGTCACCACACCAGCACCTGGGGGTCCCGGAATTGAGGGTCTGGGTGCGGCACACAGGGTCCAGCACAAACTGTAATAGGAGGGAAAAATAACAGGAAAGTAATTTATCATAAAAGCATATGTTGCCTTGGCTGGTATGGCTCAGTGAACTGAGTGCAGGCCTGGGAACCAAAGGATCACTGGTTTGATTCCCAGTCAGGGCACATGCCTGGGTTGCAGGCCAGGTCCCCAGTAGGGTATGTGAGAAAGGCAACCCACATTGATGTTTCTCTCCCTCTCTTTCTCCCTCCCTTACCCTCTCTCTGAAAATAAATAAATAAAATACTGTTTAAAAAAGCATATGTGTGTTTGGAATCACTAAACAAAAAGATATTATGAAGTAGTCTGAAACTTATAACTATTTAGAAGGAATTAGTTTGGAGTTAAGAGGAGACAATACTCAACTGAATATTGTCAACATGTTTTCTTCATATTTGGCGTTTTGAAATGAGGGCTGGACATATGTAGCTGTAGTTGAATGTGATTGTTACATGTACAGACTGCTACATTGTCATCAGAGGTTTACCAGAAAGTTGATTCTTAGTAAAATGCCAAACAAAACAAGTATTTACACACAGTGATTTCATTCTTGAACATTTCAGTGTACATTAAAGCTGTGGGAAAAAAATACTTTGTAAGTTAAATACAGTTAGATATAAGGCTCAAATAATTTTATCAAGTTTTTCACGTACACACTAGGACATTCATTTGCAATCAGAGCAGAACATGGGAAAATTCTTCAGCACAGGGACCATAGCCGGCACTCTGCAGGGTGTTTACAACCTCTGACCCCACCCACTAAATGCTAATAGCACCTCCCAGTCAGAGCAACAATCAAAAGTGCTGCCACAGATTTCCATACCTTCCCAGGGGGTAATAACCCTTCCTCTGAGAACTGGGTTGTCAATTCTCTGCTTCTAGTGTAAACACCACTGTTTTTAAAGCAGGTGATGTGGCAACCTCTGCGAGGTTCCTAGTCAACAGAGCAGTACAAATGAGAGGGCCCGCACAGCCAAGGCTGCCTGTACACGTGGTCAAGACCCAAAGTCACACCTGGGACCCCATCACCTTGCACGAGGGCCTCCCTGGCTCTCCCACACGTCCTGGGGGGGTTGCCCTCCTGCGTTTGAACCCCAACCGGATTGCCAAAGCCACAGTCTGGTTAATGGATGACTGACTCACGCACGACTCACATCCAGGACGGGCTGCGTGCACCTTGGGCTCCCTCTATTCGGCAGGATTTTTATTGCCCACTGTGTCTGCGCAACTGCTTCTTGCTTGGGCAAAGCTGAATTTGTGGAGAAGGCAGTGAATTCTCGGGGAAAATGAATCTATCATACCTGTGTAAACACAAGCAAAGGACATGGTTGTTTTCTCACAAGACTGACAGGACCCTTTGTGGGGCAGACTTTGTGATTCTGTTCCTCCTACCCAAACAGTGGGCCTCCCCAAACACGGCAGACGCGGTGGCCCAGCGGGGACTACGAGGAAGGTCAGGCCCAGGACCGAGGAAATGCGGTCCAGAGAAGGGGAAAAGATTTCTGAGCTGATTCAAAATGCAAGACAACAGCCACCCCAATTCGGAAAATGAAAATCAATTACTTTGCACAGAATATTTTGAATATCTAGTTCAGATGTTCAAATTTTACCTTAAAGGGCGCTCACAGGGAGAGGGGAGGGAATTTCAGGGGAAAGGGGAAGAAGGGTTTACAGGAACAAGTATAAAGGACCCATGGACAAAAACTAAGGGGGGTGGAAATGAAAGGGAGGTGGGGAGCACTGGTGGGGGGTAAGCTGGGATGGGAGTAAAAGACAGAAAACTGTACTTAAACAGTAATTAAAATAATTAAATTAAAAATAAAAAAGACTTCTAATTCATTAAAGATACAAAATTTTTTTAAAAAGGGGGCTCACACAGCAAAGCTGCTGCCACGGTGACGGTCGGGCCTGTGGGAGGAACGGGGAGACCAGAAACGACTGCCTGCGTCCACCTTGGAGTCATTTGCATCTACAAGAGTCGCGGACAGGGAGGTGGATGCCTTCTGTCCGCCCAGCTGAGCTCCACACAGACACGTGTTTGTCTCGTCCTCGTCTGTTTAGGGGCGTTTTCCGTCACCACTCATCTCCCAGCATATGGCGAACACTTCACTCTGTTCTCTTGTGTCCCCTCCGGAAGGGGCTGCCAGAAGCAGTTGGCACCTATCTTTTTATGTTTCTGCTGATGACTTTTCTGATGGGCTGGGTTTCTTCTTGTGGTGAGACAGAAAAAGTATTGATCTGCTAAAGACATTAGTTCGTGGTTGCTGAGATGCCCAATTTTTAAGTGAATAATCAGTCCCCCTGCTGATTCTACCTCAGAAAATGAGCATCTTAAAAATTTATGAACAAAAGTATATTGACAGAAGTGTCATTCTGTACTCAAGGGACCACAGTGTGAAAACTTTCTAAATCCTGGGGGAATGCTTTTGACCACTTGACTCGTTCGCACCGCATCCGAAAAAGCAGCATCGTGAACTGTGTGCACTCAGCGGGCTGGAACAGAGTCTCGTTAGATTCATGTGGTGCTGCCTTAATAATTTCAGTTTAATCTTGCTTTTATGCAACCTTCTTCCTTAGTGTTTTTTTTAAGATTTTATTTCTTTATTTCCAGAAAGAGGAAGGGAGGGAGAGAAACGTCAAAGTGTATTTGCCTCTCACACACCCCCTCCTGGGGACTGGGCCGCAACCCAGGCATGTGTCCTGACTGGGAATTGAACTGGTGACCCTTTGGTTCACAGGCTGGCACCCAATCTCCTGTGCCACACTAGCCAGGGATGTTTTTCTTAGTTTTTTTTTTTTTAATAGAATAAATTCTGTGTATTTGAATTTCAAGTAAGGACTCAAAATGGACTTTCAAATGCAGATTTGAGAAGTAGGGCCCTCAAATTCGGCGGCATTGGTTGTGCATGGCTCGCCAGTTCATGGAGACCTGCCAGTTCATGGAGACCCGAGTCAGGACCAGCCTCTGCAGGTAAAGCTGGACTCCATCGAAGCAGGCAGCTTTAGATGCCTTGTGACTGATTATTCCAGGAATGTTCGATCACCCCACACCTCCTCCTTTACTTTGCATTTCTGTCTCAGAGCCTGGGGAACATGGACTGATGAGGGCGGTCTACTAGCCCTAGAGATGAGAGAAGCTTTCTCCAGGAAGCCCTCTCCAAGTAGGTCAGGTCAAAATAGGGGACCAAGAATTGTAACCAGCCTGGGTAATATCATTTGCACCGTGAATGAGAAAGATTCAGAAAATAATTATGAAGGCAATTTCAAATCAGGATTCTAAAAAAAAAACAAGAAAAAAAAGATTCACTTTGACTCAGCCCCTGTCCACCTTTTTCGGCCTGGGCGGACTAGGGAAGCCAGGCTCCTGGATACCTCCACAGAATGCTGGAATGTCACTCCCAGGCCACTCTGAGTTTTAATTTTTAGTGACTCTAGTATTGCCTGTCTACATAAAGGCCCAGTTTTATCAGGTCTGATATTTCTTATTCTCTTAGAATTATACCTGCAGATACCAGTAACATTATAACTAGAAAAATTAAAGAAATCTTAGCTAGAACAAGCTGACTGAGCTGGGGATCTTCATGGTTTTGAGGGAGAAAGACACTAGAAGACAATAGCTTTGGAAATTCCTTTTGCACTCTTTGCCTGGAGAAAAGACTGCCCTGCCCACCGCTGCCCCCCCTCCCCCCAGCTATTAATGTCTACTCAGCCTTGAGGTCTCAGACTAAGTATTACTTCTTCATAGATGCTTTCCTTGACTCCTAAATTAGGAGGGACCCCACACACTCCAGAGTATGCTGCCTCTCTCTTTCACAGGACTTGTAAGTAGTGCCTGCGTTTGTAATCATTGGTAATCTTTCTTTCCTGTTGGACTCTGAGTCCATGAGAGCCAAAGGCCTTGTCTATTGTATTTATCATCATGTCCCCACTGCCAAGAACAGAAGCCTGGTATGCACTGGGTGCTGGGCAAATATTTGTTTAATGAGTGAATTTTCCGGTGTGATCTACTAAGGTGGAGAAAGAATGGCTGGCACAAAACCAAATAGTAGTGGAGTTGGAAACGTAAGTCCTGAAAACTTTATAATTTTTTTCTTAAAAATCTTTACATATATAATCTCATATCATTGCTCTAGAATTGATCGGACTTGGCTTTTTGTGGGCTTGAAAGAGATGAACACAGGGTTTGGTTGGTCTCCGGACTGTGAGAATAGCAGGCATTTGGAACTCCTCCAAAAATTTAGGCTAAATGCTCCTGAGATAACTTCACCCACTTGAGCAGTGCTTTTATGTAAATAAAGTTTAGCACAACCTAAGAATTGCACCGGAAGGCATTCTGCAACTTGTCCTGTCTGTGAATTGAAAGACCCCCAAGTTTCTCTTTCATGAAGTTCACGATCAGTTGCTTCACTCAGCACATCTGTTGTTTTGCCACCTCTACTTCCTTGCCTTTTGTAAAAGCAAAATTCTTGGAATTTATCTTACAGGCACAGATCACCTTGTAATTCTTTGTACTTAGTAGCTATTGAGCATGTAACTACAGAGCTTAACAATTACTATATACTGTAATCATGCAAAGATTTTAATCTTTCAAATTAGATCTCACCTTCCCACTGGGGGAGAAAAGGAAATTTACAGGATAATTAGCTTATGGGCTAGTCACACTTCCAGGGATTGTCAGGAAGTCATCTGCAGGAATAGTCTGAAGGTACTAGTTATTTTTTATGAAGTGCCTTCCATTAAAACTACCCCTCATGCTTTATTTACATTGAAGAAACTGGAGAAAAATGCTCATCACAGCCTGAGTCAGCCTGTCGTCTGTAATGGACCTTGGCAGAGGGTGGCATAGTCTGCTTGGGGTGAACAGTTGGTCCTCCATGTATATATAACAAGGGACTCTAGGCAACATTTTAAAGAAAGATGCAAAAAAATTAAAAAATGAAAAGCTCAATTTATGCTTACTTTGCATGAGTTGGTTTCCTAGAAACTTTGGGAGAAAGTTTTGAGCTGCTAGCCGCTGTCCCTCAGACCGGAGCCAGCTCCACTCTGCTTGCTGGACCGGATTGCACGTGCCTTATCTGACCTCTGCTCCGGGATGTCACGTTCCAAACCTGACCTCTGACGTGGTGGTTCTGACACCACCGTGAAGATCGGCGAGCGGTACAAATGTTACACAGTTACCAGCACATCACTTCCCCACACCTGACCCTCCTCCATGAGAGAGAAAGAGCAAGAGGGTGGGAGGCAGAGGGGGAGGGGGAGGGAGATTTGGGAAGAACTACACACAGGCACACACACACAGACTTGGTAAAGCGACCAGTAGAGGAATCCTGGAGCCAGAGCAGATACTCTGTGAATAAAAGGAATTTCTGTTTCTCTTCCGCAGCAGACAAGAGGTGCGGGACCACGCGGCTATACAGGTGCGGAGGTGGATGGGGGAGGGGTGGGTCATTGTGCCTTGTGTCAGATAAATGTGGCATTTTTTCAGGGGTTGACCTACAAAGTGGGAAGGCTGGAGAGGAAAGTGGTCAGGAAACTTGGGTGAAAAGAAAAGAAATATGCCCCGCGTGGCGTCCACTCCTGCATGCAGGAGCCTGGCTGAGGAGGGATCTCTCTTGGAACATTCCACTTGAGTATACAGAATGGCTGGGACCTGGGTTCAGGGTTTTAGGGGCTGCAGGGGTTGGGGTGGGGTGCTTGGAGCAATTTATTCTCCAGAGATACAATAAAGGGGGCTTGAACTTAATAGCTGTTCAGCTTTGCAGTCTCACTAAAGTCATACACCATCCTTTATTCACTATGATAAAGAAAATCATCAGGATAAAATAGTGTTGTCCATCCAAATTGTTGAGAACTTGCACGAGGTGTCCCAAAGCTGGTGCTGCAGAGGGTTCAGGGGAAAGAACAAGCAAGAACCTTATTTCCAAGGGTCTTATAATCTCATTGGGACAAAGCCAACTCACATAAAGTGGTAGGAGAAAAATTAGTTGCTGTGCAGTTTGATACTCACTAAAAAAAAAAAGTCCAGTAGGGTTTTGAGAAGGTAGGGAGCACAGTAGGCAGACGATTCTTAAAGACCATAATAACAGAGCCTTTCTGAGCTTCCACGCCTGCTAATGTATTTTTCCAGTATTATTATGAGCTCCATTAACATCATCAGTAAAATTATAGTACTGCTAAAATAGATCCATAATAATAAATTCTTTACTATGGTTATAAACTCATTCATCCTTAGACTACACCCCAAAGTGGATAAATGCCAAGTATTTTAAATCCCTGCTTCATACTTACTGAGAGAGTCAAGTTCAATACCTTGTCTCCAGCTTTTTATCATGTCAGTAGAAGAGCCGGGGGAAAAACAAAACAAAACCCAAGTCTCCACATGTGATCACTGGCTCTCATGAAAGAACCTGAAGAGCGACACCGGATTTGAAGAAGGAATCTGGGCTAGGGAAGTCCCAAATGACAGGAGGTAAGGACAAGCAAGGAAGTGAGGCATGCACTCCTTTGAGGGGCAACAGACGGGATTTACATCTGTAGACCTTCAGACAACAGGGGTGTATGTGGACCATATATGGAAAAATTGGAACGGTCGAGCTAAGTCAAGATTAAGGTGTGCACGTGGGTTTCTGTCTCAGCAAGGAGCAATTCTAGGAATGTTTTAAAGATACTGGCAGGCAGGCGAGCTGAGAAAGTGGCTGTGGGAACTGAATGTAAATTTGGGGGTCAAGGACAGCCTTAATATCTGAGGCCTTGGCAACAAATTACAGAAAAAGGAAACAAAAGAATACATATACACACACACACAAATATATATATATATACATACATGTATATACGTATATACATATATACATATATATATATATATATATATCCTAAAGGGGAAATTTAATTAGAACAATATTGGGCAGTAAATACAGGAAGTACTGATGTCTTTTAAAGTGACAGAGAAGATAAATAGAGGAGAAATGCTCATTTAACAAAGATCATCACATCAGAAAGAAAGTATTTAGTATCTGGAAGAAGGGGATGTTAAACATCAAAGTACAAAAAGTAAAACTAAGCTCAATATTGAATGGGCTATAAATTTTAGTTCGACTTTTCAGAAAATCCAGGGAGAGCAAGTTCCTAAGACCTGGAAATCCCAGTAGTCGCCTGTCACGCCGTGGTGCAGACAGGCCGTGATAACCAGTCCGACCAAAAGATGCTGCCGCTAGAGCACCTCTTGGGTGTGCCAGGCCTCTTCACCCAGAAGAACTAGGCATTCAGATCTCGACTTCCTTCCTCCCTTCAGTATCCATTCATTTAATTTTCCATTCATTCATTTAACAAATATTTATCGAGTGCTCGTTTTGTGGCAGTCTCTGTGCAGGCCATTGGGGATATAAAGATCAATAAGGCCCACACGGCTCATGCCCTTGAGGAGCTCTCTGTCAAGTAGATGAAACAGAAGGCTTGGGCAATATGTAATTAGGAAGTAATGCAATGATGTGTTATAATAAAAGAAAGCTCACAGACAATTGCACTGTCTTTTGAAGAGGGGCTTCCATCTCATTTCTGAAATTACACGTCACTTACCCTGCATGAAAGAGTCGCCCACATCCTTTCCACTGCTCAGGGAGGACTCTGGGGGCAAAGGAAGGCCACGTTAGAACCATTCATTGTTGTGGGGAGACAGCACTGAGATGACAGGGAGATACTCGACTTGCATCCGAAGGAGATGTTTTGTTGGAGAAGCTTTTATTTTGACAGCATTCAACGTAGTTCAATGTCGAGCGCCACTGCTGTAAGCACACCAGCATTCTTCCGTATCTAGCAGGGCCACTCTGGCCAGGTGGCCTTTCCATTCTGTACAACAACACGTCATCCTCAGACAGAGAGGCAAGACTTTGCATTGAAAAGTCATATTCAGTCAACCAATAGGTTCCTTGCTAAACTGATATCAAACAAGAAATTTTATTAATTTTGACATTGAGAAGACATCTTTTTATTCAGAGAATTAACTACATTGGAGGTATTTCAGGGCATTATATGGACGACCAAGTATACTTTTAGAATCTAGTTCAAATAGGGCAAGGGCAAAGCTTATAAGCATTCTGAATTATGTTGGAAAGATACACCAAGTGGAATAGGCATAGAGGATAGGATTGAATCTGTAGCATAAATCAATAATACAGAAAGAAGTTCTTTATCATAGGGTTTCTCTCAGCTTATGGTCCGTGAATCTGGCTAACTGGCTTCTTTCTATACACTTTGTGGTATAAGGAATATATCATTATCAAGAAACAGATTGAGAAGGAGATCTCACATTCTAAGTCAAAGAGTAGGTGACGATCCAGAAGTCCAAGATGGAGAAGATCTCATTCCAGAGAGAGAGGTAGAATGTCAAGAGCACATCAAAAAAAAAACAGAGAAAAAAAGAAGACAAAGAAAAGAAACATTCCAAAACACCACCAAAAAATTATGGCACAGCCAGAAGGCCCAGAAGCGCAAACAGAGGGAGCTTGCAATGAAGAAGCAGGAGTGGCGCAAGACCTCCTAAAAAGCCTAGGTCTCTGGAAAGAAAATTGTCTGGCTCACCCTCCCCTAGGAGGCATAAAAAGGAGAAGAAAGAGAAAGACAAAGGAAGAGGCAGACACGAAAGAGAATGATCAACAAGGAAGAAGAAAAAAAGTAAGGGTAAGGAATAGAAAAAAATCCAAGCGTGATGAGGATGTAAAAGCAAAGCAGATTACGTGGGGGGATTGTGACGAAGAGGATCAGGGGTGTGACAGCGAGAAAGAGAAAGAAGAGGAGAAGAAACCAACAGAACCAGGTTCCCCTAACACAGAAGAATGTTCAGAGGAAAAGGGACCCGGTGATGCGCCAGGAGAATCCCAAGTGAACGGGCATGATCATCATGAAGAAGACATGGGTATGAGTGACTAAATACTGCCTCCTTGGGAATCCAACTGTGTGCATGCATTGGTATCATTCCTTTGTGGTTTCTTAGTGCTGGCTTGCTCATCTCAAACCTTAGGTGTATATAACTCTGAGCTCTAAGTGGTCATAAAGCTCCTGATATTGATTTAAAAAAGAAGAATATGTCAGTAGTAAGGCCCCTATCAGGAATGATTTAAGTGCCCTATGAACAGAGGTTACACATATTTACACAAAATGATGTTAAGAAGCAAGTTTCCAGATAATTCAATGAAAAATATCCAGAACCCTGGCTGGTATGACCCAGTGGGTTGAGCACCGGCTTGCAAATTAAAGGGTTGCCAGTTCGATTCCCACTGGACACATGTCTGGGTTGCAGGCCAGGTCACTGGTTGGGGGTGCACAAGAGGCAACCACACATTGATGTTTCTCTCCCTTTCTTTTTCCCTCCCTTCCCCTCTGCCTAAAAATAAATAAATAAAATAAAATAAAAGAGAGTAAAGAAAAATATTCAGCCCTGACTGGTGTGGCTTACTGGGTTGGGCATCTTCCTGCAAACAAAAAGGCTGGTGGTTCCATTCCCAGTTGGGGCACTTGTGTGGTTGCAGGCCAGTTCCCCTGCTGGGAGTCTGCAAGAGGCAATCAATCAATTGATGTTTCTCACACACACTGATGTTTCTCTCCCTCTCTTTCATTCTCCCTACCTCTCTCTCTAAAAATAGATAAATAATTTTTAAAATTTAAAAAAAGAAAAATATCCAGTTTTCCATTTGTGTATTATAAGAGAAGCACATTGACATTTTAGGGGTCTGACATTATTGTGATACTACTACCTGATTCTCAGTGTTTGTAGTAAGACACTGCATTTATTCAATTTATATGTTTTGGGTGATGTCTGAGGGAGGTTGTAGCTATGGAGATTACTGAGGGGGATGTATAAAACACTCTCAAGTTATCCTTTGACCCTGCCCCTCTCTGATGGCCAAACTTGGGAGATACTGAGCCAAGCAATCTCGAGAAAGGAAACACAGATGGAGGCATCATGCTCCATGATTTTAAACCATACTGCAAAGCCATAGTAATCAAAACAGTATGGATTGGCACAAAAACAGACACATAGATCCATGAAACAGAATAGACAGCCCAGAAATAAACCCACGATTATATGGTCAGTTAATCTATGACAAAGGAGACAAGAATATATAATGGGGTAAAAGACAGTGTCTTCAATAAATGGAAAACTGGGCAGCTACATACAAAAGAGTAAAAAATACTAACTGGATCACATTCTTATACCACATACAAAAATAAAATCCAAATGGATTAAAGGCCTAGATGTAAGATCAGAAACCATAAACTCCTGGAAGAAAACATAAGCGTAGACTCTTTGATACTAGTTTAAGAACTGTATTTTTTTTTATGTCTCCCCAGGCAAGCACACCAAAATTGAAAACAAACAAATGGGATTACATCAAACTAAAAAGCTTTAGCACAGCAAAGGAAGCAATCAACAAAACAAAAAGACGACCACTGAATGGGAGAAGATATTCACAAATGACATATCTAATAACAGGTTAATATTAAAAATATATAAAGAACTCATAGAACTCAATATCAAAGAAAAAAGAGAACTAGATTAAAAATGGGCAGAGGAGCCCTCACCGGGTGGCTCAGTTCATTGGAGCATCATCCCCTACACTAAACGTTTGCAGGTTCAATTACTGGTCAGGGCACACACGTAGATTGTGGGTTGAATCCCCAGTCAGGCTGCATATGAGAAGGAACTGATGAATGTTTCTTTCTCACATTGGTGTTTCTCTTTCTGTCTTTCTCCATTCCTCTCACTTTAAAATGAATAAACATGCTCTTGGGTGAAGATTTAAGAACATGGGCAGGGGACCAGAATAGACATTTTTTAAAAGAGATATACAGATGGCCAACAGACACCTGCAAAGATACTCAAATCACGAATCCTCAGGGATCCAATCAAAACCACAATAAGATACCACCTTACACCTGTCAGGCTAGGACAGGGAATATAGTCAACGGTGTCGTGATAGCTTTGTACAATGACACATGGGTACTAGACTTATCATGGTGATCACTCCATAAGGCATATGAATGTTGAATCACTATGTTGTGCACTGGAAATTCATATAACATTGTATGTCAACTATACTTTTAAAAAACTTAGGAGAAACTGAATACTATAGCTCTGGAGAGAATTCTAACATTATTGGCATATTAAAAAGATCTGAGGCAAGTTCCACTTCAACCCAGCATTTCGTAAACTTAACTCACCACAGAAACCAACCTCCCCTCGCTTTGTTTCTCTCCCCAACTCATACTGACATCTGAAGGAAACTGTGTTTCTTAAAACTCATTTGTTTGGCACTCCCCAAAGATGTTTCAAAAACTACGTACTCTCTTGTAAACATTTAAGTCAACATCTAACATTTTTTATCCTGGATTTAAAGAAGTTTATTCTTTGTTTATAAGAGATAGAACATATGAGGCATATTAGAATTTAAAATAAGAACTGATGCTAATTAAAATAAAGATGACGGACTTGATAAAATAGGTTTTAAGTGACTTCCTGAAATTCTGTTTGCATCAGAAAGAATTTAAATAGAATTTTTACTTGTGGGCTTTGTCTTTAAAGAGTCGCTAATTCTAGGAAATATCCCAGGAACTCTTGCATGATTAATGTCACTAATCCATACTGCATTGATTATTCCAAGTTCAGATCCTCCCTCAAAAGTCAAGTTTCATCCTTAACGGGAGGAACTGAGATGCCAAGCAAAGTTGGTTATGTACTTGATTAAGGTGACTGGATGTATCAATAACCCACCATTGAAAGATTCGGCCAGGGTGAGGGGGTGGCTTTTTTTTTCAAGTGTGATTCAGGTTATCAGGCAGTTTAAGAAAAAAAAAATCCATATATCAAAATGTCAAGGATCCAGAATTTTTTTTGAATTTATTTTTAAAAAGAGGGGAGGGAGGGGGAAAGAGAGAGGGTGAGAAGCATCAATGTGTGGTTCCCTCCTGAATGTCCCCTACTGGCAACCTGACCTGCAACCCAGGCGTGTGTGCCCTGATTGGGAATCAAACTGGCAATCATTTGGTTCACAGACCCACACTCAATCCACTGAACCACACCAGCCAGGATGAGGGTCTAGAAATCGATTCCCTTCAAATGATCCATTTAGCGTATGTACCTTCTGGAAAGTCTTTGTGGAGCCACAGGGTGTGTGTACCTCTGTAAGAAGACCCTTGGCTGTATAGCACACTCCTGGGTGCTACCGCCACAGTGCTGAGCACCAGTATCTGAATTAGTCTCTTGCCTAAGACTCTTTCTGCCCCAACCCAATTACTTCTATTACCCCCAAACCATTGTTTTCTATAGAGTGAAACAAATTTCTCAGCTGGTGGGGAAGCGCCTCCACAATTCCGTCTCTGCTCCTATTTTCTTCCCTCCCCTTAGCCCCACGCCTGGAGAACCCCTGGCTCCAGCCCCAAGGGTCTCCATGCTTCCTTCAATGTGCATTCTCCTTCCTGCCCCGTGTCCTTGTCCTCTGTCTGGGAGTGTCATTCTCCAGATTCCCCCTTCTCCTCGCTCTTGAGGAACAGCTTGTCTCACACCTTCAGGAGGGTTTTCCACTCGGTCCCTGTCCCCTTGCCCCTTCTCTCAGTTCTTTGTTTGAACCTCGGTATGTCTTCTGTGTCTGAGTACCTTGCATAAGTGTTACCTGGACAAGTGTTTATCTTCTTCATTAGGGTCAAGTCTCTGAGCAGTGAGGACTCAACAGTGTTCACCTGTGCACCTCCTGGCGCAGGGCTTGTTAAGCATTGACTGAGTGACCAATCTAACCAGTTTAAACCCATTTAGTGTGTGAGAGACACATGGAATCTGCAAGGGGGATGTTGCTCTTCTCTGTACTTGGGGGCCCTCTGCCCTGGGAGTTGGACATTTTGGCACAGCCATTGCTGGGGCAACCAAAGGAGCAAGACATCTGTGCTACCTTGACTTCAATGGCAGTGGTGTGCTGGTGACTTGCCAGCCAGCTTAAACTTGTGAAACAGCAGTGAAATTTCCAAGGCTACCCTCTGCAACACAAAGGCAAATGAATATCTTTTTGTTGAAAGAGAACAAAAATGTCTGCATGCCCAGAGTATTTTAGGTGAATGAAGACCTTGGTTTTCCCTACAGAAAACAAAGAACTTCCTTCCCAGTGGTCAGTAATGTCTTTGTGGCAGGTCCCTAATCTTTTCTTTTTCAAATTTCCTTCAAAGGATGGTTAAGGAGTCTTTAATTAACTATTAAAATGGGTGTTCTAACATGGAGGACAAGATTTAGAAAATCCCTTTAATTACTGGAACTAGATTTTCAACTGATTTGTAAATACCAGTTTATTCCTTAACCAAATTGGGCTTTAATTAAACTGGGGTTGGGGGCCTAAATACTGAAAAGTGCCTTAATTTGCATCACCCCCCTCCCACTTCAATGAAGTTGGCTTAAGGGTGGGGATGAGAGACTTCTAAGGTTTATTGTTTAAGCTGGAAAATCAGGCAAATTGGATTTTCTTTCCAGAAAGGAACTCATGGAAATTAGACACACCCTTGCCACCTCTGATTTATTCAAATGCCATTGCTATAGGATTACCATGGGGTCCCTCAGTGGTATGAGTTTATGAACCAGTCATGCCTGCCTGCCTTCCTTCCTTCCTTCCTTCCTTCCTTCCTTCCTTCCTTCCTTCCTCCCTCCCTCCCTCTCTCTCTCCCTCCCTCTCTCTCTCCCCCTGCCCCCCTCTCACTCTGGGTACATGAATCAGGCAAAACTAAGCTTATGGTTCTAATGACAAGGAAAGAAAAACCAGAGCTTGCTCCACTCCTCCTTCAGTCTAATGTTTAACACTCAATATGGTGCACAGTTTGTTGAGAAAATAAGGTACACGTTTTGTCATTCCCCTTATGGATTTCAGTCAACACGCGAAGGTGTTTGAAATGATCTGCTAATCCAGTTTCCTTTCCTTGAACCATCTGGTTCGAATTCTGTCTACCTGCTTGGAGTGCACCAGTCTCGTCTGCATGCACATATAAGGAAGTCACAACTCATTAACTGTTTAGGGAAAATCCCTGTGGAAATATACAACTTTACTGTTGTGGTAGGTTTCCTCTTGGGAGCAAATTAGATAGGACTTTGATGTAACCCAAAGAAACTTGAGGGTTTTGGAACACATGAATGGTTCTAAAAAATTAAACTAATTTGAAATTTTTTTAGGTGAGAAAAAAGTTACTGCATACCATTCCCTCTCATACACCATCACTTAACTACGTAAGTGGTCAACTGTAGCGGTGATCAGAACGTGGCTTTACCAGCTTCATGAGGGGCCCTCAATCTAATTCCAGGACCGAGATTTTAGTACAAATAAAATGAATGAATAATAATCCTGTGGCAGATGCTTATCATTGGCTCAGCCAATAGACCTACTCAATCTTCGTGTTGCCTGCATTTTAGTGGCTGGAAAAGCTAACCCTCTTACAGCCTTCCTTGAAGGTAAGCATGTCTATGTCCCGTGGTTTTGATCAATGAGTTATAAGTCAAAGCTTGCTGGGGGCTTCAGGAGAACATTTCTCTTTTCTGATAAAAGGGAAAGACACCACTGGACCTACATCCTTCTCCTTCTTCTTAAACCCTGAGAGAAAGATGGAATGCAGATGTGATATCTAGAGCACAGGCAATCATCTGGTGACCGTAAGGAAAGTCTTTTAAAGTTGAAGACACCCACCTGACTTCAGTGAGGTATTAGACCCAAACCAATGGCTGCCTCGCTCTAGATTTCTTCCTGTCTATTTAAACCACGTTACTGGTTACTTGCAGCTGAGAGCAATCCTAACCAATCAGTATAAACCCTATACACTTGTATATGCCTTGAGAAAGGTCTTACTGAGTTGAGTAACTCAATTAACCTTCCCTCCTTCACCGTGGCACCGGGGGCATCTGGTGGGTTGGGGCATCCATGCAGGTCTGGGAGCAGTATTTGGGCTCAAGCACCACAGGGTTGGTGATGCAGTGTGAGTTGAAGCAACAAGTCAAAGAACCAAGAAGAAAGATTAAAGATTATTTCCCAGCCTCCACTACACACATGGGTAAGCAACCCAGTAAGAATGTTGCAGTCTGTCTTACACGTTGTGAGTGAAAATAAAAACTCAGCTCTTCATGTAGTGTTTGCAGCCCTCCCCCCCACACAGGCCCTTCTCTGAGTCACTCAGATACTCCTCTTTCTCTCTGCTTCTCCAGCGCCTGGAGTCTCCTGATGCCGTCAAGGTGATGATTTATTTCCTTATTTGTTTATTTGTTATGGCTGAACTTTGATGCCGATTGACACCCCCTTCTCAATTTCCTTCACCTTTCCACTTCTCTTAAGCACTTTCCCTCAGCACCTGGTCTCATCTTACACAAAGTTAGTTCAAAAGTACGTGAAAATTTATGTGTCTGAAATTTTAGCCCAAACTGCTCCCCCCACCCCACTTTTGGTGATGATATAAAAAGAGAATCCTTAAGAGCAGATGCAGATGTTGCATTTCCTGATTTAAAATAGGATAAAATATCTAAAGAGCAAAGAGCTGTCAAAAACAGTTTTGCTTTTCCTGAACCGGATTGTATTTTTTTTAAGAGTGCTTCTTCTTGATCTAATATACAGAATGGAGTAGAAAATAAGCCTACAAAAATCTGGCTGTATTTGTTTTCTCTTCCCCCTCCTTTTCCCTAGAGGTGCACAGCTCAAGGACAAAGACTCTTTTCTGAGAGAAGTTCTTCCTCTGTCCTGGAAAAATTCCAAAGACAGACCCTCAATTCAGTAGGTCATAGGCCCACTTCCCCACAGTCCCCGCTTGGGCAGGAAGAGGTGGATTTCCTCCTCAATAGGAACCTCTGCTGGAGAGGGGCAGGTCTGGGGGAAGGGCGGCAGCTGTTTTCGACCACTCACATTCAGAATTTGAATTGGCAGTGACCGCCCCAGAGCTGAGATCCTGTCTCCAGGTCCATGGGGATGGAGAAGGCCTGCCTGCCTCTTTTTACAAACCCAAGTCAGCCCTGACAGAAAGGCTGAGAGGGAGGAGGCAGTAACTGCAGGGCAGGATCCTCCGAAAGCCCTAGAGACCGTGCTTCCCCCAATGAGTCCTGGTGTTTCCTGCGACCTTGGATCATGATGAGAACTCACTCTACAAGATGGAGTTTCCTCGGCCAAATAAATTTGGGGAAGTGCTGGCTTAGAGTTAAACAAGTTTCTTCACTATTGTGATTCTCTCAAAGAGGGTTTAGTATCCAGTATTTCCCAAATTCTCTTGATGGTATCATGAAGGAAAGTAATTTTCCTTCCACCCTGATGCTTTTTTTTCTGGATGGCCTAATAATTAGGTTTTATGGTCTTATTAAATTAATATGAGACAGAGTGATAGGAGAAAATAACTGAACTTGTTCCGTATGTCCATACAGGAGTTCCCTAAGGGTGTAAGACCCGGGGCAAATGGGGCAGCTGAGGCTTACACGCTGTTCTGGACTAAGGAGAGGGAGGCAGGAGCCCAGGACTTTGAAGAGAAGGGAAGACAATTCACAGAGATGAAAACCAGCGAATATTTGGTAAACAAATTCTTGCTGGGTCCACCCAGAAATAACAGCCCACGGTGGGTGGGGCGGGAGAGTCCATCAGGCAGTTGTTAGATTCCTTCCTGTCTGCACTGCTTAGTTCATATCATGCTAAGGTGATAGCTTCCTTCCTGTGAGCAGGTTTTTCTACCTGAATTCCTTTAGGCAGGTAAGGGGGAAGGTCAGCGTTGCTTTTTGACTCTTTTGTTTCTTAAAAATAATCAGCCTAAAATAATTAATATCCCTAAGAGACATATTGGGAGGTGGCAAACTCAGCTTCCCCTCAGTGGCCGGTTTACCGTTTTTTGTTTTTCTTTGTGGTGGAGCAGCAAAATGTTCCTGAAATGGTAGCAAACCATTTCGGCAACAGAGGGAAATGCTGCAGTGGGGAATCTGCTTCTGGGATCCATCCACCTCTCCTTCAGCAGTGTTCACCAGCTACATAAGTCATAACAGCTAACTGTGCTTGTACTTAATATGTTCCTTAACCCAGTGCTCCGGTGAATAATAACCAATTCATTTAATACCTGAAGACTTCTAAATGAACCTGGTCTTACGCAGAAAGGATTTGCAGACTAAATACATTGTTCTGCCCCCACTTGTTGGCAAAGCAAAGTTTACCCTTCTGAAGGGGCTTCGGAGGACGTGGCACTGTTTACACAGGCACAGGAAATCACTGGCAGCACCGCAGCTGTATTTTCCAGAGCCCCATGAATTGCCCATTGCGTTCAGGAGAAAGCCAATAGCTTCCCCCTATTTGTTTGGGCTTGAAACAAACCCTTGGCTAATTCCTTTGTTGGGAGAGAAAAGAATTTGAAAATGATTGTTCGTTTTAAAAAGAAGATATGACATTTTTTTTCCTCTTTGCCAGCTAGGATGATCCCTGATTAAGATCTTTCTTCTTTTTTAATATCCCTCAAGCTCTACATATGCTGACAGCTTGCAAATTGAGTCCTCCAGCCCAGAACTTGCCTTCTGAACTTCAAACCAAAGTATACAACCACCCACCCAACAGGCTGCCCCAGAGGCAACATGAAGGCATCGCTGTTACTCCGCTCTCCTCTGACTAACCGCCGCCCCCCCCCGCCCGCCCCCCCCCCGCCTTCCTGACTAACAGTACTGCTGTCAAACGGGCCCAACCCGGCACTCTCTCTCTGTCTCTCTCTCTCTCTCTCTCTGACTTTTTGCGTCCAATTGTCAGGTCTACTTCAAATAGCTCTCAAAAATGTCCCCTCTTTTCCACTGTCTTTCCCTTGGTGTGGAAAAGACAACCCCTGCCTTGCTTCTCACCCTTCAGGATCTGACTTCTCCAGCCCCACCTCACCCAGCCCTCTGTCTCACACTAGTTTCAGGACAGTTCCCCAGACTGCTGTCTCTCTCACACTGCTCCTCACTTTACCTGCTGTTCCCCTTTCTGTGAGTGCCATCCCCCCACTTTGCCTGCTGAACTTCTCCCCCAGGCCTGGGGCTTGAGACCTCCGCAGAGTGCTTCTCTTCTCAGAGCCTTCCCTGAGCTCCTCACACAGATGGCCACTCTGGTCTTTGTGTCAGCACTGCCTTCATCAAAATCCGTGGTTTTCAGCTGGATATGCAGAGTCATGAGAACTAATACACGTTTGCTGTGTTGGGTGAATTGGTATGCAGCAGAAGAAAACAGATGCAGCCTGGCATGTCATAGGAGCTCAGTAAGTGTTCAGTGAACAAGCAGGTTGTGAAAACCTGAGGGTACCTTATTTCCCTGTACAAGATGAAAGAAAAGAACACAATATTTGCGACCAAGTTGTATAACTTGGAAGTTGACTGATGGAGAAGAAAATCCCTGGGGGGATGCCAGGGACTTAGTCATCCTTTCTTTGCCGTCCTGGAAAGGTCAGTGGGCAGATGGCAGTGGGCTGCCTGCTCTGTCAGGACCCTTCCACGCAAGGTCTTTGATGCCCTGGACTCCAGTTTCCCGGAACTGGGAGCAGATGCCACCCAGCTGGCATCTCGCCTCCTGTAGCCCGCTGAGCACCTGGGCCTTTTAAATGATCCAGGACGCGTTCAGTGTCCTAGTACAAAGCCTGACACAGAATACAAAGTCACTAAGAATGAATTTTCTTGTCTTGTCATTTTTTAATAGGCGAAAATACAAAACTAAATTTTTTCTTGAAAATCTGGGCATCGGATGTGGCAAGAGGTGCTGCAGCACATTTTGTTGGGGTTTGCTCCTCTTTCTTTCTAATGCGAATCAGCCCTCTGTCTACACCACCCCTCTTTCTCTTGTGTCCCCAGCCTCTCCTGAGTCACTGGCTTTTCTGTGAAGAAGTTCAAGTTTTCTCTTGTTGAGAGAGAACTCCCCTGGATGCTGCTCCACACCCATTCAGGCTACTTCCACCCAGTGTGACCTAAAGGCAGGTCTCCTCTAGGGTCCTCTGCAGTCTGGGTCCCATCCGGCTACTTCACCTATTTCTCCTGCTGTGGTCCACTCTGACCTTCTCATTGCCAAACTGAATGAAAATGCCAGTCCTTGTCTAATTTGTGGAGTCAGACGTCATCCAAACCCTTCTCTTTCTCTCTGTGAAGCCCCAGCCCCTCTTGGCTGCTGTGATATCACCCTGGGCTGGTCTTCTCCTCACCCCTACCCACCCTTTGAAACCCAGTTCAATTTCTACTTCTTCTAAAAACATTAAATCCCATTTCTAAACTTGCTGGTTATATCTTAATTGTTCTAGTATTTTATTTCATATTAATGTTATTATTCCAGATGAAATCTGAAATAAACATTTTTATCTCACTGTATTTGTGAGTGGGCATTTCTCTCCGGATTGAGAGATGCTGAGGCAGCCGGGAGATGGGGAGGGGCATTGTTTAACTCCTCTTTTTATTCCTTTTCAGCTACTGTCACATTCTCTGCACCTGACATTGCTCTCACTCATGGAAATGTATTCTGAGTCATTCAGTTTAGTTTATGCAATTCAGTTCAGTTCAGCAGAGCCACAGTGAACTGTCTGTTGAATGTCAGGTGCTGTGTCAGGCCCAGAGATGCACAAATGAATGAGGCTCAGTTTTTGCCCTTGGGCTGAGCTGGGCTGAAGCTGGATTGGGTAAGAACTACTAAACCTCCATACCGAGTTTGTAATTTAGGCTTGTAGACTTCTGTATGGCTGGTCTGGTGACTTTGGGTTGGTTGAGGGGATAATTCAATATGTGGCCATAGTGACACAGTTCAGCGTTATGACAGCCTCAGTCTTTGAGGTGATCGTGTTCTGCTCCCACTAGTGAGATTGGTGGGGTATGCTTTGTGCCCTAACACCCCTGCCTCTTCCTGGGTGCAAGACTGATTTTGCTGGCCAAAATCCAGGATTACTCTCCCAGGAAGTTTGAAGGACTTGTCCCCAGATGGCTCTTCCCTAAGGAATAGAAGAGAGTTTCGACCAGGTGACCTCCATAGTCTCTCCTGACCTTCAAACTCCGTGGTGGTGTAAAAGCAGCCCGAGCCAGAGGCGGGAGTTCAGCGGCAGCATTCATGTTAGCCTGTTTGGCTGGTTGGTGTTAATCAGTACGTGGTTGCCAGGACAAGATTTGAGAGGTGGATTCTAGTGGATTAATGAGGTGGGGTGGGTAGAGGAGAGTGTGCTTTGAGGAGAACGGTAGTTCTTCACCTTTTCCTGGAAGCCTTTTATGTTCTATAGGCCCTCTGCTCAAACAGCAACTGGCCTTTATAGAATATTCTGGACTTATGAGCCTTTGACCGCATGGCTCCTCTCTCTCTCACACTCAAAATTATATGTATTTATTTTGTAGGCCCCCAGGAGATTTTAATTTCTCTGAGATTGGGGACTGAGTCTTACACATCTTGGGGAAATACAGTTTCAGGCTGAAGACAGATTATGTGTTAAGGAAGAGTTAGAGTAACAGTGTGAAAATAGACGTTTCCAGGGACTGTACCTGCAGCTTTCTGCAGTGGGCAGGCGGGCAGGGCGCGCTCAAGGCTCTCTCTCCTCAGCAGCTGCCCTGAGAAGGATTGGAAATGTGACCTGTGCTAGAGTTAGGTCATCGCAGTGGTGCTTTCCCCAAAACTTGGGGGCCACCAAGTCCAATGCCACTGTGAGCTGGGTTCTTTCATTGTTGATTTCTAGAAAAAATCAGCCCCGTATGAGCTGACAGACTTTGGAATACAGATGGGAGCTAGCTTCCCGTTCTCTCAGGGAAGTAAATACTGTATGTCCCCAACTCTGATTCCCACCTCTAGCGCAGGTCCTATGGCCCTCTTGGAGTCCAAGAGCATCTGTGGGGGTGGCAGATGCATAGTTTTCCAAAATTTTATGCGAATTTGTGATGTATAATCTTTCTGGAGAATGGGTCCATTGCTTTAAACACCTACATGTTCCTCAGAATGCTAAGAAATGCTGCCCTGGCTGGGTGGCTCAGTTGGTTGGAGTGCTGTCCTGTGTACCAAGGGGTTGCAGGTTCGATCCCCCATCAGAGCACATACCTCAGTTGGGGGTTTGATTCCTGGTCTGTGTGTGTATGGGAGGCAGCTGATTGATGTTTCTCTCTCTTTCTCTCTCTCCCCCCACCTCTAAAATAAAAAAGAACACATACTTGGGTGAGGATTTAAAAATAAAGGCTAAGAAACACTCCTCACATTTTTGCTACAGGGGTTTTCTTGGGAGTGATTTGTATGGGAACATGCACAGATCCTATGGGAGAGTGGGGATAAGCTCAGATTTTGTTTTTAAAAAGACTTTGGTAAGAAGAAAAACAATTTTGGGATCACAGCAAAATTGAGAGGAAGCTAAAGAGATTTTTTTTTTGTTGTGCACACATGTGTAGCCACTCCCCATCTCCAACACCCCCACAGCAGAGTGGTACGTGTGTCACGAGCGATGAGCCTGCATGGACATGTCATTATGATCCAGAGGCCCTGATTTCCGTTAGGGTTCCCTCTTAGTGTGGTCCACTCTATGGGTTTGGATGAATTATGTGCATCCACCATTGTTATATCATATAGAGCGTTTTCACTGCCCTAACAGTCCTCCGTGCTCTGCCTCTTCCTCCTTCTCTGCCACTAACCCTGGCTACCATTCATCTTTTTACTGTTTCCATGGTTTTGCTGGTCCCAGAATGTCATATAGTTAGAATAAATATAGTATATAGACTTTTTCACTCACTCATCTGCATGCAAGTGTTCTCCACAACTTTTCATGGCTGGATAGCTCATTAAAGCCCTGACTAGTATTCCACTGTCTGTATGTATCATGGCATACTTACCCATTCACCTACTGAGGGACACCTTGGTTGCTCCCGCATTTTGACAGTGATAAATAAAGCTGCTGTAAATGCCTGTGTCAGGTTTTCATGTGGACTTTAGTCTTCAACAGTCCCTTTGGTTAAAAGATTAGGAGGGGAAAGATTTTTAAAGAATAATAAGTAGTGTATTTTTCTAATAATAATGATGACGATGTGTATTGGCCACTTGTTATATCCTAGGTACTATTTTAATTGCTTTCTATGTGTTAAATCAGCGATTCCTCATAACCATTATTATGCCCAGTTTGCAGATGGAGAGATTGAGATGCTGAGTGATTAAGAACTTTCCTGAGGGTAACAGCTGCTGGTAAGCAGCAAGGCTGGGATTCCAACGCAGGCCACCTGCTGCCTTACTTATGCTGTGTTTCTCTTTAAAGTGTCTAGCTTTCCAGTAAGACTTTCCAAAAAGATTGAAATGATAACTTTGGCCTTTGTGGTCTTTGGGCACCAGGCTCACTCATGCCACTGCTAGGTTAGTAGACTCCTTCTTGCCCCCTGACGAGGAAGGTGAGAAGTTTGGGGGAAATCAGGGTGTTGTTCCAAGCCTGTGCCTGCCTCTCTTCAACTCTGGGGACATCTGTGTTGAGCACATAGTATTGGATGAATAATCAGAAAGAAGTGAAGTCCAGTGACCTCCCAACTTGATATGTATTTCCCCTCATTTAATATATATTTCCAGGCAGGCTAATGTTTTAGGGATTCAAAGCAAAATGGAAATCAGAAAATGTGAATGTTGTTGAAAATCTCACAAGCAGAGGTATGGTAGAACAAGAAATGCAATTTAGCTAATGTTTAGCTATTCTGTCCAAATTAAAATTTGTTTTTATATTAAAAATAGATTATTTGAAATGACCTATTAAATAATTGATTGAGAGACCACCCCACACACGTATGCTCTATAACCCTGCCCCTTCCAGCCACACAAACAAACGCATGTAAGACACCAAGACACACAGTCACCAAAACAGTGACAGCCTAGTGGCTGATGGAGCAAGCAAATTGCCTTCTAATCTATCTAATAAGCTTTGAGGCTTAAGCAAATATCTACTCTGTGGCATAGCGAGCTTTGCCAGAACCTAAGTAAACATGCTCTTTTGATGTCGGCACTGCTCTCCAGGCTATAGGCTGCCACAAAAGGCACCGAGTCCTATGGCCCAAAGGGTGGGCTTTCCCACTGGCCACCTGTCAAAGAGTTGGTGGTGGGCTCTAGCTGACACTGAATCGATGCTTTTCTGGAATCCAAGGCCACAAGGCTTTCTGTCTTGGCCAGGGATGTTTTCACAGAGCTGGAATCCCCTCCTGTTCTCCTTCACTCTCCTCCCCGCCCACCCCTCTACCCTCAATGTGTCATTCTCACGGCCCTCTGTGGAACTAAAATGATGTGAGAGTCTGGGCCAGCCTCCCGCTGCTTGTCCAACTTTGAGGTTCTGCGTTTGGCCCAGTGGACTGTTTTAGCAAGATTAAAAGCAGATTGTGTGACAGCAAAATGACTAAACCATCTCTCATAAAAGACAATTAAAAAAAGAAGATTGCATTGCTTGAAATAATTGTTATAATACAGAGTATTTTGAAGTTAATAGTCTCTATTGCCCAGGAAAACTCTCTGTGGTCATGCTCATGCACTCGCATGGAAGGTAGAACACATTTATGGGGGAGGACTTCCTCCTTGTGTAGGCTCCATGGCCTACCACTTGCATGCACCATCTCATGTAATCCTCACACGTGACCTGCCAGGTAATCAGGACAGTGTCCTTATCGCTATGTCACAGATAGGGATCTGTGGGGCTGTGACCTTGCTGCGGTCCCAAACCAGTTAGGCATGAATGGCGACTCAAATTCCTGTCTGTTGCTGGGTTCCGCGTTCTTCCTGGTGCACGGCCCTGCTCGAGTGCGTCACCACACAAATGATAGCTTTTCTAGTTGCTTCCTAGAATTCTCCACACCTCAGAGAAGTCAAAGTTGCGTCCTGTTGTAGTTTATAATGTCAGCGCCTTCCTTTGTCATGGAATTCTCGGCGGGAGGGGAGTGGATGGGCAGGGGAACCTCGTCTGCCGCATTGAATGGCACGCCCCCTCGCGCCCCAAGTGATCTTTGACTAGTGAAGAGTGAAATGGAGTCAATAGGTCATTCCTGATTCTAATAACATCCCATTCCTAAGCCAGGAACTTAAGTAATGAAAATAAATTATGCCATTCAATTATACTAAATGTAAGTAATTACAGTCATCTTCGTCCTTTGTAATCTTCTTAGCGTTGTGGTATTTCCTGACTCTGACATAGCATGGTGTGATTATATCTATCAGCTGGGATGATGACTAATTCCTTTAAGCTGTTTTCTGTCTGTTCTTATTTGTAATGGGGGAACTATCTCTTTGTAAATCTGCACAGAGAAGACCAATTATTATTATTACTTTTATAGCCATAGCTTAACATAGTGCCTAGAACATAGTGCCCAATAAATGGTGGTTATAATAATAAAAGTTCGAGGTTTGCTCGGGAACCTGCTGAGCAGGAGAGGGTTGAGGCACTGCAGTCACATGCAAACCTAGGAAATCCGTGAAAGCTCCTCAAAAGTGGCCACATCAGAAACCCAGGGAAAAGCAGCCAGAGGATGGGTTCACTATGGCGTCTTTTTACTTATCCCTTTCGCGTCTTCAATTTGTCCATGAAAAAGGCAGAAAAGAACCTCCCCAAATTAACATTCTCTATATAAGTAACCACAACTTTAGAATGATGATGTGGACATACTTGCTGGGTTGGAAGAACTTTGACATCCTGTGATGTTAATAAAACCCCTCCTGAAGGACCTTTCCAGGGGCTTCAGATCAGAGACCTTTCCCCGGGGGTAAACCAGTCCACGCCGGAGCCCAGCGAGGAAGCCTCTCTGTGGGACCCAGCAGGATGCTGAGAAAACCTACCACCAGGGTGACACTGTCTGCCACTGCAGGCAAAGGAGACCCCAACAAGCCGAAGGGCAAGATGTCCCCGGTGCTTTCCTCATGTGAACCTGCTGGGAAGAGCACAAGAAGAAACACCCAGGCTCTTCCACCAGATTCTCTGAATTCCTCAAGAAACGTTTGGAGAGAGAGAAGACCGTGTCTGCAAAGGACAAGTGAAAGTTCGAAGACACCGCAAAGAGTGACCAAGTGTGCTATGACAGGGGGTTGAAAAATGACATTCCTTCCAATGGTAATAAGAAAGAGAAAAGATGCCAGTGCTCCTAAAAGGCCTCCATCTGCCTTTGTCCTCTTTGGCTCTGGGCACTGCCCAGAGGTCAAAAGTAAACACCCTGGTTTATCCATTGGGGATATTGCAAAAACTGGGTGAAGTGTGGTCTGAATAACCAGCCAACGATAAGCAACCACATGAACAGAAGCAGCTACACTAAAGGAGAAGTAGGAAAAGGATATTGCTGCGTGCCGTGCCAAGGGCGAAAGTGAAGTGGGAAAGAAGGGCCTGCAGACAAGTCAGCCGGCTCAGAGATGGAGAACGAGCCAAGCAGTGAGGACCGGGAGGAGAGTGAGGATGAAGAATCAAAGGCTGTGCTGTAAGGACGTGTGTGGAGTACGAGTGCGCCAGGCAATTGTTTTGCCGAGTGTGAGTTCAAGTGGAGCTCAGTATTAGCTTCAGTATAAAAACTGTACAGATTTTTGTGAGGCTGATAAGATACTTTGTAGAGAAAATAGTTTTTTCCAAATGTAGGTTGTAGCTTTCTGAGGGGCTGCTACCTGCAGGTCGATTTTAAGGCTTCAGATGTTAAATGCTTCTAAATACTTAATGGTTTGTTTAATGCCCTGACTTGTATACGGTAGCACAGCAAAGTCATAGGAATTAGTATCAATAGTAAATTTAGGTTTTTTTAGAATGTTGGATTTTTAAAAAATATAATAAAATTATGTATATCAAAAAAGAAAAGAAAAAGGACTCTTCCTAGAGGCCCACCCAACCCACTTGGTCCTGAGCTGTCTGGACCAAACTTGGCAAAAAATGAAACATCTAATACTTTTTTCTCTTTTAATTTTATTTTAATTACTGTTTACATGTGATGTTGTTTTGTGTTAATTTCAGGTGTCCAGTATAGAAGCTAGATAAGCACTTCACAGAGTATTCCCCCAATAGCTCCATTACCCGCTGGCACCATACACAGTTATTGCAGTATTACTGACGACATTATCTATGCTGTACTGTACATCCCCGTGGCTATTTGTAATGGCCAATTTGTACTTCTTAATCCCTTCATCTTTTCCACCCAGTTCCCCAGTCCTCCTCTCTTCTGGCAACCATCAGTCTGTTCTCTGTGTCTATGAGTCAGTCTCAATTTTGTTTGCTCATTTACTTTGTTCTTTAGATTCCACATATAAGTGAAGTCATATGGTACTCACCTTTGTCTGACTGACCTCATTCAGCATAGTGCCGCCTGGGTCCACCTGTGCTGTTGCAAATGGTAAGATTATATTCTTTTTTATGGCTGAATTCCATTGAGTGTAGGTATCACCACTTTTTCCTTCGTTTCAAGAAATTTTTATTACATTGTTTTTTTCTTTTTCTTTGAAATGTTTTTATTGTTGTTCAATTACAGTTGTCCCCATTTTCCCCCATTACTCTCCCCTGTCCTACCCACCCCTCCTCTCCCATATTCAGTCCTTCCCCTCCCTTGTCCTTGTCTATGTACGTGTTCCTTGACTTGACTCTTCCTCCCCTCCATCCCCTTCCCTGCTTAATCCACTCATCTGTTGTTGGGCACTTGGGTTGCCCATACAATATATGGGCATATCCTGGCTATCGCAAATAATGCTACTGTGAACGTAGGGGCACATATATTCTTTTGAATTACTGTTTTGGGTTTCTTTGGATATACACCCAGAAGTGAAATCACTGGGTCATAAGGCAGTTCTATTTTTAATTTCTTGAGGCAACTCCATCTTGCTTTCCATAGTGGCTGCGCAAATTTGCTTTCCCACCAGCAGTGCACTAGGGTTCCCTTTCCTCCACCTTCTCGCCAGCAGTTGTTTGTTGACATATCGATGATGGCCATTCTGACTGGCTTGAGGTGCTATCTCACCGCGTATATCATTAGCCCTTCTCTGACAATTAGCGATGATGCTCATCTTTTCATATAAACATTAAATTCTTACGAGCAGGAAAGGAGTGGAGTCACTCTTGAGTCTCTGATGAGCTGCTGCCTTCCCAGTTCCCATCAGACACATCCACTTTCTGGTTTAGTCCTCAGTTCCCCCACCTTGAAACAAACCGAGATTCCGTAGCTGTGCTTCTGTCAAAACAAATGACACTGGCCCTGGCTGGTGTAGCTCAGTGGATTGAGCACAGGCCTGCGAACCACACGATCGCGGTTCGATTCCCAGTCAGGGCACATGCCTGGGTTGCAGGCTGGTTCCCTGCAGGCCAACTCCCAGCAGGGGATGCAGGAAAGGCAACCATACATTGATGTTTCTCTCCCTTTCTCCTTTCCCTCTAAAGATAAAGAAATAAAATTAAAAAACAAACAAACAAACAAAAAAACAAATGACACTGGCCCAGAGGGCACGTGCTCAGTTGCAATTTAAGGGCAGGACAGTGGGAACAATTCCCCCATGGTGCAAAAAGTAAGTTCTAAACAATAGACTTTTAATAATCTTATGTAAGTGTCAAATGAGCACATTTTTATTATTGTCCTTTAACACACATTTTAATTTAATACAATTGTAACATACATTTTATTATTGTCCTTTAACATACATTCAACGAAAATGGAATTTGATTCTGGGGACTCCTGGTTACGCAATTGGCCCCCAGCACAGTCGGAATCAGACCTGTGTTTGGTTCCTCAGTTTGCAGTGATTTGGGACCCTCTGCACTCCCTCAGGGCACAGGTTAGTGTCTCCAGCCCTGTGCTACCACATAGTCCTGCATTTAAACAGGAGGTTCAAAATTAAAATGATGGCATAGTGATTGTAAACATGAAGGTGCACAATCACTTGGAGTTTTTTATTTGTGTTTAAAATTTTAACAGTGAAATAGTGCAAACTGCAAGACTCACTACTGTAATAGATCAATATGAAACTGAGTTTTTTTCAAAGACTGCATTGATATTAGCAAGTAGAAATACACTAGAAACTATTAACACATTAATTTTTCTCTTTTATACAATTTATTATATTTTATTATTTTCTATTTTTGCAGGCATACATAAAAGAACATTTTTCCTTTCTTTGTTTCTTTTCCTGGCCATTGTTATTGTTAGATTTATTATATAATTACTACTAAAAATAATTTTGTTGTTTGGAGAAGAGGGAATGTGCTAAAATCAATTCACGAGGGGTGTCGAGCGCCCCAGATACGACGCTGAGTCTCAGCTCACTGTGCTGCTTGAGGCCATCCTTTCCCCCAAGGGACACATTATGTCATCTGTCTTACTTGGTCCTTTTATTTTTAGCAGGTTTCCCTGCTGAGGTACCAGCATGCCTTGCACCAAACTTACTAGGGTTTTGACTCTTGAAATGTCAGTGATTATCTCTCCCTCACAGCAAATGTCCAGATGAAAAGAAAATTCCAGTTAATTACCTAGATCTTCTGTTTACTCAAAGGCAGACATCTGGTTGATTGAACACTTTTATCAGTGTAATGATATGGTCAATGTCAGTCTGGCGTAATTGTATCTTTCAAGTACATCAAGGGATAGCAATAATGTAGGTACCGTTTTTATTAGGAGATAAGAATGGATAAGAGTGGGCAATGTTGGCAAAAATGGGTCTCTTTACTGAAGGGTGCTCTGAGCAGTCACGACAATGGGATCCTATTTGAGGTTTGTTTTGTCACTGCTGGTTTCAAGAATAATTTGATTATAACTGGGGCCCTATGTTGGATTTAAAGAAACAGTTGTTCAACAGAAAGTTATAACTGATAGCAACTTAATTTTTAAAAATATAATCTTTATTATACTTTTTCCATTTCTATTTAGTCCCCTTGTGCTTCCTTCACCTGCAATTTCATTTTTAAATTATGTCTAGAGCAACTGCAAAAAGAAACAGGAAATTAAACCCTTAAGCTAAATATCTTCAAAATCTTGTCTTCTCACTTCAACTACTCTTAGGGTGCTCTTTGCAGAGAGCCCTTCCCCATCTCTCTCCCTGACTTTCAGTTTCTATCCAAGAAAACAAACAAACAAAAACTCCAGACACAAAGTCCTCCCCAAGCCAACAAGCCAAACACCGACCCCAGCTGGCCCAGCCCCTTTCATCTTCCTTTGTTTCCTGTCCCTTCAGGTCCTTCTTCTCTCCAATTCTCCACGGACTTCCCTCACCTGCATCATCAAAGCACAGAGACCAGACTTCCGCCAAGATGGAGGCATAGGTGGAAACACTGTGCCTTCTCCCACAACCAAGTTTGAATACAACAAAGGTTTGGAGAAACAAAGACACAACCAAAGGACAGAAAATTGAATTATACGGAAGTCCGACTACATCTAACAGTTCAACGGGGACGGTAAGAGGGGCGGAGCCAGCAGCGAGCAGGGTCGGGCAGGACAGGGCCCCCGACCCAGGCGCGCAGGCAGACGGGAACCAGTTGGGGTGCGGGGCAGACCGCGGGCGCATATTCGCGCGCAGTGAGACAGACCACGCAGGCCCCAGGGGGCGAGGGCTGACGGCGGTGGCACACTCGCGTGCAGTGGGACGAAACGCGTGGGCCCGGTGACGGCAGCAACTGCGGCACCGGTGAGGGCCGTGGCGGCAGGCGGCGGACAGGACGCCATAGTCCCTCTTTGACCCCGCCCCCACATACAACGTCACAACCCAGCGACTTAGTTGCCCTGTTCTAGTGAACACTTTAGGGCTCTGATCCTGCTATGGAACAGGCACGAACAACCCGAAAGATGGCGCAAGAAGAACTCAAAGTCCCAGAGCCAATAACTCTAAGCGACCGAGAAATTGCCAGCCTCTCAGAAGCACAATTCAAGACACTATTTATCAGGATGCTCACAGAACTGGTAGATTATAGTCACAAATTAGAGGAACATAGTCACAAATTAGAGGAACATATGAAGGCTAAACTAATTGAAATGAAGGGAGATGCACAGGAAACCAATAGTGATGGAAAGGAAACTGGGACTCAAATCAATGGAATGGACCAGAAGGAAGAACAAAACATCCCACCAGAAAGGAATGAAGAAATGAGAATTCAAAAAAATGAGGAGAGGCTTAGGAACCTCCAGGACATCTTTAAACGTTCCAACATCCGGATTATAGGGGTACCAGAAGGGGGAAAGAAACAGCCACGAGTGGAAAACGTATTTGAACAAATAATAAAGGAGAACTTCCCCAGTCTGGCAAAGGAAATAGACTTCCAGGAAATCCAGGAAGCTCAGAGAGTGCCAAAGAAGTTGGACCCAAGAAGGAACACACCAAGGCACATCATAATTACATTAGCCAAGACCAAAATGAAGGAGAGAATCCTAGAAGCAGCAAGGGATAAGGGGACAGTCACCTACAAAGGAGTACCCATCAGACTGTCAGCGGATTTCTCAAAAGAGACCTTACAGGCAAGAAGGGGCTGGAAAGAAGTATTCCAAGTCATGAAATCCAAAGACCTACAGCCAAGATTGCTTTATCCAGCAAAACTTTCATTTAGAATGGAAGGACAGATAAAGTGCTTCTCAGATAAGGTCAAGTTCAAGGAGTTCATCATCACCAAGCCCTTATTATATGAAATGCTAAAGGGACTTATATAAGAAAAAGAAGATGAAAAATATCAACAGTGAAAGGACAGCAAACACACAGTTATTAACAACCACACCTAAAACAAAAGCAAACCAAGAGGACAGCTAGATCAGGAGTGGAACCATAGAAATGAAGAACACATGGAGGGTTAGAAACAGGGGGGTGGGAGGGGGAGAAGGGGGGAGAAGGCACAGAAAATAGCATAGATGGTAGGTAGAAAATAGATAGGGGGAGGTCGAGAATAGTGGGGGAAATATAGAATCCAAAGAACTTGAGGCACGTGGTTATAAACTAAGGGGGGGAGAATGGGGGGGAGGGAGGGTGCGGGTGGAGGGGATTGAAGGGGGGGGAATAGAACAACTGTAATGGTATAATCAATAAAATATAATAAAAAAAGTGAAAAAAAAAAAAGCACAGAGACCAGAGTGGGAAGAGCAAAGAGCACTTCTTTTTAAACCTGTGGGGAAGCAAGGGATTCTGTGAACAGATACCTGTCTCATAGTTTCCTGGATGGGCTGCTGCAGACGTGATGTCTGCGTGACTGACGGTTTGCACGGCACTAACAGGCTGAAGGGGAAAGCTTGAATGTGTTTGCATAGCAGGGATCAGGAACCCTCAGGAGGCACAGGTTTGAGAACGATGGCAGTCTGAGATGCCTGAACAAGCTACTCAATTCAAGCTTAACTCAGCCCTAAGTCATTTCCCCTTCACAGTGAGGTCGGTGCAAAATTGTTTGTTGGTCTCTGTCCGGTCATTGGTGGTCAACTGTCTGTGACCAGTGGCCTTATTGTTTGATTGGGAAGTGTCGGCTGCTGAGCTGTGTCCAACCCCCTTTCCTCTTCTGAATATGAGCGCAGGTACTGCATGGTGGTTGGGGGTGAAGTTTGGGAGAGGAAAGTACATTTTACAATGGGAAATTATGGTTGGCTATCCCTCATTCTTGCCCCAGGGGACCAGAAAAACAAGTTCAACAAGTGTCAAACTCCAAGGAGTGTGTAAAGCTGCATGTTAATGGCTCAGAGTGGATGTAATAAATCGCCAAGAACAGGGCTTTTACAGGTTGTTGTGGATTCAGAGGGAAAGCGGCATTTTCACGGCCTCCTGACTATTCTGAGCTGGAGAACTTATCAGACATTCTAAGGAAATATACTACTACGTTTTCCGTAAGGCTAACCTTTCCAAAAGGGTGTCCAGTGTCATGTCTGGAGACGTTTAATCTTAGTTGCTGTGACGGCTTTTTGATCAGTGAACTTTTCCTTTTCTCCTTTTCTCCAATGTCATGACCCAGTTTACTAGTTCACTTCCTATTGTACATCCACTCTGTCAAATACAGTTTCAGATGACTGGCATTTTGTCTTGATCAAAGCTAAGGAGAATTTTGTTTGCTGTGTTTCCTTGTTACGAGACAATGGGATAATTTTTAGGAGCTAACATAGAACCAGGCAAAGACATAATTCTTTACTTATTTGGAGACCAGGAAGTGAATTGTATGGACTTCAGGGAGTCCTGATGCAGAAATTATTAAAACAATGTGAATTGAAATATAAGACCCAAGACAAACCAATATAATTTATTCCAAAGCTAATATATATGTGTATATATATGTATGTGTGTATATATGTATATATATGTCTGTATATATGTATATATCTACTATTGATCAACTCTTTGGAAAAACAATAGGAAGTTCTGTATCCACAGTCAAAATAATGCTGATACCTTTGACACAGTAAATTCTATTTCTGGGAATTTATCCTAAGGAAATAATCCAAGAGGAAGAAAGGAAATAATGGGCATGAAGATGCTGTACTATTCAGTGCAATATGTATAGTAAGGTCTCCACATCTTCATAGCAATGTGAAAATTAAGGCTAGTGTTTTCTTTTTGGAAGCAGAGCATCATCTAGTAACTTAGTTTAATAAAGAGCAAATAAATCTGCAGTCGATTTTCCTATCATTTTCTCATTTTTATTTTCTCCAGGGTCGGTGACCTGCCAGCTCCTTTATGATCTCTGAGTTGGAGGGAGGGGCCCTGGTACCCTCCTCTTCTCAAGAAAATCTCCCAGGTCAATGACCTTTTATTTCTGACCTTTTAACCAGCTCTAGTGGGCCATGAAAACCTAAATGGCATTTCTTTCAGGTTCTTGGGAAGCTTGGAGTCCCTTGAATCTAATTCTCTAAGGGAGTTTTACTCCCATATATTCAGGTCATTGATTCTGCAATAACAGTCTTAAGTCATCTGTGCAAGTCATTTCTCCAGGGAAGGACAGCTTCCCTGCATAGGAGGAAGGGTGATGTCACTAGGTCACCATGGTCCTCTCCAAGGCCAGGAAGCTCACATTTCTAAGGTCTGGGAAACTTGGATAAGCATTACTAATAGGGATGTGGGTTATCATCTTGGGGGGAAAGTTTGAAAGATTAATCAATAAGGTCAGCTGCTGCTTCGTCTGAGACTTACTGGAGAGCCTGTGGGCAGCGCTTAGTTCTCACAACAGGAGCACAGGTGGTCCCCACTTTGTGATGTGCTTCTGGTGCCCACATGTCCTGACCACATCGTGGGCTAGGCCTGACTGGAATGGCTCTGTTGACTGGGCATTGTCCCGTAAAGCAAATTGTTGCCTGTTTGATTCCCGGTCCCATGGGCTGTCATAATTGTTTGGTGGAACTAGCTGAAACAATTTGAAGCTGCAGCACAGACCTGCCCACCAAGAACGTAGCCCAGAATGCGGCAGTTGGTGCGCTCCTCTTTAAGGGCAGCTGAAGGCCCAAGCTAAACAGGAGGTCACTTTTATAACACCTGACTAAATGACCAGCCATGTCATTGGTTTTTCAATTTGGAAATTGATATTTTTCTAAATCAGTTTTCAAGACCTTGATTGGGAGTCAACATACTTGGATTCTAGCTCTGGCCCTGTCAATATTTAGCCATAGGATATTAGACTTCTGAATCGGTCACAGTTTCTGCGCCTGCAGAATGGGAACGCTATTATTTGCTTGCCTATCCCAGAGCGTTGTTGCAGCAACAACAGTTAATGTTAAAAGGCTTTGGAAATAATGAAAGCAGTTACGTCCATTGTGTCCTTAGAATTCATTCAGACTTGACTTGACAACACCCTAAGTAAATGCTTTTTCACTCCCTGCTCTCTTTGTTCAGAGGGCTTTGGGAAGGATTGAATTTGTGTCTTTCAGACTTTAGTGTGCTCTTGATACGGAGTGTCTCTTCCACATTTTATTTATCAAGAAGAGTTATCTTTGAAAATATTTGAGATTTCACAGCTGAATTAAAAAATAAGGTAATCAATAGAAAGGTTATAATCCAACAACAGTTAGCTGTGTGTTTACAGCTTCATTCATCCTTTTACTGTACTCTGCAACGGGATATTGGACAAACAGTTCAGAGCTTATGAAAACTGTGTGTGAATTGTTCACCTTCCCACTGCCTGCTGGCTGCCCTGCTGTGTGAGATGTGACTCACACTCCTTGCTTCCATTTGATCAACATAAGAGAACAGGGAAATTATTCGGTAAAGGCTCCGTTAGTGGGAGAGCAGCGATTAGGGTTGAATCACTGCTGGGATTGACAAATTAATCTTTGCCTGCATGGTAGGTAGATTCAAATTCAGAAAATGACTTGTGACTCTCAACAGGTGATGGGTTATCTATAATTTGACCAGATGGTTAAGCCTGATTTCCTTAAAATATGTGATCCTCTGATTCCCTTAAATCTTTGCCTCAGGCTTTCCTCCTATGACAGACAAAATGGTCTCTTGGTTGCTGAAAGGGCTGGTAAATGCCAAGAGAATTTTCCTGCTATAAATGACATCCCAACTATATATACAGACTATTTTCATCCAACTGAAATTGCATATTTAATGAAGTTTTTCCAATAAGTTCTTTAAAAAGTAAACCCATATTTAGATCCATTTTTATGTAAAATAATCAGATAATACACGAAAATCTAAGTCCTCCTGCCAAATGTACTATTCTCTTCTCCCCAATGAATCAGGCCCTTCCTGCCCTTTTTCTCTATTCATTTACATTTATTTGTATATATGTGCACATAAGAATGCATTTTGGTTTTGTTTGGCGTATGTGTATACATAATTTAACATAAATAGGGTTACATTTTCTCAGTAACTTGCTTTTTTTCTTACATCTTTTAAACATTTTTCCAAGTCATTGTCTAAAGCTGTGTATCGTTCTTTTAAACTACTAGATGGTTTTCTAAATTCCGATTGTATATAAAATAGTTTATCATGATTAATTCAGACTTCTCCCAGCCTTTTATCATGAGAAACAATGCTGCAATGAGCACCCTTACACACGCTGAATTTGTAAGTGGGGATTGTGGACAGACAGGTGTGAAGATTTTCATATTGTGAGGCCAAGGAAAAGGTAGTAATGTTACGTGTTTGCCATGGTGATGACTGTCTGTTTTGTTTGTGATAAAGAGAGATTCTGGTTTCTTTTTGTGTTTCCGTTTCCATAATTATTTCCTCCTGGGTTCCCCTCAGGGCTATACATCTGCTCATCTGCACCTGAAGAATACGTCACTGATGAAAATAATTTTGTCCCAGGGGCATAGAGGTTACAGGGTCTTGGACATTCAACAATAAAGATACCAAGCGACATACAGAGACACAAGTGAATAATTCCTATGGAAACAAAGCTCCTTTGAATAAAATTACCCCAAACTTGGAGAAAGCCAGAGGATGTTTTGCTCTCCCTATGCTGAGTTGGCAGAGGGGTAAGGACCAGGCAATGGTAGGACCAAGTCAGGTATAATCTTACTAGCCAATCAGGCCTCGGGCATGGCAGGCAGGATTGCACTCCTGGCTCCTGAGAAGCGTGGAGACACTACTCAGAGGTCAGTTTTCTACGGCCTCCTTGCGCTGGGGGAAACGCCAGAGTCTGGTAGGCATCAGCCAAGTGGGTAGGAACATCATAGGCTTCCTCTCTAGGTAAAAAGGAATACCGTGCTGGAAAATGTCCCTTCTCTGCTCCTTTCCAATGGACTGTTTTAAATATTTTTATTTTTAAAAAGATTTTATTTGTTTATTTTTAGAGAAAAGAGAAGGGAGGGAGAAAGAGGGACAGAAACATCAACGTGTGGTTGCCTTTCATGTGCCCCCTACTAGGGACCTGGCCCACAACCCAGGCATGTGCCCCAACTGGGAATCAAACTGGTGACCCTTTGCTTCACAGGCTGGTACTCACTGAGCCACACCAGCCAGGGCTATTTTTATCTTTGATAAGAAACTATTAGGCAGTATAATGCATCAGTAGGGACCATCTTTTTAAATTGAGGGTTAGTTACGTAAAAGAGAGAAATCCAAAGCAAGCTGGAGAGTGTATAAGGTAAAAATGGCAAAATCGAGACATTAAGTAGTGATGTGTTAGCTAATATGTACTGAACACGCACAGTGGGCCAGGCATTGTGTACGGTTTTATGTAGCTCATTTAAACTTCCCAGCAACCTTAATATTGCATTTTATAGGTAAGGAAACTTGGGCTCAGAGAGAACGTATAGTCACTTTAAAGTCCCATGGCTGGGTAAGTGGTGGGAGCCTGGATTTGCATCTAGAGTGTGATGTCTTGACAATAATCACGGTTATACTTCTTTACCTTGTTTTCTCACTTGGTCTTCTGAGAGAGAATTGTTTTGCCCGTACAGATCGATCATCTGCCCCCCAAATCCCTGAGTCTTCTTTGATTGATTTGGCTTATACCAACCACGGTTCTCCAGGCTGTACACTCAAAGGGAGGAGAGACCAATCCTAGTCAAAGTACTGGATAAGTCCCTTTAAACGAAAAAGGTGCTTTCTTGAGTTGTAATATCTTTTTTTAAAATATAAAACCTAATCCCTGCTTTCTCTCCATGTTCTAATCTGTAACTATGGACAAATGACCTAATCCTTAGTGTCCTTTTTTTTAAAGATTTGTATTTATTTATCTTTAGAGGGGAAGGGAAGGAGAGAAGGAGAGAAACATCAATGTGTGGTTGCCTCTCATGTGTCCCCTGCTGGGAACTGGCCTGCAACCCAGGCATGTGCCCTGACTGGGAATCGAACCGCGATCCTCTGGTTCGCGCACTCAATCCACTGAGCTACACCAGCCAGGGCTCGAGTTGTAATATCTTGATAAAAATATTCTTCAAGTTCAACTCTCTTGGCAATGATTAGACTCATCAGTAAGCTTTTGCGATTATTTTGACTTTCCTGCCGGGACCAGAAGGTTCTAATAGGTTGACATGAGAAGTCAGTCATCTCAGCCCTTATGTTTATTTCTCAAGTAATAAACCAGGGTTTTGGATTGCTGGACAACCTCTTGTGATCTTGGTGGCTATGCCATGGTGAACATCTGAGTAAGGAAGGAGGGAAGAATGGGTCATGGAGGAACGTGCTTTCTCTTTGACTTGAGACACAGGAGAACCTGACACCGGAGTCCTCCCAGCCTTGAAGAGAACAGGCAGTCGATGGGCCTGGGGCTGCTCAGCTTCCCTGGGGGCTTTTGGCCATTCTGAGACTATGGATTGGACTTGGAGAGTGACTGTGCATGCATCTACCAGCTTGTGCTTCAGTTTCATGTGTATGCTAATTTATTTCCATTTCATTCTACCCACTATTTCGAGTCCCTTTGACCTCTCGCTAGTCTCAGAGGACCTGAATAATCACATATAAAAATAAGATTCCCGCCTGGCTCCTGCTCACGGAGATGCCATATTCAGATGAGAAGGCCGTGACTGATTGACGGCTCCAGACCACGTCCAGGCCACAGCAGCTACTGTTCGTTTGTATAAACCCACTCTCTGGCCAGTTTCCTGCCAGAACCAATGTAAATCAGTGTACTGGTTTCTTGACTGAAATAACTTTTTTTGTCTTCTGCAAAAAGATGTTTTCAGATGGAGTCAGCCCCAGCGTCCTTGTGCCCCAGGAGAGGTGTAATTGCAGTGTGCCCTACAATACTGTGGAAGGAGATCATGGCTCCTCCCCCGCGGCAGGAGCCCCACCCCCTCCCCCCAGCCACACTGCCTCCAGGATTCCAGGCTTCTCCACGCCCGCCCACGATTTAGTGGGGCAGAGGCCAGAGAAGAGCTCCAGCTGCACATATTGGAAAAGGCCAGGGTCTGGTCAGGGTGACCCACTTCTTACCCCTCTCCTTACACTCTCCCAATGCACCTGCATATACACACATTTCTCTGAACAGGACTCAAGGCCACAGTTATGCTGATATTATGTAAAATAAAGCAACTTTATTTTTCTTCTATAACCTAGATAAGGCTTGATAATTCCAACTTCTTTTAGGTACAGGGAACAGACAGACATAGGCTGGAGTTTATCTTCTTAGTTGAGCCAGCAGGTTATTAAAGATGTTTCAAGCAGATGTCAATGTTGAGTCACATTTGCAAAAGAGTATGTATTTTCTCAGTGTGGAAAGACACTTGGTGGTTTAATGTAATTCCTCCCCCTCTTCCTTATTTATCATTTAGTTTTATCACAAGTCCCAAACAGGGGGCTACAGGGGGCAAGACCAAGTTGCATCTTTCAGTTGGCCATTTCTTTTCAAGTCCTTTAAGCCATAACGATTTCCCATCATGTCATCCTTACCAAGATAAATGAAGGTGAATAAAAAGCCTGGCTGAGGGGTAGTCTGGGAGCTGAGAAGGGGCAGGAAGAGAGAGCTGAACATCAACAATGCTGAACATGCAGACTAACCTCTGGGCCTGATCTCACATTTAACAGCCAGTTGCCGTGATTTACAACCCAAGATCTCATTCCTTGCATCTTACAGTACATCCCCAAGACATGAAGAATGGGTGGAATGAAAATGTCATTTATTTCTTACATCGATGACTTACACGTTTTAAAGGAGGTTCTCCTGGACATCAGAGTGAACTGCCCTTGACAGATGGCTTTGCTACTGGATTTGATTTCAAGTTCCCACCAAGGAGTGCCAAACAAAATCTGTTATGTTTTAAATTGTCATATAATTTCTGCTCCCTCCCTCCGCTCTACCACGTGCCCAGCCGACATATACATCACGCCGAAGTCTCTTAACCACACATTTTAACATGAAACAAGCACGAGGGACATTTTTCAAGCCGACATCTGGAACCGTAGTTCAGGAAGAACTTCACCAGGTGATGCTCAGTTTTTCTTGACAAATCGCGGTACCCTGTCCTTTTGGGAGAGCATCCTAGGCCGGTCTGAGGAGGCTGCAGAGCTTCCTTCCGCATATGATGCAGACAGATGACCTGCACTATCATGAAGAGCTTTTGACACTATCTAGTCACCCCCTGCGTCAATTGAATCATCAAGCACGGAAGCTGCCTCCACCAAATGGTCTGGGCCCAGGTGAGGCAGCTTACAGAAATAGCCTTCCGAATCCAAGGTGACTGAAGATGAAAAGGGGGAAAAAGATACGTTGTGATGATTGGGTTTAGTTCTTTCTCTCTTGAAGTTCTGTTTTAGTGAATCTGAGGAAAATATTTTTCTGGAAAAACATATTCTTGTGTCTAAAAGTTATGCAAGATAGTTAATTAGGAAGTTGTTTTTTTTTCTTTTTCGCCTTCTTCCTTCCCTCCCTCTGGTCTCTCCCCTCCCCTCTCATTTACCCCCTACCTTCCCTTTCCTTCCATTCCCCTCCCCCCACTTGTCTCTGTCTATGTCTCATTCTCTCTTTCCTTTTTTTCAGGACATAGGATAGTTCTGGGCACACAGAAGGTGCTACACTAATATTTTTTATCTTACTTGATTTAATTGGCAAGAACGCCTGAGTTGATAGGGGAAAAGTGCCCTGTTTGAATAGTGGCCATTGCAGGAGGCTGTAAGGACATAATCTTATGCTGCTTTGGAACAGAAGGAGAAACCAGATGGTGGGAGGCAATTTCTTTTTTATAATTATATTTTATTGACTATGCTATTACAGTTGTCCTGAATTTTACCCCTTTGCCCCTCTCTGCCCAGCACAGCCCCCACCCCCACTCCCTCAGGCAGTCCCCACACCATTGTTCATGTCCATGGGTCCTGCATATAAGTTCTTTGGCTTCTCCATTTCCTATACTGTCCTTTGCACCCCCATGGCTACTCTGTAACTACCTATTTGTACTTCTCAATCCCCCCACCTCTTCAGCCATGTCCACCACCCCTTCCCGTCTATTTATAGAAGAGCAGATTTCCTCTTCTTGCTGTGAGAGAAGACAAAAGGGGCTGAGAAATGAGCCCACTAAGGGGAACCCTAGGAACCAGATTCCTGGGCAAAGACATCATTAAACCCCAAACAGAGGAAGTTTCCTAAGGAAACTGTGGATGAGGCTTCTGAGAAGAAGCTGTTTGGAACACAGACTTTATAACCGGATCTCAGCTTGTTCCGATTTAGAGTGCATTGCCCACAGGGCCTTGTGCCTGATGGTAACAGTAGTAAACTTTCAAAAATTCTTCTGAAACAAATCAGTTGGCTAACATCTGGCAGGCCGTGGGCACATGTGATTAGAAGTGAGGAAGAAATGTTGATGTGACTAATGTTTTTATGGCGTGAGAGAGGGTCTCCACCTCATTCCCGGCTTCCCCTTCTTCTGTTGAACAAAGAGTTCAACATTTCATGTTTCAGAAACCCAAAGATCATATGATAACACCAGCACGCTTATACTGGTTTCCTGGCCTCAAGGGAGAGGACTGTGGCTGTCACAAGTCTAGTTTTCTTAGGGGTCTCTAAGACAGAAGATTGCCCGTGGTGTTTTAAAAACCTTTTATTATAGAACATTCCAAACACACTCACGCACACACACACAGAGCATTGAGTACTAACCCCATCTTCCCATGGCCTGGACTCAGCTATTGTTAATCCACGGCCAATTTTGCCTCATTTATTCTCCATCTCTCTCTCCTCTGTGCCCACAGCACAGGATTATCTTGATGAAGATCTCAGATACCATATATTTTTTATTTGTAAACGTTTCAATGTGTATCTGTGAGAGCTATGGGCTCTCTCTTTTTCTCCTTGTAAAACATGCCCACGATGTCATTTATCATACCTAAAGCATCCCAACAATAGTTCCTTCATGTCATCTACATTTCATGGACTTTCTGATGTCACTGGTTTGGGGACTTTCAGGCTGGTGGGGAGGAGCTCTTTGGTGGGTCATTGGGCACCACATTAATGCCTCTATTATGTGGTGTCCACAGGTATAATTAGGCCCATGACCTTTCAGATTGAGAGAGCAGCTAATGAAAATGCAGAGCAAGAGAAAGGGGGAAAAAAGCCCTGACTTAGCAATTCCCCTCAGGCATCCTCTCTTCCTTCTGTTATCTCACAATCAGTTCCGACTTTGCGTCTCCCCAAACCGTCCCTGTTCCTGCGCTGTCCAATCACTCACAAAGCGTCACAGATGCTGACGGCGTTGTTGTGTTTCACAGACAGTATTTTTATGTATTCCTCCGTCTGTCACGTAGGTGGGCGTCACCGAACTCTGGAAAGTGTTCAGACTGGGCTTCAGTTTTGCTGTGGGGTCAGTGGCTCAGATGTGAGAAGAACACTAATGTTTCTTAGCGCGAAGGGGAGACAAGCAAGGGCAAGGAGGCCTTTGTTTCTGGCATAGAATTGCTTCAGCGCTGAAAAAAATGGCAGTGATTGACTGCTGAGTCTAGAACTTTCTTCAGCATCTCTGACGGAAATTAACTCCATTTATGAATGGGGCGAAATAATTTTTTTACTTTCAGTCGTTATAAGAAATGTTGACCACTATGGTTGTTCTTTGGTGGTCCATATGGGGCATTCTGAACTACAGCAGTTAATCAAAAAGCTCTTTAGATCATTTGGGGCTTCATTTGTTTATTTTTTTTTAATTTTTAGGCATAGCCACTGACGTTTAAGAGCAATAACTGCAATAAGAATTGAAATGATACAGAAATTGTTGTCTGTTGAAAAATGTTAATTTTAAATAAGGCTCTCAAGTCTCTTTGTCTTCCATAGGTGGATCTATATGGCTTGATAGGGGTCCCTCTATCTCCCTAAATCTGTTAGAAAAGTGATCATACCATAATACGTCTGCCACAGTGTCTCTATACGCATGTCCTGAGGTAGAGGCAGTGGGGAGTTTCCCGTGCTGGGCCGAGGCCTGCTCCTCGGTGGTCGTCAACTCCGTTTGCTCTCCTCAGGAACTAACTGTACAGCAGGGTGGAACTTGGCCCTTTTTGCAACAACGTGCACCAATGTGTCGTATTTCCTCAAACCTCTGCTCTCTGCATAGAAATATTCAATGAAGATCAATTTAGCAAACTTAATGGCCATCCTCTACTAAATGCAAGGTCTGTAGTCGGGTGTGAGAAACCAAGAAATAAATAACACACAGATTTTTTGTCTTTAAGGAATGAGACCAATCTAGATAACCTAATATGATTGGATACCATGTCTTATTGAGTCTGTCTCTTAAATACCACTTGAATCTGTCTGCATTTCTCCATAGCCATCATACCCACTCTGGACCAAGCTGCCACCAAGTGATACTTGCAATAACCTCCATCTGGCCTCTGTGCACACCCACCCTTGCCTCTCTGTGGTCCCATCTATACCACACAGCCAAGGAAGATAACTTCTCAAAAAGGAAACAATGATCAGTCCTCCCTGTAATTAAAGGCCAAAGATGAAAGTTCCTAACAAGCTTTTCAAGACCACTCCCCTATCTCTTTTGCCCCCTTTGTTCACCTCCAACACAGCCACTCACTGTGCCCTGCCATGGCCAGCTTTCCTGGCCAGGCTGCCTCCTGCCGCAGCTCGGCCTTGGGCAGGAGCCTCCCCTCTGCCTGGTGGAGTCTTCCTTCCCATCTAAGTAATTCCTGCAACCAGTGGCTTTCCAGTCAAGCCTCGTTCTTCATGCCCTTCCTGGGAGCCACGCAGCATCACGCTCTCTCGTTGTACCCATCACAGTGGTCATTTTACTCTTCCTCTGTGATTATTCCATGTCCGCCTCTCTCTCTGCACCCACTGGATGAAGGGATGTGAGGCAGGAAGACAGAAACCAGGGCTCTCCTGTTCACTGTGGCATCACCCTGGCACTGGAATGAACAGGTAAAGCTAATGCCCTAGCTCAGAGGGTAACACTGGCAAAGGTGACATGGTGGCACTAGAGGTGGAAGGGGGTGTCAGAAGACAAACAGAGGCATATTTTAAAATGTAAGAGTTTATTTGCTCAACGATCAATTTGAAGCAGGCAGTGACGCCTCAGAAGCGGTCAGAAGCACCCCACGGATAGGAGCTGGGGCAGAGAGACTTTTATGGAGAAAATGGGAATGAAGCAAAGCAAGAAAATAATTTGATTGGCTACAGCTTGGGTGTTCACCTCATCGGGAAAGCCTAGTCGACTGTTTGTGATTAGCTGCCCTTAGGTTTCGATTTCCTAAACATGAGGCATTTACAGGCTTATGTTTGGGTTGCTGATGTCAGAGCTGTTAACGAACATATTAGAACCGCCTCAGTCTAATGGCATCCTTGTTTAATTTAACAGAAGAAAGGGAAGAAGAGATGAGAGCCTTTGTTGGGGCAGAATCGAAGTGAGTTGGAAACCGGCAAAGGTAAGAGGGACTTGGAGTGTTTATGAGCTTCCAGGCTTCATGGCTTTTCCCCATAATATTATGCTCTGCACACTTACACCAAGATGTTCCATAAAAGAAAAGAAGAGTTCCACAGACAAACAAATATGTTTGAAAAGTGCTCTGGTCTATACCTCTCTTTTGGAGCTTCACAAGGCAAATTATCATATTAAAGACTCTTGAAGGTTACAGAAGGAAAACCTGTTTGAGTTGAAACAAAAAGTCAGAAGGAAGGGTTGTTTGGATGGTGGGGAGCAAGGGGAAGCATGATAACCCTTTCTGATCTGTGGAGCGGAAAGCTGGTGAGTTTCCAAGTACGGAGGTGAAGCGTGGTTGCTGTGACCGTGGCTCTGGAGATGAGAGAGGAGACATGGAAAAGCACTCTGAACATCATACAGTAGAATTATTACTCGGGCTGAACGTGTCACTCTTTTTGACAGGAAGGGGATTTCTGCAGACACCATCCTTCAAAACCCATAGGCAAACTGTTTTGGAGGGAAGTTCTGACACGGGAGCAGATGGGATTATTTGGGGAAAAGTGGGCATTTTGATGAAATGCTATTCAGCAGAGGGGCATGGTCTGCTGGTTGCCTGCCCAATATTCTCTCTCTCTCTTTTTAATTTGAAAAATATATTATCTGGGATGGCAAATGTGCACACAATAAAGGCTAATTTCCCCAAGCTCCCTTGCAGTGAAGGGTAGCCAGTCAAACTATTAGAAAGAGATCTAGATGACATACCAGTGTTCATAGCAGCATTATTCTTAATAGCCCAAAGTGGAAACACCTCCAATGTCCATTGACATGAATGGATACACAAAACACAGCATATACATAAGACAATATGATTCAGCCTTAAAAAGGAAGGGAGTTCTGACACGTTACCACATGGAACCATGAAGATAGTATGTTAAGGGAAACACACCAGTCACAAAAGGACAGGTATTGTGTGATTCCACTTATCTGAGGCGTCTGGAGTAGTCGGATTTATGGGGGAGGTAGAATGGTGATTTCCAGAGGCAGGGGCAGGGGAAGGGGACGTGGAAGTGGGGAGTCAGTGTACTTGACTAGTGTGCTAGTCAAATGGGGTTTAACTAGTACAGAGTTTCAGCTTTGTACGACCAAGAGCGTTCTGGAGATGGGTGTGGTGATTGTTGTACATTATGTGTTGTATTTAATACCGCTGAACTGCATACCTAAAAATGGTTAAAATGGTACATTTTATGAGGTATCTATGTCTCTGTATCTATTTACCTATATCTTACCACAATAAAAAAAAGAAAAAATATTTTAAAATACTGGTTTTAAAAACGAAATCTACTTGACTAGGTGGGGTGCGCTTTTCGGATTCTTCTCCCTGCCTTCCTCAGGGACCTGGTGCTGCTGCTGCTGCTATGGCAACCGCCTTTGATTTTGAGGCGACCTCGAGTGTAGAAGGAGGTGGCAAAGAGATACAGTGAGCCTGGGTCCCCGGTGGCTGTGGAATCCTCCTAGTACTCAGGTTTTCTTACCTTTCTTTTGTGTAAAAGAGAAAGAAAGCTGTATCTTGTTTGAATCTCTCATTTTGTTTTCAGTGATGTACAGCTGGACCTAATCTTTATGACTACAGTAGGCAAACACTCACTCTTTATTTGTTGACTCATTATTTCCCCAAACATTTACTGGGCTGCTACTGTGTTTGAGGCACTGGGGGTACAAGGTGAAAAGAGGTGACCCTGTTCTGAAATGCTTGCTTTCTCCTGGGAAGAGAGACAACTAAAGAGCTATGCACGAGCCAGGGAGACCTGGCTGCTTCTTGTCTGAGAAGCAGAATTACACTTTTTATATAATTTTTTTTCCTTAGGTAAAATCTTTTTGCAAAGAATTCAACAACCACATAACTTTTAGGGGTGAGACTTTGCCAAGTTCCTGGCTACAACACATGGTCAAGTACAACACATGGGTAGTTGCACTGTCTATGAGTGGGCTAGTTATATGTTACCTACACCATATGTATATTTATTCAATATCATCCTACATTTATTTGAGTTCCACTTTGTACTCACAGTGAGCAGCAAGGAACAATAGGCTCAACTGAAGCAACAGTGATGGATCTTATTGCAAACCACAAGCTTTTAAAATTCCCCATTAAATGCAGGGAGTCTTCCTGGAGGAAAGGAACTAAGATCCCTATTGATAAATACAGAGACCACGATGACCTCACTGCCTCTGACTCCCTCCACCCGCCAGAGTGTCTCTCAAGGTCCCCCGGGGTAATTGTGACACTAATAGGCTTCTTTGTAGATCAGTCATTAATTTTAATTTAAAAAAATGTCTTGGGATTGCATTGAGCTCAAAGTTAGGAGAATGAACCACCTGCAACCAGGAGTAATAGAGGAGTCAGTAGGGAGTAATGCAGAAGTAACCTTGGGCAAGTGAGTCTCTTCTCTGCAAAACCTTGGTTTCTGATCTGTAAAACAAAAGTGTTGTCAGAGTTCATTTTAGGAACCTTCCAGAACTGATGTTCTGTGATGGTACTTATTGAGCTACTTAAATGAAATGGTGGAGTAGGAATTTTGAAATTGTTCCTGCCAGGAATGCCGGAGCCGTGAGTCATAGGCTATTCCATCATTCCTTTACTCGTTCATATTTCCATCCACAGAGCACTTATCAAGTGCCTACTGGCGCCTGTTCTTAGGTGCTAGGTTGTCTCAAAGGTGTGCCACAGTTCTTATCTTGCGAACTTGGGGTTCCCGTGGTGAGGCACCTATGCAGTGATAAGAGTTTTAATAAAGGGGAGAACCCAAAGGAGGAAATATCTGAAATAGGTGGGGAAAACTTTTAATTTTTTTTTAAATTCCAGAAGCAATTAAATGTGAAGCTATGGTCTTGAAAAAAGAACAGTGTGCGCCAGGCTGGGAGCTAGAGAGAGAGTGAAAATGGTCAGGTCATGAGGGACTTGTCATGCTAAGAATTTTGGTCATTTTCTGGTTGAGAGCAATCAAGGAAATCATCACATAAACAAGGATAATAATCAAATAAACAAGACAATAATTGAAAATGGTTGTAAAAGCACCCCCCTTTTAAGGAAAAATGAGGATACTATTTTGCAGCTTATGAAAATGAAATTCAGATTCTGGTGACCATAAACGAAGTTTTCCTGGAACACACTCATGTGCTGCCCTTCTGCTCACCTGTTGTCAACGCTGCTTTCATCACACAGCTGTGTAGTTGCAGCGGAGATAGAGGACCCTACACATTTTGTTATCTGACCGCTTATAGAAAGAGTTGGGGTGGGGGGGCTCTGCTATACAGATCCCCATTGAAACAAATGGTGTTTTTGTTTTATTTACCCCTCTTCTGTGCGAATTAAAGACCCTTCAAAAAAAGAAAGAAAAGAAAGGAGTACTAAGGATAAGAAAAATCCAAGAACTTGCTCATACTGACAACCTAGTGGAATATATGGTCGCAGAAACTGTAAGGGGTTGCCCAAGAAGGTTCCATGAGTCTCAATGGATAATCAATCGTCCCTCCTGCCTCCCACCATCACTGTAATGCAGTAACATGACTTATCATGTCATAATCCAATGTTAAAATGCTCTGTTTAGTTCCTTTTTTCCAGTGGTGCCAGAATGCAGTAGGGTGGCTTTGTACTTAGACCCTGGTCAAGTCCCAGTTTCATGTAACCTTAGGCTAGTGCTTAACCTCTCGGAACCCCAATTTACTGCTCATACAATGAGGATAATGTCGCCTACCTTTCAGGGTTTGGGAATCAGATAAGTCAATGAGTAAAGTATTTAGTATTCGCTAGTGCAATTAGATGAGGCCTGTCCAGAAACTATCCAGCCACATACTATGAAAAATAGAAACATTACTTGAAGAAGATACAAGAAACATTGTACATAGGACAATGATGTCTCGGTCCACTTCAAAGTAGGCACCTTGGGACCACACACAGTTCTCCCAGTCGCCATCAGCTGCCCTGTCATATTTTGCTGAATCTTATCAATGCTCTGAAATCTCTTCTCTTTCAAAGGTGATTTTAGTTTTGGGAAAAGCAAAACATTGCTGGGCACCAAATCTGGACTGTACAGGGGACTGAGTCACCTGGGTGATTGAGAGTTTCACCAAGAAACTCTGTACAAGATATGACGCATGAGTAGGGGTGTTGTCATGATGAAACTGCCAGTCACTGCATAGCTGTGGCCTTCTGAATCATCTGAATAGTTTTCACAGAGGCATGTTCAAGCTTAATGCAAAATCTGATGCAGATTTGTTGCTCTTCTCGCTCAGTCATTTTGAATGCAAAGGCCACACAGTACACATGCTCACTCAGTGGCGTCTACTGCTCCCACTGACTAGTACAGTGAAGTCATCATTGATCACACATGTACATTCCAGTTCACTCTCCTTGGATGCCAGGTTATATCAGTGTTGTCATGCAATATATTAACAATACATTGGTTATATTACTGGTTATATTACAATGGCTGAACTTTTTCTGGACAGATCTTGAAAATTTATATTTGTGATTATTAATATTGAAATCTCTTTCCTCTCTAGATCAGAAGTTCTGTGAGGGCAACAAGTCACTTTTTACTTGTCCTTATACCTATAGTGCCTAGTACAGTGCCTGGCTTATATTAATCAGTGATGATGTTTTCTTGTTAAACATATAGAAGGGTGAGAGGGGAAAAACTTCTATAGGCTATCCCTCTAAAATTTTCATTAACCCCCAAAGTCAAATGCAATAGTTTACCCTTTTATATAAACCTCATTTCTGGGCTCCATTCTGCCATGCAAGGTGTTGCCAAGACATCAGTTTCTCATAGACTATTAGGTTCACAGCATCAGCAGGAAGAGAGTCCTGAGGTTGGCTGGCTTATTTCCTGCGTTAAATGCAGCTATCTGTTATTATCCTCACAGTCAGCGGCAGATTTTTTGAAAGATGCTCCCTCAATCATAAATTTATATTCCTTCATGGAGGTCTCTATAGTAACTTAAAATTTTTTTCAATTTATTGATGAGAAAGAGATTTGTTGTTCCACTTAGTTATACATTCATTGGCTGATTCTTGTATATGCCCTCACTGGGGATCAAACCCACAACCTTGATGTATTAGGATAACATTTTAGCCAACTGAGCTACTTGGTTGGAGCCTCTTTTTAATAAATAAATTAAAATATATTTGACATGTATAACACACACACACCTATAGATGCACAGACATGCATCACATATACCACAAACACACATGCCACACACAACACATAAGGGAGACACAACATGCACAACCCACGCACAAAACATGACATACATCATGCAACCACACACATGGGCACATAACACCACATGCAGCACATCATACACAACATGACATGTGCAGTGTGGCATGCCACAAAACACCACACACAATGCACAACATATAATGTGCACAAGACATGGTGTGCATTATATGTAACATGGCACATACTGTACACACCATACTATGCATACTATATAGGCACTATGCAGCAGGACACACACAACACACATGCACCACACAATGCACACCACATGCAACATACTAATAACACACTACACCGCATACAACTAAACACACACACCACACTCACAACATGCTGCTACACAGGCAATACATCATGGGTAACATGCCACATGTCACTTACAGCATACAGCACGGCACACAACATGTGATGTATGGCACATATAACATATGTTCTGTGTTTGTGCAACGTGTGTGTGTGTAACGTGACATTATATGTAACATTTCCTCTAAGACTGGTCTTTCACCTAGACTTTTCTGGGGCACCCTCAAGATTATAGTGTCTTAACAAAAAGTAGGGACTTTAGCGTCAGAGAGATCTCAGTTGTAATCTGGGCTTGCTACTTATCAACTGTAAAAATGTGAGCAAGTGGCTTAGCTCTATTGTGCTTCAAGTTTGTCATCTACAGAGTGGAAACAATAATGTCTACTTCAGCAGGTTATTATGAATGTCACAAAATGTAGAACATTATATTTGCTTTCATTTCTCTTTTTTAAAAGATTTTTTATTTATTTTTAGAGAAAGGGGAAGTGAAGGAGAAAGAGGGAAACATTGATGTGTGGATGCCTCTCAAAAGCCCCCCACTGGGGACCTGGCCCACAGCCCAGGCACGTGCCCTGACTGGGAACTGAACTGGCAATCCTTTGGCTTGCAGGTCGGCATTCAATCCACTGAGTAACACCAGCCAGGGCTGCCTTAATTTCTCTTAATAGGGAATATTGTATGTATTTGGAAGAAATATTTGGATAAGCCACTCTGGGTAGAGGATGAGACTGCAAGGGCAAGCCCAGGATACCTAATGTGTTGGATTCACTGAGTTGCATGAAATAAGAAGAGGACTTCATTTAGCTTATAAGGGAAGGACTCGGAGAGGAAATGGGGCAAGAGTGAAGATACGAGGTAGTGGAGGATTTGGTCTTGTTTAATTAGGCTTATCTTCAAACTCTTTTCTTGCCACCTAGCAAATCTTTGATTGAACTCACATTTGATTGGTGAGGAAACAAGCAAAGTGGGCTGGCTTTCAGTTTGGAGTCAAAGAATAGCACATGTGAGTGCAGAAACCAGATACAGGGAGATTAGGCTGTAAGGCCCCAAAATTCAGAGAAATTGAGGGGAGGGCTTTGAACTTTCACCTTTTTTAGAACTGGGAGTTTCAAACCAAATTTACTAAAGCTCATGGGGCAAGGGAATCCCACAGGAGATGGGGTGCCTGAGGGTTTAAGTTGACGCACCTAGAAGTTCTCCATAATATAGTGTTCATCTAAACACTGATGGCTGCCATCCTCGACTACCCTCACATTGAAAGGTGCTTGAATTGTCATGTCTTTGCTGGACTGAATCCAGAGCAAGAAGTTAGACATAAACAGAGGACTTTGTTTTACTTAAAGAAGGGTGGGGAGGGGAAGGGGTAGAGAGAGAGAGCAAAGAGACACTTCACGCCCAAAATAGGTACCTTCTGCCCATCAGCCCTTTGCTTGGTGTGAGGAGCCTCTGCCCCCGAGTTCTCTCCACTCCCTCAGTAACTGGCTGGGGAGCCTTTGGCACATCTGCCAATCTCTCAATCTCAGTTTTATTTCTTTGTAAAATGGCTTTGCCAACATGGGCCTGAAGGCAGCGTTGTCAGGTTGAATGAAATAATGGAATGTAAAAGTGCTTTTCCACCTATAAAGTGTTACAGAAGAGTAATGATGAAGTGTTATCCTGGCCAATGTAGGACAGCATGGGCTTGGTCATGGCCATATCTCTTTGGCCAAGGCAATGCTCAAAAAGTACTTATTGGGCCCTGACTGGCATGGCTAAGTTAGTTGGATGTCGTCCCGCAAAGCAAAAGGTGGCCAGGTCAATTGCCAGTGAGGATACAAGAGACAACCATTCAATGTTTCTCTCTCACATTGATGTTTCTCTCCCCCTCTCTCTCCCTCCCTTCCCTTCTCTCTAAAAATAAGTAAATAAAATCGATATAAAAAAGAAGTACTCATTGAATGAACCAATGACTGTATTTAGCATTTTTCACTTTTCAAGTAAGCATCACATCTGTCTCCGTAGCACCTATGCTTCTCTGTCCCTCTGACCCCCACTCCCATCTCTTCTCTCACCCAGGGACTTCGTCCACTGCCGCACAGAACACTAAAAATATATCAGGTGCCGCAGTTCTTCTTGAACCAGTTCTGTGCACCTGGGGTTCTATTTTCTTATCCATAAACCCAAGCAATCTGGTTTCTGTCCCACCACTCAACTGAAATTGTTCCCAGTGAATGTGAATTCACTGATGGGAAAGCCCACTTACCTTTTCTTAGACTCAATTCTCCCTGACATCCTTGCAGTACAAGACAGTCTGGGCCCATATGGTCTCTTGAAGTTTCATCCCTTTGCCCCTTGACTGTACCACACTTGACGTCTTTGTTGGCTTCCTTCCCTTCTGCTATCTGTCCCCACCTGTGGACTAAATTCTCATTCCCTCATCACCTGGTCTTCTTTGTTTTTTACCTTTTCAGCCTGACAAATGTGCCCTGCCTGCTTTGTGTACCAGCATTTGAATTATCTTCCCACATAGACACTATTTCCCTGGAGCTCCAACTTGCTGCACAGTTCTTCAGGGAGGACATTCTGTATTCTTGGTGCTTGGAATCCACCTCTACCTCTAGGCTGAGCAGGCCCCCTTCCTGAAGCTGGCAGGCAATACCTGGGGGGAGAGACACTGGGACCATCTCTTCAATCTTCCCTTCCCTTGGAGTATATCACAAGGTCCTTTATGATTTCTGTCAGACGACTTGCAGACCCACCTCTTTGGCTTTAATCTCACTCTCAGACCCCAGTCCACATTTCCTGTGGCTTCCTAGATATTGCCATTAAAGGGCCCGACACCTTCTCATACCCAACTCTTCTAAAATCTGATCCACTTTCCCACACAATCTAGACCACCCTTTTTCCAATCAATGGCACCACCATTTCCCTGCATTTTTTAAAAGGCTTAAAAAATTTTTTTATTATTTTTAGAGAGATGGGAAGGGGGGAGAAAAACATGGATGTGCAGGAAATACATTCATTGGTTACCTCTCACATGCCCCCAACTGGGGACCTGGCCTGCAACCCAGGAGTGTGCCCTGACCTGGAATCAAACCAGCGACCTTCTGAATGCTGGCTGGCACTCAATGCACTGAACCACACCAGCCAGGGCTTCCGTAAATTTTTAAGTTCATCTTTGATTTTTGGTTTTCAAATTCATCTTTGATTCCTCCACTAATTCTAATTTATGTTTGCTCAATTTGATTATTCTAAAATAACTTGTTGCCTATTTGTCTCTTCTCTATAGTGTTGCTCACATTTTCTCTTCTTTCCTTTCCCACTCCGTTTTCATCCTAGGTTCACTCTGGTTTAGGTCATCATCTCGGATGTGAATAAATACAGTATTCCCCAGCTTATCAGTAGTGTGTGGGGTTTGGTTTTGTATTTGGAGTTGTGCCTGAGTTTGCATCAAGGCCTTATGGTTTCTTACTATGTTTGAAGGAGGTAGTCCTAGTGCTAAATCCCTGGCCAGAAATGCATGACCTGCTCTCTTTCACTGCTCAACTCCTAATCCTCCTTCAGGGCCCAGGTTGTCTCACCTACACCAGGCAGCCTCCCTGATGCAGCCAGCTCACACTGCTTTCTTTCTGAAACACATTAGCTCTTATGTATTTTCAGTACCATTCCCAGTTCGAAAAGCTTATATTGTACTATAATGATTCATTCAGTAAATATTTACTGAGTACCTTCACAGACACTGTGGAAATAGTGTGCAGAATAGGGCTTGTAATAAAGCCTATAGTATAATTATGTGTTGCGTGTGAAAGAAGTAGTTAGCAATTGCATAGGTAAATCAGCAATCAAGAAAAATCCAGTGATAAGTGCCAAAATGAGAATTAAACAGGGATGGATTGAAAGTGGTTGGTGGGCTACTTTGAATGGGCAGTGTAGAAAGTGATTTTGAGGAGGGAACATTTAAGCTGAGGTCTGAACATAACAAGTCAACCCTGGGATGATTCAGGGCAAGAATGTTCTTAGTAAAGAGAACAGCAAGTTCAATGCTCCGAGAATGGAACAAGCTTAGGGCTCAGAGGGACAGAAAGAAGGTCCACTCACTTGCTGGGTCCAGAGGGAGGTCGGTAAGTGAGAGCAGCTGTCACGGGTGTACAGACACCACAGATCAGGCACAGCATTGTAGCCTTCCCACTTTGTAGGAAGTGTAGGTGAAATGGGAAGGCATTTGAGGATTGTAAACAGAAGAACGATATATTCCAATTTATTTTTATTTACTTATTTTTATTGTTGTTCAAGTACAGTTGTGTCCATTTTCCACCACCATTTTCCCCCACCCTATCCACCCCCCACCTCCCACCCTCAATCCCGCTTCCCTTTGGCTTTGTCCATGGGTCCTTTATACACGTTCCTTGATGACCCTCCCTCTTCTTTCCCCCGTTATCCTCCTTCCCCCTCCCGTCTGCTCCCACTCTGGCTGCCGTGTGGGAAAGTAGCGGAGGGACAACCTGAGGAAAGCAAAGAGGCTGGTTATGAGGCCATTGCATGAGTCCCAAGACCCTGAGGGTGGCAGAAGCAGTGACTTGTTGGTAGAGTGATGCAATTCCAGAGGGGAGGTGAGAGACCAAGGTTGATGCCCTGGTCTCCACTTGAGAAGTTGGGTGGTAAGAGTTGCTGTTGACTAACACGAGGATGATAGGGGTCACCTCTGTAAGGAGGGCAGAGGTTAAAGTGTTTTCCAGGAGAGAGAAGTCAGTGTTGGCTGGAGAGGCAGGTTGGCTCCAGAGAGGGGGAGACAAGCGGAGCCTTGAGGGATGATATGGAGAACAGTAAAAGGGATGAGTTGAGATCCTGGCAAAACCAAGGATCTATTTTGAAAACATTCAGGTTCAAGGTGTTTGTTAGTCCTTCAATGTGTGGATGGTATCAGGAAGATAAATATGGATCTGAACTAATTTTCTTCACTTTTTGATGTATGCATTTCTTGTTTTACAACCTGGAGAGCCAGCCACTCAGGGTCAAGGATCAAGTGTAATTTTTTTTTTTTTTTGCATTTCTCCCTGCACTGTGACAAAACCCAGTGAAGAGTAGGACTTTCAACATTTTAGAACAAATAGGTATATTTGGTGAGAAAACTAAGAACAGACAGACCAAACATATGACAACCAACTCTTTTCTAATTAGTTTCAATGATTTTCTAAACTTGAATTCATTAGGCTCTGCGCTCTACTAGCTCATGCAGGGTTAATACTGGGGAGGGGAAATGCAGAGATTTGAAGACCAGAATCCAGAGACTTCCGGAACAATCTCTGACTTTGTACCATTCCTCAGACTTCCAAAGGCTCACCTGTTCTATTCATAACTGTGCTGGTTTTGTCTGACTTGTCTCCTCACCTTTGATGGCACCCCTGTTTCTTCCCCTGGGGGTGTCTCATTTCATACTCTACACCTCACTGATCTCCTGTCTCCATCGCCTGAGGAATTGTCTTTCATCATCAAAAGCATTTTATCAGGCACCTGTTTAGCATCCTGCTCTGTATTGGGAACTAGGCATGTTCCTGGCCTCGAGGTTTCTGACAGTTCTTAAATTCCTTTTGTGTTGTGTCTTTTGGCAGAAACTGCCGTGGCCATCTTTGTCTTCATCATCATCTTCAGCGAGCTGGTGTGCAACAGTAGACACTGTCCGGGCTCTGTACATGTGCTCAGACATGGGTGTTGATTAGAGACAGTGCACATTTCCCAGACTCTCCATGTTTCACTGAAGTGGCTTTGAGCAATGCTGGTGAGCCAGTGCAGGGTTTGAATCTTTTCTTCCACTTTCTAGCTGTGTGATTTGAGTGACAGTCTTAATTTTCCTAAACCTGTTTCCTCATTTGTAAATAGGCTGTTAAACACCTGCTTTGTAGCACTGTCAAGATGTAAGTGAGCTAATGTGTGTAAAGCCCTCAACACAGTGGCTTCTGTTATTATTGATAAATTGACGCCAAGAAAAGCAGGTAATGAAAAACAAGGGAATGGAAAACAGACACAAATACAATGAGAAAGTGATGATAAAATCTTTCAGACGTGGAAGAGGCCAAAGCAGAAAAGACAAAAGGTGATCAGTGAATAAAGGGTGAGTGCTCACATGAAAATCAGAAGGCTGGTATTATCAGCCGGAATGAATTCATGGAGATCTGATAAGGGAAAAGCAATCTTACTTCCCAGGACCTACTCCATTAGGAACAGGAAGGCATATGCCTACCTTCTTCCCAGAAGACCACAGAGGCAGCAACACAAAGGGTGATTCCCACCCCCCACTCCCTAACCTTTCTTTAGGAAGCTCGTCTCCAAGGACAGAATCTCTCTGTAAAAAATCCACCCCAGGACTCTGACCACTCTGGGAGTCAGGAGGTGGCCCTCTGCCTGGCCTTTTCCGCTTGCATCTGACGCTGGGGCTGAGGATTGCTCTAAATTCCTAGAGTCAACCTGTCAGTTGGCAAAGAGCCTTTCTTCCTGGGTCGCGGAGTGAATTCGAGGTGATCCAGCTGGCACATCGCAGACACTGCTGATGAGTCAGGAATGATCTAAGGCTCCCCACGCCTGACTTGCTCAAGGATATGGAATATCCAGGAAAGCCAGGGAAAGATTTACGAGATTAGTCCCGGAAATATTTTCCTCCCCATCTATTGTTCTCAGCGGGCTGCCAGCAGCAGTGGGCTTGGGGTGTGAGGGGTGGAGGAAGCAAATTAGAAGGGGACAAAGATTCGACTCCTGCCTTCAAGTGAGAGCTGGAGAAAGACAGTACAGAAGCCAGCTAATGGGGATTCTCCTGACAATGAAATAGTCAAGCTCCTTTTTGGAATGTGCCTGCCTGCAGGCCCCACAGAGGCTCACAGGTGAATTCAACAAGGAAAAAAGATGCAGTCAAGGGGTCTCTACAGCTCTGTGGTGGAAGGGGTCTGATGAATTAGCTCCTCTGTCTCCACGCACGCAGACGGTGATGAGCAGGAGGAGGGGGAGAAGGAGGAGTAGGAAGAAGAGAGGTGTGAGGAGGAGGAGAGCAGGAGGAGGCCGCTGCGCTGTAGCTGGAGGTGTTTTCCATCACCCACTAAAATTCCCTTTTCACGGCCTGCGTGTTGCTGCCTCTTCCTGGAGTGAGATGACCTCTCCGTTACATGGTGGGCTTCTTTCCAGAAAACCCAGAGGGTATGAATCGAGCCACTGGGGGAATACCTACAAGACGATGCTGCTCTGAGGCAAAAAAGGTTATTCAAAAGTACAGATTTTAAAAATATATAAAATGGCAAAACAGAGTAACAGTATTCTGTTGGTTTGGTTCCATTTCAGTCATGCAGGGGCCAAGGGGACAGATGTGGCTGGCCTGGTTTAGACTGATATGTTATCCAAAGGCCTTGAATCTGCCACAACATGAAGGTTCCTTCAAAACATCTTTTACTTGTAAAGAGTGGGAAAGTTAGACTATTAGAATTTCACCTTTTGTCTTCCCCCAACCAGCAGCGGCCAAAGAGCACGCCAATGTGGGAGGAAGTGCCAGAACCCACGGGTGAGTAATTAAGAGATGGATAAGCCGCCGGGAAGGTTCTCACCTCGGTGAACAAGGGTTTCCATTCAGCATGGCCGTTCCTCCGTGGTTCAGGTAAGCACCTAGCCCCAAATTCAAAGCCTCCTAAAAGCCAGGAGACTGGTTGGAGCTAACTTTCAGTTTGGATTTCCTTCAATGGCTCTTGCCACAGGGGTCATCTTTCCACCTCCTTCTGCCTCCACCCAAAGCTTTCTAAACACAGATGTATTGTTTAAGAAGAAAACCGGACATTTTATAATATAATTGTTGTAACCAATGACAACCTTGGTAGCAAAACTGGTATTCACACTATTTTCCTCCCAGAAATTTCTGAGTGGTCTGCAAAGGATTCAGAAGTAAAACTCTCATTTTTGTTAATAAAAGGAGTTTGACTTTGACTGGATGAGTCCACCACTGCGTTAATGCTTACATTTTGAGTATGTCATTTTCCTAAATTTTAAGTGGAAATTTAGGAAAATGACAAAAGCATTCAAATACCAACCATCTTTAAAATTTTGTAGCGGCTTTTTTCAATATTAAAATTCTATAAAATATGTCCTTCCCAGTAATGTGAAATTCAGGGGTGACTATGTGTGCACCGTGTGTGTGCACGTGCCTCGGTGTGTGTGCATGTATTTCCTGGGCAGGTGGACGTGAGGAAAGGGTTCAGGTCTAGGTAAGAAAACTGTCGTTTGACTACAGGCTTCAGGCCCTGACCATATGTCTCAGATTTCTGGGGCTGTCCCAACTCCAGAAATTCAGGGATGTAGTTTAGAAAATATGAAGTCTGCTTGGGGAAACAAGCAGGTGCTTTGTCAGCTCTAGTTTGCATTGTATAGTTTCCTTATACGTAGAACAGATCTTGGGCAGCCTTCCAGAATAACAGGAACTGAATTACCTGTTTCAGATTAAGAAAAATACCAAGTCACCCAATGTCAGATCTATTTCCAGTTTCTTGTCATTGGATTCAAGATGAGCCTAAACCTAATCCATTTAATAAACTGCCTCAGTTTATGTAGCCAGCCCTACAGATAAGCAATTATGATTAATTCAGAAAAAAATTCTATTTAACATGCATTCATGACTGCCAGGTGTGCCCCGGTCCTGTGGTGGGGCTGGGCACCCAGGTGTGCATCACACAGTCTCTGAAGTATGATGTTACAGCACATTACTTTTCTTTTCAGAATTAGAAATAATAATACCCTGGCTGGGTAGCTCAGTTGGTTAGAATGCTGTCCTGATACACCAAGGTTGTGGGCTGGATCTCTGGCCAGGGCACATGTGAGACACGATCAATGAATGCATCGATAAGTAGAACACCGAATCGATGGTTCTCTCTCTCCCTTCCTCTCTTTGCCTAAAAATAAATAAAAGAAAGAAAGAATGATAAGAAAACTTTCTGCCACTTAGCAGAAGAAGAAACAAAGAAAGAATAACAATCAATAATCTTCTGATAATGGTTCATTCCACACATTGTCAACTTATCTTTGAGAGGAAGATGGAAATGAATTCCCATCTGAGAAGTGGAGCCAAAGGGCACGCATTCAAGATTTGATTGTGAGAACAAAACTTTTAATTAGGAGTTTTGATTTTTTTTCTCATGAGATATGCAGGATTCCAAGCCTTATCAACACTTGGGAAAACCCAGAGGAATAGTTTTTATATAACCCCATGTTCTTGATTAACAGGAAACAGAAAGAGACTGATTTAAAAACAAAGTTTGGAACTGGGTCTGCTGCGAATTAGAATGCCATTGCCCCTGTACTTCACATGGGCTGCTGAACAGCTTCAGATACACTTGTAAACTACTTTCAGTGCTTTCCCTCCCTTGTCCTGAACAGAAGCTTATGTTTCCTGCTGATTAAAGAAATAAAGCCACCGTATTTACCAACATCTCTGACCCTCCCAACCCCTCTGGCCTCTGTGTTTTGAAATAACATGGAATTGGTTTGAATCTGAGGTAGGCTCAGAAGCAGAGGTTGAGACCACCCACTCTTAGGACCCACAAGCGTTGCCAGGGTCAGGCTGAACTGGGACACTCCATGCAGGGCCAGTTCTGACTGTGTTTTGCGGGTATGTTCTTGTTAGCTTCCTCCAGTGGGTGCGGGTGAGCCATAGGCCCTGACAGCCCACAATGTCTGAATCAGTCTGCCTGCACGTGATTCTTTACAGTTCCCTGGCTTCTTAGCAAATGCAAAATGTATTTAGGCTTTTTTTTCTAAGGATCAAAATGCCCACTTTCCCATCAATTGCCTATTGTATGTCTCTTCTAGGAAAACTATTTAAATCAGGGATGCTAAACATGTTGTGGTGATGGGCTAGGTTTGAGTTTGCCAAGTCATAGAATTATAGCTTAATCATGGGCCCTTGGTTAGAACTTTTTCCTTTTATTGGTGCAGCAACAGCAGTGACAGTCTCGGAGGGACAGGGACTTGCCTAAAGCAATGGTATCCCCATCATTTGCTTACTCATTTGTTCATGTGTCAGATAGTTTGTGCACATCTCCTGTGTGGTGAACACTTTGCTAAGCACTGGGTATACCATGGTCCTTAAGGAGTTTGCAGTCTGCCCAGGACAACAGATGGAAAGAAAACAAACACCACAAATAGTGATGTACTTAATGAATTAAATTAAGTACAGGGGTGGGGAGAACCTCTCTTGGGCAGAGTCTTCAGAGAAGGTCTCTGGGAAGTGATGTCGTAGCACCGGGGAGAAGAGATTCGGGTGTGTCTGGGGCCCATCACTGACAGAGGCAGAAGGAGAGTTAGGTGAAGAAGCAAGGACGGCTGCCGTCCGCTGTTTGTTCTTGATTCTCTGGCAGGAGTCCTTTTCGGATTTTGGGTGCACTGGTGGATCCTGAATAAACCCTGGGGAGTCTATTATTGGGTATTATTCTAAACTATTTCAGAGGTCCCCAGCCTCTCTCATTTTTTTTAAGTCTACCATAGAGGAAACAATATAAAGAGTAGAGCAGGTGAAATTTTTGTGTAAATTACCTATTCCACTATATTCTGGTATGGAGAAGGGATAAAGTTCACCACACCAACAGGCTTATACTTATGAAGCCAGAGATAAATTACTCACCCAGAGTATAACGCACAAGGGGAACTCAACACAGCCCAGTCTCTGCCTGCTTGCCCTCATCTGCAAATAGCCTTCCCTTGCACCTAGCTCCGGGTCTCTGTAATGGCAGTTAGGACAACCTGTTTTTTTCGTGCATGTCTAGCCTCTATGATGTCTTGCTCATCCCTTGAGGGTAGGATAGTGTTCAATTCCTCATTCACTAGCAAACCCAACAGCCAGCAGATGGCCATGCCCATAAAAACTGCTCAGTGAGTATCTGTTGACTGAATCACAGACAAGGACTTAAAAATAATCTTTAGGGAGATGAGTTGTTGGAAAATGTATTGCACCCTGTATCAGTACCACTCTTTCTTCTTTCTGGCTTTTGCATAGTGGTCAGTATAAGGAGCCTATAATTATTGCTATTTACTACCAGTAACAAAAAAAAAATGGCTTTAGGTAGGGATCCTTGCTTAATTCCTCTGATGAAGCCATTGGCTTGGTGACAAGAATATCACTGGGGCTGAGAACCAAACACTGAGCTGTTTACCAGAACCCGCAGCAGGGCCATTGTTGCATCAGCCTGCTGACATGTGAAGTAATGTCTGAGCACTTGGTTCCCAGCACTGGGCCGGCTCGGTCTGTTCCCAGATAGAGCAGCCTGCATCCTGTCTCCTGACCCTTGCTCTGCAGGCTCCCAGCCAGTCCCACCAGAGGCGAGCTGGCGGCCAGGCCCATCAGGAAGTGCACACAGCCCCAGGAGGGTCTGGCAACAACAGGTCAACACCGCCTGCCACGGAGAGGTTGGGGGAAGCACCATTCCCATCACCATCACCATCACCAGCAGCACAATCCTTTCCTCTAACTCCGCTCTGGCCCCACTGGCCAGCAAAAAGCAAGAACTGCGCTTTCTTGAAACTTCTGTGTTGCAGGGCCATCTACTCAACTGAAAACCAATGAAAAATCCCAGGTCAGATTTCTTTTAATGCCAAATCCAAGAATTTACATGGAACTAATTGTGGTGGGTGGTGCAATAAAAGATAAAGGAAGTTGGGGGCAGAGCCGAGAGGCAGGCTGTGCCTGCCTGGTGGGGGCGGGGTGGGCCCCTGCATCGCCACTCCATGTCACGCTACTTCACTCCCACGAGGTTCATTCTTAGTGGGATGGGAGGGGTTCCAAAGCCCCAGAATCTGAGTTGACGATGTGAAGGTGTTGCAGGTCACAGGTGGGAGAGGAAAATAAAGGTGATAGAAAGGATTGATGTCAGCAGTTTGCTGTTTGGATCTCTGCCTCAGGTAATCAGCCAGCAGCCAGGCAACCTAGGCCACAGTTAGCTGGGCATTTGGGCCACAGGTACTGAGAGGTGTTTATTTTTTATGTATTTTAAAGATTTTATTTATTTTCTTTTTAGAGAGAGGGGAAGGGAGGTTGAGAAAGAGAGGGAGAGAAATATTAATGTGTGGTTGCCTGTTGCACACCCCTGCTGGGGACCAGGCCCGCAACCCAGGCATGTGCCATGACCCTGTGGTTTGCAGGCTCTCAATCCACTGAGCCACACCAGTCAGGGTGAGGTGATTATTATTTAATGTAGGATTACTGTGCTCTTGATGAAGACTTCAGGAATGACAATCTTCCCTCCTAATTCGGCTCTTCCCGAGGACACGGTACAGCCCGGTTTCCTTTGGGGTTTAACACCCTGTAATTACTGTCAGATGAAGACAGAAAGGCCCATTATATTTCTTACTACTTTCGTTTCCCTTTATCCTTACCTAAAACATGATCTGAAAAGAAGAAAAAGAAATAAGAAACCCTGGTAAGAAGGGCCCAGTGCTTTGGACTAGCAGTGAGGGCAAAACCTCTATAGTTAAAAAGAAACATTAAAAAAAGGTTATTGTGTGTGAGGTTGGAATCACCCAGAGACCAATTAACACCTTATTTTTGGGATTAGCTATTCTGGTATTTGCAGATAGTTTCTGCAACAGTGGTGTTTGGGGTCCACCCTGCAGGAGTAACTGAAGTGTTGATAAAAGGGATTCCAGAACAAACAAAGATTTCTACAGTAGACTCGGGAGGAGGTGTGTAGGGCTCTAGTCTTTGCGTTAACAGCTCAGCACTACATTCAATGCTGGAAGATTCCAAGACTCATAAAAGACTGCTTTTAAAGGGAAAACTCTTGTTCTTAGAATTAGTTAGCAGTCTGTTCTCCCAACATTCCATACAGTTCTTCCAGGGGCCTACATCTCCCAGGATTTGCAGCTTATCTGTGCCAATTGGTTTTGGGCTGAATGTGAGAGATTTAGGCTTGGGAATCAAATCTTTGCTTTTGTTCTTGGTTGCCACTGTTTTTAGTTTAAATTGCTTTGTGTAGTTGCCAAGTTTCCAATGGGAGGAACTCAGCCGCCTTTTCTTTACTCGCTCTTTGCTGTATTTTTTTGGTAAGTTTCTTACTAGGGAATGACTTCTGCAACTGGGAGGGTGGAGCTCTGATTCCTAGAGGCAGTTCGGTGTAGCGTCCAGAAGTGGCCCCTTTGCAACCAGACGCTAAGGCGATAGTTCCAGAACAGAAACCATCCTGGGCGTTCTCCGGCATTCTCCTACTGCTACACCCCAGGGTAATAAGAAGAGCTTGTCTTTCAAAGAATGCCTAAATATGACATTAATTACAGGCCCACACTCTCATTACTTGAATTTAGGGAGCCCAGGAACATCGCATTAGAGCCGGCAGGGATTAATCCAATGTGATTTTATAATGAGGAAATTTAGGCCTTGAATGAAAAAATAACCTGCCCCCCAACACACAGTCCTCACCTCCACGGTCTTAAAACTAGTTACCAGCAGAATCCTGACCAATGAGGCTCAGTGGGTTGGGTGTCATCTTACAGAATGAAAGGTTGATAGTTTGCAGATCAGGACACAAACAAGAGGCAACCAATGGCTGTTTCTCTCCCCTTCTTTCTCCGTTTCTTTTCTCTAAAAAGTAATAAAAAATCTTTTAAAAAACTAGTTGCCAGAAGAATGGGGACAGAAACCACATCTTTTGAGTTCTAGACTAATATTTAACTCATTCATTAGAATAGTCATAGTTCCCACCTGAATCTCTCCCAGAATAGGCGGCTCAATTTTTCTTGGTGTTGATTTTTTTCAGGACTACCTAGATAATTTAGGTTTAGTCAAACATCTAAGAAATTATGGTCTTTCCATCACCTATATCAGAATTACTGTTAAAAATGCATATCCCAGCCTCTCCCAACCTTCAGACACTCTGAGAGTTGTATCCAGGGTCTGGACTTTCTTTTCCTTTATTTAATTTAATTAATTAATTAATTAATTTTTATTGAATTATTGTTCAAGTACAGTTTCCTGTCTTTTAGTCCCATCCCAACCCACCCCCTCAGTGCTCCCCACCTCCCTCCCATTTCCATCCCCCTTAGTTTTTGTCCATGTGTCCTTTATACTAGTTCCTGTAAATCCCTCCCTCTTTTCCCCTGAAATTCCCTCCCCTCTCCCCTCTGGACACTGTCCCCTTGTTCTCTATTTCAGTGTCTTTGTTTTTATTTTGCTTTCTTGTTTGTTTTGTTGTTTAGTTTCCTGTTAAAGGTGAGATGATATGGTATTTGTCTTTCAATACCTGGCTTATTTCACTCAGCATAATGCTTTCTAGTTCCATCCATGCTGTTGCAAAGGGTAGGAGCTCCTTTCTTTCTGCTGCATAGAATTCCATTGTGTATATGTACCATAATTTTTTGATCCATTCATTTACTGACGGGCACCTAGGTTATTTCCAGCTCTTGGCTGTTGTAAATTGTGCTGCTATTAACATTGGGGTGCATAGGTTCTTTTGGATTGGTGTTTTAGGGTTCTTGGGATATAATCCCAGCAGGGGAATTACTGGGTCAAAAGGCAGGTCCATTTTTAGTTTTCTGAGAAAATTCCATATTATTTTCCATAGTGGTTGTACCAGTCTGCAATCCCACCAACAGTGATCTAGGGTCCCCTTTTCCCCACAACCTCTCCAGCACTTGTTGTTTGTTGCTATGTTTATGATGGTCATTCTAACTGCTGTAAAGTGATATCTCTTTGTGGTTTTAATTTGCATCTCTCTGATAGCTAGCAGTATTGAGCATCTTCATATGTCTCTGGATCCTCTGTTGGATTTTCTATATAGCTTCCGTAGAAGAGTCTCAGGCACTTGAGGATAACTTTACCTGGCCCAAAGTCAAGTTAATATATTTTATTGATTTAAAATGCTTACTTACCTTTTCATGAAGATGGCGCTGAAAGTAAAGAAGGAAGCCCCTGCCCCTCTCAAAGCCAAAGCCAAAGTAAAGGCTCTGAAGGCAAAGAAAGCAGTGTTGAAAGGCATCCACAGCCATACACACACACACACATACACATGCAGAAGACCCATGTGTCACCTACCTTCCAAGGCTGAAGACACTCTGGCTCTGAGGGCAGCCCATGTATCCTCAGAAGAGCACCCCCAGGAGAAACAAGCTTGACCACTATGCCATCACTAAGTTCCCCCTGACTCCTGAGTCAGCCATGAAGACAGAAGACACCAAGGCATGTGTGTTCACTGTGGACGTCAAGGCCGACCAGCACCAAGTCAAACAGGCTGTGAAGAAGCTCTGTGACACTGATGTGGCCAAGGTCAACACCTGATCAGGCATGATGGGGAGAAGGCCTGTGTTTGACTGGCTCCAGACTATGGTGCTCTGGATGTTTCCAACAAAACTGGGATCATCTATACTGGGTCCAGCTGGCTAGTTTTAAATATAAATCATTTTACTGTCAAAAAATGCTGACCTAAACAACAAAAGAAAAAATCAACAGGTAGGTCCATATCATACTTAAAAGCATCAGCACAGCAAAAGAAAAAATCAACAAAATGAAAAGGTAACCTAAAGAATGGGAAAACATTTTTATAAACCACGTAAATTTATTTAGAACTCACACAACTCAAAAACAAAACAAAGCAAACAAACAAAGTGATTAAGAAATGGGCAGAGGAACAATAGCAATAACAATATTGAGGGTGACAATAGCAATAGTTCCCATGACACTGTCTTGGAGACGTCTCCTGTTCTGGCTGCTGCTAGACTGCTGTTGTCCTTTCCCCACATACCTGTGTTACTTACCTAACACGGCTCGGTTCCTGACAAAGCCCACTCAGTATAGACAAGTTCTCTTCTAAATGACTTTATTAAACCCATCACTGATTCATTAAGCAAGAACTTCTACAATAAATGTATAATATTCTCTAAAGAAAGGGATCTGGATAAGGGCCAGGCTAATTTAGGAGGGAACATGGTTTAAAAATGAGTGAACCATTCTCAAAAGCACGCAAGATAGCTATAGAAATATATTAATATATTTTTAAGAGTTTATTTTTAGAGAGAGGAGAAGGGAGGAAGAAAGAGGGAGAGAAACATCAATCTGTTGCCTCTCACCTGCCCTCAGCTGGGGACCAAGCCTGCAACCTAGGCATGTGCCCATACCGGGAATTGAACCAGTGACTTTTTGGCTTCGTCCATTGAACCACACCAGGCAAGGATATATTAACATGTTTTTATCTTTCCACAGATTGAACTAAGATCTTTGGAGATAATAAAACAAACAGAATATTCCTACAAATTAAGAATCCCAGCCAAGATTTTAATGAGTTTATTTGCTTTAGCTTGGAGAAAATAGTCATGATATAGTTCTGAATTACATCAGTGAGGAACCAGAGGTGAGACTAGATTTGTTCTAGAATCCCCTCAAGCAGCGCAGAATGCAAATCACGCAGCAGCACAGAGACACGTGGATTATGCAAGATTGTCTTAAGACTGAGGGATTCCCATGAGAAACCTCCATTTCCTTTATTAAAAAATTGGTGATTATCCAACTGAGCCACATTAGCCAGGGCAAGTTTTCTTTCAATGACTCACTCAGAGAGGTTCCTGTGATGGTGGAGAGAACAGTTTTGGTTCAGAATTGGACTGGGGCCCATGCGAAAGAGGTTTGGCTTCCTTGGTGACAGAAATTGGGCTGGGAAGTTGAGCTAGAAGTCACATCCTGTTAGTAATGAATCATCCGGTGCCAAGTTGATCTGAGGAACCACACTGTGTGCCCATGGTTTTCCTATCTTTATGGAGCTCACACCTGAGATTTCTTTACACTCTGGCAAAATCGTCTCTGCATCTCAGTGTCTGAGTTTTGCAGAACAAAGCTTTCCAGAAGCACAGGGAAAGACCAGAGTTGTAGCAGCTCCGTCTGTGGGTGGCGGTGATGGGTGGCGACTCTTCTTTTTGCTCATTTCTTGGGAATGGAAAGAAGACACTGTCCCTATAACCAAGATGCTCAGGGGGCCTCTTCTCTGGGCTTTAGCATGAAATGCTTTGGTCTCAGAAAAGTTTTTCATGTCATCTTTGGCCTGTTTGTCTGGGAAGAACACAGGGTAGCTGTAGATGGGAAAGGGCAGATCCCAGAAATAATTTTTAACAAGATTTTATATATTTATTTGTAGAGCAAGGGGAAGGGAAGGAGAAAGAGGTGGAGAAAAACATCAATGTGTGGTTGCCTCTTGAGTGCCCCCTGCACTGGAGACCTGGCCCACAACCTAGGCCTGTGCCCAGACTGGGAATCAAACCAGTGACCTTTTGGTTCATAGGCTGGCACTCAATCCACCGAGCTACACCAGCCAGGGCCCAGAAATAATTTTAAATTAGGGGAATTTTGTCTTCAGTGTGAGATGTGTGTTCTCCAACCATACTATTCTTCTGGCTCCCCACTGCACTATCAGCAACAAGCTTATTACTTTGAATAATATTTGTTTATTATTTTTATCTTTCCCTAGATTAATAGTTTCTTGAAGATATGACTTCAACCTTATACGTTTTTATATTTTCTAGAGCTTAGTCCAGAGACTGGCCTTCAATAAGACCTCAGTGTTTGTGAGTTGGAACATTAAGGACTCAATGAATGACAATGGTATACTTCTTTACTAAAAAATTTTTTTGTTGATAGAATAGTGATCTAACATAATTTTTCTTTCCCTTTTATTGTTCTCCCCAAATTCTTTCTAATCTCCTTTGCATCTCTTTCTAGTCATTTAGTCACCAAGAGGTTCAATAATTCCCACCTTCTTTGGGTTATTAGTAAACTTCCCTTTAGAAGTTTTATAAAGGGAAGCAGATGGTGTGTTCTGTAAAAGAAATCCACGTTTAAATAAAAGAAAGCAGTGAATCTTCCAAGGGACAAAAGAGAGGAGCTGTAAAGGAAGGAATCTGGACCCACACACCTGCAGGCAGGCCCAGCTAACGGCGGCTAAACTCTCTTGGTCTTAGAATCAGTAATGTGCACTGTACTTTGATGTTGCTTTTTTTTGGTATGTGCTTTATTTCTCTTTCTAATTTCTCCTTAGATTCTAGTGAAATTCTTTTGAAATGTGCAGCGTGTTGGCTGAACTGAAAGAGGAAGAAGAAAGAGAGTTTTGTGTACATTTAGATTTGAAAACAAGACTCAGAATAAGCATTTGCTATACCTTGGGGCAGTTGTTCCTAATTTTGGGGAGGTGCCAGGCTCCTGTGAGAATCTTATGAAAACTATGTACTCCTTTCGAAGAAGAATGTACCTAAGCACAAGATTTTGTATTAGTTTTGGGGAGCTTGAAGGCTATGTAGAAGTAACAGCCTGTTAGTAATAGATTGATTGGTGCCAAGTTGGTCTAAGGAACCAGACTGTGTATATAAGAATCCCCACGTTGGCAGAAGAGGCAAGCTGAATGTGCTGTCTTTACACCATGCAACCCAAATCAATTCCTTTGTGAGATCACTATTTTTTACCGCTCGGATTATTTTATTTCATCAAGATCATTATGATTAATAGTTTAGATGTATAGAATATTTGTTAACACATGATCTCACTTAATCCTGCCAACAACCTCAGGAGGTAACTGTATTATTTTCATTTTGTAGATGAGGAATCTAATGCTTAGCAAGGTTTAAGCAATCTGCCCAAAGCAAATCATCCACATCCAGCCCCTGCTCTTAATTCCTCCGCTCAGTACCTCCCCGTGTTTGTGTTCTGTTGCACTGGAGGGTGAGATTTCCCGACGCAGCTCAGCTATGCAGACTGTTTATGATGGCCCCAGTTTACCTGTGCAGCTGCGTGCAGTTCTGTGAGCCTTGTGTACTTTCTGGGTTTACAGATTATATATCACATCCAATTTCACATGACTCTTGCGCAGTTGCTGATTCTGCCTAGGTCTATGGCAGTGCTCCTGCTAAACCTAGGGAAGATGTTCTCTTGACATAAGCCCAAAAGGCTTATGAAATTTTTTTTGTTAAGGCATTATTTTTAAGGCAGTGTTAGGTTCACAACAAAATAGAGAAGAATGTACAGAGATGTCCTGTACATTCACATGCGTAGGCCACCCACATTATTAACATTCTCCCACCAGAGTGGGACATTTGTTACAATTGATGAACTTATGCTGACACATTATTATTGCCAAAATCCATACTTTACATTAGCGTTTGTTCTTGGTGGTGTGCATTCCATGGGTTTGGACAAATGTATAACGACATGTATTCATCATTATATTATCTTACAGGACAGTTTCACTGCTATAAAAATCCTCTGTGCTCCCCCAATTCATGCCCCCACACCCACTCCTGAAAACTGCTCATCTTTGCCCTGTCCATAATTTTGCCTTTTCCAGACTGTTGTATAGTTGGACTCATGCAGGGTGCAGCCTTTTCCAGTTGGCTTATTTCACTTAGCAGTATGCATTTAAGGTTACTTCATGTCTTTTTGTGGCTTGATGTCTCCCTTCTTTTTAGTGCTGAATAACATTCCACTGTCGGAATTAGCACAGTAATCCACTCACCAATAAAGGACATCTCGGTTGCTTCCAAGTTGTGGCACTTATGAACAGAGCTGTATAAACAACCTGTGCAGTTTCTGCACAGGTATAACCTTTCAGCTCCTTTGGGTAAGTACCAAGGAACACTGTTGCTGGACCATATAGCCAGAGTATGTTTAATTTTCTGAGTAATTGTCAAACTGTCTTCCAATGTGGCTGTGCCATTTTGCATTTCCTTGAGCCATGAATGAGAGCTCCTATTGCTCCACATCCTCACTGGTATTCGCTGTTGTCAGTGGTCTGGATTTTAGCCATCTTCATAGGTGTGCAGTGGCGTCTCATTGTCATTGTAATTTGCATTGCCCTGATGACATGGGATGTGTTCATTCATTCCCCCCGCAACACCAGGAAGGTGCACACCAGGTAGGATCCCTCCCCCACTGCTCCACCTCCAATATTTCCAAATCAAAAGTGGGATTAAGAGTCCTGTACACCGTGTCCTCTAGCCTGTTAACACATATAGCACAGCCCTCGCACGGCGGAGAACAGGCCTGCCCACATTGTTCTTTTGAAATAAGTAATCCTGCAAGTTTGTGTCATGTGAAACATAAACATGAGGACTGTCCCAGTGTGTCGAACCCATTCAACACATCTGAAGAAGTAGCTTCAATAAGTTGTTTCAGTTTGACAAGTTAATCCGTATTTCCCAGGGAGAACAGAGCTATTCTAAACGGGACATTTCCTTTTTCTTTTTGTTCATACACAGTCCCAAAACTCAGCAAAGTTCTGGAGTTAGGTGGTGTTCTCTTGTTGACACAAACACAGAAGAGGCAGGAATTCCTCCCTGCTGACAGTTGCTTTTTCAGAAGGTGCTACCTTGCCTGTGAGCACCCCTCCCCTGCAGCCTGGGCCCAGAGGTGGTGCCAGGTTGTTGCTGGCGGTGCCTTTGGGTGCAGCTGTTTCTTACCCAGCCCGACAAAAACCAGGACAGACCTTTTCAAAAGGGTCGAGTGGAGCTTTTGAAAATGCAAATGTGTCTGTGGGCCTGGGTCAGAGGATGGCTTATAATTAATGATCTTTTGTGTGTTGCTCATTAAGGGGGTCAACTCAATAAAAAGCATGTTGCCTCTTCTCTGTCAGTGACAGATACTCTTATCAGAAACAAGGCTTTTATTGTGGTTGTTTTCCTCAGATGAAGAGGAAAGGCTGATGCTAATGGGGAGTGAGAAAGAAGGAGGGTGGGGCGAAGGCAGAGGTTTTCCCTCAGCACCGTTCATTAGCATATTTGTTGGATGTTGAATCCACCAACCACGAGAACAAATGTCGGAGACTTTCAGGATTCCAAAGATGTTACTTTATTGGCCAAGTTTAACCTGCGCAGGGGTGAACTCTCAAAGTGTCCAGCGACACAGTGCCCACAAGGGCTGCAAATGAGAGTCACACCCAGCGCTTACAGCTAAGTCCTTATATAGAGGCAAGCAAGCAAGCGTTGCACAGAAGCAGATGTGGCGGTTAGCTATTGGCTTACAGAGCCTGTGGGCGGGAACAGGGTGGGGTCTTTCTCAACTGAGAGGAAAATTTTGAAACTAAACAGATGGCAATCAACCTACAGGATGTTTGCTAGGGATGCAGGCTCCTTGGGGCTGAGACTATTTTTCTTGTTCCCAACATTGGAGTGCTTATTATTTAATTTCACTTAATACTGCAATTTGAGACCCAGTGTTAAAGTGTGAATTCCTCTCTGAGGTCTGTAGTTTTAAAGAGGAAATTTACTGACTTTGTAGGAGAGATGCAACACCATCACCTCCGTTGTAGATGGCAGATTGTTTTTGGAACTGACAACAAACAGATACATTTCTTTCTGTGGGCACTCCATACTAGCCATTTTTATCTTAAATGTAATCTCCTCATAAACATTCAATATACAAGTGGAAAACACCAAGGAGGAGTTCAGGGTCTTGAAAGGAGACTTTGGTTCCACTGAAAAATGGCCAAGGTGCCTGGCTCTTCCCTGTGGGATGTGCGTGCAGTGCAGGGAGGGGTCGTGTTTTGGAGGGGCCTCAAGACCAGCTGAGGAATACTGGCCTTTACCTGGTGGCTACTTCTCAGGGAGTCAGAAAATTGAGGGTGTCTGAACAAGTTGCAAAATGGACACAATTGTTCAACTCTTCTGGATTAAACATAATTCTAGAATGTTCTTTTTCCTGATGGTATAGGAATACTGAAGCCCCCGAAATGGGTTTAAATGAGTCATTGTAAGTGCCCTTTGGTGTGCTGAGCAGCCTACCAAGTTTTTATTTGTACTGAAACCTACCAAGCTGTATGACTTGGTCACACTACTTTCGCTTCTCTTGGCCTCAGTGCCTTTATTTGTGAAATACGATGTTTCATTTCTTTCTTTCGTTTTTTTTTTAGTATTTTTCTTTTTAGAGCAAGAGGAAGGGAAAGAGAAAGAGAGGGAGAGACACATCAATGTGTGGTTGCCTTTCATGTGTCCCCTACTGGGGACCTGGCCACGCAACCCAGGCAATGTGCCCTGACTGGGAATCAAACTAGCAACCTTTTGTCTCTCAGGCTTGCACTCAATCCACTGAGCCACACCAGCCAGGGCTGTTTTCATTTCTTTTTAGTGCTTCATCAACTTGTGAGGATTAAATGGTTTAGTGGCTCTAACGTGTATGGCACGTGGAAAGTACATTGCAAACACTTTATATTAGCCCTTCTCCTCCTCCCCTTTCCCTCACTCCCTCCTTTCCCTGTCTTCCTGGGCCTCCTTATTTAACCTGCTCCACCCCTCCACCCCTCCCCCTGCCCGCAATTCTTGTTGCCAGACCACTGAAAGCAAGTGGCCTGACAGCCTCAAACATTCTCATACTTTTCCAAAGGAAAAAAAAATTGCCTTGAAAACCAGTAACCAAAAGAAGGCAGAGAAAGAACTTCACGTGTTACGTTCACCTCTCGGCATGCCGCCCACTTTTCTCAGGCCCTTTGTGCAGCGCCGTGCACCCAAGGGTCACTGCTAGTTTTCCTGGCTTCGGGTGACGCTGGCGCTGGGCTGGGACCCTGGGCCTGATTCAGGTCTCCACTCTGCCTTCACTGTGGTGCTGGGCAAGCCACCCCTCCTGCCTGGGACTTGTTCCTTCCCCGCAAATGAGAGGTTTTTCACTAATTGAACCATAGGCCTCTTGGCAGGCCAGGTAGCCTGGGGGATCAAACGGCCTGAGAACCTCAGAAATGCTTGTGTGCTTAGATAACTCCTGACTGGAAACTTCCTGGGGCTCAGCATGGGCGGGGCAGGGATTCACCCTCTCTGGGCCCACCTAGTGTCTGTGTTCCACGCTGTCAGCTGCATTGAAGCCAATGTTCAGGATGGGAGCTTATCTGCCCAAGGGTTGTGGTCTCCATTCACCGCTTGGGTTTGGAGGGAGGGGGTGCTACTCTCCACCTTCCCCTCTTCACCAGGATTTCTCAGGCTTTTCCCCACATGAACAGTGTCAGAAGTGCCCAGGGAACGGAGCTGACCCACAGGGAGCAGGGGCACAAGGCCTCTGACTGGAGGAGAGGGGCTAAACAAAGATGAATACCTTCCCTCCCACCTTCTGAGTTCTAGCTGGGCGAATAATCAAACTGACAGAGACAGATTAACAGGAGAAAATCAAAATTTTAGTGCATGTGCTTGGGGAATTCATGAAAGCAGGTGAGGCAATGTTGGGTATACGTGACAGTTTTGGATAACGAAGAAAGGGGGCACGGGGCTGAAATTTCAGAATTGAGAATGGGCGATTTGCAGGTAGTTGACCAGACACAAGGCAGGCAAATCCTTGTGAGGCGACGCAGAAATGGCGGGCCCAGAGCTGAGACCCTGTTATTTATCAGACTTCACTCAAATTAGGCTAAAGCGAACATCCTAAGATTCTTCTTTTTCAGAAGCAGGTTTTTCTATCTGACTCTCCTGGACAGGAAATGGGAAGAGTCAAAGGTCCTTTCTAAGTCTTTTTAAAATAAATAAACAGCTTAAAATTGATATTCCAAAAGACAGCTTGGGGATGGCAAAATTCTGGTTCCCTTGATGGGGCGGGGATGACTGGGAGGTGTCGCTGATGAATGGTCTTATTGTGACTGAGGGGTCAGGTGAGGGCAGAGAGCCTCAGCCCTTCTGATTGGCTCCAGAGGCCACAAGCAGGGAGAGAGCTGTGACAGGCCCCGGTGTGGTTTGGGTGGCAGCTCCGGGAGCAGCTCCTTAGAGAGTGGGTCAGACCCGGGGGTTCTCAGTTATTCCCATCTTGGAATGACGTGGTTCCTTGGACTCAGTCTTTCTGTAGTGTCCTCGGAGTGGGTGCAGGAGAGGCCCACTCCCTGTGAAACCTGAATATTGGAACTTGAATAGGGTAGAGAGACCACAAGGGCAGTGGGTGCCTGGGAAGGCGAAGGGAGGATATGAAGAGTGTGTGCAAGGAGTGGACCCAAGGGCAAGTGGACATTCTTATTAACGCATCTGTTTTCACGTCGGAGTAATAAATGCTCAGAGTTAGGCCAGTTTTCAGGGGGCCTGGAGCCAGTCTTTAAAGATCAGGTGGCCTGGTGCGGGTCTGCCCCTGTGGCTTTTCTGCCTCTTTCACTCTTCTGCTTCCTGCCCTGGCTCAAGGCTCTCTCTTACCTGCTCCTCCCCACAACATTCAGATCAGAGTGTTAAGAGTCTAAATTTCTTTAGAGACCTTTTCATTTCATTTCTTCTTATAGGCATGGAACCTGAGGTCCCGAGATGTGAAGAGAGGTGGCCAAGGTCACGCGGCAGGGCAAAGGCGAGACACTATATCTTTAATTTCTAGCAAAGTGGGAAGAGGGGGAAAGGAATTCCTATTTATTTGCACCCTCTCTGTACTTAGTAAGGGGCTCTAATGACATGTGCATCGGCTATTGCATTGAATTTTATTCTCTGATGTTATTATCACCTCACTTCGCAGATGAGGGTGTTGAGATGTTGGAGAGGATAATTAATTTGCGCTGATAAATTGTGAGCCTCTAGCAGTCATATTTCAAGCCAGGTCTTCCAGACCTTCTCACTCCTGTTCTTTCCTCTGTACCTTACACACAGACAGCAAGCATTTCTATTATTCATGCAATGGATGAATCAAACCAATCTTCAGTCTTTCTCTGGCTCCTTTCATTCAAACGTTGCTGGTCTACGCTCCATTCTATTGCTATTCTTGGGTCATCATCAGTTTTAAACAAATTATGTGGTTTACACAGGATTAAAGCTAAAATTTTGCTCTTGTTCTTCCCAAGTATTCTAAGCATGGATGTCCTACATCTCCAGGAGATATCTGTCAATATGGGCTGCACAGTGATTATGTGGTGGTGTTGGAGATGAATGTCCTGGGCTAAGGATGCTGACAATGAAGAAATGTTCAACTCAATGAAGAAAATGCATGTGCCTTCCCAAAGACTCTTCATGGTTTTCATACTAGAAATATTGAATAGAAGAATGTCCTTAGGAGAGTGGCTTTTGGTCTGGGTTGCCTTCCTGCATTACAGTGTACTAGGATGTGATTGCAAAACCCACGCAGAAGCCTTGCCTGGCATAAATATATCCTGTTACTACTTCTTCTAACTTCATTTTCTTTATTTGTTAAATGGTGATAATTATAGCACCTACTTTATAGGGATGTTGTTTTGTTTTCATAAGTCAGTACAGGGTGGGGCAAAAGTAGGTTTACAGTTGTTCATGCGGAAAATAGTACAATAATTAATAACTAGTAATAGAAGAATAAATCTGTGTTTCACATACTCACAGCTGTGGACACACCTTGGCCCACCCTGTGTGTGCAGAGTGCTGGCAACAGTGTCTGTTGAAGTTAATTCAAAGGTGTTAGCTTTCACTCTGAATACAAGGGGATGCCTTGCATAGAAGCATTAGGGCATTTTTGTAACATGCTCTACTATTGTACTAAAATTGGGAAATTCCCCATGGCCCTATTGTTTACCTAAGTTTAAAGTAGAAACAAATTGGAACAAAGCATTTTGATACCCCTAAAAGGTCCACCTGTTGCTGGAGAATAAGAACTCCAGTAGAAGTTGAAGAATCACAACCACATCCAATAAAAGCAGACGCAAGTGTTAACATATCTCTCGGCTTGGTGACGCCTCTGAGACCAGACTGTCAGTTTGTTCCCCTCTTGTCATCTGGAACCTGGGATGGACACTGGTGTTTCTGGGGTAATCCACCTGCATTCACTGCGCATCCTAGGGCCAGGAGTGGCCCGGAAACCCTGGAGTGAGAATTCCCATGAGTTCTTTCCCTCTGGGAGGGCTCGGGGATGGTGCTCACAAACCCCTCAGCTGCAGAGCTGGGTGGAAGGGCTGGGAGGTTGTGCTTTAAAGAGTCAGGTCATCTGAAAGGAATGTGAGACGTGCATTTTGGGGGGCTGAGATTAAACAGTGGGAAAGTAGATAAGTGACCTGCTGTCTCTCAACTAATAGCTGGCTAAAAGTTAACATTTCACTAACTCCAGTGGGGAAGCTGGTGACCAGGCTGTACACACACAGTTTTACTTCAGTGGAGAGTCACTGGCAACTGGGGAAAGATGGATTTATCATCACTGCGCACATGACTCCTCCACACACACCAGCTGTTTCTTTGTGAAACAGCTTCTAGTGTGTCAGTCTTACAGCAGGCACGAGAATATTGGAGAGGCAAGGCAGCGGATCCTGTGTGATATTAAGTACTAAACTGCAATGTAATGACATGTTTCAGTGGCATTCAAGCTTTTGAGGCCCTGCTGAGTCATGGAAGCTGCACTAAAACCTGTGGGAGGTGCTAAAGAATGAGGAGTAATCCCTGGCCTCCAGAGATTTGCAATAGAATAAAATAGCCTAAGACAATTATAGGAGGGTTTCTCAAAGAGCCTTTCTCAGAATCACAGGCCTGTTATAGAAGATTCCTAGCATCCAAAGCAGACGGGGCCCAGGAATTTATTTTCAAAACGAGTCCCCAGATGATTCTGACATATGCTGAGGTCTGAGTAGTGCTGGTCTGGAGTAAATGTAGGCTCTAGGCCTGGCGAGTAAAGGCTTCATTTCTGTGTCCATGCAACCAGAATAGCCACATGTGGTGGGGTTGTCAAGAGATATTGAACAAGTGTGCAGCCTATGGGCCTCAAGAGGAGGAATGCAAGGCAGATGTGTTCGAAAAGTGGAGAAATCAGCATTGGGAAGTGAGGGGTAGCCATGACCTTAGTGGTAACCAGAGGAATAAACTAATATAATCCTAGTTTTATGGCATGCGCTGTTGAGTGTCTGATATATCCATCATCAGGGCTTAGTCTTAATGCTTTCTAGCATGTTGTTAGGTCAGGAGGGAAATCCAGAGCTTGCTTCTCCACCAATATTTATCAATGGACGTTTTGGGAATTAAAACATACCAGGAAATAGGCTTAATTTACATGTGTCTGTCTTTGTGTGGGTGGATTGGAAGACTGGATATCTATTGGATAGAATAGTGACTCTGGGTTGGTTTGGGATGCTCCTGGTGGGAATATTGAAGGCTTATTCCTGGGGGAAGAAGCTGAGGAGTTCAGGAAGTTGGAAAGGAGAAATTACAGAGGGGCCGTTAGTTGGGTGGAAGGAGAAGGCATGTGTTGGGAGGCGGTGGCAGTTTGGGGAGGCTCAGCAGTGTCTCTTCTCCCCAGCAGTCTCTCTGGGGAGACCTGGGGGCAGAGCCCAGGGCACGACGTCCAGCCTGGGCTCAGGAGGTAGAGTGGAAGCTGCAGGGGGGTAAAACCTAGGGGAGGACCTGGGGCCTGGAAGAGGGGCCTTGCTTTCCACGGCCAGGAAAGCACAGAGAGAGCTCAGGTTAGGCCTGGAGTAGAAATGGAGAACTTGCTGGAAAGCAGCGTGATCCTCTGGGCGGGGGTGGGGTGGGGTAGGGAACCCATGGAAGGAAAGCTGTTAGTGCTGGAAGCCTGAGTCCAGTTAACTGAATTGTGGAAGACAGTGTGATTAGCTTAGCTGATGACCTTGACCCTGAGTTTCTTTCCCACTGCACCAAAGAGGGGTGCATTTTACATGACTAGTAACGGGATGGAAGAAGGAGAAATGGAGTCCTTGAACGGGGGAGTGTAGACTGCGGCGGGAGTCTTTGGAGGAAACCATTTTCTAATTATCCTGCAAGTGAGGAGCCTGTAGGAGAAGACTTCGGTTCAGGGTCGGCCTTTGGGATTCCTGTACCCTGAGGTGGAGAACAGATCTGTGTGGAGGCAGGGCTTTCCCTGTGAATGGCCCCTCCCTATCCAGTCCTTGGGACGGTTGTAAATTAGTGCTACCATGACCTGAAAACAAACTAATTTTGCCACTTTCTTGACCCCTGATGTGACACTTGGCTCAGCTTTAACAAGCTGTTCTTATTCCCTAGTTCTTCTAGGTGTTTCTTTTTGTGACCATAACTAATGGAAGATTGAGAAACATGGACTCTCGGCTGTGAGAAAACTTGATCCACCTGCCACCGGGCACTGAGTGACCTCATTCTTTCACTGGACCTGGGTTTCTCTTGGGCCCCCAGCATGCGGTGAGGGGATACCGGGCTCCATCAGGCTGGGGGCTGTATTTTGCATGGTGGGTAGACAGGCAAAAAGGACCAGAAAACCCCTTTGAAGGGAACACCCCTCAGGCTCTTTGGAAACAGGCTTTGGACCCCCAAAAGCGATGTCTTAGTTCCACAGTGGCAGTGTCTCTGGCAGGGAGGTCTCTGTAACTCCTCAGTGCCACCGCCCTCTGACAGGGGAGTGCTCTGCAGAGGACTACGCCCTGCTGGGAATGTGCCCTTATTCTCAGTGTGGAGAGAGGGGGCCTCGTTTACCATCCAACAAGCACAACACACCAGAACGTATTCCTTCAAGTGAGTGAGTGCTGGCCTTTTCAAAGTAACCCCAAAGCATACCGAAGTCCTCTCACCATTCTGCCATTTTCTCTGAATATACTAGGTGGTGGCATATCTCTGTACCTGGAAGATAAAATGATTCTTGCAAATCATCCGAAGTACTTAGCAGTCAGGTGCAATGAATAAAGTAGGTTATTATACAAGGCTCAGTGATAACATCCTGCTGCTCTTACTTCATGTAAAATGGCCCTAAAAACAATAATGGGAGGAATTCCAACATGGTACCAAGCAATGGCAGACCAATTAAAACCATTTTCCAAGAGAAATACTTTTGTGATAATGTTGAACTCAATATATAAAATCCATTGGTTTGAAAAATAGGTAAGTCTCATAACTATTTCTCTCATATATAAAGTTCATATGTTTACTATCATTTACCAATTAGTACTAAATTTAGTTCAAGTGACAATGGTTGTTTGTTTAAAACAATTTTCTTTCCCTCTTTTTAAAAAAAAACATTTTATTTATCTTTAGAGGGGAAGGGAAGGAGAGAGGGAGAGAATATCAATGTATGGTTGCCTCTCATGTGTCCCCTGCTGGGAACTGGCCTGCAACCCAGGCATGTGCCCTGACTGGGAATTGAACCACGATCCTTTGGTTCGCAGGCCCATGCTCAATCCACTGAGCTACACCAGCCAGGGCTTTTTCCTTCTTGATAATGTTCTTTATATATACATAACATGGTTGAAATGTTGTCTTTGAGCAAACAAAATTGCATTATAGTTTAACCTAAGTTAATGATTTTGTCAGAACTAGTTTGATGGACTCACCTCTCTTCCTTACTACATACACATATAGTGAGGTTTAAAGTAAAAATAATCTGCATTCGCTGGGGCACTAATTTTATTAGTCACAGGGTCTCTGGCAGGAAGGTACTAGGAGAGAGTCTCTGTTTGAACCAGCCCAAACTTAACTTGAGAATTTATTTTTGTGTTTAATGGTACCTTGAGTTGCCTAAGCATGTGAGTGCTTTAAAAAGATAGCCCTTTCTCATATCAACGGCATTCTCCATTTTTTCCTTGGCATTTAACAATTTCAAGCTCAGGAGGTCTGTCCTTGCTCAGGTTACACACTCTTCAACTTGGGCAGTTCAGCAAAACCCAAAAGATAAGATTTGAACGGTTTATCTATTCATGTCATCACAGAGAGAAGCTAAATGGCTGGGCCATTTGGTGAAAGGGCAGCTTAGTTCTCACCAAACTGCACATGGGCTTGGGAGATCCTTGGCTGGAAACCACCGTCTGGAAAGCTGATTAACTGTTTCCTCCATTTACAATGCAGATGTGTCTGTAACAGTTCTAGGGGGTTCCAAATCCCACTTTAAATTTCTGTCTCTTTTGAGAGACTAGTTCATAGTATAAATATGAATGGAAGAGACTAAAGTAGATCAAACAGGACTGGTTGTTTGCACTCTGGAAAACTGGTCAGTAGGTGACAAACACATGCAGAATGTTGAAGTATGTTTTTTGCTTTAATAGCTCAAATAAATAGGAAAAATTTACTCAAAAACACTTAAGGCTGTTTTTTTCATTTTTAAAAAAGTTACCTTGAAATTTCAAATGGGATTTTGTAAATGGGAGGGAAAATAGTTACTAGGCAGGTGATAGTCAGTAGCTACTTTCACGTAAATGCAAACAATATAGTGAAATGTGTTATCTAAAATTGTGCCATAAAGTATCTAAATTACTTGTATGGTTAAAGCCTTTTCTCAGGGAAATAAATGAGTTGGGGTGCATAGAAATGTCTAAAAGCTCAGGCTACTTCATCAAGTTCCTTAAGTTTTACAACTAAATACTCCCCATCTAAATCTTAGTCATAAAGGAGCATTTTATAATATATATGGAACATTAGCCTATTTAAAAATGATGTGTTATTAAAATATTATGCAAACATATTGAAGTTTTGAAACAAAAATTACTCATGATATCCCTATCCCAGCATATGTTTTCATTTTTATATATTATTTCCAGTCACTATCCATGTACATTCATATTCTTATCTGCAATCATTTCATACATACCATTTTGTTACCTACATTTACATTTAGGTTATCTATAGTGGGTGTTGGCTAGTTATTTGAGAATATTTAAATCATATGGGAAAGACAAATGGGATGTTTGAAGCTTACACGTTAAGTGTGCATCACTATGTAAGTCGACTAGTAGTCTATGAGGTATAGGAAAAGCTCGCTGGGTATATTAGGCATGCAGGCAATGAGTAGGCAAGCAACTAATGAGACATCAGCAGAATTCATAAGATATGTTCAATGTTGGTAGAAAGTAAATTAATTACCTCTTGTAAACACCTTAAAAATGGAATGAAATGCATAATGGAACAGAGGAGAATGTTACTTTTAGGTAAAGAAGGAAGAGAAAGCCCTGGCTGGTGTAGCTCAGTGGACTGAGTGCGGGCTGTGAACCAAAGGGTCACCAGTTCGATTTCCAGTCAAGGCACAATCTGCTGTAGATGGTTGTAGGTCAGGTCCCCAGTGGGGGCCACGTGAAGCAACTACACAATGATGTTTCTCTTTTTCTTTCTTCCTCCCTTCCCCTCTCTCTAAAAATAAATAAATAAAATCTTTTAAAAAGAAGGAAGAGAAAGATTGAGTCATAGGTTTGATTAGTTCTGGGCTCACAAATTGTCACCCCTCCATTGGCACTAATTGGTGACATCCATTTCAGTCTCACTATGGGCCCACAAACACTCAGCCCAAGAAACAAAAATAAGGTCCATGGCCATGTAGCAGTCTCAAAGGCAAGTTATAGCTATTGGCCAGGTGAACTTGCCCTCATGTCTCTGAGAGAGTGGGGGTACATCTTTGGCCCACCTCGGTTTGTGTCCATGTGATCAAACCTGTATCGGAGAAGGCTCATGGGGGTATGTGGGGGGGCTGAGGGGGAAGGGAGAGAATGAGAGAGACATATGAACATGGAGGTATGGGGGCTGGGGGTAGGGAGAGAATGGGAGAGAATGAGAGAGACATATGAACATTGTGCAACCAGAGTTTGTGTAGTGTGGTCTTTCCAGCCTGCTTACATTTTATCCTAAGCATGCTTCCCCAGCTCATCTAGTTTGCGTTATATCTTGCCATATGTTTTAGATGAAGTTAGTAAGTCACACAGTGCAAGCATGTTAATTTGGTCTGTGATTCTTTGCATCCCATGACCCTAGGGTAGCCTAGGGAGTGCTTGGTAGTACACTTGGACGCTACTGTAAGACAAGGTCATAAAGATCTTAAATATTAATCTTCAAGAGAAAAGGGCTGTGACTCCACTTATATCCAACAAATGATGCAAGAATCTGTGTGGACCCAGAAACAGAAGCTGATTGTGTAGCATGAAGGGCTTTAAGCCACCACAGTGTCTACAGGTACTTAAACAAATATTGGTTGTATGAATGAATGAGTGCCGAGAACTGGGGCTAGCCAAGGAGGTAGGTAACTTGAAGGGAGGAGAGAGAGGAAGAATAATTAGGGTTTAACCTGGCCGTAAAGGGTGTAACTTAACTGAATCACGTGGGACTGTCCCTAGCACTCATCTGTCGCCATTTATGCCAGAGATCGCTGGCTCCGCAAGCTGAGAAGAGCCAACCGAGTGTTCTGTTGGTGGAGAGAACACAGAGAAGGGAAAGAGGGAAGAGGTGTGTGTCCCAGGAGCTGTGTCTTCAAAAAACTAAATGCCTCTGTTAAAGTGTGATTTACATCACATCCACTGTCAGCTGAAACACTTGCGCACAGTGTGAACTGTGTGTGATTTGTTGGCTTTAATCAAATCCTTGGGTTTAATCTACATCTGAAGTATCTCCCACTCAGGAATTCATAGTCCTGGGGTAGTAAGTTAGCATCTGAAAGTCCTAATTAGGAATTCACATCCTGAGGCTGTCACCATAAGCCGACTTCAAGTTGGCCCATCTAAATCTGCTGTAGATGGTTTGTTAATTATTGTATGAAATGTTAGAAAAACTTTTTTTATTGGAGAAGGGATTGCCATTTGATTTGCATACATTCTGCAGAGATACGCACTTGCATGAGCAGAAAGTAAGACTGTGGTGGGCCAGGGTGCCCTTTGGAGAAGCGTTTTGGGCTCAGAGCATGTCTAGTCCTATTGCTGCCACTTGATTATGGATTCTGTCATGCGATCCAAATAGAACATTAGCTGAATCTCGCCACTGGAAAATCTCCATATCGACCTTAGGTAAGCCAGGTACTTGTTGGGGAGCCTGAGGAACAGAGGGGTGGCACCTCACCTCATTATAAGAATAGATTATGTGACTCTTTTGAATCCTGCTTGCTAATAAATATTGTATGTGTGCCTAAATATACCCTGATAGTGGTTGTCATTATAACATATTGTCAAGCACTGTGAAGGGCCTGCAACTTCACCCTACTTGCAAGCTGCATAGTTAGTCTGCCACAGCTGCACGGGTGCTGGGAGAAGGCTTGAGACCTTGAGTTAGGGACGAAGGACAGTTTATCATTCGCTGCAAAAGCAACAGGCAGAGAGCATTGACATTTTCACACTGGTTTTTTGAGCTTTGGTCTAGTCTGCACAGGGTGATCACAGCGCCAGATGACACCCACATGTAGACTGGAGAGTGTTGCAGGAGATGGCACCTGAGTTGGGGAAACTGAATCTTTAATAATGGGAAGTAAGTGCTGGAGAGAGACACTCTCTCTGTCTCCCAAGGCTATTCGCTATGGAAATGTGCTTGTAAAGGTGGACCAGAACAAAGGGCAGTCAATGGCTCACTAACAAGACACGTAGAATGTGAGAGAACCGTGGAGACTGGTCTCCGACACATGTATCCTAAAAATAAGATGTGAGGGAGGAGTCCTACTATCTTCACCATCTCAAATGATTAGAGGCAACCAAGGGTCCCCAAAGGGAATGTGAAAACTACGACCAGCCAAACTGTCCCATCCCCTCTGTAGTCCCTCTGCAAAGCCAGCAGAAGCTTCTCAGTAGAGGCTGTAGGAATGACCTAGCTGGGAACTTTCTGTTTTGTTTCCCTGCCCAGGGAGAATCCTCCCCCACCCCTCGCCACCCGCCTTCCCCCCATACAGAAGATAGATGGTTGTGAGGAGACTGCAGGGCCAGAAGCCGGGTCTCAGCAAAGCCTCCTGAGTCCCCTGGGCTGTATCACTGCACAGGGAGGCCCGCCACCGGGGAGTAGACCGCCACCCTCTGAGTAGCCCCTTGTTCGGATTCTGTTTGGTGGACTCAGATAAAAGCATATAATCATGTCACTGGCACTGAAATAGAGTTTTACTGAAAGGGACACAAAGTATGAAAGGAGTCTTAGTAACCGTAGCGAGTGCACAGAGAAGGAACGCCAGCGTAGAAATGGGTGGGGCAGATGGGAGAAGGAGGTTGCGGAGAAACTAACAGGCAAAACAAAACCCTTTCTCGTCTAATCTCAAAAATTCTCATGTCCCTAGCAAAGGTGCAGACAGAGCTATCAATGCTGCAAAAGATAGCCACCATTCTGGTAAGCATGTTCTTATTGTTTTAAGCTTGCTGTAGATATCCCCCTCCTAGAGGACTGGATCCTTGGAAGACACAAGCTGGGCATTCACCAAAGCTATCAGTTTCTCGATATTCAATACCTGGCCGAGATAGGAGCACGTGGGAGAGGAACATTCCATCAGAACAGGACTGAGATTAACACACAGAGGCCTGGTAGAGTGGCCCATCAGTGTTAACACACCCAGGCAAGGGGAAACAAAGGGCTTCTCTACCTGCCCCATTAACCGCAAGCCTGGGGCCAACCCAGGGGCAAACAGTGGGAGGGAGGGCTCCGGGAAGGCCATTAAGCAGCTGCAAATTGAACCATTGATCTCCGTGATAGTTTTAGAGGAAAACCAGTTCTCAAGCTGATAGTGCTGATGGGCTCCATGCTGGGAAAGTTCCTTCTCTTAGAAGGGTGGCTCTCCCTCAGAGGAGGTCCTGGGAGGGTGGCAAATCCCCTGGCAGCACCCAAACATTGTATTATAATCATAAAGCAGAGTGAATGGTCTCCTGGAATTGGCAAATTTCAGCCTCAGCGATTTAATAGTTTTTTGTTAGGAGCACCAGATGAGCAGGGACCCACTTCCGCCTCGAGAGTTGAGCCCTAGGGAAGAGATTGGGAGCCCTGTTGCCGACTGGGGGCTATCACGCTGTCTGCAGGCTGCTGCTCACGGGTCACGGTCTGCCTGGGCCGCAGAGCAGATGTTCCCCTGAGCACTCTGTGGGCGGGGCAGTTGTTAGGGGCTCCAAGGCTTCCCACAGGGGTTTCTGCCTCTTTGAAGTTAGAACTTTCTGGGCTCTCAGGTCTGCTTCAGAAAATACTTGGTGCATGATAGCTAGCAATTTTTACCCACTCTCTATGTCCTAGGTCTTGTTTCAAGTACTTTTTATTGCTTTAAGTTATATAAGTCTTCGAAACCTCTTAGTTTGGTATTGGACCTTGAGACAGAGAGTTGAAGTCATTTGGTCAAGGTCACCCAGCCAGTAAAGAGTAGAATTAGCCTTTGAACCAGGCAGGGAGCTTTTCCTCGGTGGGATGCAACACTTCTCAGAGTTCACTGTCAGTAGTTGCTGACTGAGAGGCCGTGGATCCTCATCTGTGAAGAGCTCGCCCAGCTGCATCTGGCTGACTGCCCGTGGATTTCTGCACAGTGCCTGCTCCAGGCCTCCTCCAGGCGGGGATCTGCTCGCCAGTGTGGACTCCCTGCTGCTCTGTCCAGCTGCTTTACCTGGAATGCTCCGGTTGCTCCAGCCTCCAGTCCTGTAGTCTGTTTTAAGGGCTGGACTCCTCCTTGGGGGGGAGGTCAAGGAGGACAAGTTACAGGCTTCTGTGCTCCACGGACGGCCCTTCCCTTACAGTGAGCTGTGTCTGCAGCTCAGCTTCTGAGTCTGCTTCTGGCTGATGCAGCGTCAGAACCACGTGGTGAGGGGGTGGGAAGGGCTGGCTTTGGGGCCTGCTGAAGTGGTTGTGAAGCCTATCTCCGCCGCAGGTCACTCGTCTTTAAACTGGGACTTACCTCGGGGAAGACGAGATGAACCAACCTTTGTGAACGCACTTCACCTGGAATTTAGCACACAGTAGGCTGTCAGCTACCCTGGTCTCTTTCCCTGCCTTTTCCATACGAAATACAGCTGCTCAGAATAAAGCGGTGCCTATTTCAGCCAGAGCCCTAGGGCTTGCGTGTGTCGGCTCGGTCCCCCAGAGGAGGAGCTCTGGGTGCGTGAGGGTTAGATGTGTGAGTGGGTAGGACCCTGCAGTGTGCAGCCCAGACCATTAATAACCACGCGGCTCATGTGTTTGAAGGCCAAGGGTTTGTTCGTACAGGGCCCGAGTATGTTTTTACACCTCCACAAACCTTACATCCACCGAAGCAGGACTTCTTTAAGGGCCAAAGCTAGAATTTTGATGTTTTCTCTTTTGTCCTAAAAAAAAGTGATTTACATTGCAAAGCAGTTTCTGGGCTTGGTAGGCTGCAGAGTTGGTACCTGGACATTTTTTTCTTTAACAGTTTATTAAAGATGGAAGATCTAGCTTGGAGAGATCCTGAATCCAATGAATTTTGTTTAAAAATTCAGCTCCAACTACGTTTTGAGCATACAAAGAAAATAATTGGTGTAAAAATATGTACATAAATGTACTTGTTGGGATCCTTGCTGAGGGGGGGGGCGGTGGGCACTGAGGGAACCCGGGAACCCAGAGGATTCCCAGGAAGGCTGGAATGGTGAGTTCTGGAGCACGCCAGGGAGGGCTGGTCCAGCTAGCAGCCTGGGCCATCTTTGGCTCAGGGGTTCCAGGAAGTGAAGGCTTTTATTCCTGTCTTTGGCTGCCCGGGAAAAAAAATCATTCATATCACGACTAAATTTCTATCTGAACATGAATATACTAGGGGAGAAAGTTTTGGCTTTATGTTTTTTTCTTTCTTTTTTTTGCTAAAGTTGAGTTCTATCTAGTTCTGTTATGATGAAAATTGTTCTCCTTAATTTGATCAAGGGTGTATTTAACACGCTCACTGCTCACAGGATCTGTCCGGAGCTGTGAAATTGAAGTCAGAAAACCATGATGTTGGTCTCTATTAAAGCCCCTTTTCCCAGATAAAAAAATAGAAAAAATATTTTGAACAATGCCTCGAGCCATCTACAGAGGCTGACCTGGGACTTAGAGCTTTTTTGCCTCTTGACGGTTTATCTGTGAGTTTATTTATTTTAATACTTTCCTCTCTCCGGGCCATTTGTTGTTCATTTGGACACAGAGTTCAGAGACTTTACCACCGAGAGCTGCAGGACTGGCTTCACAGGTGTGGGACTTGCACAGCCACACAGGGCTCTGCTCATGAAGGGCCCCACAGTTAGTCTGTGCTCTGCTGTGACTGTCTTTTTTTTTTTAAGATTTTATTTATTTATTTATCTTTACAGGGGAAGGAGAGAGGGAGAGAAACATTAATGTATGGTTGCCTTTTGTGTGTCCCCTGCTGGGAGTTGGCCTGCAGGGAACTGGACTACAACCCAGGCATGTACCCTGACTGGGAATCGAACCGCGATCCTCTGGTTCGCAGGCCCATGCTGTCTTGAAACCTTTCATACTTCTGGAAAAAGAGACCTGTGGTTTCGTTTTACACTGGGCTCTGCAAAAACATGTAGCCAGTCCTAAGGGCCAGACTCAACCCTGTTTGTATGCCTGCCTGGGTAGTAGGCTCCTTTTTCCTTTCCTCCCTCCTTATCCAGATATGTCAGCCTGGTGCCCTTCAGATGAGGCAGGTGGCTGTGTCACCTCTCACAGCCTCACCTTGAAGGTTTGGCCAACATGGAAAGAGTGAGGGCTGTGCACGGGACTGACCAGGTGACACAAGGCTCTGATCCTCAGCCTGCAGGAGCACATGGAACCTCGAGAGAGGACCTGTGTGCCCTGTAGAGTGAGCACTAAAGTGACCGTGTCACCCACAGGCATGAGGACTTGTACGGCCACTTAGGAAGGTATCAGTGTTATTCCTGGGTGAGGTGGTTAGAGGCTTCATTTTGAAAATAAAAAGAAACACAGTGGATGTTGGGATTGACGAGGACCCAAAGCTGCGGTGAGAAAAGACCTGTCTTCACTAAGCTGCACGTGCGGAAGGGGAACGTGGAAACAGGCATTGTCTCCTTGTTTGCCCATAGTGACATAGCCTTTATTTACTTAGTGAAACCCTTCCTGGTATTCCTTTATGCTGAAATGTAAAGAAAGTTGCTGTTTCTCAAGTTACAACTGTCTGGGTGCCTCCTTCACACAGGATGTTTGAGTGAAACTTCAGGGCCGGGAATCAAATTCCTGGTCAGCGTGTGGAGTTTGAGGACCCAGGCCACACAGTCACACACTGGGGCAAACGAACACGAGAAAAACTTGACTTAATAGAAATCTGGATCACAGAAACAGCACGTGGGACTGAGTGCAGCCCTGCACGGCCTGTGGTGCTTGGCAGGAGGGCAGGCAGGCGGAAGCGGGGGGAGCTGTGTCCTCCCTGTTGCCTTTTACTGCTTCGCACAGGGACAGGGCATGGGCCAACTTGCTGCCCTCCGACTGCTTCCTCACCTCTGAGTCCACCACAGGATTTCTTGAATTAAAAAAATAGTATTTTTTTCCCTAATTTTAAAGGTAAAAATTGGTCTTTGTGTAAAAGTTGAACAATATGGTAAAAATAAAAAAATGATTCACAATCTTGTAACTCAGTGATGCNGGACTGAGTGCAGCCCTGCACGGCCTGTGGTGCTTGGCAGGAGGGCAGGCAGGCGGAAGCGGGGGGAGCTATGTCCTCCCTGTTGCCTTTTACTGATTCGCACAGGGACAGGGCATGGGCCAACTTGCTGCCCTCCGACTGCTTCCTCACCTCTGAGTCCACCACAGGATTTCTTGAATTAAAAAAATAGTATTTTTTCCCTAATTTTAAAGGTAAAAATTGGTCTTTGTGTAAAAGTTGAACAATATAGTAAAAATAAAAAAATGATTCACAATCTTATAACTCAGTGATGCTCACTGTCCTCTTTTTCAAAAGGATTTTTTCCTTGTAAAGGATAAGTCCTCTGTTGCATTTAAAGGATGCTTTCTTTTTAAAGATTTTATTTATTTATTTTTAGAGAGAGGAGAAGAGAGAGAGAAAAAGAGGGAGAGAAACAGCAATGGGTTGCCTCTAGCACGCCCTCAACTGGGGACCTGGCTCGCACACAGGCATGAGCCCTGACCAGGAACCGAACCAGTGACCTTTTGGTTTGCAGGCCAGCACTCAATCCACTGAGCCACACCACCCAGGGCCAAAGGATGATTTTTATACACAAACTGCGTGTGCTCATGTGTCTCCTGTGTCCTTAAAGAGATGAGTGCCTTTCTGATGGGCACCTTTTAAAAACTATTTGGTACTCTTTCCAACTAGATGACTATGATTATTCATGGGTATATATTTTTAAATTTTCTTCATGTGGCAGAAGAAGATGTTTATGCATTAGGGTTGGTCTAATCGAAACAAAAACGAACTGAAGTAAAATCTACTCTTCTCTTTTCAGGACTGAAATTATTGATCAAGTGTATCAAGTTTTAACTGTGTAATCAGAAGCTCTTGCGCTAGTGACCTTCCTGTGTTTGGCAAACTGGGATTTGTCTGGATGGCTGAGAGTGTCCTGCGCTACTCCTGTGAGGGGTCCTGTGGCTCGGGATCTCCCAGACCTGCCTCTGTGAGGCCAGAGGACTGGTGTGCGCAGGAGAAGGGATTTTCACGTGGCATGTTTTTTCTCTCTTTAGTTAAAAAGGCGCTGAAGTCCTTTGTATTTATATGACTTGAAAGACAAGGGGATCTGTAGTTAGCCTAAGAGTTAAATTATAACTTGGTACTTCCTGTGTCCAGACTCCTTTAAAAAAAAGGGAAAGGAAGAAAATCAACGTGCAAATTGGGTGGGGGAGACCCGTTCTGACACATCTGCTTTTCCTACTGTCACCTGATGTCCCTTTCAACCTTTAAAGAAAATGATTTATTGTGTGAACTCAGATAAAAATGGCTATTTGCTTTTTTTGTGTTGCTTTATTTTGTTTTGGAGTTTTAAAAGGTCCACTGAATTTATTCAATTTAATTCAACCAGCATTTCTGCATTATAGGCGTCTTCCTGGGAGGGTCAGGGAAAGAAGTAAAGAGAAAAATGGGCACTTGGGGAGAACCCTAGGAGTGCACCCTAACTAGCTGTGTAAAAGGACTCATGTTCCTAGACATAAATGGTACTTTTATTGCTCTAATCACAAAACCGTTTTAAGTTTCCATGATGGAGATAATAATAATATCGGGGCAACTGATTTCACGGACAGTTTTCTCTAAGGCCTTGGCTGGGTGTATGTTCACTCCAGGTATGTTGGGGCAGCACCATTAAGTCCTCTGTCCTTTTGAGGTTTCAGAGCCACCCTGGGGCTTTGGTCAGGATGGGGCCCAGGAACCGTTAGGTTGATTGCCTTCCCTCCCCACTGCCCCTGGAATTTCTCTAGAGCTGTCAGAGTGCTTGTAGGCCTGTGGCTGTGCTCAACCCCTCCGGGACTCCACAGGTCTCCAGTCCTATCCTGCGGATGCAGGCCAGACCTTCCGTGGGGCTCCCTGGGACTTCCACAAAGGAAGGGCTAGGAGGCCCTGGCCAGGCATCTAGGTGTCTGGGGGATTTGACCCTTTTGGTCATTTTAGTGGTCATTTCTGATGAATGGCCACGAAATCATCACAGTGCAGAGCTAGACCTCCTTTGGAAGTGCTATTTTGTGTTGCTTAACATCCCTTTGGTAGGATAGCTTTCAGTTTGAGGCTGAAGTGAAACACAGACTAGGGGACTTGCCCCCATTCAGATGTGTCAGGTTCAAGCGGATTTGGTGCCTTGGCCTTCCTGGTTAGAGACCTTTGTCCTTAGGCCATGCACTTCAGTAGCTCTCTCAGCTCCTAGGTCTTCCTTAGCATAATCACCGTGTTTCAGACACGTTGCCCAGGAGAACTGATATTTGACCAAAGCAGTTTTAATTTTGCAGCCACGACAGAGTTGCTTGCTTTTAAAAAGTCAAGTCATGTACTATGTTCTAAAGAAGGCTCTCAGTTTATCTTCTAGATCGAATCTTTTAAAGTAGAGGACTTATATATTCATTAAACATTAAGCTAATGATTATCCATGAAAATGATAATTGTGTATCAGCTAATTATGTGTCTTTCTAAAAGCAAACTTAAAAAGTACTTTTAAATGCCACGCTTGCATCTTGAAAAGAAGATATTATATATAGACATTTTTTTTTAGATCCTCTGCTCTTTTGGCAGACTACTTCGCTGTGATTGGTGGCATTTTCCTCGCATGTTTCATTTTCACATGTTAATCATTAGTCATTCCTCATGGCCCTCCATGCAGCTGCCGGGTTGGAAGCTCTGCCCACTCAGCAATGGTGGGGAGGGGCCCTGAGGGTTGCAAATGACCTGGGGTCATGTCCTGGATCAAAAAAAGATGAAAGGTTAGTCTGATGGTCAGCCTGCAGGTCCTGGGAAAGGTGGTCCTCTCCAGGCTGTGGAGACTGAGGGGGAAGAATGTCCCCAAGCAGTCCTGGCTGTGCTCTGGGAGACAGGCCTTGCAGGTTCCCCATAACCCCTTTGATTTGCTGCCCATTCCACACGATGTTTAGTAATAAACAGAGTTCAATGGCCAGTCTAGACAAACAAATCATGGTCCTGGCAAACCCTGCGTTCTGATGACATGTTATGTCTTTGCCGTGTGGAGATGAGGAAACCAGCTTTGAAATTTTAATGCAGTGTCTTTGTGAACTAACAGCAAACAGAGGCTGAGACGGGATGCAAACAATAGACCCACTCTGGCCAAATTAGAAGGCATTCCCCTGCTTTGCGGCTTGTGATTTTCCTGTCCTGTCTTCCTCTAGGCATTAGGAAGCGGCCCTGAACTTGAGCAGAATGGGAAAGGTTTAAATATTAATATTTCTGAAACCCTCAGGGTAGACTCAAGCACCTGCTTCCCCTGTGGCAGCTGTCCTAAACGGTTTTCACTAGGGGGACATCGTTTTTCTCTTTAAAGAAAATATTTCATCAAAGTCAGGTTTTAATTGAGCTAGGAAGCCTTCCCAGTTATTTCATGTCCACTGGCTAGCTTTATCTGTCCTTTGGAGAGGAAGAGAAACCTTAGAACTTCCTCATTTCCTTGCTCTTTCCTCCTCCACCTTATCAATGAAAGCCAGTATCAAATCTTGGCAAGTTGTGTGTTATCAGCATGAGGGACAAACAGTAAAATCCCGTGTCTCCTGGGTCTGAAACAGGAAAAATGCTAAGAAAGAGCTGGGCTCACTGAATTCCCTGTAAAATAATCCCTGAGTGAAAACAGCAGCCAGCTCTTTCTCTCCCTCCCTCCCTCCCTCCCTCCCTCCCTCCCTCCCTTCCTTCCTTCCTTCCTTCTTTCCTTCCATGTGTTTCTTATAAATACAGTCCAGGATGATAAACTGTGTATACAACAAAGAATACTTAAAACATGGAGTAGGTAGTATTCTTCTGTAAATGTATTTAGGCTGTTTCCATTTCAAAATAATTCATTTTCAGAATTTATCAAGGGAGGTTCTTTTACAATTATTTAAATGCATTTTTCTTCGCAGGCTTTGAATTGTTTACTCAGTGTTAATGGTTCCTCACAAATATTTACCTAATCTCTCAGTAAACTGTCCTCTAAATTAGACCAGAAGGTTCAAAACTCTGACTAAGTCCCCCTCGGTATCGAGCCTTTTAAGGTAATCTCTGTGCTGCTATCTGTGCAATTAACCAAGAGCATGGTAATAACAGGGAATAATAATTGCTGTTTGCTTATCACTGAGAGGAATTTCCCCCCTGTGCACTTATTTTTAGGGAGACTAGATTGTTATGTAGCTCATGGTGATGCTGATAAAGACTTTAAAATTACCATGAGAGAGCTTTTGATGGATGGGAAACCAGAATTTGCAGTGTTTTTGGTCATTCTTGATAGAGGATTGAGAATCTTAAATTCCTACAATTGCTGATAATTCGAGAACTGCTGGAGTAAAAGGTGTTTATATACATAGTCATAAATCTATAAAAATATTTCTGTGCAACAGAATACGTAGACATGATCAAAGATCAGGCAATAAAAACCAAAAGCCTATGCTTTTGCTACACTTTCTGGGGGAAAGGTGTCGTCGTGGACATAAATTAATTCCCCTACAGACCAATGTGGGAAAAAGAAAATGTGTTCATTTGCATGAAACTGTTTTAGGAGAATGTTACTTCTATGTGTATTTTTTTCTTAGGAACAAAACACAGCCAATTATATATTAAATTGCAACATGAAAGAATTATACCCGCTCCTACATTTATCTCAGTTCTAAGTTCAAACTTTCAAGCTTGTATTAATTAGATTGCAGAGACCCAGAACTGCATGAAGCCCTGGACCGTGTGGCTCAGTTGGTTGCAGTGTCATCCCATAAACCGAAGGACTGCAGGTTCAGTGCCAGCTCGGGGTACTTACAAGAGGCAACTGATCAATGTTTCTCTTCCCCGCCACTCTTTCCCCTCCCCCCTCTTTCTAAAGTATCACTACACATATCCTCAGGTGAGGATAAGAAAAGAAAATAAAGAACTATATTAAATAAGCTCTGTATATATATATGTGTGTGATATTATAACTGCAATTAATAGAACAGAAACGTATTAAATCATTCCACAGTTACTGCAAAGATTCATCAGTTTAAACACTGAATCTCGAGGGGTTGTTGTCATCCTTCAGCTGGGAAAGTAAATATGAAACTCAGGTAGCCACAGAGTTTCAAAGCCAGAATGAGACTTAGAGCGAGTTCACCAGCGTCATTAGATCAGTTGATTCATTTTTGCATCCATGTAGCACGTGAGCCGTGTGCAGCCTCCCTGATAGGTGCTCTGACTACAGTGGTGAGCAGGACCAGGGCGGCTCGCACTCTCATGGCTTGTGCGTTGGGGAGAATTGACACGATCGGGTTTGCATTTTGAAATGCTTTGCCTCATTTGTTTTGAAGCTTCAAAGATAATTCTAATAGTGGAGTGGACTCTTGGAACAGAACCTTTTAATACTGGGAAAATTAATAAGATGACAGGTATTCGGTGATGGGATTAGGGCATGAAGTTCTTCTAAGCTTTCTAATGCTGCTGTAGTTTATCTTATTTTGAATTGTAGAAGTTAAAAAAGAAGGATACCATGGATTTTCCCTTAATTCTTTTTCTGAATTTATGTATTGTTCTGGTGAAGACTAACATTTTTGCTGGCTTGATTAATAGTTAATTATAATGCACATAATGGGTAAGAATTCACACAGTTGGAACTTTTCTCTGCCTAGAGCTCCTCTCCTCCCCGACAGCTGAAAATGTAATCTTGTGGGCTCAAGGGAAAGAGTCCAGTTAGCACAGACTCAGTCATTTCTTAAATCTAGTCATCTGTAGGGCTCTGCCCCCTCGGCTGATCCTGTAGGAGATATCTAAGCTCACTGAACTGGGGTGGGGTGGGGACTGGCAATGCAGGCAGAATGGGCTGGGAAAATCCTTTGGCTCTCAGTAGGCACTCAGTGGGATGCCCTCGGCCCTCCAGTCTTTAAGGGCTATTGGCTTCAGTCCCTCCTGTGTTCTGCTTCTGTGGCCTCTCTCTACCAGCCCTCGGCCCCCAGCCCCACTTCGCACTCTGTGTCCTTCATGGTCCAACCAGGAGACCTCTTCAGGCTGATCGGCCCTTTCTTTGCCCTTCTCCACCAGGCTGTGGGCTGGGACTGTCACGGGCTCTTGAGCATTACTGGAAAGCTAGCTGCACTGGGCTATCCAGCACAGGGACCAGAGTTACACAGGAGGTAACTGAGGCAGTGTTGGGACAGAGCACGGGGCAGGGCTGAGGAGACCATCAGGAAACACCGCTGCTTGCCTCTCTCTCATTTCTCAGCACTCCATTCCCACCCAGAAGGATTTTTAATCTGTCTTCCCAGTGGAGAATTTTTTCCCCCAAAACCATTATTTATGGATAAGTTTTAGGTATAGATTACTTAGAGCTTGGGCTCTTGATATTCAAACCAAGGTTTTGGACCTCAGAAAAATCTGCTAAAGAGCCTGCCTCTTACAAATCAGAAGAGTCTTGGTTTTGAGATTGTTGTCTTCGCCAGGGGTTTTAAAAATTGTTCTTTAGAAATGTGGTTGCTTTATTTGTTCTCACTGTATTTTGCCCTCTCCTGAGACTGTAAACCTCAGCCTCAAATTAAGTTTTTAAAAAAATTTTTTCCTTTTTTAAAAGATTTTACTTATTTATTTTTAGAGAGGAAAGGAGGGAGGAAGAGAGGGAGAGAAACATCAATGTGCGATTGCCTCCCATGAGGTCCCCTACTGGGGACCTGGCCTGCAACCCAGGCATGTGCCCTGACTGGGAATTGAACCAGCAACCCTTTGGTTTGCAGCCCACGCTCAATCCACTGAGCTATACTAGCCAGGCTCAAATTCAGTTTTAATGGAAGAAAAATGGAGGGTGGGTAGGGAAGGGTGAAAGGGAAGAAAAGTGAAAGGGGTATGACTATAAAAATTTTTTTTTAAAGATGAGATTTTTTTAAAAGATTTTATTTATTTATTTACCTTTAGAGGGGAAGGGGAGAGGGAGAGAAACATCAATGTATGGTTGCTTTTTGTGCGTCTCCTGCTGGGAGTATGACCAGAAATTTTTTAAGAACAAAAGCCCATCAGGGAGTTTCAAAAATGCCATACCTGCCCTGGTAATAACTGGAGCTACCTAATGGAATCTCTGGATTTCTCAGGGAGAGAAATGCAGAGGTGAGAAACACCAGTTCATTGCTTCCTGTACGGCATGTGCTCAGACCAGGGGCTGAATTGTACACAAGCTCTCTGACGGGGGACTGAACCCACAACCCAGGCACGTGCCTTGACAGGGAATGCACCTGGAGACCTTTTGCTTTGCGGGGAGATGCCCAGCCTACAGAACCGAGCTGGTCAGGTCTCAGGATTTCTTTATTCAGAGTGTGGCAGCCTCTGCAACACCTCTGTGAGACACACTTTGGTTTGTTTACAACTTTCCAAGCAAGGGCTCTGTTGAAACCAGTTCTACATCTGAACAAATTTCCTGACCTATTTTTCTTTGAACAGTATTTTTCTTTCTGCTTTCTATGCCTCCATGGTGGTGTTTCAATGTGCTGAGGGTGAAATCTCACCCCAAAGCTTTTTCTTGAAAATGGTTCTGAACATCGAGGAGTGGATGATGTAACCCACTCTTTAAAAATCACACACAAAAGGTAGTGTGAAATGAGACATCGAACTGCCAGTCACAAAGCAGAGAACACAGTGTCAGGATGCATTTGTGAAAATGAGATTTTGCTGATACAATTGAATTACTATTAGCAGCCTACCACTAGGGCTGAAATAACCCGTTTCCACTGTGTTGCAAGAAGCGCCGCTCAGCTCCCCGATAACTTAATTGTAATGAAAAACTAAATAGCAACACTGGTCTGGAGTATGCCTAGGATGCAGGGGGTGTTCAAAAATACAGCAGGCCTTCGAATAGTGTCATTTCATTCAACCTGGTTTCATGACAACATTGATGAGAAAAAAACCCATGCATTTTGAGCAGGGGCCGCTGTCGAGCACACAGGTTCTCCCCATGTCTGCGTGGGTTTTGTCCAGGGACTTCGGTTTCTGTGCACATCCCGAAGATGTGCTCGTGAGGTGCACTGGTGTGTCTGCATCGTCCCAGTCTGAGTGAGTGTGGGTGAGAGTGGCCCCGTGGTGGAAGGCGCCCTGTCCAGGGTGGGCGCCTGCCTTGTGCCTGGAACTGCCGGGATGGGCTAGGCCGCTCATGACCCTGAACTGGAATAAGTGGGTTGGAAAAGAAAGATTTTACTTGTTTTTATTAACATTTATTTCAGTGTTTAATATTAAAAGTGTTTTGGTTTTTATTCAGGAGTTTGATGATGTTTTTGCGATCAGAAATACGCCGTAGGAACCTAACTCTGTTATATCAATTGGCCTAGGGTCAAATTGGTTGGTTACATGTCATTTCACAGAAAGTCACAAAAGCTATTGATGACACTGTGAGGACTTACTGTATAGATGGGCTGTCCAGCTTCACAGGGGCCAGTAAGCAGAGCCTGTGGGACAAACAGGGCTTCCAGATCATCTAACCACCCCATTTTTCTGGGAAGAAACCAGGAGGCGTGTTGGCTCTTCAGTGTGAGAAAGGAAGTAGGGTGTTAGTTTCTGTTCTGTGAGACTGGGTGTTAGTTATACCCTAGTCCCTAGAGAATTTTTTTTTTGTTGAATATTAGAGAGAAAGTCTTTCTCACCCCATTATGTGGGACAAATAAGTTGGTTTTTTTTTTTTTTAATCAGCAAAGTATACTACAGGGCCCTTCATCATTTAGATCAAAGAGGGAGGGAGAATGAGAGATTACGAAACCCGGGAGGCTGGGCCTGCCACACTGACTGTCTCTGTCGTTGGGGAGCAGTGTGGTCGAATGAAGAGCCGTCCTCACTTCAAGTCTCACCTCTGCCACTTGACCCTGGAGAAGGAATTTACCCTCTTTGAACTTGCACAGCCATATCTGTGAGATCGAAGGGTTGTTATAAAGAAAAGATTATAAGATATCAAGCACCCATGAATTGAATGTATAATTTGCATTTTAAATAAATTATGTCTTTTACATTTTTCAACTATATAAACTCGTGTGATTATATTGAATATGTTCTTTCAATCTACTAGCCCTGCCATGTCCCATACAATTGTTAGCTCCCATCTCCTGTTGAGACTCACCAAGTCGTACATTTTAAATTGAGCTTCATGCTCATCTGGAGTTGGACTGTATACTGCAGAATATTATAACCTAATCAATCTGAATGTCATTACCATTCATTATCCTTAAAAACATTTATGAGACAGATATATGCTTGGGGCACTGTCTAGATGGATCCACAACCTTTGATTTCTAGTACCTTACAATTCCAGATGGTTTTGTCGTAGTCAGGCATGAAGGCTTAAAAACTGAAAGGCTGGAAAGATTAGGTCACATGTAAGGCATTTTTAACACACACAAGCAATGGCAAAGTGTATGTGGGGTCATGTGGGACGCAGTGAGTAATGCAGACAAACGGGAATTGGATGTGGAGATGGGTAGAAATTAGTCTAGAAGATCTCAAAGGTGGAGACTGGTTTTTGGAATGCTTCAGAGAACAGGAGACAGAGGGGGTTGGTCCGGCCAATTAGGGACAAATCTGGATTTGGGTGGAATGATAAGGTAAATCGTGTGATTTCAAAGATTAGGGGAACCGTGGAGATCTTCTGATTCTATTAGTGCATGGGATGTTCTGAACCTATTATGCACTTCGAAAAAGAAATTAGACAACCCCTGCTCTCCAAGAGCTACCATCCCAGAACCCGGTGTGGCAGGAGAGTGCGGAGGGGCAGGCTGTATCTGGGAGGAAGTGACTAGTTTGCGGAAGCAGGAGCAAGGTGGTTGGGGAAAGCTTCACAGAGGAAGTGGTATTCCACAGATGAGGTGGAATGAATTGCCCAAGAACACACAACAAAGGAGTAACAGAACTGAGATTATATCCGTAACCCTCTGCTCCTGAGCTCTGACTCCTTCCAGGCCACTTTGCTAATACCTATTTGTCTGCCTAGTTTATTATGCAAATTACCTGTATGTTGGGGACCCCTAAAATGAAGGTGAGAATGAAACCCACACAGTGGAGAGTTGAAATGCTGATGACATCGTTTGACCTGTGAAGCCAGTTCTACGCATGGGTTTTTTTGCTTCGTGCAGTTTGAGTTATGACACGCTCACTACCCAAGAACCTGCACTGGTGCAAATAAGCAGATAGAGCTGCTTTGATGGTGGCTCTTCCTAGTCTTTTTTGTGGCTTACTGAAAGGAGATTGTGGTAGGTCGGCAGGACCTTTATGAAGACTGGAGATGTAAAGATGGGAAAGAGTGGTTGGCAAGATGCTGAGGAGTACAAGAAATGGGAGAACTGATGGGTAGATCGAAGCCTGAATCTTCTGTAGCTGTAAGGCTTTCAGTTATATTATTGCTGGATACAAAGGTGATATTGTTCAATGTGATGGAATGTCAGGGGGGCAGCATCTCAGGGAGACTAGAGAAACCCTGTAATTTCCTATCCAAGCTTTCTTTTCTCAACCATGTTTAATTTGAGTGGCTCTATTTGGAGCCGTTGAGTAAAGAAAATCTTGGAATGCTCAAAGTAGTGGGGACAACAGCAGTCATTTGAATGTGGTTTTTGAAGACTTTCTGTCTACCAGGGGTAGCCTTACAGCAGTCTGCTAGCAGAAACATTTTAGGGAAACTTGAAAAGAATATGTCACCAGAGCAGTGGAAAAATACTCACCCTGTGGTTTTTGGGTTTGATGTTCAAATTGTACGATAGCTAAAGATTCAGAGAACAAATTAGCTGGAGTTAGCCCATAAAAGCTGTCCATATAATTAGATGATAAGAAGGGAATTCTAAAAGCTTCCAACTCAATTTCCTTCATTTAGAACATTCTCATTTAATTAGCCATGATGCTGAGGGAGCAGCCTGAGACCATGCTGAAAATATGGGAGAACAAAAGGAAACAAGAAAAATCTGAGACCAACTGTAGTTAACCTAATGCGTGTACTTTGGGGTTCTAGTCAGAGAGGTTCACAGCTCATCGAGTCCCCTCTCATTTTCCCTGGTATATTAATTTAGTCTGTTTTCCTAGTTTTAGAAAGGCAAATCCAGTGAAATGTCAGAAACATATACTGTATGTTTAGAGAAGAAGGAATATGGCTGAGCATAAGCTGACTGCCCAGCCGACAGCTGGAAGGAGGAACTAATGTGACCCTTGACCAATAGGCTTGGTATGAAATAGCCAGTAGAGCCAGATTAAAGACACCGTTTCAGAGGTGGCCTCACTGGATGTCATGGGAGAAAACGATGGGCTCTTCTGATCCTTTCTGAAAGACCCGAGAAGCCTTACTTGTTTCGAATAACAGATGAAGTTGATTAATTTCAGCAGTTTCATTATCTCATATCCTGGGTGACCTAATAGCTGAGCGTGAGTAAGCAGAACAGGATGCTGTTCCTGTGAAAAGCATCGTTCATGTCATTGGAGAGGTTCGCTTCAGGGAAACACCTGAAACCGCATTCTTGAGCCCATAATCTTGATCAGTTGGGGGGACATCCAGAACTACTTTCTGAAGGTCATAATCCTGATCAATTGGAGAAAGAAGTCATCTCTAAGTCAGGAGACTTCTTGTTTAGTCTGAGAGATACTTAATTTCTAGTTTTTCCAGCATGCTATGACATTGGATGGATAAAGTTAGTATTTCCAGCACCAGTGAGTTTCTTCTTTGGACCTGAACAGGAAATTCCATTCTATTGACTAACTTTGGAGCACACAACTCCAGAATAATTATTAACTCAGCACTCGCCTCATGTTCTATTATATTGAGTTACATGAAAGTCAAGATAGTCAACTTAAAAAAACCCCTACAGAAATGGCAACTTCATATGGTTCAACCTGATATTTCAGCAAAACTCAGTAAATGTTTGAGGTATGTGAGTGCTTTGTTCTCTCTGAGACAGTATATTGCCAATTTCACCTTCCATTGAGCTCTCCGAAATAAGCCAGAAGAGAAGCTAATCCTGCTCACTGCCTCTCGAATTCACTCAGGTAGCTTTGCCAGCCTTCAGTGTCTGCCCGGCCCAGGCCTTCCTCACTTGATTTTCTGCTTCTGTTATTTGGGTAGCCACCCTCAGGTTTAGACTCATGGGTCTGTGACAGGTCCACTGCTGTGGAAGTGGAAAGTGTCTGGCCATTAACCCCTGTTTTTGAAATGATCACTCTGATTTTATCTTTTTTGGGAGGGAGGGAGAAGAATTTCTGTTTTATAAAGTTTTTGCTCATATTTTATCTTAGCGCCATCAAGAAGTTGCATTTAAAAACTAAGGCAGCTGAAGTTTTTGCTTTCCAGCAGGTATTTTCTGGCATCGCAGACACGTATTTTGGGGAGCCTTTCTGAGCAACTCATTATTTACTGCCTATTCTGTAGTCCATTGGCTTTGTTTCCGCATCTTGGGCTCTAGGATACACTTTAGGTGGAGTTTTGTTTTTCCATTTATAAAAGTTCTACATGTGTACTAAGCTGTGTGTAATGGAGGTGGTATCGCAAACCACCACAGACAATTGTCTAACCACATTGGCCCCGCCAAAAGTATATTTTTAGAAAATACATAATCTTTATTATGTTTTTTCCATTACCATTTAGTCTCCTTATACCCCCCTAAATGTATAATTTTCACCAGTATAAAAATAAATCCAAGTGGGTTAAAGAGCTAAATATGAAAATAAAAAATTAGAAACTTTTTTGGGGAAAAAGCGGAGATTAAACTTTTAAGACATTGGAATAGGAAAGGATTTCTTAAAATGCTTAAGGGACATATGAAGTGAAAGACCTGTACATTTGACTACATTAAATTAGTTGCCTTCAATGTGACAAAGCACTTTAAAGCTAAAAATAATCTCAGACTGTGTTTTCAATTTCTAAAACTCAACAAAGAACAAGTACTCAGAATATGTAAAATGGCACCACACCAATAATTTTAAAAAGGGGGCAAAGGCATGAAGAGGCATTTCAGAGGAGAGAAAAGGCAAATGGCCCCATGAAAAGATGTCAGCCTGAGGAATGGCCAGGGGATTGCAAATGAAAACGGGTACCGTTCACAGCCAGCAGCGGGGCAGACGGCACAAGGCCTGCTCACCCCATGTTCTCAATAGGACATTCATACTCATTGGGGGAAGGCAGGTTTTGAACCACCACTTTGTAGAACAAGTCTCAGTAAATTTGGAAATGTTCTACAACTTAGTTATTTCAACTTAGTTCTAAACATTTACTCTAAGACTCTTCCTCAGATAGACAGGTGTTCAGGGAGCATTGCTTGTAACAGCAGAAAAGTAGACCCAACCCTCCACTGACTAGAGCAGGGACTTGCCCCATTTATTGGCTCCACCATTCACATCCAACTCACTGTCTGTTTCTGAGTAGCTTGTAGATAGTTTTTACATTTTTAGAGGCTTAAAAATAACTAAGACAAATGATGCTGACATCATGGCAGTGTTATATGAGATTCAAATGTTAACGTCTATAGTAAAGTTTTATTGGACTGCAGCCATTTTCATTCATTTCAGTATTGCACTGCGGCCTTCCGAGCAGCCAAGGCCCGAGAGCAGTGGAGTGGGCCGACTGCAGCGGGTTCAGACAATGACACGGGACACAGCAGTGCAAGTCCACGAATTCGGTCTGCATATGTTAACATGGCAAAACCTTCAAGTGCACAAATCTACAAAAGAATATGTATAGTATGATATTGCTCTGCATATTAAAAATAGGCCATGTGGTTTATAAAACATATAAATAGCATCCATTCTAAAATGTGCGTATGAATAATAATAATTCTAGAATAAGAGTGACTTCTAAAAAAGGGGCAGGGAATGAAGGAAGGTTGGATTTTTACCTATATTTAGGTTTTATTCCTTAACAATAGAAAGACCTGAATTAAATGTGACAAATGTTAATTCTATTAAATATGAGTAGTGAGTAGTTTTTGTGTGTTTGAAAATTTAAAGCCACACCTTCTCACAAAAAAATAGGAATATAAGGAATAATATGCAATAATTCAATATTTAAATATTAAAAGGGATTAGTAATTCTAGCACTTGAAGATAATTACTTAATGCTATTCTTGTGCTTTTTCCTTACAGTCTTTTTTTGTATGTATGGGAAATACTTTTAATTACATAATATTTGTGATTTTTATTTAAACATTGACTTTTAGGACTTTTTCATGTAGTTATTATAATTTTTATAATAACCACATTTACTCCACATATGTATAACACTTTTCTGATTTTTAACATAATATATGTTTGCTATCCAATTTGGAGAAGTATATAGGAAATGAAAACTGTCAGTATAGCACTTTTATGTGGGTTTTATGTATCTCTCTCTCCAGTCATGATCGTTGTTCTGCATCTTTCATTTTTCATTGAATAATGTGTCATGAGAATTTCCCCATGATATTCTTGTCCTAAAACATGTTATTAAGTGGTTCCGCATTATCCTCTTCTTTCTCTCTGCCCACATTTGTTAGCAGGAGGTAGAAAACTCTGAATAATCTGATCTCAGTGGGACCAGGGATGGAGAGCAAGTGCTGGGGGAAGACAAGACCCCTGTGTTGTGAGAAGTGGGTTTGGGAGGTTGTGTGTTCCTCTTGATCCTTGCCTCACATGGGCTTGAGGCTGCCTATTTTTCAATTTTATATATTTTCAGAGAGGGGAAGGGAGGGAGGAAGAGAGGGACAGAAGTCCGCAGACTGCCAGGTATCGAACCGGCAGCCTTTCGGTTTGCCCGCCGGTGCTCGGTCCACTGCCCCCAAACCTTAAATGGTTCGCACAGCCAGGGTGAATGAAAGAGGCTGCTTATCTTTTTCCATCTCCACCTAATTCTGGCCTGCGGGTGTGTGACTGGCTGACTGGCTGACTGGCTGACTGGCTGACTGGCTGACTGGCAGGGCAAATTTTGGGGGCATAGTGTGCTGTGTACGATCTCACCTTCCCTGCTAAGGAGACAAGAGATCTGTTGGGTGGTAAATATAAAATCATCAAATTGCAAAGCCTTATATGTAAAAGCTACTTTAGAAATTGTTTTATGTTCTCTGTTTCATGTAATCAAGTAGCCCACGAACATCTTACTTTTCTCCAGCTTATATGGTAAACTCACTCTCTTGCTAACAATTCTGAAATGTACATCTGCTCGTATTTTAAAATCCCCGAAACTAGGATGGGTATCATAATCTCTGAAGTCTGACTGCTTTTAACTGAAGGTCCCATTTTAAGGTCTCTGAAATCAGGATGTGACTTACAATCAAAGATGTCTTAAGTTCAGTAAAATACCCTATTTTACAGCTGTGGTTTTCAATCCTGGGTACACATTAGAACTTGCACTTTAAATGGTGCCACCCCCCCCTAAAAAAGGAGGACTTTAAAACTGTATATAGGATTCCTGGTTCTCACCCTATAGGGTGGGAGCCTGTGAATCTGTATTAAAAACATTCCACAGAGGTGAAACCATTGATATAGACTTTAGTGGAAGAAAAAATAATATATAGCAATCAAAGATAAGTAAAGGTGACTCTTAATCAAGATACTGGAAAACTTGGCTTCCAATGTTTGGAGAAGTTCAATTAGGTGTGCTCGCTAGAAGAGTGAGCACTGGGATTGGAATCAGATCTCTCCTGGCCGAATCGATTTCTCATTTCACGGCCTTAGTCAGGTAATTTAGCTCTCCCAGCCTTGGTTTCTTCCTTTGTGAAGCAGCAACAGATTTACTTCACTGGATTGTTGAGACGATTTAACAAGATAACGTAATAAAATGCTTACCACATTTTATGATGCATTGTAGGTGCTTATGAACAGAGGTTTTCTTGTAAATACTGTTAATTTAAATCGAAAGATGGAAAAAGTGAAGCTGAGTGTGGTTTATTTAAACCTTTTGACTGAATTCTCAAATTCATTTAACATGGTAAAAATAGATGGTCACAAAAGTGTGAGGATCAGAGTCAGCGTATTTCCTAATTTTTGGTAAAATAATTAAAGGAACTAAGTAGAAAGGAATTACATTAACAAACTGAAGTTTACACATCCAAAATTTCTTTTTTTAATATATTTTATTGATTATGTCATTACAATTGTCCCATTTCCCCCCCTTCATTCCCCTCCACCCTGCACACCCCCTCCCACCCACATTCCCCCCCTTTAGTTCATGTCCATGTGTCGTTAAGTTCGTTAGCTTCTACCTTTCCCATACTATTTTTGCCCTCCCCCCTGTCTATTTTCTACCTACTATCTATGCTACTTATTCTCTGTACCTTCTCCTTGACTCTCCTCCTCCCATTCCCCTGTTGCTAACCCTGCATGTGATCTCCATTTCTATGGTTCTGCTCCTGATCTAGCTGTCCTCTTAGTTTGCTTTTGTTTTAGGTGTGGTTGTTAATAACTGTGAGTTTGCTGTCCTTTCACTGTTCATATTTTTTACCTTCTTTTTCTTAGATAAGTCCCTTTAACATTTCATATAATAAGGGCTTGGTGATGGTGAACTCCTTTAACTTGACCTTATCTGAGAAGCACTTTATCGGCCCTTCCATTCTAAATGAAAGCTTTGCTGGATAGAGCAATCTTGGATGTAGGTCCTTACCTTTTATGACTTGGAATACTTCTTTCCAGCCCCTTCTTGCCTGGAAGGTCTCTTTTGAGAAATCAGCTGACAGTCTGATGGGCACTCCTTTGTAGGTGACTATCCCCTTTTCTCTTGCTGCTCCTAGGAGTCTCTCCTTCATTTTAATCTTGGCTAATGTAATTATGATGTGTCTTGGTGTGTTCCTTCTTGGGTCCAACTTCTTTGGGACTCTCTGAGCTTCCTGGACTTCCTGGAAGTCTATTACCTTTGCCAGATTGGAGAAGTCCTCCTTTATTATTTATTCAGATAAGCTTTCCACTGGTTGCTGTTCCTCTTCCCCTTCTGGTACCCCTATAATTTGGATGTTGAAACGTTTAAAGATGTCCTGAAGGTTCCTAAGCCTCTCCTCATTTTTTTTGAATTCTTGTTTCTTCATTCTTTTCTGTTTGGTTGTTTCTTTCTGGTCTATGCCATTAATTTGAGTCCCAGTTTTCTTCCCATCACTATTGGTTCCCTGTGCATTTCCCTTCATTTCGCTTAGCATAGCCTTCATTTTTTCATCTAATTTGCAACCAAATTCAACCAATTCTGTGAGCATCCTGACTACCAGTGTTTTAAACTGTGCATCTGATAAGTTGGCTGTCTCTTAGTTGTATTTGCTGTGGAGCTTTGATCTATTCTTCTGTTTCTGCCAATTTTTTGGTCTTGTTGCGCCTGTTACATAGTGAAGGGTGAAGCCTTAGGTGCTCACCAGGGCGGGGCAACCCATAGGGCTGGGTTGTGACGCTGTATGTGGGGTTGGGGCCCAAGAGTGAACAATGGCACTTGCTTCACTCTCTGCCAGATTTCAGTTCCTTCTGCCACTTTCCCCAAGCAAACTGGGCCCTTCTGATGCTGGTTCCCGGGTGGGTGGGCTTGCACATGTTCTAGGACCCTGTTGGTCTCTCCAACAATCTCTCCTGTGAGGCTGGGAGTCTCTCCGGCCCCCAACCCCCACAGGTGTTTTGAGGCTTTATTTCCCTGCACTGGGACTCTGGGTTGTGTGGTCTGTCTCACTCCCCAGTTTCGCCTGGTTTATCTGCACGAGAATATGGGACTGCCTGGTCAGCCTGCTGCCTTGTGTGCAGTGCTCGGCTTCACAATTGCTGTCTCACTGGTTGCCAGTGGTTACAGTTGATTCCATTTCCAGGGTGCCTGTTGCCACCCTGGGACAGGGGTATGCCAGCTGCCATCTGTGCGCCCGGTGCCACCGCTTTTTGTGCCTCAACTCCTCTCAGCTCAGCTGCCCGACTCTGCTGCTCCTACTGGTCTGGATGAATGTGTCTATTTTACCTCCTTGGTTGTTGACTTCCATACAGTTTAATTTTCTCTCTGTTCTAGTTGTTATTTTGTTTCTAAATTGTTGTCCTTATTTTGGTTGTGTGAGGAAGCACAGTGTGTCTACCTATACCTCCATCTTGGCCAGAAGTCCTCCACATCCAAAAATTTCTAAATTCACCCAGCCATACTTGTAGAAAAGGGACCAGTTTTCACTCTAGCTGTAATCACAAATGATAATGTGGAGTGTGGATAAAGTCATGCAATAGTACCAAATGGGTGTTTTTCTGGTTTGGGGTTTGGTGAATTGTGTGCTCTACATTGCATTAAAATCAATTTCTAATGTATCATAATGGTTTCCTGTGCTTGCTGAGGACATATGTAACACTGCAGGCTTTTTCCACTATGAGAAAAAATATTTTTCAGCTGCAGTGCCTTTCTGGAAATGGAATCAACTGGAACCACTGGCACCAAATATTGAGCAGTCTGGATGCTGGTGGAGAGAAGGGAGGAGTTGGCACTGCTCTCAAATCGCCTTTGCCACAGGGCGGATATTATAATGTGATACTGCTGTGCTCTGAGTAGTTGAGCTTGTGGGCTTGAGTGCTGCCAGTGCTCAGTGTCAAACCACAGCCTGGAGTTATTGTGCCCACCAGGGCCTTTATCTTGGGCGAGTGGGGGAAGCTCTTTTCCATGTATAGTCAGTATTTGATCTGCTTGTGTGGATTACCCACTTTATGGGTTATTCACAGTCATTTTTAGGCCAGATTTAGATCCTTTTCTCCCAACTGCCTTGCCACCCACCAAGATTCTCTAATCTGTCTCCTCCCCTCACTTGGTTTCACTGAGGAAATCAGCTGCGAGGCCCCTATGCTAGCTGGTGTTCATTAAATGCCTACTACGTGCCAAACTGTTTTTTTTTTTTAAGATTTTATTTATTTATCTTTAGAAGGGAAGGGAAGGAGGGAAGGAGAGAAACATCAATGTATGGTTGTTTTTCATGTGTCCCCTGCTGGGAACTGGCCTGCAACCCAGGCATGTGCCCTGACTGGGAATCGAACCGTGATTGTGTGGTTCGCAGGCCCGTGCTCAATCCACTGAGATACACCAGCTAGGGCACGTGCCAAACTTTTTATTCAGTCGTAAGTGGGGTCACCTTATTTTCCAGAGAAGGGAATAAAAATTTAGAGTCTAAGATGCTTTTCTAGGATCACACGCACATTTCAAAGCTGAGTATAATGACTTCTAGGTTAACTACTGCTTTTGATAACTTGAGCCTTAGAAACTTCTCCATGAGTGTGAGGCATCTGAAATAATGCTTACCAGTTTAGCATGGCAAGTTTTAAACCAATCTCTTTTTATACAAGGCAAACTAAAGACTTGAGAATTCGGGTAAATAAAATTCAAGCTGTGTAACATATACTCATTGATTGCTACTCAGGTTTTAAAAATAAGATCAGTTCAACAAAGATGGTTAAAGTATCTTTATTGCTAGGTATTTATTTAGAGCAGATTATGAAGTTGGTAATTTTTTTCTCAATATGTTTTGCCAAGTAGAAAGCAATTTCCACGTTTTTTTCCAGATAATTCCTTTGTTAATGTTTTTATTTAAAGCCTTGTTACCTTTGCTCCTTGTACACATGGTTTCCATAGCAACAAGAATGTGAGGGGGTAGCAACGGGCCCTTGAGAGAATGAAAATGCAATGGAAAGTACCACCTGAAATAACAATATGCAAATCACTCTAGCATATGATAAACAACCAGGAAAGTGATGCTGTTTTTGGTAGAGAGCTTATTTCATTTTTGGAATGTGCTCGTTTTTCTGACAGCTTCTTTTTCTTGTGCTATCTTTCTTGCCTTAATTTTATTTTTGAGACCAAAATAAAATCATTGAAAACCAAAAATGCAACCTGACATTGCATGTGATTCAATGGCAGATGTAGTGATTTGTGCTTCCAGAGAGAGTTCTTGAGCAGAACATTTATAAAGGCTTTTAATCGGGGTATGCAGGTAACTTTGGATTACACTACCTTTCGTTGCCAGGATACAACAGAAGAGTGAGATATTCCTCCGAGTGAGATTTCCCCAACCGGCTTGCTATCAGGGACTGGTTTTTATCTTTTCCTTATATCTTTTGAAAAGGTTTTTTAATGTACTGAAATAACTAAAAATAGTCAATATTGGTCCAAATGGTCTCAACTCAGAGAAATGTAAGATTTCCTTTTTGGGATATTAGACATGTCTTTATGGAATATTGAAAAATAGCTTTCAAAACAGAGTCCCCCCAAAAGAAATAATTTCCAAAGCACTCTGTTTTGAGTGGGTCCACAGAACAGAGTGGACAGCATAGATATTTATTTTATATTAAAAGAATTGTGGGCTGCTTTAAGTACCCCCTCTTGTATAATACAAAGCACAGTGTAAACGCTGCTTATATATTATGGGGTAAATGAAAATACAGAAATGGTGGTTCTGTAAAGTTGGTGGAAATGCCTATATCCACCCACTCTGAGACCAAGTAAGTTGTTCTTCACAGCTGTTCATTGCTATTGCTTATGGGCATTGCTTTAGACTTGTCCCCTTATGTCCAAAACCCTCTGAAACTAATGATTAAGCACCGTGACAAATGCTTTTATGCATACATAGAGTGTGCTATCACATGCCATCTGAGTTGTCTCAAGTCACACACCCTTCTCTGCGAGTGTCTTCACGCACTGCTTCTCCTGGGACCATGCCTGCAGGTGGGAGTCCCATCCATAAAGCTTAGCATCTTTACTTCAAAGACACTCACAGCATGTTTTGCTCTATGTATTGAGGTCAATGCCAGAAAATCTTTTTTTTTGTTTCTACAAATAAACCAAGTTTATTGAAATTAGACTTATTTTGCAAACAAATTAGTCTTGCTTTGGCTATCTTTGGGAAAAAAGGGATGATTTTAAAGAGGAAATTCATGCTTCAGGAATATACCTTTGTGGATATTAGATTTTAGGGAGGTTTTTTATTGTTGTTCAAGTACAGTTGAACAACAACTCCATCTACAACTCCCTCCTGCCCCACTCATCCACACCTCCCATTCTCGATCCTAACCCCCTTTGGCTTTGTCCATGTGTCCTTCATATATGTTCCTTGATGATCCTTCCCCTTTTTCACCCCATTACCCCCTACCCTTTCTCCTCAGTTACTGTCAGTTTGTTCTTTATTTCAATGTCTCTGGTTATATTTTGCTTGTTTGTTTGTTTTGTTGATTCGATTCTACTTACAGGTGCGATCATATGGTATTTGTCTTTCACCGCTTGGCTTATTTCACTTAGCATAATGCTCTCCAGATCCATCCATCCCTTCACAAAGGGTAGGAGCTCCTTTTTTCTTTCTGTTGTGTAGAATTCCATTGTGTAAATATACCATAGTTTTTTGATCTATTCATTTATTGATGGGTACTTAGTCTGTGTCTAGCACTTGCCTACTGTAAATAACAGTGCTGTGAACATTGGGGTGCATAGGCTCTTTTGAATTGGTGTTTCAGGATTCTCAGGGTATAATCTCAGCAGTGGAATTGCTGCAATGGCCAGAAAATCTTAAGGTGAGCTTCTCTGGCTACCTGCTTCAGAAAAACCTGTAGTACCTGTTAAAAATGCAAAGCTCCAAAATCCAAATCTATAGATCCATTTCTGGGGTTCTGGAGATGTGATCATGTAAATTTTTAACAGGATCCCAGTTACTTTGTTTACTTAATGCTCAGTAAAACCTTCAGCTAAATTAAAAAGTACAAAATGCCAGCTACAAAATTATCATAGGATGTAAAGTACAGCACAGGGAACATAGTCAGTAATATTGTAATAATTGTGTATGGTGCCAGGGGGTACTAGTCTTATGTGATAGGTCTGACTATAAATGTATAATCACTATGTTGTGTACCTGAAACTAATATAATATTGTATGTTAACTCTTATATAAAAATAAATGAAAAAACCCCAAACCCTTGACTAAGGAAGATTGAGGGTAGGGGGCTGCCCCTGCTGCTAAACAAGCCTGCAGGTCCTCATATGCATGAGCAGCCCTGACACCTGCTCTGCTCCTCTCTTGGCCACTGCACAAACCCCTCCCCAGCCCTGCGCCTGAACCCATCATCCACTTCCTCACTAGGCCTGAAACCCTTGGGTTGCTCCTTGTGTTTCTTTCCTTAAGTCTTCTGAGAAATGGCCTTGATTGTAAATATGGATTAGGAGTAGATATATTTGGGGGGTGGGTGGGGCTGAGGTTGGAGAATTTTGTACTTTTGTCCCAAGAGCTTTCCCCATTGGCTGACCTTGATTGCATGGTTCTTCCTAGAGGGGAGGGGGGAGGGGATGGAGTGGGGTGCAGTAGCTGACACATTTCATGCAGGGTCTTGTATGAAAACATTTCCATCTAGTGAGATGAGCAATCACTTGGTATGATTTGGGAGCAGTCTGGTTATCTCTCTAACAGTTGGGTTCAGGATCATATTAATCTTAGCTAGAATTTCCTAAGAATAAACCAAATTATGGCTGAAGAAAAGTGACTCAGAAGCTTGGACAGACATATGGAGAAATCTCTTTGGGTTTAAAAAAATTGGGCTTATTAGGAAGCCACAAGTGGGTCGTTTTGAGCTAGCTTAAAAGAGTCTTTGGTCCCAATTTAACCACTTGATGTATCTGAGGTAATATGAGAGGAGTAAAGGGAATAACAGTCCATTTGGCAATAGGAGAAAGTTCTGAGCTGAGGCCAATTGCTTACCATCACAGGTGAGACACATTGTCTAGAGTTTCCTGTGTTTTGGGGTTGTAGAGAAGTCACGGGAGTTTGGGATATGGGTGTGTGGTAGCCATCTTTTATTCCCTACAGGACTGGCTGGCCCTGCATTTCCTTGGTCCGGACCCAGAGGGGTATTAAGGTAGCATGCACTCTTCTTGGTTTGAAAGTTGACAAAAGTCATGCCTTTGTTTTTGTGAGTCCCTAGTCAACCTGTGCCAATATTGAAACTGCTTTGGAAAATTCGGGGTCTCTAACAAGTGTTTGGTAGGACAGCACTTTCTCTGCTGGCACAGGGGTTAGCAGGTTCTCAGCTTGACTAGTTGGCACCTAGCAGAGATCACGTTTTGTGGGAAGGGGAAATTAACAGGGAAATATTACTGGGATACAGTAGGCAGCAAAGGCCTGTGGTGTAGGATTAATAACAGCTGGACCTTGGGTAAGAGCAGGGGTGATTGGAGGGCACTGGGCCTTTGCAAATGGAGAGGGGCATTTGGAAAATGTAAGAAGTAAAAAAAGGGCACAAAGCAATAGTTGTCATTTTATCGTTTATAGAGGGTTAATGGCTTCCATAGCCGCCTGGAGCCCTCGCTAGCCTTCCAAGAACACTCAAGGTGTAGGAATGGTTGTTAGCCTCATTGTACAAACTAAGGTACTGAGCCACAGAGTCAGTGACTTGTTCGAGGCTAGGTCTTTTGTCTCTTACTCCATCCCTCAGTCTATTTCCATTTGCACTATTGACTAATACACTGAGAGTAACCCCACACTGACGGCCTACTGCATAATTTTGCCCAGGGTCAGCTCGAGCAGGGAATAAGTGACTGGAGACATAGGCATATCTAGGAAACTGGACTTTTCCCCAAGGTTGACGTGGATACTAAATGGATGTCCATGACCAATAGTATTTTATGAGGCTGAACTGCATAATGGGTCTTTAATGTGGGTAAGACAAGACCACCCAACTCACTTTTAACTGATGAAGCTGAAACCAGATCTGTAGAGGTGAAAGGCTTATGCATTAGCCCAGTGATAATAGATTTCCAGATGGCTGGAATCGGACCTCTGTCTCTGCATTTGGCCAGTGATATTGACCAATCAACTGCTTTATGTCAACAATAGATCATGAGATACGGAGCAAGTGAATGCTACATGCAGACAACAGCTTTTATTCAGGGTCTTTTATAAAACCGTTTAATGTACAATCTCTACTTAAGACTCTCAGAAGGGAAATGTTCTGAGAATCCTGTTTAGGATAAAAGTTTTTTAAAAAGAGATTTTATTTATTTATTTATTTATTTATCTTTAGAGGGGAAGGGAAGGAGAGAGGGAGAGAAATACCAATGTGTGGTTGCCTCTCGTGTATCCCCCGCTGGGAACTGGCCTGCAACCAAGGCATGTGCCCTGACTGGGGATTGAACCATGATCCTTTGGTTCACAGGCCCATGCTCAATCCACTGAGGTACACCAGCCAGGGCAGGATGAAAGTTTTTCACGTGATACATTTTGTTTTGAGAGGAAGCATCTACTAACGTTAAGCAAGGTGCACTTGTAAGAAGGAAAAGGTGAAGCACTTGTTGAGTGGTTTGGACAGTGCTTGTGATGAATAGGGGTGCCTTTCCAAGTGTCCTCCCTACAGACGTAATTTTAAAAGCAGAGTGATGAGCGACCCACAAAAAGTAGGAGGCTGTTCTTGGTGTAACTGTCATTTTTCTCATGGAAACACACAATTATTTTCCACTTTATGGGAATGTGCGTCTTTGAGAAGATTCCTGTCCCCTGGGAATTGATGCAGTCTATGTAAAAGGGGTGACAAGTGGGCTACCTTTAAATGATGGCTTCCCAGGGTGTTTCTCTGACATTCAATTTGAAGAGATTGATCTGGTTGAGGCTGGTAATTGTGCTCCTCCGAGGGATCTGTACAATATTTATTTGCATGGGAGGGAGATGAATGCAAAGGCCTAGGCGACAGTGCCCTCCACACCTGGGAGCTGGCAAGTGACCTGCTTTGGATTGGCTTTTAAATGTTGCTTTTTGAAAGTGGTCTGAGGAATAAATTATTTAAAAATTAGTGGTAGAGTTTAGACACTGAATTTACTGTCTTCTTTACATTTAAGATATGGAACACTCTTGTGAGACATAAAAGAAAGGTGAATAGACTGGAAGGTAAAGGTAGTGCTCTAAGGGAGAAGCCAGTCGGGCTGATGGGAGATGCAAATAGCCTTAGAGGCAGGACAAGGAAATATCCCAGGTGTTTGTGTCTGTCCCATCCGTGCTGGTGAGGTGGCAGAGATGTAAGAGATTTTATACCAGCTAAACCTGCAGGAAGAGGCAGAATTGAGGAGGAAATGTGAGAAACCAAAAAGCTCTCAGGTTTCTCAGAAAGATACAGGCTGATAAAAATCACCCATCTCTCTCATCTCAGTAAGTGTCACACTGATCTGAAGAATAACATAACAGATCCAAAATTAGGGCAACGCAAAAGGTTTCATTTTTATTTACAAAATGAACAGCACATCATTCAACTTGACAAATGCTCATTGAACTGTTTACTAGGTGCCGGTCTCCATTCTGAGGGCTTTCCCAGGCTTATCTGTTTTAATCCCCACAAGCCTGTGAGATATTGCCTTGGGGTTCTCTCGAAATCCAAGTCTGGGATGGAGCGAAGTGTGCAGGATGTGTTTGAGATCAACACCTCAAAACGGGTGGGAAGAACAGGCAGCAGGGAGGGACAGAGGCGGAGGGAGGCGTGGCACTGCCATGTGCTGCAGCAGAAGTCACTGCAGAGACCTGAGAGCTGGGAAGGCTCTGTAGAGCTGTCCATCTTGATACAAGGGGACCAGGGTTTTACATCTGCTTATGCCCCTCAGTGCTCCGTGGATGTCAGATGCCCTCAGGAGGGGGCAAGGCCGTCGTCTCTGAGTAGCAGAGAGCTATCAGCTGTCGATATTCCTAGCAGCTGGGGACAGATTCATTAGTGCTGAATGGGGCTATCTGGGTAGGCCACTAGACCACTCAATATAGTGTTATCCCCATCTTTACATGAGAGAGCAGAGAATGTAACAATCTGCCCAAAGTCACAGTTAGTCGGGGAGCCAGGATGAACACTGCAGTGTGACCCAGTGGTGGAAACCCCCAGCATGCCTCCTCAAATTTGCTGCAAACCAGGTAAGTAAACAGGCAAGTGAACAAAATAATTCAAGAGAGGTAATAAGTGCTCTGAAGAAAAAAGCAGGGGGGGCATGCCAATCAGTTTAAATATTGCTGGGACTTCTGCTTGCTGGTACCACCAGTTCCTCCACCGCATGCGGGTCAGTGATGGAACTGCCACCCCATTGTTCTTCCTGGGCACGTGGCCGGGCAGCCCTATCCAGTCTCTCACCTGGTGATGTGGGCCACTTCCCAGCCAGGACAATAGAACCTCTGTTGTTCTATTGTCCTGGCTGGAACCTCACAGGTCCTTCCCAGACCCGTGATCTTCAGTGGCCAGAGTGGCCTTGGAAGCTGGTAGGTACTGAAGACAGTAGATGACCTTGAGCCCCGCACTGTGGGCTGCTTGTTACATGAGAGAAAATAATGTTATTCTTTTAAGGCCCCAAATTTTAGAGGGTGGGTATTTCTTACAGAAGCTTATGCTACTCTCATGAGTACAGTATAGATATTTATTTTAAATACTTCAGTGTAAACAATGTAATGTATGGGTAGCTATCATTGGGGTAGTATAATGGTTACTTTTATGTGTCAAGCATTCTGGATGTTTCTGTGAAGTTTTTTTTTTTTTTTTGGAATGAGACTGACATGTAAATAGGTAGATTTTTAATAAAGTCGATTACCCTCCATGATGTGAGTGGACCTCATGTACTTAGTTGAAACCTTTAATAGAGCAGAGACTAACCTTTTCCAGGTAAGCAGGAATTCAGCTGGCAGTCCGGTCTGCCTTCTGGCTTCACCTGCAACATCTGCTTGTCCTGGTTCCCCAGTAGACTGCGTTTGGACTTGAACTCTACCCTTTCCTGATTCTCTAGCCTATCCAGTCAGATTGTGGACTCCCCAAGCCTCCACATTCATGTGAACCAATTCCTTAAAATAAATCTATCTATACATAATACTGTTGGTTCTATTTGGACAATCTTGACTGATAAAAACAAATAGCTATTAGCATTTGAATCACTCATCTGAGGAATCCCTACTTTAGAGCTAGGTATATAGCATCGTCATATGTTACTATTGAAATCTACTACCAAAGTTATGCTAATTAGCCAGAATGTCAGAATGAACACACACACACACACACACACACACATTTTCTAACTCTTTCTATAGACATATACATAAACATGGGATGCTGGCTAAAAAACAATTTTTCTGTTTCTGTCACCCCTGCAGGAATGAAAATAAGAACCTGTTGAGCCCAATAGCTTTCACTGCCGCCCTGTTGGGCAGGGCCACGTGTCCCATAGAAGGCTATGGCCTGTTTCAACCAGGAACCTGGCTGATTCTGCTTCTAGAGAGAGTTTCCTTCCACCTGCCTGAGTTATCCTCTCAGGCAAAGCGTTTGCTGGTGAGCCAGCAGACAGTGAAAAGGGACTTCACTCAGCTTTCAGGGACAGGTTGTAAGACTATTTTTGTGTGTGTGCTTATTAATGAGTATTGTACCAGTGGCACAATTTGATATGACTTGCTTTCATTCTGACCTGACATACACTTTTTCTCTTTCCTCTTTAATGTCTGAAAACTGTCACTGTTTACCAAAATACTGACTGTTTGGGGGGTGACCAGTCTGACGTACATGTGAGTTCCTCAAGAAGGAAACAAGGCAATGTAAAGTGGAGTGAGCATGCCTGTGGGAGGTGGCTTCAGAGGAGGACCTGGATTTGCATTCCAGATTGGCCCCTTGCTAGTTGCGTGGCCTTGGTCCACATACTCTTCCTCTTCACAATTCCCTTTGTCAAGTGTGTACCTGTCACTAGGGGCTGTTGGAAGACCTCCTGAGCTAATGCCTGTGGTATGCTTAGTACTGTGACTAAGTGTCAAGAGGAAGTGCTGATAAATATCATTATTATTAATGAGTGGTGTGACATAGTGGAGGTTTTCAGATAAGACTAACCTTTTAAGCATTGTTACAAAAAATAAACAGTGTTGATAGATATGTTTCTTAGTTGTTTTCTTAATAGAGGGAGTGACTATTGAAAGGACAATACTATCCTGTTGCTAAACAGTGAAGGCCCCAGTGTTGGCTGTCAGGGTGGGGATGTAGCTGTAATCCAGTCTCTGAACTACCCTGGACGAGTTTCGGAGCTGATTCAAAGATGTCACCATGAGCTTTGGGACCCGAGTGTTCTGTGTTCACGTAGGTTTGGGAAATACTGGTGTATCTGTCTGCTCGGGCAGCTATCAGAGAGCAGCCCAGACTGGGGGATGTAAACAACTGAAGTTCATTTTCTCACCGTCCTGGAGGCTGGCGGTCCCAGATCAAAGTGCCGGCAGGGTGGTTTCTGGTGAAGCCTCTCCTCCCGCTTTGTAGATGTGTTTCTTGGCATCTCTTCTTCTCATAGGACACCAGTCCTATTGGATCAGGGCTCCACCCTTGCGACCTCATTTCACCTTAATCACCTCCTTAAAGGCTCTGTCTCCAAATGTGGTTCAGCTGGGACTTAGGGACACAGTGTAGCCCATAAGAACCGAGTACATAAACATTTAACTATGTTTCTTGTTATAGGATTTTATTGTCCTGAAGAGATCCCCCAAGAGGACATATATTAATGTTTCCCAAACAGATTTTCCTGTAATATTCTATTTTAATTTTTAAGAGATGACTTATTAAGAACTTGGGAAAACGACTCAAAACCAACTATTATGCTAATCTGGTATGCGCATTGGTGTGCGCACTCAGAAAGAGTAAGGCAGGTAGGACTCTTGGTTTGTCTATGAAACACTCTCATTTGTTTTCACCTTTTCTTACTGGTTTCAATGCTGATTTCTATAAACATCCTCAACCAGGCCCGTACGCTGGCCCCTCTCTTTGCGACGAAGAGCTTGTGGTTCACAGTGCACCTTCCGTGGAGTCCGCTGAGGTTGCTGCTCGTGCTCACATACCCTGTCAAGTTTCCCTGGAAAGCCGAGGGTGCACAGCATCTAAATATTAATGAGTGTTGTGTCATTGTATTTAGGAAGTGGTTCTCTCTCTCCCTGAAAAAGATGGTGATACTAAAATATTGTGCTCCTGGACTGACATCGCTGTGATGTGACGTGTGTGACGTGCTCATTTGTATTCATGGACAGTTTCAAAGTAAGAATCCTGGTCCACATGCTTTTCTAATTAAATAACTGGGGAAACCATCTACTATGATCCCATTTGAACTTTCTATAATTGCTTATTTTTTCTTCTTTTTAATGTATAAATAAAGCCTTCAGGTTTTCATTTCCGTGTGACTTTTCTGTACTAACAAATCCTCCCTTTCTTGACTTTTTAAAATCAGTTCACTTAAAAGTTTATTACATTATTTTTCTAATGCAATGTTAGAAGGCAAATTGCTGTAATTCCCCATTAGTAAGGAATTATTATTCCTAAATACTGTAATCCGCTGCTAGAAAATATTAAAGCATGTAATTTTCTTCTCTGTGTTAAGCTCATTATTTAACAAATGTGCAGCTTTGTTATTATTTTGTGGTTGTTGGAGGAACGACATTCCTCTGAAGGCAGGACTGTGCCGCGGCCATGTGGCCTCCAGAGTCGCAGACACCGCTTATTAGCTGTCGGACCCTAGGGGGTCTCTTTTCTAAAATCTATAAAAGAAGGCTGGTTTTTTGAGGTGGGAGAGGCCATTCATGTGATTACAAGGATGATAACCCTACTCCCGGAGCTGAAAATAGGGATGTTTTCTTTAAGCACCTAGTGTCAACTGATGATTAATTGACTGATTGAATCAAAAATTTTGAGAACCCAAACCTAAGCAGGCATTCGCGCACATGCGTGCGCACACCGCCGCATACTCGTACTGCACTGCTCTTCTGGCTGCCTTTAACCGCTCCGTCTTTTAAATTGTTTCCCATCTTTGCAACTGTAAATAATGTTACAGTGAGTTTATTTGTAGGTAAATCCTCCCAAATCTGTGATTATTTCATTAGAGAAAATTACCAGAAGTAAAATTACGGGGTCCAAGTGTATGTACTAAGTATAATGCTTAAATATTTTGTGCATATATTTCAAAGTTGCTTTTCTGAGGCATGATTGACCTTCCTAACTAGGAATTGATGAGAACAGCCATTTCTCCATACTGTTACTGGTACTTAATAGTAATATCCCATTGCTATATGAACTTGCATACCTGTGGTTATTACTAATTATAAGGCTAAACATTTTCTAATGTATTTATTAACTGATTCCAATTTCCTTAGAGTTGTCTGATTGCACATGTTTATCTTTATATTAGATGTTACTGTTTTTCTTACTAATTTATAGCAACTCTTATTAAAATCATTAAACTTTTATTATGTTGTTTGCAAATAGATTTTCCTATTTATCATTTGGTTTCAATTTTGTTTATACCATTTTCTGGTAGACAGGTATTTAAATTATTTTATGTGGTACATGTGAACTTTTTTTCAAATTTAAAATGATTCATAGATGAAACAAATTAAAATCATACCTGGTCACCGAAGATTTCTTCCATTTCATTTGTACTTAGAAAGCCCTTCCATTTTTTCTAGCACAATTTCATGTAGAATCCATCCCTCCCCCCTTGGTTTGTTTTATACAGTGCTATAATTGTTGACTCGTTGATCTTCCTATTGGACTGTGGACTTGAACCTTGTATCTCTGAGTCCCTGATGTCTGTTAGGTCTCATTAGATATTTACTGAATAGCCCTGGCTGGTATGGCTCAGTGGATTGAGTGCTGGCCTGTGAAGCAAAAGGTCACTGGTTCAATTCCCAGTCAGGGCACATGCCTGGGTTGTAGGCCAGCTCTCCTGGGAGCGTGTGAGAGGCAACTACACATTAGTGTATGGTCTCTCCCTCTCTTTCTCCCTACCTTACTCTCTAAGAATAAATAAATGTTTATTTATTTATTTATTCTTAGAGGGGGAGGCAGCAACCTCCCCCTCTCCCATCACCCTTTGCCATCCTGAGGCTGTGGGAATGATACGTCTTCACAATAGGAAGCTATCAACAGACAGGGCTTGATACAGAGTTCATAGTATAGACATAGGATCAGTCAGAATATTTAAGACCCCACTGCGAGTACATGTGAACTCCCCCCCCCGCCCGCCGAAACACACTCTTTCCCAAGGTTTGCGTAGCATGTGCACCTTTGTCAGTGATGCTGCGCAGAGAGATCAGTACTGACTAAGGGGCAGTACACACCTGACTAACCCTAAGCCCCATCACCAATCCCCTACCGCCCTTAAGAACAGGAGCTAAACTGTATGGTGTGACGTACTGTCTTGCATCCATAAAGGCTTTGGGCTTAATCTGGTTTTCTAAAGAAAAGGCAAACTTCTTAAGGGACCTGACCACACTACTTCCACCTAATTTCCTACAGTGCTGAGAACATTGCTGAAAGTATAGTAGATGCTCAGTGAGTGTCAGGGGGCTATTATTTCCTTCTCTTTTGAGATTACTAGTCTTAGCAATTTCATGTGCAACAGGAGAGCCTTATTTATCTATTCTTTTAGTCTCCCAGGATTTTCATTTTTAACAAAGTGCTTTTTTATACTTAGGGCTGAGAATAAATATTCTGAATATAATGTTAAATCCCAATCGAAGGCACAGGCTACTTTTCAAAGCCTCATTGTGGATTCTCGTTTCAGCTCACAGCTACCTTGTGTCACTTTCAGAAAGCAGTTGTCCGAAAGATTCTTTTCTCATCGAAATGCAGCCCTGTTTCTCCCTTAAATCTGTCAAGCAACTAGTATGTGTCTTTTTATCTATCTGCTGAAGGCTGGAGGCAGGTAGTTGAGCATCTACAACAGGCTGGAAAAAGCTGAATGACACAGTGTGAGTAAAGAAATTTGTTAAAGTCAAGTCAACTTCAGTGGAAAGCTCTGGGCTCTGACAGTGTGGAGCCGGCATCAGCACAAGGTCCAAGTATGTGGGTCAGAAGTTCCGGTCAGCAACCTAGTTGTTTGAAAAGCAGCTTTTAATGGGAAATCAACCCCTGGCTATGCTGGCTGCTTATATATGTATATAAAAAACACACACACACAAAATCCCCAAAGCAGAAAGCAATGTGCTACAACGCAAGGTGTCCACGGAGACCTCCGCGATAGCACTCTTTCACGTCCCATGCAGCAATTTGCCTCTAACCACGGTTGTTTTTTAATTTTTATTTTTAAATTACATTTAGTCAAGTGACTTCGGTTAGTAAGATTATGCAGGTTTCAGGTGTGCAACTGTGACGTATCATCTGTGCACCGCACTGTGTGCCCGTTAGCCAGAGTCAGGTCTTCTGTCCCCATATGTTTGACCCCCTTTACCCCCTCCCCCACTGTTGTTTTGACCTCTTCTATTTTCAGCTTTGGGCATAACTTTTCACTGATTTTGCTAGAGTTTTCCCCCAGTTTTTGTTTATTGTAGTAAGACAGACTTCACACAAAATTTACCATCCTTATTGTTTTAAAGCATATAATTCAGTGGTATTAACTGCGTGTGTGGTTTTGCTGGAGTTTAACACTAAAGTTTTCTCCTCACGCTTTCCTAGTGGCCCATGAGGTGACTAGAGGGCAAATAGATGGGCACCTGCCATTGCATACATTAACCTGAGATTTTTATTTGTGTTTTAAAAATTGAGGCTGACTTAAGATGGGTTTTATTTTTAAAGGGCTCTATTTTTGTTGTTGTCAGTGGTGGCAGTTAAATGGGAAACTGAAATAAAACCTGGCTTTGTTGTCAGATATGACATGAAGGGACCTTTGCTGGTGTGATCATTCAGCTGGAAATTTCTCTGGAACCTCAGGAATGAAATGTTCGTCCTGCACCAGAACTAGGATTCCAGGTTAGTGTTTGTTCCTGTGTGAGGTTCAGATTTCAGCTCATCTGCAGTGTCTCCTAAAGGCAAACTATTAAAAACACATGGTTCTTGTATGCCTTCCACGATGGTCGGAGGGACCAGCCACGGGATGTTAGGAAAGCCACTGGCTTCAGTGTCCTGTGCCATGGTTCATTTTGCAGACAATGGTGGTGGAACTGGAAGGAATGGTGAGATCTATGTGCGTGGCACAATGCTGCCTTCAGTGGCGTTGCCCTATGCGCTAGCCCTGCTCTGTCCTTACAGACACTCTTGTGCACCAGGGGTTGTCAGTACTTCCTGTGTGGTGCCCGTGTGTGCCTGCGTGTAGGAGTGTGCATGTGTGCATGCATGTAGGTCATTGTAGGTGTATGCTGTTGCTTTAATTAGCCACCCCCTGCCCCAACCGCTCTCCCCACTGTGCCCCCATTTACGGAACTCATAATACAGACACAGGTAGTAAGAAGACAAGCGGTGCTCTCACTGTCTTCACTGCTCACTTGGCAAGAATTCTGCCTTGCTCCTTGCGAACGATTATTTGTAAATTGAGAAATAAAAGAAGAATCAGTTAAAGGTCTATCCAGAGTCATATATTGTTTCAACAAAATATTTTAGGAGTGATAGATTTCTAATTTAATCTTTCTATTCCTGTTACTTCCCCCCCTTTGTTCTTTGTTCCTTTCTTTCTCTGACATAGAACATGCAACCTAGTTAATATTGCCCTTCTTCGTGAACGTCTACTTTTGATCACACCAATGACACATGTAACTGAAGGTCCATTTATTGACAAGATCCAGAGAAATCTACTCTGAAGTTGCTCTGTTCATTACAGCTGATGTACTATAGCTAGGAAATGAAATTCTGAGTTTTTTTAGATTTAAAAAATATTATAGCTTGTACTTCATAATAACCTACACTTAAAAAACATAATTATTGCTAATTATCATTTAGAAAATTGTTTTTTGCTTGATTAGAAATTTTAGTTATGTGTACTCAAGTCTAGTGGGTCTTCATTATATGTATTACTTTCTATTCTATACTGGCTTACATATTAATATATGGAAATTTAGCTTCATCTGCCCTACCTCTTGATGTCAGAAGAATAATCAGGGTAATTGGCTTAGATTGTTTTTTCTCCTGTTTGTATTTCATATTGTTTAATGTCATTAGTGAGTTGACTACTGAGTGGGTAATCTGCATTTCAGATCTGCTCCTTGAGCACATCATTACCATTGATTTTGATTATTTTAATTCCCATTCACCCCAGGCAGGCCCTGAAGCTGTGCCACATTATTCAAAGAACTGCTTTCTTCCTTTCAGTAAGTCTTTCTGTTTCTGAAAACCCATCAGCATTCTGATAAAAGCTAATGTTTTTACTGAGTTTAGGGGGCAAGTTGATTTGTGTAGCATGTGGGTGAGGGTGGTGGCTCAAGACCTGTGTGTCTTCATTCCGAGTGGCAGTCAACGTGGCAGCCTCTGGTGCCCACAGGGAAGCTGGGTGCCTGGTCCGGTCTGCTTTCAGGGACTGTGCTGGGTGACTGACCAGCTTCTCGGAGCACGCATCCAGGGCACCCCATCTGCAGGATTCTCCTGGAGTTGGCTGTTGCATATCAGCAGTCTGGCTCTCCCTAAGGCTTGCAGGTTTTGTCTTTTGCCCTTGGAAAATGATTGCTGGACTGACTTAGGGATTGGAATCCAACTTCCTTTCAGTTTTTGAGTTCACTCCAAAACTAACTGTAAAAAGAACCTCACATTAAAGTCTAAGTTTGGCTACGGTCAGCCACAGATTCTGCTCACCCTCTGGCTGGGATGTGTGTGCTCTGTTTAGCTGCTGGTGGTTATTAAGTCATTTGTAGTTGCACAGAACCTCGAATGGTAAGGCTGCAAGGGAAGTGACCAGCGCCAGTATTCTGCATCTGTCTTTTTATAGACAAGAAAACAGAGGCCTGGAGACATAAATGACTGGCTTGAGGTCACACAGCTACTGAGTGGCAGAGCTGAGTGGTACAATCCCCTTTATCCAGGCAGTGCCTGCTACTTCTTAATGACCCCTTGCTATTGGATGACCTAGTGCAGCAACATATTGCACACACCTGCCAAACACCAGAGTCAGTGTGGGTGATTGGCAGCTATGTATGTGTCCATGCAGTTCAGTGTATTTTTGGGGAGCAGAGGCTTTTATAAGGGAAATGACAATACAAAAAAGAGTGTAATTAAAAGCATGTGTTTATGTGTCTACACACATGTGTGTGTTAAGAGGTCAAGCAGGGTGATTCTGCCTGTACGTGACCTAAATCAGTTTGGATTAAGTAATTTCTTTTTTGTTCTTTCTCCCATTAGGGCAAGCTCTTTGCTCCTGTAGTGCTGGGGAAATACAGTAGTTTGGTGCTAAGAAGTCTGAACTCCTGGAAGGCACTATCCCCAACCCCCATCCCTGTTAGCACTTTCTTCACTGTCTGCTTTAAACTGAGGATCTGGAAGTTGGGAGTGGGTGGGGGAGAGCTGGAAAGGGGTGCAGAATTGGGTAGGACTTTTCTGTTTGAAGTTTCTGTAATAATTAGTTTAGGACATACCAAGGTGTAATTCCTAATGAGTTTAATGACTGGGGGAATTCTTTTAAATGTTTTAACCAAGAAGCCTTCAGGGTGAATATTTTAGACTCTGTGACATTAGTATCCATAACTGGCAGTTCTTCTAACAATTGGTTTAAGTTAATTTGGCTTCATCAAAGGAGGAAAATAAAATTGATCCAAGGACTATTTTACTGCACATGCCTAGAAACAAGAATCTTAATTCTAATTATTTCCTGCTGTTTCCTCTTTGGCCCAGGCCTCTCCTTGTTTTAATTTGTTGGTTTCTGAATCAGCGATGTAAGTTAATGTTCCCCTTTTTCAATTGTGTGTGAGAACCTGGTCTTCTGATACACCCGAAATACACCTGGGTCACACCACCTTCCTTTCCAATCCGGCTGAAACGTCAGGCAAGCGGCTGCTTGGCACCGAGTGAGCGCGGGACTAGCCAGAACATTTCAAGACTGACTAAATTTTGGTCTGAGTTGCCAGGGAACTTTCAAATTGAGTGGACCTGGATACTTAGGCTAATTTACTTAGTGAGAAGGAAAAAAGGATGGACTAGGCCAGTGATTTCTAGACTTTTGGATTTTACCGACCAGTACAATTTCTAAAATGATTTTACGGACTGACACTGAATTACCAACAGTTCTTTTTGTCAAGTAAGGGCATTGAAAAAGTGTCAAAATATCACCCACTATGAGGGGGTGGTGGTGTGGTGTGTGTGTGTGTGTGTGTGTGTGTGTGTGTTTATGGAGAGAGGGAGGAGAGTAGTCGTGAGGGACAGCCTTTACATTCAATTTAAAAAAACCCCCATGAAAAACTTAATGCTATGCTATCCTTATTTTTTTTATCTCACCGAAGACTGATAAAACCTGGCATTTAACAACTAGTGCGAGGAGGGACCTTTCAGAGTCCCTTCTAGGTATAACATTGACTTGTATTCCACTTAGACCTCACCATGACTCAAGGATCCTTTTCACCTTTACTCATCCTTTCCTCCTCAGTAACTCTTCCCTTATGGGCAATATCCCCACCAACCCCCACCCCAATTCCCTTGCTCCCACTTCCTCTTCCCTCTGCTCCTCTCCAATAACCCAGTGTTTCCCAGGTAATCTCTCAAGGGCACAAAGGCTGTGTATCACCACTCTGGCGACCCCTGTCCAAGGGACTGGTTTTCCTATTGAATGGGTGGTGCTCTTAAACCCAGTGAGAATGCAGTCATACGAAATACTCATGCCATAGATTAACGAGTGAAAGTTCTTCGTTTGTTGACGGTCGCCTCTTCACAGCTGCTTCTTGGCTATAACCCTCCCATCCCCCAGCTGCCTACCAGTAACTACCAGGTTGTTGTGTGTTCTGCTGTGTGAGACTAAATAAAAAATCCTTTCTTAAATCAAGATATATTACACTGCTTGCTTCTCTTCAGTTTACTGGATCTATTATTCTGTCATACAAATAGATTAATGGGCTGAAAATTTCACCAGAGCTTGTATCCTGTGGGTTTTGCTAATCCAACCACTTTCATTTGGGCCAGGATTTACAGGGGTCTGATTGTTTCACCGTTTGGTTTTCTAGTTTCAATGAGCTATTTCCAAAGTATGCAAGGGTAGTGGGCAATTAAAATATTGAGTAAATATACAAATACACCTGTTTTGGATATTCATGAAAGCAGCTGGTTTGGCTTTTTGATAAAGATTTTGTTAGTTAATTTGAAACAAAACACTCGCTTTAATGAGATACAGCCTTGTATTTAGATTATCGTGCAACATAGGATGCAGCAGGTGGATAGTGGCATCTCAACTGAATGTATCGGCAGAGGTTTGAGTCAAGGACCAGAGAGTGTCTCCACTAATGAAAGAAACCACTGTACACATTCTCTAAAACTTCGGATAGTGATTTCTTTTGCTCATCTGTAAACACATGCACTCAAGTGTCAGTTAATCAGATACCTTTATTCTCTAAAACGTTTTGGCAGACATTTGGTCAGAGATGGCTTTGATACCCATGGGGTACTTGGGATCTTCTATGGTGGAAAATAGAGTTAAATGTCCAGGATATTCTAAGTGTTTCACATAAAAACATTGTGGTCCACATAGTCTAAGAGTTAAAATACTAACAAATTCATGGTCATGGTGAAATGCTTGGTTAGCAAGTTGAGTCTGAGCAGCAGTTCGGGAGAGCATGAGGTCTTTTAAGCCTATGTGAGCTCTGTGTTTAAAGCACTGGGCGTACATGTGGGTGACCTGCCAGCTCTGGAGTCTGCTGAATGGCTCTGTTCAGCATCAGCGGTACTGTGGGCAGGGCACTGAACGTGCACAAAGAACGCCTGGGCCTGAGTCCTGAGAGCTCCTTGCTAACTAACCGTGGGCTTGAGAAGACCTCTCCCTGGATCATGGGCTCCTCATCTGACAATTACAATACTTCACTCAGAGGGTTATTGTGAAGAATGAAAGATATAGCATGGAAAAAAATCTTTTACACATTGTGGAGCTTTATACAAATACCAAGTTTTTGCAATTGTGTTAACCCTGTCAGAAGCAAGTGTGGTTAAGGATTGACGGGAGTCGACCACATACATTCCTACTCTCTACATTTTCACCTAACGGTGTGCGGCAAGTCCGAGGCACCCCTCTTTGTCTGCCCTGGTATGTTGATTTGAGAGCAGTGCTGGGCCATTGGTCTTATCACGTAATTATATTGTTTCATGATGTCACCACATCAGCATGGGTACAAACCTAAAGTTCTAGAGGCTTAATGGTAGTCATCTCAGCCTTAGAGTGTAGGCTGATATGCCCTTCAAGAACTAGTGGTAAAAGAATAAGAATTAAAAGCAAGTAAGACTTCTTCCTGGATGTAGCACTTGGTTCCAGGAGGAGGGGAGAAAATTTGGCCCTGGTGGCATCTGAGCACGGAGCTCTGCAGAATGGAAGGCACGTGGAAACCTGTGCCTTCTCCTTGGCACTAACGACCCGGCCTACCGGGGCCCCTGGCAGGAGTGAACTGTCGCGCCTGCTGAGAGTGCAAAGAATGTTTCAGTGGAGTTAGTCTCAGCTCCTCAGTTTCTTGTCACTAGGGATGAGCAAACCCAGAAGTGCTCTAAGTCTTCAGAGAATCTGACTTACTTCTCAAGCATCTTGTGTTTGGCTCTACTTTACGTGTGTTTTGCCAGTTTTTCTTCTTTAGTTATTAGTATTAAACCCATGTGTATGCATTTGAATGGAAATTTAATAGTCATTTTAATATTTATTTACACTTAATTCACCCAAATGCCGTGTTGAGTGAGGGCTGTTGTATCTTGCAAGGAGCCTTTGAAGATATAAACATTTCCTAAGATGTAATACCGATTTCATCCCTTCTCTCCCACAAAGGAATTGGCACTTGGGGAGGTTAGGATAGAATCCCAGTTCCAAAGCCGTGTTGCTCACGGCAGGCAGGGCTTGGACAACGTGGAGGGAGTTCTCACTGTTTTAATTGCTGCTGACTTGGGGGCCGTTGCTTTGGTAAAATCCCCAAGCGCGGCTCTGAGAAAGCACACGCTCTTTTAGAAAGCCTAATTCTCCATCTCTCGGTCTCGCACACTGTTGCCAGAGCAATGGAAAAACAATTTCCGTGGCCCATCATTTTTTTTTCTTCCAAGCATGACACACAGACTGGTTCTGGGCAGTAGGAAATGAGTGAAAAGAGGAATGATCATTTCTAAATGGCTCTGGCCTTTTCATTTCCCACCAACCCATCTGCGTCTCTCTCGGGCTTTGTGCAGTATTGACGCCATCAGTGATATTGATGTAAAGGAACAGGCATTATCTGTTAATGACAAAATAATGGTGTTATTTTTCTCTAGTCACACAGTACTGTTCCATTCATAACTGTTTGCTCTGAGGTGATGGGGGGAGGTGGACCTGGAGTTATCAATGTTAGAGCCAAGGCTGGGAGGGGGGAGAGCTAGTGGTTGTCCAGTCCCACCCTCTCGTTACCAAAGGTTCGAAATAGCAATTGGAGCAAATATAAACCTATAGACATGGTAGACATACGATGCTTTTGACAAAACCATAAGTGCTTTTGAATTAATGCATTAATTAATCTTAAAAATTAGTTCTTTTTAATAATCCTTTTCATAAAGATAGTTCTTTTTATGCCTAAGGAATTGTATTATTGAATACCCAGAAAAGGAGTGCAGTTCTTTATTCTTAGGCCTTCTTCTGTTCTTTGTCTGCAAAACAGAGCTGTGTTTCCTCGAACTGAGAATGAATGTTGTACTCTATTGTCAGTTACTGCAATTTCATGAGGGTAAATATCGTACTTCGACGAGTGTTAGAGTGAGGGGTGGGAAATGAATCCAAAAACCACTACATATTTGGTTATAATATATGAGTCATCTACCTTTGAAGCTGTGCTGTTTGTATTTTTTAAAAAATAAACTTTTTATTTTCAGGTCATTATAAATTTAGGTGCAGTAAGAAACAATACTGATATGTCCCATGTATTCTTTACCCAGTTTCCCCTAAGGTAACATCTTGTGACACCATCGTCCAATATAAAAACTGGGATATTGGCATTAATACAGTCACTATATAAAACATTCTAAAAAAGTGAGGTATAATTGACATGTAACATTATAATAGTTTCCAGTGCACAAATAATGATATGTTATGTGTATACATTGTGAAATGACCACCTTAGTAAGTCCAGTTAACATCTGTCACCAAACATGGTTACAAATTTTTTTTCTCATCTCCTGAGGACTTTTAAGGCTTACTCTCTTGGCAACTTCAAATATGCAATATAAACATTTCTCTTTATGCAATGTAGCATCGTTAACCACAGTCACCAAGCCATATATTACATCCCCAGGGCTGACTTACTTTCTAACAAAGTTTGTATCTTTTGACTCCCTTTACCCATTTCCCTCAACTCCAACATCCCATTTCTGGCAATCACCAGTCTCTTCTTTGTAGCTATGGACTTGATTTTTTGCTTAATGTTTTTAAAGATTCCACATATAAGTGAGATCATATGATATTTGTCTTTTTCTGTTTTATTTATTTTATACTTAGCATAATGCCCTCAAAGTCCATCCATATTGTTGCAAATGGCAAGATTTTATTCCTTTTCATGGCTGAATAGTATTCCACCGTGTGTGTGTTTGTATGATATCTTCTTCATTCATTTATCTATGGATACATAGGTTGTTTTCACATGTTAACTATTGCAAATAATTCTGCAATGAACATGGAGTGTATGTATCTTTTGAATTAGCACTTTCATTTTCTTTGGATAAATACCCAGAAGTGAATGTTCATATGGTAGTTCTATTTCTAATTTCTTGAGGAAGCTCCATACTGTTTCCCACAGTAGCTGCACCAATGTACAATCCCACCAATAGTGCACAAATGTTCCCCTTTCTCCCCTTCCTCACTAACACTTATTATTTCTTCTTTTTGATAATAGCCATTCTAACATATTTTAGGTGGTATGTCATTGCAGTTTTGCTTTGCATTTCTCTCATGATTAGTGATGCTGAACATCTTTTCACATACCTGCTGGCCATCTACATGTCTTCTTCAGAAAAATATATATTCAGATCCGTGCCCACTTTTTAATTGGATTGTTTGTATTTTCCTGTTGAGTTGTATGAGTTCATTATATATTTTGGATGTTAACCCCTTATAAGATATTTACAAATATTTTCTTTCATTCAGTAGATTGCCTTTTTATTTTGTTGTTTCCTTTACTGTTTGCTATAGTCCTGCTCAATTATTTTTGCCTTTGTTGTCTCTGCATTTAAATTCAGATACAAAATATCATCTCCAAGACTGATGTCAAGGAACTTACTCCCCATACACGTTTTCTTATAGGAGTTTTGTGGTTTCAGGTCTTACATTCAAGACTTTAATTCATCTGGAGTTGACTTTTGTGTGTGGTGAAGACAGTAGTTTAGCGTCCAGATATCGAGCCTTTGTGTGTCTCCACGAGGATCTCTGGACTCGCCCTTTTGCAGCTACGGCCACTTTCCTCCCGCTCTCACCCCTTCCTTAACTCTTGGCAACCACTGTCTTCATTTTTAGAATTTTTTTCATTTCCAGAATGTTATATAAATGGAATTCTACGTAACTTTGGGATTTACTTTTTTCATTCAGCATAATTCTCTGGAGAGTCATCTAGGTTGCTGCATGTGTTAATAATGTATTACTTTCTTTTGTCCTGGCTGGTGTGGTTCAGTGGGTTGAGGGCCAGCCTGTGAGCCTAAAGGTCGCCAGTTCAATTCCCAGTTAGGGCACATGCCTGGGTTGGGGGCTGGATTGGGGGCATGCGAGCGGCAACTGATTGATGTTTCTCTCCTTCCCTTCTCTTCTCTCTAAAAATAAAAAAATAAAATCTTTACAAATAATATATTCCTTCTTATTGCTAAGTAATATTCCACATTATGGACATAACACTATTTGAAGGACATCTGGGGTTCTAAAATTGTCATTTGGTTTTTCTTAATATTTTCTCTATCTTTAGTGAGTCTTTCTGTTTCTTTGCTGAGCCTTTCAATGTTTTCGTTTCTTTCCAGCACGCCCATGATTGCTTGCTGAAGCACTTTACGACGGTTGCTTTGAGATCTTGTTCAGGTCATTCAAACCTCTTTGCCACTTGGTGCCAGCATCTGTCGATTGTCTTTTTTCATGCAACCTGACATCCCCCTGGTTCTCGGCAGGATGAGTATCTTTGATCGAATCCTGGACATTTTGGTTATTGTGTGGTAAGATTCTAAATCTTATTTAAACCTTCTGTTTCAGCTGGCTTCCTGTCACCACTCCATTGAGGGGAGGGGAGGAAGCACCTCGACCTTAGCAGGTGGAAGTTCCGCCTCTCCCTATACCTGTTGACACTCAGGTGAGTTGCTTGTAATTGCATAGGAGCCCTGACCCCCACCGGCCTTTGCCAATTGCTCCCTGGCTGAGAGGGGCAGGAGGAATTCCTTGTTACCGCTCCCCACATAGTCTTCACTGGCAGCATAAGAGGGAACATGGCCTTGTTACTGCTAGTGACAATGGCAATGGGGAACATCCTGACTTTCTACTAGGTTTCCTAGGCCTCATACCTCAGTGCTGCTGGGTGGGGGTGGAAGTCCCGGCTCTGCACATGGTCTCTGTATCTGGGAGTGGAGGTGGGACTTGTTATCACTTGGCAGGGGTGAAAGTCCTAGTTCACAGCTTGGTACCTCGCTGCCAGGGGGTGAAAGTCTAGGCTCCCGCCAAGCTTTGCTGGCGTGGGTGGGGGTAGAGCCCCACTATTTATTTGTCTGTGGGGTTTGATTGGATTAAGGCAATCAAAATTTCATTGTCTGGAAGTTCTGTCTTACTAGGCTGCCCTTTTCTTGGTCCTCTGGCCGAAAGGAGCAGGCTTTCGTTGTTGTCGTTGCTGACCTACACTAGCTGGTGTTTCTGGAAGCTCTTTCAGCTCCCAGCCTGAGGTATGGTTACAAAGACAACTCAGGGAATTCCCACCACTCTGTTCCAAGGGTCCTGACCTCCCTAACCGTTGGCTTTCTCTTCACCTTTCAGGGTCTCCCATGTTTGTTTTCTATAATGTGTAGGCTTATTTTCTTCTTCTTCTGTAGTTAGTGAGAGGAATAGAGAAAAGTAAGTCTATTCCAGCCGGCCATGTTTACACTCTAAAAAGAAGGGAAAGAGATAAAATTGGTATCAGAGCGCAAAAGTATTTTTTATGATCTTGTTGATTGGGAAAGGCAAGTTTTGTTTTGTTTTGTTTTGAACTGTCATGCTTATCTTGAGCCAAACATTTAACATAACCATTATTACTTTCTAACCCCCCTCCACAGCTGCAGAGCCTGCCAGGTCTCACTTTTCATTAAGTCAGTCATTTGCATCTTGGTGCGCTGCAGCCAGCGGGTCCAGCGGGAAGCGCTGAGAGATGACGTCACCGCCTTTGGAAGGTTCCTGTTTTCTGACAGTTCCAATCTCTCCTGCTGCCCCTGTTGTCTTCACTCTTCACAGACGTTGCAGCCCAGCAGAAATTTTGTTTTATCACTCACCTCAGGAAAGGGTTTCATGCGACAGCCCATTTATCATGTATAACATTTTGGGCCCATAAACAATGATTATTATCACTGAAGTTTTATTTGGAAGGCCAGTTTTTGACTCCGCTATTAGCTTTGTCTTGAAAACCTATTTACATGTCCACACACACATACACACATTTGCGAAGCCTCCAACCTAAAAATTGGCTGTTCACATTTTATTGGGCCAATAAAATGGGAGTTTAACATTTTAGTCAAATCAAATGCCAAGTGTTTCATTTCAGGCCTCAGTGTCCTTATTGACGGGACTTTAAATCTACTACTCTTGCATCTGGCTCTTGTTAGATGTTTAGAGTTTGGAGGGGGCCAAAAGTCAATGGCACCTTCAGTCTATGGAAAGATCCCGCAGGGCAAGCCGTCCCTCTACCTCTTCAAGGCAAGAGCAGGCACCAGAGGGCCAGCTGCCCTCTGATTTGCATGTGTAATAGGGCCTTGGCTGGGGCACTGGGTGGGCTTAGAGTGCCACGTCTTCTCATGGATGGTGCTCACAGGACATGCATATGAAATTCCGTGATGGGAGGACTGGCACAGTCTCTCTGGAGTAGCACAGCCCCAGAACTTTCTCTGATGAGGGGATGGTCCCTAAGCTGCCCATCACGTAGCCACTCACCACAGGTAGCTGCTGAGCCTTCAAATGTGGCTAGTGTCCTGAGAAACTGAATCGTTTTTGGAGGGCTGAATTTTTATTTGATTTCATTTTAATTAATGAAGTATTTTAATAGGCATATGTGGCTAATAGTTACCATTTTGAATACTGCAGCTCTAAAGCTAAGCCAGATATGAAGAAATACCCAGAATCATTTCCCTCTTTGCACCTGTGACTACTCGGAGTGATTACTTGAGGTTCCATCTGCGCCTCCGTGGACTCACCCCCCACCCCTGAAGTGTGTGTTCAGCATATGTAGAGTGCTGCACTGAGACAACTCCATAGCTAGTCCTCCTCCTCTTTCCAAATGTCACCCTGAAATGACTTCCTCTATAGACGCAGCACAAAAACATCAAGAACAGCCCTGGGATGTAGACTCAGACAGACCGGGGTTTCAACTCTTCCTCAGCTATTTCACCTCCTTGAGCGTGTTACTTACTCTCTTAGAGCTTCAGTTTGTTTGTCTGTAAACTAAGGTTAAAACCCACTTGCAATCGGTTTATTTTATATGTCACCTTGGCTGGGCTGTGATACCCAGATATTTGGTCAAACATTATCCTGGATGTTTCTGTGAGAGTGTTTTTGGATGAGAATGACATTTAAATTGGTGGACTTTGCATACAGGAGTTTGCGTTCCATCATGTGGGTGGGCCCCATTCAGTTAGCTGAAGGCTAAATCAATGGCCATCTTTCCCCGAGCCAGCAGGCCTTCTCCAGCAGACTGCCCCAAACTTCACCCTCGATATCAGCTCCCCGGTTACCAGCACACTGCCGCCCCTGCTCCAGAGCTGCGGGTGTGCCTGACTCTCTAGGAGGCAGGCCAGGTGAGGACACTGTTAGGGGTGGGTCCAGGAAGGGACCTCTCACCAGAACCTTACCATGCTGACCGCTGATCTTCCAGCTCCAGAGCTAAGGGACACACATTTCTGCTGTTCAAGCCACCCAGTCGATGGTATTTTGGTAGGCCAGCCTGAGCAAACGAAGACATCCTATTGGTTCTGTTTCTCTGAGGACCCGCACTAACTCGTCCCCTCACAGGGTTGCTGAGGAGCTTCAATGAGACATACACAAAGTGCCCATCATGGTGCTCAGCACGCGCGATATCCACATCCTGCCTCTTTGAGCGCCACCCTCAGTTCCAGGTTGATCCCTCCCCTTCATGCTTCGTGCTGCCTCAGTGGCTGTTTCTTCTCCAGTGTTCAAATACTGGCCACTCTTCCAGGCCAGCTCACAGCTTACTTCCATGGCACAGCTTTTCCAGATGATGCCGAAGGATAACAACTTCTCCCTTTCCAAGCTCTGGCAACTTAAAATCTATTCCTTTAATATTTAATAGTTTGGAACGTGTTTTCTTGTTTAAAATTCTAAAAAATAGTCACTACTTAGTAACTACTTACTATGAACTAAGTCCTATAACAAGTATTTGCTACGTATTATCTTGTTTAATTCTCCAAAAAGCCTTATGTTGCAGACATTAGAATAGTCACTCCACACAGCACAGACGAGGAGATTCAAGTCCAGAGAAGGCGTATGGACGTGCCCCTCATCCACAGGGGATGTGTTCCAAGACCCCACTGGTACCCGAAAGTGTGGGTAATACCAAACACATACACACTCTTGTGGTAAACACACATATCTAGGATACATATCTATGATACAGTTTAATTATGATACATATCTATGATAAAGTTTAATTTATAAATTAAGCACAGTAAAAGATTACCAACAATAACTAATAATAAAATAGGACAATTAAAACAATGTACTGTATTAAGTTATATAAATGTATTTCTCTTTCTCTCTCTAAACTAGCACAATATTTTTCTCTTCTTCACCATTTCAAGAGTAAAAGATCAGTTCTTACCATTGATTTTAGCAATCTCAGCATGAAATTTTTTTTCTTTCCTTATTAAGTCGAGAACTGTAACTTTTTCATTTAAACATGGCTTCTCTCTGGCATGTCCAAATTGCCAGCCACACTACTCTGGTGCTTTTGGGCCAGTATTGAGTACAATCAGGGTGATTCGGAGACAAGCCCTTCACAACTGTGACAGCCAGTCTGATAACCACAGTGGCACTAAGTGACTAGCAGGCAGGGAGCATATTCCACGTGGGGAGGCTGGACAAAAGGGTGGTGTGTGCCCTGGGCAGGGTGGGTGTGATAGCTCGAGATTTTATCACACCACTCAGAATGGCACACAGTTTAAAACTTATGAGTTGTTTTTTTTCTCCCCTGGAATTTTACATTTCATATTTTCAGACTATTGGTAGCTAAAACCATGGGAAGCAAAACCATGGATAAGGGGCACTACTTTATTGTATGTCTGGTTTTTTTGGCTGTGTCTGTGGCCCCCACCTGCACGTGAGCTCTGTGACGTCTGGGATTTTGGTCACTGCTGTGTCTTCAGCACCTTGGATGCTGCCATGCACATGAAGAGCACTGCATGAAGATGCTAAAGAAACTTTCTTTATGCAGAAATATTAGGGAGTGACCATTTTTCCCTTTCCTATCTACAACTAGGTTATTGGGAGTTAAAAGAAAGGTCTATGGTTAAGTGTCTCCTAGAAGTTTCCTGAACACACAGGAAACAGCTGCCTTGTTAATCTCACAAAAAGATCATGTCTGAAGGTGTCTGCTCAGGCCCGAGTTGCTTGTGCAGCTGAGGAGTGTGGCCAGACTTCACCTGGGTCGCTAACATGACCCAGCCAGCCTCTGCTGTCAAGGGTCTCCTTGTTCTTGCTGCCATCCCCTCCAATCCCCCACTGCCGCCCCACCACACCCTCTTTATCTCACTGCCTCCAGGGCCCTACCCATCCTCATTCAACTTCTCTCTACACCAGCTCTCCCTCTGTGCCCTCTTGGCTCTTTCTACAGATTCTTTTTTTAAAAAATATTTTATTTATTTATTTTTAGAGAGAGGGGAAGGGAAGGAGAAAGAGTGGGAAAGAAACATCAATGTGTGGTTGCCTCTCATGTGTCCCCTACTGGGGACCAGGCCTGCAACCCAGGCATGTGCCCTGAGTGGGAATTGAACCCGTGACCCTTTGCTTCACAGGCCCGTGCTCAGTCCACTGAGCTGCACCAGCCAGGGCTCTCCAGATTCTTCTCAAGCCGTTTATAAGTCTGAGTGGCTCAGGTCTATCCGCCCCCCGCCCCCAACTTTGGACAAAACAAATTTTAGGTTCATTGAACCTAATAATAAAGATTTGTATTTGTATCACATAGGCCTTTTTTGTATCTTTCTTTCTAGAAATTAATTTTATTTATTTTGCAATAGTACCAATCTGTGAAGGATTTCCCCCCATTTTGAGAATCAAAACAAAGTCTATATAAAATAAAAGTCACCACTTGTAGTGTGAGTTTTGGAATTACATTCAATTTTGTAGTGATACCACAGTGAAGTTATAGAAAGTTCTATCCCCCCTAAAATTTCCTCCTGCCCCTTTTTAGTCAGCCTCTTCCACACCCCCTCCCAGTCCCTGGAAACCACTGGTTTGTTTTTTTTCCCTATAGTTTGCCTTTGCAAAAATGCCATTTAAATCTATTGTGTAGCCTTTAAAAGTTATTTTACTTAAAAATTATATTTATTGTTTAGAAGTCAACATATAATTGACACATAACTATTATTTTCAGGTGCACAATATAATGATTCAATATTTGTATACGTTACGTAGCCTTTTGAGCCTGGCTTCTTGCTTGGAACACAACTTCTCAAATAATACAATTGAGATTCATGCACATTGTTGTGGGTATTATCAGTTTGTTTCTTTTTATTGCTAAGCAGTATCCCATGGATAATGGATATCCCACAGTTTGTCAGTTCTCCAGATAAGATACATTTGGGTTGTTTCTACTGTTTGCCAATTTTTAATGAAGCTACAAATAGATATTTGTGCTTAGGTTTTTGCATGAACACAGGTTTTTATTCTACATGAGTAAATACCTGGAAGGGGATTGCTGGGCCATAGGAAAAGTCTGCATTTAAATTTACAAGAAACCGCAAAACTGTTTTCAAGGTGCCTGCACCATCTTGTATTCCAAGCAGCAGGGTGTCGGAGTTCCAGGGCCCCCGTGTCCTTGCAAGCACGAGCTATTGCCAGTCTTTACAATTCCAGCCTGTGTGGTAGGATCTCCTTATGGTTTTAATTTGTATTTGACTAATGATGTTGAGCATCTTTTTATGTGATTATTTTCCATGTTTATGCCTTCTTTGGTAAAGTGTCTGTTCAAATGTTTTGCCAGATTTTAAAAAATAGGTTGCTTCCCTATCAGTGAGTTTCGAGAGTTATGTATTCTGGAAACAAGCCCTTTGTCAGACTTGCGCTTTGCGAACATTTTCTCGCAGACCGTCTTGCCTTTTCATTCTCTGACAGTGACTTTTGACGAGCAGAAGCCCTTCATTCTGATGTGTCCCCATTCACCGTTTTTCTTCCTGCGTTGTGGTTTTCGTGCCGTAGTCCGTCTTCCAGAAGTTGTTTAGTTTTAGACTCCGCATATAGGTCTATGATTCATGTTGAGTTAATTTTTGTAAAGGGTTGGAAGCGTAGGTGTCCCACCCCGCCTTTGCATATGGGTATCCAGATGAGCACTGTGTGTGGAAAAGGTTCTGTGGAAGATTGAGGTTAGCAAATGAACAAGCAGAGTCGTCCCTTAGCAAGGGCAGGTGCGGGGCACCGCTGCGCACAGCAGTCTCACCTCGCTGCTGCCCTGCAGCCTGTTCTCAGATCACTGTTCAAAAGTCCAAATGCCCTTTGCATGAGCCAGAGCTGCTCGCCTTTCACTAAAGTTACTTCCAGGCCAGATTACGAAGACAGCATGAACTTGTACCCGATTAATCAAAGAATAGCTTTTTAGCTCTCTCTGTTTGGTAAATAAAAGGCATTCTCAGAAATGTAATAACAAAGCTTTCTTTCTTCTTCTTTTCAAAAATCTTTGAACAATCGAGCTTGCAGTTTTTCTTTCCAATGTGTTCCAAATCCCTCTGACTGCTGGAGAAATTGGATAAAGATTTCCCTCTATCTTCATTTTATCACATATTGCTCTGTTCCAAACAGTTGGAAACAGCTGGGTTTTTTCATTAATCTGTGGGAAACTTGGAAATTGCCAAAGGCTGGCAAGTGACCCAAATGTATGTTTAAAATTCTACATCGGGCCTGACTGGTGCGGTTCATTTGGTTGGAGTATTGTCCCATAAACCACATTGTTGTTGGTTCAGTTCCTGGCCAGGGCACATGCCTAGACTGTGGGTTTGGGCCCTGGTCAGGGCACGTGTGCGAGGCAACAGATGGATGTTTCTCTCGCTCTCTCTCCCTCCCCTCCCCTCTCTCTCAAATCAGGAAGCATGTCCTTTGGTGAAGATTAAAGTTTTTAAAAGCTATGTCAAAGTTCAGAAGAGAAAGCATTAGAGCTCAGGTGGGTTTGGTTAGCAGTCTCCTGTGGAGGGAAGTTTGGCAGTAAGAGGTATCTGATGTATCAGGAAGGTTATGCTGTCATCCCTGGAAGAGAAACTGAGGACTGAGCTCTTGGGCTGGCACTTGAATAATTAGGCCGACCCTCATGTTGGCACGAGAATAACCAAACCACACCGACATCGTAACCCAGTACTGGTGGGAAGGACTCAATGTTGCTGGAAAGCACATTTCATCATGGGGAGAACAAACAGTTATTCTTGGCCCCAAGTTTGTTCTGAAATTGATGCTAACTAAAAAGAGGGATATAAGCGTATTTCTTCACACCCTCTCTCATCTGCAATGTTTCAGGCTGTATGAATTTATCAGCTTATGATTCAGTAACGATAACTAGATATGTTAATCTAAGCATTTAGGTAACCCTGTTGAGTTGGCTAGAAAATCGGGAATTCTGTTATCTAATTTGGTAATACTTCCTAAAATGATGAGAGGTTACACCATCTATTCTAAATGTAGGTGAACTTTCTCCTGATCAGCACAGAAAGGACAATAGTACAATACTGAGAAGTCAGAAATCACTGGTTAATTGAATGGTCCCCTGTCTTCGCAGCAGCATTCAAACAAACAAAACCAAGGCCCCATGCCTTCTTGTTCCTATAGTATACAGGGTTTTTCTTTTCTTTTCTTCCTTTCCCTCTCCTCTCCTTTCTTCTTTCTTTTTAAAAATTTTTATTTATTTATTTTTATAGAGGGGGAGGAAGAAAGAGAGGGAGAGAAACATTAATGTGTGGTTGCCTCTCAAATGCCTCCTCCCAGGGACCTGGCCTGCAACCCAGTCACATGCCCCAGACTGGGATTCGAACCTGTGACCCTTTGGTTCACAGACTGGCATTCAGTCCACTGAGCCACACCAGTCAGGGCTCTTCTTTTATTTCCTTGAGTTAAATCTACTCAAATTCACTTTAACAAGGAGGGGAATTTGTTAGAAAAATACGGAATATATGATAAAACCTAAGGTTAGTCATTTTCGCCACGCATCTGGAGGTGCCAGTACAGCTGGGTAACTGCTTTGTCTTACCCTGGCCACGCTCTTGCCAGTCTCCACCTCTCTCTGCATGACTGTTGCCCATGTCTCTCACTAGCATGTTTCCCTTTCTTTTCTTTTGAACTAACATGGTTGACCTAGCCTCCATTTCATATCACTTTTCAGCTCAAGTACCCTACAGAGACCAATTGGACCCCTGAGAGCCCTTAATGCGCCTGTATTTCCAAGTCCTGTTTCCTGGCCTAGGTCTGTCTTGACTTGGGTTCTCACTACGGATTTAATCAACATGGCCTAGAGCCACAGTCCTGGGGCCAGCCATACAATCAGAGGGGTGTGTGTGCGTGTGTGAGCGTTTGTGTGTGTGGTCATGCTGTCTAAAAATTGACATGGCAGGGCAGGCAATTGACCAACAGGCCGAATGGCTGTACTTCCCTGTAAATGTTACCATTACAAATATAAAGTAGAGGAAGTTCTAAATGATGTGGACATTGAACACTGCTCAGAAACAAACGTAGATTCCCATACAGCCTTGCTTTCCATGCTTGGAGCCAAAATAGGCTGAGGGGATTAGGAAGGATCTGCATTAGTGTGTCAGGGGACCCTAGAGAGAATGGACTCTACAGTTTGTCTCAATCCATGTTGACTTTGCAGTGACTTACAAAGCTGGATTAATCAAACAATCTTCTGATGGGTGGGGCCAGTGTAGTGGGGCCATCATCTTCCAGGACCTATACTGATCAGGTGAAATCACTATTATCCAAGTCCAGATGACTAAATGGCAGCCACAGTATTTCCTTCTACAGAGCATGGACCTTCTACAAACTCATCAGGAGAGGTCCCTTGTAGAGAAAGAGGACAGAGACAGGTGAAGAAAGATGCTTTGTAACTGAGAATCTGTCCAAGTGGATTTGCCTCTCTCAATTTTTTTAAAATATATTTTATTGATTATACCATTACAGTTGTTCTATTCCCCCCCTTCATTCCCGTCCACCCACACCCTCCCTCCCCCACCATTCTCCCCCCCTTAGTTTATAACCACATGTCTCAAGTTCTTTGGATTCTATATTTCCCCCACTATTCTCGACCTCCCCCTATCTATTTTCTACCTATCATCTATGCTATTTTCTGTACCTTCTCCCCCCTTCTCCCCCTCCCACCCCCCTATTTCTAACCCTCCATGTGTTCTTCATTTCTATGGTTCCACTCCTGGTCTAGCTGTCCTCTTGGTTTGCTTTTGTTTTATGTGTGGTTGTTAATAACTGTGAGTTTGCTGTCCTTTCACTGTTCATATTTTTCATCTTCTTTTTCTTAGATAAGTCCCTTTAGCATTTCATATAATAAGGGCTTGGTGATGATGAACTCCTTGAACTTGACCTTATCTGAGAAGCACTTTATCTGTCCTTCCATTCTAAATGAAAGTTTTGCTGGATAAAGCAATCTTGGCTGTAGGTCTTTGGATTTCATGACTTGGAATACTTCTTTCCAGCCCCTTCTTGCCTGTAAGGTCTCTTTTGAGAAATCCGCTGACAGTCTGATGGGTACTCCTTTGTAGGTGACTGTCCCCTTATCCCTTGCTGCTTCTAGGATTCTCTCCTTCATTTTAGTCTTGGCTAATGTAATTATGATGTGCCTTGGTGTGTTCCTTCTTGGGTCCAACTTCTTTGGCACTCTCTGAGCTTCCTGGATTTCCTGGAAGTCTATTTCCTTTGCCAGACTGGGGAAGTTCTCCTTTATTATTTGTTCAAATAAGTTTTCCACTCGTGGCTGTTTCTTTCCCCCTTCTGGTACCCCTATAATCCGGATGTTGGAACGTTTAAAGATGTCCTGGAGGTTCCTAAGCCTCTCCTCATTTTTTTGAATTCTCATTTCTTCATTCCTTTCTGGTGGGATGTTTTGTTCTTCCTTCTGGTCCATTCCATTGATTTGAGTCCCAGTTTCCTTTCCATCACTATTGGTTTCCTGTGCATCTCCCTTCATTTCAATTAGTTTAGCCTTCATATGTTCCTCTAATTTGTGACTATAATCTACCAGTTCTGTGAGCATCCTGATAAATAGTGTCTTGAATTGTGCTTCTGAGAGGCTGGCAATTTCTTGGTCGCTGAGAGTTATTGGCTCTTGGACTTTGAGTTCTTCTTGTGCCATCTTTCGGGTTGTTCGTGCCTGTTCCATAGCAGGATCAGAGCCCTAAAGTGTTCACTAGAACAGGGCAACTAAGTCGCTGGGTTGTGATGTTGTATGTGGGGGCGGGGTCAAAGAGGGACAATGGCTCTCACTGGTATTGCAGGGCAACTAAGTCACTGGGTTGTGATGTTGTATGTGGGGGCGGGGTCAAAGAGGGACTATGGCGTCCTGTCCGCCGCCTGCCGCCACGGCCCTCACCAGTGCCGCAGTCGCTGCTGTCACCAGGCCCACGTGTTTTGTCCCACTGCACGTGAGTGTGCCACCGCTGTCAGCCCTCTCCCCCTGGGGCCTGCGTGGTCTGTCTCACTGTGCGCGAATATGCGCCTGAGGTCTGCCCCGCACCCCAACTGGTTCCCGTCTGCCTGCGCGCCTGGGTCGGGGGCCCTGTCCTGCCTGACCCTGCTCGCTGCTGGCTCCGCCCCTCTTACCGTCCCCGTTGAACTGTTAGATGTAGTCGGACTTCCGTATAATTCAATTTTCTGTCCTTTGGTTGTGTCTTTGTTTCTCCAAACCTTTGTTGTATTCAAACTTGGTTGTGGGAGAAGGCACAGTGTTTCCACCTATGCCTCCATCTTGGCGGAGGTCTGCCTCTCTCAATTAATAGGAGTTGAAATGGCCCCATCACACTTTCTCTTTCCACGACATTGACCTCTTCCTTTGTACCTTTTCTTTCCTATTTGTACCTTTCCCCTGCTGGGAATCTACCTCTGCCTTTCCTTGACAGGTGCCCTATTTGTCTGATGTCTGCTCATGTAGGCAGGTGTGCCACCCAAGGGGTGCAGCTGGTTCTCCCACATTTCTCTAGAGACAAAATAGGGTAAAGACTCGGCCCATTCTGGAGGCTGGGTCCATCAAATGAACTACAGAGGTTTGTTGGGGATAGGAATGAGTGGTATGATCGTTAGAAGTCAAAGTTCAAGGGTGGCCATATGTGTGTAGGAAGCAGCAAGTGGTGGGGGTTGGGGACACTAAGTAGAAAGGGAGAGTGGGTGGGCTCAGGAGGTCTGGCAGAGAGCGTTTAGGCAGGACTGGCGTTCACTGCTGAGGGGAGCAGAGAGGTGAGCTGGGGACAGGGTGGGCTGTGCAGGGGTCACCCGACACAGAATCTATCCTGTTATTCTCACTTGCTTCCCTGCCATGATTACTTACTTATTAAGGGAGTGTTCTCAGGAGAAACTGGTATCAGACTGGGGAAAGGCAGACAGGAAGGGTGTGATTTCCGGAGAAGTCCCTCAGAGAGCAGCTTTGGCCTGATCCAACAGGAACTCCGGATGTAAGTTGTTCTGTCCTCAAAGTATCTCTCAACTCAAGGGAAGAAATACAGGCTTCCACACTCTGAAGAAGCACACACCCCCACCCCCAGCCCCCGTCGCTGGCTAAGGCCTCTGAGCCCTGTGGGATTTTAGCTGGTTTTTAAGTTGTCCCTGGAATTAAAGAGACCTTTCAGCCTGTTTATGAAAACACCACCTTGTACACCTAAGTAAGTGCTTAGGCCTTAAAAAAATGTTGGCACACATTACATGGTTATTTCCTGGGATACACCAATCTAGTCATTCACCAATCTGTCCCTGAATGCCTACTGTGCATGAAAATTGTACCTGGCACTGGGAATGCAAAAACTGCTCAATGTAGTTCTGTTTTCCAAGTAGTCAAGGGGATGAAGAAGTCATCGGTTCTTATAATAGATCTGTAAGAGGAGGTCAGCTATCTTACTGGAACAGTATGGTGCCCATTAATCAGGTTTTCACGTAGCATTGGCAGAGAGCTGGATTCTCTCTGTCTTAGATTCTTTTTACAACCTACCATTGTATCTTGTTAGCTATTGTAATATGCTCAAATTAGCCTCAGACTTCAAGGACAAGTGCTCCTGGAAATCAAGCTTTGGGGAAAAAAAGACATTAATTCTGTATTTATTCAGTGTACCAATCTTCATAAAGGAATGTTCTTTTTTCAATTTTTTAAGAATGGCATTTTCTGTTGGACACTTCTTAATTGTTTTGTTGTTTCACTGAAACAGATATATAGGTAGATAAAGATGCAGATACTTAATGAGCACTTACTATGTGTTGGGTCCTATGCTAGATATTAAGAATATATTTAACCCCTCAGAAGACCACCTAGAAGGTTTTTATTAAAATTAGATTTGGAAAAAGCTTGTGAAAACTTTCCAGGCTGAGTAAAAGAAATGAAGTGTGTGTGTGTGTATGTGTGTAAAACCTATCAGCAGAGCTGTTTCTGCTGTGTGATGCCAGGGAGTGCCTCTCCTGCAGAGGGCTGTGGGCCTGCGACAAAGCTGTGCTAGCAAGGGTCTGCATCTTGCCAGCACCGAGGAGCAGGGGGTGCCAGCCTTCCTTCCAGCAGGACTTCAAGTCTTCAGTGAGCAGAGAGGGTTCCTGGGGCGCAGCTGGCAAATGATGACTGCTGATAGAGTACTCTTCTCCTCCCAGCTTCTGGGCCCTAAAGGAGTGTTTTGGGTAACTGTGCAGGTAGCACTCGGGTGGGGAAGGGAGGTGCTTGCTGAAAATAGTGGCAGATTCTTTAAATATCCAATGTCGAAATAAAAAGAAAAAAGAAAGAGAGAAAGTAAGAAAAAGAAAGAGCAGAAACTTTACAAAGAGGCAGAAAGTAGGTCATAAAAGCACCTCTATATCCCCTTCCCCCATGGTGTTTGCTGGGGCAAGAGAAATGTTGAAAAACTGGTGTTAAGTAATTTTAATTTTTATGATTGTAACCAGCTCTTTAATCTTTAAAAAAATCTAATGGTTACAGAAATGACAAGAACAGCCTTAAAGAAAATATTGACCATAGGCATAGTATCTTCGGGCTTCTTCCAAACTGAGACCGAGGGAATTGGATAGGGTTGAAGGGGGGGACACTTGAAACTGTTATCCTGGACTTGGAGCCCTCAGATCAAATAAAGATGAGTATAGCAAGGGAATAAACAATTGGATTAGTCACACAGCCTAAATAAGGTCTTTGCCTCTGTCTATGAGACATGGGAACCTCCACGCACTGTGGATGAAATCAATCAGTCTGGTGGCATTGTCAGCTGGAGTCAGCTCTGTGTCCACACTTAGGCTGTATGTCTAGAGTCTGTGTCTTAATGTAAATTGGCTTATGGCTATGCCTTCCCTGGGGCATTAGCTCCCACTGTCCAGATGGCGGGGGGACCCTGGTGGAAATAAACATATGGCAGGTTAGATCTGTTGTGCACGTAAGAATAAGTACACTGTTATAAGAGCCAGTTGAACAAAAGAGTCGATGCCACAAATGGTGGACATCTCTGAAACAGATTGCCAGGGAAGTAAAACTTTTGGATAAGGGCTACTGAGAACTAAGGGAGAAGAAACCTGTCATTGGCAGGCTGGACATTGGTAGAAGTTAGAGGGGAAGAGAGAGATTTAAGAAGAGGTAGAGAAAAATTAACATCCGGATATAAATCATGGCTTGAAATTCTTCCGTGGGGGAATTGTTAATAACAGGAATAGCAGGACAGCTGTTTGTCCGGTGAGTTTTGGTCAGCTTCCACTTTCTTTGGTGAGTGATTGACTTAATCTGGGTTTCCCCAGGAGAAGATGCTAAGGCCACGATTGAAGTGCAAGTAGTTAGTTGAGGGAATGCCAGTAGGTGATGGGGAAATGGGACAGAAACGTGTCCCAATAAAGGGTGTGTTACTAAGCCAGCTACTAGGCTTAGTCACTGTGGGTGACTGGCACTCAGCCTCTCTGGGGAAGCTCTGGCATCAAGTGTCAAAAACACTTTCTCAAAGTCATCCTACATGAGGGGGAAAAGAGTTGGGGTATTTATGCACCAACTTGTTTCAGTCATGGGTGAGGACTCCTGCAGGGGACATTCTTTTCACAATACTTTGCCTGTTACCAAAGCAACAAAGTAGGTTCAGGTGATAAGAAAACACCCTTAGTCAGAGTGGAGCTAATGCAGCAGTTGGAAGCTGAGCAGGTGTGCACTGAGTGGTAAGGGTGAGGGGATGTAGGTGATTCACCGATACCACTGCAAGTATGATTTTGCACCTGGAAGAAGTTTACAATGGGTATAGGATAGCAGGGGACAAACATATACACTTGAATATTTACACATTTGTAAATACATAGATACACATTTTATTTGTAGAGTAAATAGTGCCTGTTGATGGTTGGAAATTGGCACAGAGAAGAAGTACAGGAAATGATTACAGTTCTATCTCATCTAAAAATAGCACTTAAGATTGAATAAAAACTTTCTTCCTGTTTTACTGCTGGTGCTTTCACCCCTTTGGAAATGGGACAGAGTAAATGGAAGATATGGTTCCTATAGCTAAATATTATTTGAAGATAAAAATATTATTTGGCAACATGGAACTTTCTCTAAGCCTACCTGAAACATGTGATACATTTTTGTGATAACATTATAGGCTACAGAAATTGTCAAACAATTCTCAGGAAATGGAACTCACTGTGTCTGGGCAAGATTGCAGCATAGGTAAACAGGCCTCATCTCTTCCCACAACCAAAATTACAACTAAACCACAGAACAACCATCATTCAGAACTGCCTGAAATCTGGCTGAATGGACGTATTACATCTAGGGAATTAAAGAAGCCAAACTGAGGCTTCTTTAATTTTGGTAGGAGGGGCAGAGACATGGAATAAGCTGGTCCCAGACACATATATGATGAATAAAAGTTGGGAGAGATATCTCAGCTGCACAGGTGCCCTGGAAGAGTGAGGGGTTCTGGCCCCAAACTAGGCCCCTCAGTTCAGAGTTCCAGTGTCAGGAATAGAAGGCTCCATAACTTACATCTGTAAAAATCAGTGGGGATATGGCTGAGTGAGACAGAACTTATAGAGTCCCAGGCAATAGATGACCTCTTAAAGGGTCCATGCATGGACTTTCTTGGACTCACGTGGAGTTCCAGTGCTGGAATAGCACATTAAAAAGCACCAGGGACATAGAGGGAAGAATTGCCTGGCATCAGGGCAAGGACTGAAGGGACAGCTTTCTTCCAGACAGAAGTACTGGCCAAGGTCATTGTTTCTTTTCTGAGCTCTTCCCACACAGAGCAGGCAGGTGGACACTATATCTGATTCTTCACCAATCTGGCTATTATTACTGTTTGCTCTGCCCTGCCAATTCCTTGAGATCCCAACCTCACCAAGTTTTGGACACATCCAAGCCATTTCCAGCATTTTTTCTATACAAATTGCTTGTTTTGGATCATGCTTCACACTCCCCTAAAATCTCTCAAACAAGCAGCATATAACCTTGATGGTACCTTGCTAAGTAGTCCCAGGCCTGGCACTAGTGGCTACCAGCCTTGGTTCAAAGCTTGGCTTCTCCTGGGCACCTCCAAGCATAGCAAAAGTAGTAGCCATCTGCAGATCATGTTGTAGCTCATGCCATGTGGCCCCAGGCAGAACACAGTTGATGACTGACCTTGGTCTATACCTCCTGGGAGGCCCCAGAACCAACACACCCTATGGAAAACTTCAGACCATGTTGAACCACAGGTGACAACTACCCACACAAGTGACACACTGAAGGGACAGACTCAGTGGGCACCAGACTCCCACTGAAGTAAGTCCTGCTCCATGGAGTGGACCCCGGCACAACTGATTTGGTAAAGCCAGCCCTCATGATCAATTGTCCTGGGGGTAAATCCCTCCTATTGACATGCCAACAGCAATCAAGGCTCAACTACAACAGGGAGGTATACACAGCTCACAGAAGGTTGGGGGTGCATACCTGGAGTGTCTGGCTGGGATGAACAGGGAGACTGTGCCACTGAACCCTACAGGATACTTACTACATTAGGCCACTCTACCAAGCCCAGGAGACATAACAGCTGTACCTTACATACAGAAGCAAAAATAGAGAGGCTGCCACAATTAGGAGACAAAGAAATATGTCCCAAGTGAAACAAATGAACAAAACTTCCAGAAAAGAACTAAGCAAAATGGAGACAAGCAATCTACTAGATGCAGAGTTCAAAACACTGGCATAAGAATGCTCAATGAACTTAGGGGAAGAATAGATAAACTTATAGGAAACTTCAACAGCATTAAAAAACTTATAGAAACCATAAAAAAATAACCAGTCAGAAATGAAGGATACACTGACCGAAAAATTTTTTTACAAGGAATCAACAGTAGAGTAGAGAAAGCTGAAAATCAGAACAATAATTTGGAATATAAGAAAGCAAAAACACCCAATAAGAATAGCAAAAAGAAAGAATAAAAAATGAGGGTAATGTAAGGAACTTCTGGGACAACTTCAAGTATATCAACATTGACATAATGGAGGTGCCAGAAAGAGAAGAGAAAAGAAATTGAAAATCTATTTGAAAAAGTAATGGCAGAAAACTTCCTGAATATGGGGAAGGAAATAGACACACAAGTTCAGGAAGTGCAGAGAATCCCTAAAAAGATGAACCCAAAGAGGCCCACATCAAGACATATCATAATTAAAATGCAACAGGTTAAAGACAAAGAAAGAATCCAAGAGAAAGTTACTTACAAGAGAGCTACCATAAGAATGTAATTTGATTTTACAATAGAAACTTCACAGACCATAAGGGACAAGCAAGAGATATTTAATGTTATGAAAAGCAAGGACCTACACCAAGATTACTCTAGCCAGCAAGCTATCATTTAAAATTGAAGGACATATAAAGTGCTTCCCAGACAAGAAAAAGCTAAAGGAGTTCATCATCACCAAACCAGTATTACATGAATGTTAAAGGGTCTTCTTTAAGAAAGAGGAAAAAAAGATAAAAAATACGAACAATAAAATGACAATAAATACATATATATCAATAATTGACTCTAAAATAAAAACAAGATAAATGAACAAGTAGCACAGAAATAGACTCATAGATACAGAGGATATTTTAATGTTAACCAGAATGAAGGGGGGTTAGGAGGATGGGTGAAAAAAGTGAAGGGATTAAGAAATACCAGTTGGTAGTTACAGAATAGTTGTGAGAATGTAAAGTACAGCATAGAGAATATTGTCAATAATATTTTAATAACTATGTATGGTGTCATATGGGTACTAGATTTATTGGGATGATCCCTTAGTGACTTATATAATGTCTGATCACTGGGTTAGACACCTGGAACTAATATAATATTGTATGTTGTATGTCAACTGTTATTGAAACATAAAAAATGATTTTAAAATTCCAATTTATTATCTGATACAACACAAAGAATCAGATTGTCAAATCAGAATCCTATGAATCAGGGATCTTGCCCAATGTCAAGCTTTACTAATAATTTCAAGACTAGGCAATCAGGAAGCAGGTCTGGGACTTGGAGGGTTGCTCCTGCTCTGTGAGGTGACTTCACCGACCTCAGGGCTGACCTCTTCTGGGCCAGAGATTGCATGGGTCTTCCCATAAAGAAAGTGCTTGAGAACCATCCTCAACTACATGATTTTTCTTCTTTGACTTATTAGAATGGAAAAGAGTTGGGTAAATTCCTAACGATTGAGTTACCTTTGATTTGTGATGGTATTTACCATTTGTAGGTGTTTTCAATTTTTGAATAAAAAAAGAGTTCCTAGATTTATAGTAAAAAAAAAAAGAGAAAACTTCATTGTATTGTGCCTACTACAGTTTTATTAGGTAACTTGCTATAGTGAATTATAAAGAAAAGTATTTATTTATTGGATTTACTTTATGAACACTTTGCTATAAAAAGGGAAGTCTGATGGGTGCAGTACCTTGGTGTTGACAGAGTTCCTTTCCCTAGAAGAACATAAATGAACATAAAACAACATATGTTCATATTTCACAGGACGGAGAAAATGAGGTGGAGAAGACTATATGAGGCAGAGAATCTCTAACTTTTTTTTGTAAACACTCTAGATATATCTGTTCTATTAGGAGGCACATTTGATTAAATGCCTCAAGGGAAATAAGACTGTGAGGTGTCATAATGTAAGACCTTGACCAGTGGCCATATGGAAGATTAGCTGTACCATGGTATGCCAAGAATATATCTACTCCATGTTAAAATCCTAATGCAAATGGGAGAAAGGGAAGTGCATAGCAGATAAAAATCTAAAAAATTGGGGCTATGTAAACTGTGGTTGGTATAATTAAGAACCAAAGGCTTTCTTGAGTGATCAAGGCTTATGTAAAGACCAAAGCTGGTGGGTAAGTCATGCCCACAAAGATGAATGCCTAGCTCTGGAATAGGTTCCTCTTAGGCTAGTTTTATACATTATACAATAAAGACTATGACATTATCTTATAAATTTAGAATATAAAAAACATACTGTTGTAGAGTTGAGAATGGAATATTTTAAATGGGAAAGATCTTAAATTTTCTGCAGGTGGGATCCTGAATGCAATGTGGCTCTGCAGGCCCACTGCTTGGGCTTGGTGCTTAGTTCTAATATTAATTAGTTGTGTGACTTTGGGCTAACTTCTCTGTCCTTCAATTCCTTTCTCTATAAAATGGGGATATTTATAGTACCTATTTTATAGAATTATTTGTAAAATATTTATAATAATGTCTGGCACAGAATAAATTCTGTCAGTGTTTTTAGAATAAATACATAAAACTTAATAAAGTTCTTTCATTGTGTTCCTTCTGTATCTCAGAGAGTTTTTCAAACATTTAAATTCAGCAAATATTTACTGAGCACTCACCTACACTGGGCATGTGCCAGGTTCTGGGTGAGAATGAATTTCTGTGGTCTCTGCCCTTCCAGATATTCATGAGCTAAGACTCTTTTTAAAAAAAATTAAAATTACTTTGAAACAATGATAAACTTACAGAAATTTAAAAGTGCAATATGACCTTTTTCCTGGAACTATGTGAGAGCGAGTTGTCCCACAATGCCCATCACCCCTCACTACTTTACAGTATCTTTCCTACAAGTAAAGACATTCTCTTCCTTAACCACAACACAACATCTCAAATCAAAAAAGTAACTGTGACATATTACTGCCATCTAATCCTCAGATCATCAGGTGTCCCAGGAATATTTTCTACAACAAAAGGTTCCAGGGTAAATTATGTGTTGAATTTCATGGTCACATCTCTTTACTCTCCTTTAGTCTAGTGCGTGTCCTCAAATCTTTCCTGTCTTTTGTGTCCTTGACACTTCTGAACATTACTGAGCAGTCATTATGCAAAATGTCCTTAAATTTAGATTTGTCTAGTGCTTCTTCAGGATAATGTTTAGGCTGTGCCTTTTGACAGCAATAATATGCAAGGAATTCTGTATTCTTTCCATTGTGTCTTATCAGGTAGCACAGAATTCCAATAATTTCATACTAATAATGTCCATCATGACTGCTTGATTATGATGGTGTCAGGCAGGCTTCCCACTGTAAAGTTATCCTTTGCTCCTTTGTAATTAAGCACTTGGGGAAGATCCTTCAAAACCACGTAAATACTATTTCCTCATCAGTTTTCTATTTCTTTGCTTATTTCTGAATGGATTCAGTTTGCTATTTTATTCAATGGGTTATAATATGTTGCTATTATAATTTTTTGATGTTCAAATTGTCCCTGATTTGGCCAACGGGAGTCCATTAAAGTTGGCCTCTATGTCCTTTTGACTGTTCTATCTTGTTCTTTGAGCTCTTAATTGCTTTCTGTCATAGCAAGATATTCCGCTTATCTTGTGCTTTTCCTGTTCCATCTTTGGAATCAGCTGTTTCTTCAAGGATCCCTGGTTCCTTTTAGTAGAAGGTGATATTTAGAAGTGAACATCTAGGCACTAGGTATGTTCATTGTCATTGTGGTGTTATTGCTCCCAGGCCCTTGCAGTAGGCAGCACTATGTTTATTTTTGGTTTTATCTGTGCATATTGAAAACCATTTATTCACATCAATATATGCAACTCCAGTTCAACATCACACAGGGTTCATTCTAGCTTTCTCCCTTTCTGCTATGCTAAAAATGCCTCCTGGATGTAACCGATTTCCCATCTCTGTTGCTGTCCTGTCTCCTTGGCAGACTCCTTTCTCTAGATACACAGGACTGTGCCCAATTCTAGGGTCACACTTCCACCCTGCCACCTAAAGCCCCTTCTCAGTCTGTTGGGGCTCTGACACCCCACACCCCAGTTCCCAGAAGAGGATGTCCTCTTCCCCTTGTGTGGGTCCTAACTTTCCACACTGGGCTGTCACTCCCACTCCATGCCTCTGTGTGGACATCCTCCCCTTTAACTCCTCTGGAGTCTCACCCCATGCCAGGCGACCCCTCCCATGTGAGCACCTTTTCCACCCTGCTCAGGGTATCAGTCGATTTCAACATGACTCAGAGCAAATATTAAAACACTCCTTTCTTCAAACTCTTCAAAACTGAGTTTAAGAAACCAAGCCCAGAAAAACAAACAAATCTAATTTAATAACATGTATTACATTTAAAAATGTGTAGCTTTGAGTTCTAAGATGAAATTTGTTGATTCTCCCACTCACCTCCATTTTTAGCTTTAAATTAAAGCAAATGATGGGACTTTACTGTGAGACTTCATCAGTTGACTGATGAGCTGGAAATGAAGGTGTAGGAGGGTGCAGCCAGGGGGCCCCCCAAAGAAGAATTTGCAATGGGGTCCAGAACTCAGGGTGTCCAGGAAATACTAAAAAATATGGGATGTCCTCACCCCCACAAGTCTGAGCTGGGGGATGGGATACATGGAGTAGGGCCATTGACAGCTGCTTTGCATAGCAACAGTTTCAAAGATAACCTCTAGAATGGTCACTTAACATATCTATACCCTTTAACTGGTTTCATAGGTATGTTAAATAGCTGTGGTCATACTTTGAGCCAAGGAGAAGAGACTGACTTCCACTCAAGATGTAACAAGGAGGCAACTCCCCAGCCCTTGTTACAGCACCTGTGTGAGAGCTTGGAGATGATTGGCTCCGTGACATGGGGCCACACCCTCCCAGACTCACTATGGCAGCCCAGTGAAGCTGGGAGGATATGAAAGTCCTGGCGGGTGTAGCCGATTATGGGAGGAGTCGGAAATGGGGCTGCAGGTGAAGATTGTTGCAGGGATTTAAACGCAGACGCAGCAGCCATTGAAGGGAGAACCATGCGCTTTTGGCCAGAATGGGCACTCTCCTAGCCATGTGACAGAGAATCATCATATAGCTCTAGCAGAGAGAACCACGTGGCTTTGGCCAGAGTGGGGGGACCCCCTCCCTCACAGCCATGAGAAGAATCATCACACAGCTTTAGCGGAGAACCACCATGTGGCTTTTTATTTCTTTTCCTGAGATACGGTACCTTGGATTGGGCAAAGGGGGAAAGAAGGACTGTGTGTGTTTGTGGGTATTTAAGGGACTTTGGGATTTTGATGAAGACATTAAGTCATTATTCTTAAGTCTGAATAACTTGAATAAATAATTCCTTTTCTTTTTACCAGTCTCTAACATGGAGAGCCATAATTCTCTGGCAAAGGGAAAGGTGAACCTAGTAGAGGGGACCCCAGGAGAAGAGGGGGTCAACTAGGTAACACCGTGGAACCCTCTTCCCTGGCGGCCAATCTGGAAAAACCATGGGAGACCACATGTGCAGTAGCTTTACAACTACTTGTCACAGTACAAGCCTGCCAAAACTAGCCAGGAAGGATCCACCCTATAAGAATAAGAGTCCCTTCAGCCCATGAAGTCAGTCTCTGCTTGGACTTGGCTTGCTCCCATGTTCTCTGCTATAAACTCTGGGTGTTCAGTTCAAATCTTTGTCCCGATCACCAAGAACCTGGCTACCTGTGCCCACCTGTGACAAAGGCATGTCTGAAAAGGGGTGCAAAGCAAGAGGCCTCCCAAGCCCCTACAATCCTTGGCTGGGGGATGGAAGGAGCAGACATACACAAGTTAAGATACGGAAGTTAAGATACTTTTCGTAACAATGGCAAGCTGATGGTAGCTAATGGTAGCTGTGCTACTGCCTGGGGAACAAAAAGTATGCACATGACTTTCAGAATATATGGTGACTTGCGACACTGCTGGGGGTTTGTACAGGGCCCGTGCAAGAGGCAGAGAGGCAGTTCTCCCTGCGCCACTGAATCACTCTTGCCCTGACTAAAGGTGGCAGCTGAGAGAGTGTAAATGATGTGGGAAACTGGTAAATGCCGCTCATTGTGGGAGGAGCTGCAGACGGTCATGAAGGAAGCTCCAGGTCAGGATTTCAACTAAGGGTGGGCAGAGAGAGAGAGAGGCTGATCCGTCGTGTGGCCTGAGAGAGTGGGAAGCAGCCATGCTGGTCTATGGTAAAAAGGGCAGACATGTGAGGGAGATTCAGCCATGCTGCCAGGAGTGATAGGAGCCCTGTGGGCTGAGTAAGAGTAGAGGAGAAGGAGCCATGAAGTAGCAGCTAGGCAGTTTGTAGTCAGGATTTGGCTATGTGGCCTGGTGTAGTAACAGACAGAACGGCATGCTGCTGCTCTGAGCGTGCCTGCCCCAGCTGACTCAGAAGCCATCAAGGATTCTACCTTACAGGACACTGACTCTTGGGACTCAGGACACGTGAAAAGGCCACTCTCTTGGGACTTGTGCCTTTCCTGAACGTCATCGTGATCCAGCACAGCACGGCACGTGTTTTCATAGACTATTACACAGAGGCTGAAGACAGTGTACCCCAGATCCCGAAGAGGAGAGCTGCTGCCAGACGACGGCAACTTTGAGACCCACGAGTGTGCTTTCCAGAGGGACTGCAGAACTGTTTGCGTGGCTGGCTTAAGATAAGGAGGCAGGGAACTATTGGGCTTGGCTTTGGCTTTTAGCCTTTTTGGGAGCAAGAGAAGTGCTGGGACTCAGGAAAGAAAAAGGCTCTGAGCATAAGTGCTCTTTACCTTCCCGAGGTTGGAATCTTGTAAATAAAAACCTGTTTGTCTCAACACTGATTGTCGGGTCATGCACCAAGGTGCCATGTGAACAGGCCCTTTTTTTCTTGCTTATTTGTCTAGGTTTGCACCGTGTAAAGCATATGTAGACCTAAGGGATAAGGAGGCAAAATGGACAAGGTCAGAGGGAAGACAATTCTGTTTTTATTTTATAATTTCTGATCTTGATTCCAGGGCCAGATGTCCTGATTAAGAAATAAATGAAGATTGGGAAATTGCCAAAGATACAGAAAGAAACAACTAAGAGAAGATGCTTCTGGTAGAGCAGAAGACTTCGGGGGGAAAAAAATTAATTTAATTTTATATAAGTGAATTTCCTCTTGACCCAGTCAGCAGGAAATGTAATCTCCCAGGAAAGATGAAGTTGAAGATTTCATTTTCCAGTTATCACTTTTCCTGTGTTAGAGAAACAGTTCTACTTCAAAGGCATAGACCGGGAGGTGCTTCCTGTGAGGGTGAGTTGAAGGATGGGCTGGTGCTCTGGTCCCTGTATGAGGCACACCCTCAGGGCAGCCCTGCCAGGGAACTAAGTGGTCCCTGGCTCCTGCCTGCTGGGCTGGAGGGCCTTGGGATGGGGGAGGGGGAGGAGGAGGGGGTTGCTCCACAGCTCCCCTGGCTGAATCAGAGTACAAAGCTGGGTTGTCCCCAGCTTTGTTTAATGACATTTCAATGGGAGGAAGATGAAGATTACTGGAGGAAGTGAATCTCAAATTGTTCTTGTTTCGTTCTCCTCCTAAATATATGTGTTCCCAGACAGAAAGGCAAAGGAAGTAAAGCCCCCGCCCTCACCACCGTTTGAAATTCCCTCTAAGGCAGGGGTCCTCAACCCCGGGCTTCCCAAGCAAGGCACCCCCTCCTCCAGTTTTCCATGGAACTGCTCCCTGGCGCCAAAAACGTTGGGGATCCCTGTTCTAATGTGTTCTTTCTGACTATCATCGTCATATTCCAAATATTTGAATTCTAATTAAGAAATACGTCTCTCAGCTTTTGTTAGCCTAGCCAGCTCTTAACATTCCACAAGGAACTATTTTGAGGAGAAGAAGGCTCATTTTTGGGGGGTATGACTTAATTTGCATCTCTGTGTTATTTTCTTTCCTTTTTTTTTTAAAAGACTATTTATTTACTTTTTTAGAGAAAGGAGAAGGGAGGGAGAAAGAGAGGGAGAGAAACATCAATCATTTGCCTCTCACATGCCCCCAACCAGGGAACCTGGCCCGCAGCCCAAGCATGTGCCCTGACTGAGAATCAAACCAGTGACCTTTTGGTTTATAGGCGGGCGCTCAATCTACTGAATTGTACTAGCCAGGGAATCTTTTCCTTTTGAGGAATAATCACTTAAAAATAGTAAGTGATGCCTAAAGCCACCAGTCTTGCTTCCTGTGGTGAAATGTGGAACTTTTGTGTCTTGCTGGGTTGGTAGGAGGGCGTGCTCCGAACTCTGGCCATAGATTTCCCACACAGTTGGGCCTTTGTTCAGAGGAGCTGCCTCTCTGGAGGAAATGAGCTACAGGAGGGACCATCTGCCCTGTTGGGAGGGAAGGCTTTGCTGCACTGAGGGACGGGAAGTGAAATCCTTTACTTCTTAAGGTGCCAGAACAAGAGAGTTGCCTCAGAGGCTGGAGCCTAATTCCCTAGCTCTTCCGCTTTTTTGAGGGGCGGGGGTGGGGAGTTGAGGACATGAGGATGGCATCTTTGAAAACAAGGGGGATTACTGAAGGGTTACAATACAGGAATAGGTCAAACAGGGTCACTGCCCTGCTGGGAGGACACGGTGCTGGACTTGGGGCCTGAGCTGGGTTGCTGATTGCAGGGCGCATCCTGCTCTTCCAGCCCATTTCCGAGGAGCAACTTTAGCTGACTCTTAACTCCTCTTCACCGAGGACCCAGAAGGGGAAAAACAGGGCAGGTGCGCAGCAGCCACATTTGATGTTTTGCTTGTCTTATTTGGACAGGAGTAAGGATGATCCTTGCCTATGAAAACTGTAGGTAAATACAGAATATTGCGGATAGATTTTTTTCTTGTTCACCTGTTTATTACAAAGGATATAGCTCAGGGACAGCCAGAGGGAAGAGATGCATCAGCAAGGAATGGGGAAGGGCGCGGAGCTCCCGTGCCCTCTCTGAGTGCACTGCTCTCCCAGGACCTGCGTGGGTTCACCATCCTGGAAGCTCCACTGATAGGTTCTTCTGTAGAATTTGGGGAATCCAATGTTCTGTCATGTAAATGTCCCCCCATATTATCCTTTACATTATTGCTCTGAGAAAGGCATTTTGGTGAAATAGGAAAACAGACCGTAAGTTTCCCTTTTCTTGGACTTTGAGCAAACTTTATCATGGCCCCTGTCTTTCAGAAAAGTGATTTAGAGAGAAGCTGAACTCTGTATTCAGAAGGGTAGGTTGTATGGGCTGAAAGACTAATGTAGGAGATAAGGGGGGGGGGCGAGGAAGGGGTCACAGGGAGGCTCTGAATGTTCAGGGAGGGGCCAAGGAGTGAGGAGCACGTGCACATGTGAATGCCCCCATGGGTGTGAAGACCTCCCTTCTGAACCAACGAATTCCCATCCGTGTCCTCGGCACCCACACATTACCCATTTACCGGGGTAGTATGAAGAACAATGGATGATTGCAGCAAGGGGATCTGAAACATGAAGTCTTACTGTATGATTATCTTCCACAAGAAAAGTCAGATGCAAGAAAAGAAAACGAAACGTCCTCCCCCTCCCCACCCCCAAGCAGAGAGCTCTGACTGGCTGCTCCTGAGCTGAGCTGTTCTTAGGTTTCCTTGTGTAAACCAGGCTCTCATTTTGCATAACTATCTTTGAATCAACTGTGTTAGAAATTGTAAGTATTTTTGGGCAGTGTGCCCAAGGGGTTGAAGCCAAGACTGATCTTTATGTTAACAGGCAGAGCACCTGCCTGAGAAATCTGGGAACACAGGTTTTCTTCCCACGACGCCTTCTCCATGCGGATTAATCTATTAGCTGGTATGTCAGTTTATTTAAGGACATGTGCGCTGACAATTGGCTTCCGACTGTATAATATGGTCTTGGGGGAGAAAATGATTAATTGCCTGCTGTAAAAAGTATGTGTGTGTGTGCATGTTGTATTCAGTAACCATCACTATTAGTATGTGTGCGTCTACAAAACTAAAGGCAAATGGTCACTAAGAAACTGGTAGGTGTGAATGAACAAATTGTCTGAACATTTTTGCCTCTTTCGTGGACACCAGAGTCAAGAGAATCTCATTTCTTGCTTAATACATTACTATTTCCAAATGTAAAACAGGAAGTAATTCACAACAGCATATATTTCTATCCCTTGAGTATGCAATTTATGGTGAAATATACCTTCTTAAAGAGAAACTGAGGGCTTTAGATATTTTACCTAGGTCTTTAGTGTAACAAACGTTTTTTGGTCTCTGCCTTTATTTTACTTTTGAAAGGCTGCAAGTGGTAGTAAACTCTTCATCCAATGTGATAAGAATGCAGAGGCCACTTGGTAGAAATTCAGAATAACAGGCTAGATAATATGATTTCCAATAATCCTAACCCTGACAATCAAAGTGTCTAAAGCCTTGTGCTAAGTGCATACACGCTTTACCTCATTTAATTACTGTCCTGTTTCTAGTTGCTGGTGATGAGGAGGCTCGTTACAATTCACAGGCCATTGATTCCAAGGTTCCGGAGTGAGCCTGGGGCTACAATGTTGATGAAATTGGCAGCGGGAGAATTGGGAAGGGAGAACCTTGCTGAGATGAAGAGGGTGGATGGGAAGCTGGAAAGTCAGGGGAGCCAACCAAAGACTTCAAATGGAAGAAGGCAGTGACACAAGATGCAGGAATGTGAAAGTCATCAGACTCCCTGCAAAGGGACAAGGGAAACAGGAATGAGAAACAGCCCATATAGACTAGGTGATTAGGAAATAATCCAGCATCAGAAAGTCAGATCCAAGGGTCAGCTGGCAACAGAAATTAGTTTGCAGAGGGGTGAGGACTAGGTTATTACAAGTCTAGTGATAAAGCGAAGCAGAGTTACAGGATAAGATAGTAGTTCCAGAGGATAGCACGGTAGTACATTGTTTTTTCTTTCTTTTTTAACTGGAAAAGCCTGACCATTCTTTCAGTCACTCAGCAAACATTTATTGGGTGTCTATTAAGTACCAGGGATTGTGGTATGTGCTAGGGATTTAGAGTAAACTCATTCAGTCTCTCCTCCTAAAGAGCTCTCTGCTCCTGAAGAGCTCTCTTCTGAACTTTCTGAGGGAGACAGAGAGGTGGACAGAAAATGCTAGTGTTGAGCATTAAGATCTCTGAGGGAGGAAAACCTGGGCTCTTGCCCCATGGGGCAAGGAGTATTATATTAACCTTTACTGGGAAGGGGTGGGGGGCTGGAAACACCATCACTGTGGTCCACGCTGAGCTGGGCTCTGAAAGATGATTAGGAGTTCTCCAGGTGAAGGATGGAGGATAGCCTTGAAGGCAGAGCAGACAGTGGATCAAAGGGTTGGAGAGATCTTAGTGATCGTGTGACTGCAGTAGAAAGCACAGCAAGTACAGCGAGTACATCGAGGCTGGAAACAGTTTATGAATTTCATACCACGCCGGGGACTTGGGGTTTTAATGTGTGAGTAGATCAAGGGGAAGCAGCCCTTGACGGGAGAAGAGGTAGCCTGACTAAGAAAGGCACGTATGCTGTTCTACGTCACTGGGACTCTCTGCAGGTTTGTGCATGTCTCAGGGAATAGGGTTGGAACCTTGGTCGGAGTGTAGTTCTTCCTGACTCACTCACTCGCTTGCGAAAAAAGGAGCCTCTGGCCGGATTCCGAGCCCCGAACCCCAACCCTGAACCCTAAACCCCGAAGTCTATCCCTAGCCCTAAGCCTAACTTCCGCGACCAGCACGGAGTGGGGGTTCCTGAGTAGGGTCGACGGGAGATGAAGAAAAGACACAGACACAGACAGTTTAAGGAAAAGCAGGGACCAGGTGGGACATTGTCTTCTGATGGAGAGACAGTGCGCACTGAACATGGTCTCTGAGCTTATTTCATAGCGGTTGGTGGATAAGCTCACAGACGTCTTGCAAACTTAGGGAGATGCTGCAGGCACGGACTGGTCCATTCCCAGGCTGATACGTGTGTCTCCTGCAGAAGGAACAGTTGCATTAAGCTGAAGCTTGTGGTTAACTCCTTCTTGACCCTGGCGGTTCCGGCTGCGCAACACAAACCTTCACTGTCTCGCACACCTAACCCTAGCCCTGGCCCTAACCTGGGTTGGAGTAGTGTATTCCTTCCTTACTCACTCGCTTGCGCGCCCTCTTAGAGCCCCTTGACATTGCAGAGCTGTAGAAGGGTGACTCAATGATTGAGTTACGGAGGATCACACCCTAGGGAACGGGAAGTCTCGCGAGGCGAGAAGATGACGTAAGCTACAGGAGGCGAGAGCGGTGACCGAGGGGCAGGAGGAGAGGCTGGGGGAGGTGAGGGTGATTTCGAGGTGCGGAGGAGGATCGTGGAGGCAGTTGGCCGGGGCTGTCCCTGGTTTCCTTTGTACAGTAGTTGTGAGGCCATCTGGCTGGGAGGGAGAGACTGGGAGGGGGGAGGATGTCTGGAGGAGCAGCTCTGGGGAATTCTAGAGAGAAATAAAAGGATTGCCATATTGTCATTATTTGAGATTCACAGAGACTTTCATCAGATATGTAACTGATTCTCGCTGACACCGTCGCCCCTACATCTGTTGTTCTGCTTTTAAATGAAGTGTGATCTTTCTTTCCAATATCCATTTTCTACGAAGGTATCAGGTGCCAGAGGTCTGGCCGTTCTGAACGGGAGCCAAGGCGTATTGATTACATATTCTCTGTCCTCTTGTTGAAACTTGTTTGTATTTCTCAGAGCGAAACATCAACCAACAGGAAGGACTCTTCGTGGAACCCGATTATTGCTCTTGCTGGGAGGATTTTCAGGGTAAGAAAAGTTGGGACGGGTATTTAAACTCAGTGGGCATCTAAAAGTGAATTCCTACCTCTTTTTTTTTCCTCGAAGAGAAGACTGGCTTGGAAAATGCTGCTTGGCTGGTGCCGTGAGCACTGGATCTGGAGTTCAGAGCTGAGGTTTTGTCCAGGTTATCCCATCAATCACCTGCATGGCTTTCGGCAAAGTTTGTTCTTGGTTCCAGCTGGATTATGATTTGTCTTGTTTGCCCCTCATACACTGCAATTATAGAAATACAACAATAAATCTATTAGAAAACTTACAGCTTTCAGATCGTGATTTTAGATGTACAAATAAACAATTTCAGGAAACAGTTGTAAATTCTATTCCTATGAGTAATTTAGAGAATGAGATTGACTACTGTATGTTTTTATTGGTTTGCAACAAGTTGAGTCTGCTCAGGGGAGCAGTTTCTACCATAAGGGAAAAGGAGCGATGAGACCAGAATATGAGGTAATCTGTGTGTGCAGGCTGCGAGTGCCTTGGAGGAACATTTGGGAGAAACTCTCCATGATCAGAGAGCACGGACTTTGCAGAGGATGTCTGATGTTTGCTGATTTCATCCATGATGATTTTGACAGTTGGTCTAGAGGACTTGTGGCATGTTTTCAAATAAAAGAAAATTTGTGTGACTTCTTCCTTTCTCCCGGGAAAAAAAAGATGAAAGGAAAAATGAGGATAGTCTTTTTACTCATGAGGAAATGATATGACCTACTCATGCAAAGGGTTTTAGTTTTTAGGAACATGGCAGACAGGATAATGTTCCTACCCTCATGTCCTAGTCCCTGGATCCCATGAAGATGTTACTTTTCGTGGCAAAGGGATTCTGCAGATGTGATTAAGTTAAGGACCTTTAGATCAGAGATTATCCTGGATTATCCAGGTAGGCTCAGTGTAATCACAAGGTCCTCAGAAGAGGAAGGCAGGAGTGTCAGAGTTGAAATTCTGACAGGAGGCAGAATTTCAAGTTGAAAGGAGGCAGAGGTCCGAGTGATGCCGCTGGTGGAAGGGGACATGAGCCAGAGAAGCAGTTGGCCTCCAGAAACTGAAAAAGGCAAGGAATGTATTCTGTACTAGAGCCTTCAGAGGGGTTGCAGCCCTGCTGACACCTCGATTTTAGCCCCTTATGGCCCATTTTTGGACTTCTGATCTCCAGTGTTCTAAGGCTAAAAAGTAGTGTTGTTTTAAGCAATGGAATTTGGAGTAACCTGTTACAGCAGCAATTGCAAACTGATACCGACTTTTTGAGTTGATATTGCACTCAAACAAGATCAAACTTGTTTGAGTGATACTCCCCTTGGTTATAAACTCCTTCCTCTGTGTGCCCTTAATGCATTCCAAATTTCTCTTTCATAGCCCTGGTCACTTTCTTCTTGTAATTGCCTTTAAAATTATTTGTCTCCTTGTTAGATGTGAACTCCCTAATGTCAGGGAACTGTCTTATTCCCATTTGAGTCTCAGCTGTGGGTGCCATGCCTTGCATGGAGTAAATAAGGAGTACCACTAGCCCGGTGAACTAGTGATATCAATGCCAGATGGGGACGTTCAGATGGATCAAAAGGAGACGCATCTGCCATTTCTGTCTTGGTAAGATCTGGCATCACCCTTTGATGATACCAGCTGAAGGTGAAAATGTGTTGTGAGGGAATGTGTTAAAGTGTCCTTTCATGCACAGACTGCTTCTGCATTTTTGACACCCACTCTTTCCCTGATGCTGTCATCTTCTGAGGTCTGAAATAGACAGTTGGCTTATGTGGGTGATTGAACCTGAGTGGGCTGTGAGGCCTGAGGTGACCCGTCCAAGAAGGATCATTGCCAAGTCTTGCTCAACTCCCACAGCATGGTGGTTGTTGGAAGCCGTGGATAAATCCCCACGTGTTCTCATTCCTCTTTCATGCCTGTGCTGGGCCTACTGGGGCTACAGACCTGCCTGAGACTCTACTTAACTTCCCTCCTCTTGGCTGGGCCCTTGATACAGCTCTGGGGCCTTTTTTGACCTGGAATGAGGAGAGTTTTGTCTTTTCTGCTTGGCTACCAGTTGTGCCTCTCTTGAGCTTTTGGCTGAGCTCCTGTGAACGTCATCTCCATTGCTGGGCTCTCTCTAAAAGTTTAGCTTCCTGTCTTCTCTCTCTGGACTTGGACAGTCCTTCTCTGGAGACTGCACTATAAACCCCATCCTTCTAGTTATTCTGTATCTGTAGCTCTTGGATGTCATAGAGGCCTGTTTCTCGCTATTCCTGCTTCTCTTTTGTCTGGGAGCCACTGTCTGTGCTCCTCTCCGATCTTTTACTCCCTATTCTGGACGAATTTTCATCAGAGAAGCTCTGTTCGGTTTCCCTTTGAGCACCAACCACCCAGGTGGCACCCCAAAACCTTCTCTACCCAGTCTAGCCATGTTTTCTCCTGCTACTGAGCTGCTGTTTGGAAGGTCACACCGTACATTTCATGGTGAAGACAACTTCACTCTTTTTCAAAGGAGTCCTCAGGAATGAAAAAAAATCATGATATTAAAAAGTACAGAGAAAAGAACTTCTGCCATTCCACTGGTTGTCCAGGTTGAGTTAGCTGGTGGTGGCGAGGGGCTTCCCACTTCCTCCCCCACCAGGCTCATGACAGCTCTTTCCAGGACATACACTAGGTCCGAGAATGGTCTGTGAAAGGGGAAAACATTTTGGTAAAAATTAAAATCGCACAGAAGGCATACACCCCAAAGCAGTAAAGGTAGGTACTTCAACAAATATTTGTATATCTATGTTCACAGCAGCATTATTCACAACTGTCAAAATGTAAGAACAACCCAACTGTCAATCAGACAGATAATCAGGTAAACAAAATGTGGTGCATACATACAATGGGACACTATTTGGCTTAAAATGAAATGAAATTCTGATACATGCTACAATTGGGGCTTAACCTTGAAGAGGTTATGCTAAGTGAAATAAGCCAGTCACAAAAGAATATATATTATATGGTTCCACTGATATGAGAGGCCCAAAATAGTCAAATTCATAGATAGATGGTAGAATGGTGGTCACCAGGGCTGGGAGAAGAGGGAAATGGAGAGCTATTGTTTCATGGGTACAGAGTTTCCCATTTGGGAAAATGAAAAACTCCAGAAATAAAGGGTGGTGATGATTGTGCAACAACGTAGATGCCAGGGAACCATACACTTAAAAATGGTTAAAATAGTAAAATTTACTCATGTGTATTTTATCACAATAAAAAAAATGACATGTAAATCATGGTCTGGTGGTTTCTTCACGATCCACCTTAATTTTTTGGTTAAGGCTACACGTACACAGAAGTGAAAAGATGCACAAAAACCGTTGAAGGAAACTGGTTATCAGTATGGTTCCCGTTTTGTGTACCTTCCTCTTTCCAAGTAATGGTGAGAAAATCTTTAAACATCACTCAAGTGTACTCTTCTACTAAATAATTTCTCCTTGTGAGTTTGGCACACTATTTTAGGAAAGAAAACATGCTTAGTGGGTCAAATGTGTATTGGCAGAAGTTTCCAAATAAACTCGGTGACTGTGGCAACTCGTTGGAGTTGTGCTGGGAAACCTGGATTTTGCAATTTGTGCACACACATTGAATAACAATTTTTGACCTGGGTTTCCTTACTTCACATAGGAGGTATGTGACCTGGTAAGGCACTCTGAAAGAGAGCTTTGATTGAAACAAAGCAAGCAGTATGATTCCTCTTGGTTCAGGTAATTTTTGTGGCTGATAAGTGTTGAACTTTTGGAATAGAAATACCACCTGCTTAGCCTGGGAATGAGAGTTTGTTGTTTGGGTGGAATAAACACAGATAGGACGGCCAGATGCCCTGAGCACTTGGCGGGCTGGTTGGGTGATTTCCACTGAGTCATTTTGCCATTGTGTTCTGTATGCAGTGGGGCCATCAGGGTCTATTGTGGTCTATATCGTATCTGCCCAGCCTTCCCATGGCAACCCAGGTTACAGGTCTTACAGTTTGGGGTACAAGGATGGTAAGAATAGAAGCACCTCCTCTGATGTAATTTAGAATAAAGATATGTGTAAGAAATGCAACAATTTTCTGTATTTTCCCCAGATGATTAATTCAGAACTGTTTTGAAATATCAAATTATCTTTCCTTCTTTCTTCCTTTCTCTATTTCTTCCTTTTTCTTCTTTCTTTTGTTTTTTGTTGTTCTGTTTTGTGGTGCGTGCACTCAGAGTGCCTCTCTCTGTGCCTTTGTGTCATTCATTGCCAGCACAACAAAGTACCAAATAAGACCCTACCTGTCCTACTTTGCTGTCTGTCTGTAGGCTGGGTTTATTGGTGTCTATAGGGGTACATAATGGGAGATGTAGTGAGAGGTCTAAGGAGTTGGCAAATAAGTGGTTGGTAAGATAAGAGTTATTTCAAATAAGAGTTATTTGAAAATGATTGGGACCATGTGGAGGTAACCTCCACCCTCAGCATTTTCTTTCTTGAGTCTGTCAGCTCCCCTCTTCAACTCTCCTCACAAAAGCCTCTCCTAGGAGAAAATGGACAGTAACCCATAAAGAAAATGGGAAGTGATAGAGTGTGCCCTCTTTCTCCTGGAGACAGCTGGGCAGCCAAGGGCTGACACGGACACCAGCCTGCAGCGTCTGCAGCCTCGTGGATGAGATATGAGACAAATGCACACTGACTACCAAGTCCTGTGGAGGAAAAGGGATGGCACAGCTGCTCCCTCAAGGGGAGAACGTGCTGACCCTTGCCTAGACAGGCTTTTATTGGGTTTAATTTGCACAGGAATACACATACAGCTCATTAATCATTGTCAGGCAGTAAGGATCAAACAGTAGATAGCATACAAAGAACTATGAGGGCCTATTCTGAGTCAGGTTCTATCAGCTAAAGGACTACAAAACTTTGGGAAACAAACTCATTTCCTGCTTGGGCCTTTATCATTTAACTAAGAGCATTCTTAGCAAAGCAGGCTTCACAGGATTTTACGTATCTTTTCTCAGGCCTGATCACCCAGGGAGCCCGCCCTTGCCAGCACAGGGCTGCTCTGCCCTCTGCCATTGTTTCAGGCTTAAGTCAGGCAGAGGAGGCAGATAGCCAAGGAATTTTCGAACTCAGGGGAGTCAGGCTTTGTCAAAGCCAAGGGGTGAGGGTCCATCACCCCCTTTCTCCATAGCCCCCCAAGTCCTTCCCTGGGGCCTCCACATGATCATGCCCGTCTTAGGTCATTCCCTCCTTGGGGAATCTTACTCGTCACTGGCTAACTGATGAAGCACTGGGGGCCAGTTATGAAAAAAGGAGCAGAAGTGGTGCCCCTGCCAGGGAGATAAGCTTTGTCTCCTTAGAGGCTTATGGTCCGAAGGTCACTTACTCAGCCTTAGCCATGGGGGGGGGGGGTGTGGTGGTTACAGCTTCTGAAACCAGGCAGGGTGGTTCCCAACATAGGGGGCTCAGGGGTGTTGTGGTTCTGCTAGGGAGAGACCTTGCCTCTGGAGAGCCAGCCAGTCCAACAAGCTTTCTCCCCGAGGTTGTTATCAGACCCAGAGCAGTCAGGAAGAGGGTCCTCTGGCTTTTTTCTAGGTTGTCCATGTGACACAGATCGGCCTGATAGCACAAGGGCAGATAAGCTGACCCTCAGTACAGACTGCATGTCTGGCTGGCTCTTTTCTGATAACCCAGAGGTGGGAGTTGGGTCTGAGTGCTGGCAAACTCTTTAGTAGCATCTGAAATGCTGCTCGATGTCTGCCATAGTAATAATAATTACAGCTCATAGGCCATCTAAATGCTTTCTCTGCCTCATCTCATTTTAACCCTATGAGGCACTGCATCGTAGTACCTCCCTTCTATATACCGAAGCTAAAATAAGTGATTTACCTTAAGACAGGGTAGCTTAAGATGCAGACTCTTTATTACATGTCCACTTACTGGCTCCTTCTTTTACTCTTTTTAACACTATTGATTCTTATCTTTTCCTAAGAAATAGTTCAGTCCACTGTGTACGTCATGAAACAAAGTAAAGTCTGGTTTGAAAACTGTCTCTGGGAATTTGCTGCAGGTAGAAGAAAGAGAGAAGCTAGCTTCTCTGAGCCACACTTACTGACAGCTAAAGTCCTTCCCACAGTCTGGGTGGTTTGACAGCAAAATACAGTCATGTTTTGATATTATTGGGGTATAACAGTAAAAAAGAAACAATTTTGAGGTGAGGTTTTCCTGAGGTGGCATGGAACTATATATGTCTTTTTAAAAAATATATTTTATTAATTATGCTATTACGGTTGTCCCATTTCCCTCATCACTCCCCTCCACCCTGCACACCCCACATTCCCCCCACTTTGGTTCATGTCCATTGTCATACATATAAGTTCTTTGGCTTCTACATTTCCCATTCTATTCTTGCCCTCCCCCTGTCTATTTCCTACCTATCATCTATGCTACTTATTCTCTGCACCTTTTCCCCCTTCTCCCCCTCCCACTCCCCTGTTGATAACCCTCCATGTGATCTCCATTTCTGTGGTTCTGTTCCTGTTCTAGTTCTTTGCTTAGTTTGTTTTTTTGTTTTTGTTTTAGGTGTGGTTGTTAATAATTGTGTCTGCTGCCATTTTAATGTACATGTTTTTTATCTTCTTATTTGTAGATAAGTCCCTTTAATATTTCATATACTAAGGGCTTGGTGATGATGAACTCCTTGAACTTGACCTTGTCTGTGAAGCACTTTATCTGCCCTTCCATTCTAAATGAAAGCTTTGCTAGATAGAGCAATCTTGAATGTAGGTTTTTGCATTTCATGACTTGGAATACTTCTTTTCAGCCCCTTCTTGACTGTATGGTCTCTTTTGAGAAATCAGCTGACAGTCTGATGGAAACTCCTTTGTAGGTAACTCTCCTTTTGTCTTGCTGCTTTTAAGATTCTCTCCTTATCTTTCATCTTGGGTAATGCAATGATGATGTGCCTTGGTGTGTTTCTCCATGGGTCCAACTTCTTTGGAACTCTCTGAACTTCCTGGACTTCCTAGAAGTCTATTTCCTTAGCCAGGTTGGGGAAGTTCTTCTTTACTATTTGTTCACATAAGTTTTCCACTTGTTGCTCTTCCTCTTCTTTTTCTGGTATCCCTATAATTCGGATATTGGAACATTTAAAGATGTCCTGGGGTTCCTAAGCCTCTCTTCATTTTTTAAAATTCTTCTTTCTTCATTCTTTTCTGATTGCATGTTTCTTTCTTCCTTCTGGTCCACGCTGTTGATTTGAGTTCCAGTTTCCTTCCCATCACTATTGGTTCCATGTACATTTTCCTTCATTTTGTTTAGCATAGCTTTATCTTTTCATCTAATTTGCAACCAAATTCAACCAGTTCTTTGAGCATCCTGACTTCCAGTGTTTTGAATTGTGCATCTGATAGGTTGGTTACCTCTTTGTCACTTAGTTGTATTTTTTCTGGAGCTTTGATCTGTTCTTTCATTTGGGCCATTTTTTTTTTGTATTGACGCACCTGTTATGAAGTGAGGGGCGGAGCCTTAGGTGTTCACCAGGGCGGAGTTACCCACATTGCTTTGTGGTTACGCTATATGTGGGGGAGGGGTCTGAGAGGGATCAATGGCGCATGCTCTGCTCTCTGCTGGATTTCAGTCACTTCCACCACTTCCCACAAGCAAATTGGGCCCTTCTGGTGCTGATTCCCATGTGGGTCAGTTTGTATACATTCTAGGATCCTGTGGGTCTCTCCAATGAGCTCTCCTGTGAGGCTGGGAGTTTCTCCCAGAACCTCACCCCCCACAAGTGTTTTCAATTAGTGGTTTGAGGCTTTATTTCCCCGTTCTGGGACCCTGGTTTTCGAGGTCTGTCCTGCTCCCCAGTTTTGCCTGGTTTTTCTGCATGCAAATGTGGGACCGCCCGGTCTGCCAGCTGCCTTGAGTGCCGCGTCCCTCCACAATCTGCTGCCTCACTGGGTCTGCCAGTTGCCGCTTTGCAGCGAGCCCTCTCTGCCTAGCTGCCCAACTCCGCTCCTCCTACCCGTCTAGATGAATGTTTCTTCTTTAACTCCTTGGTTGTCGGACTTCCATACAGTTTGATTTTCTGTAAGTTCAGGTTGGTTTTTGTTCTTTGTTGTCCTTTTGGTTGTGTGAGGAGGCACAGTGTATCTACCTACGTTTCCATCTTGGCTGTATATGTATTTTTTTTATAATGGTGTTTTTGTTCGGGCAGTGATACAAGCTGAGGAAAGGGAAGGCCAATGTTACAGTGCTGACCATGGACATTGAGGTACCCGTGAAGAGACAAGGGCAGATGGCAGACACTGGCCACGGGACTTAGAGCTCCAGGGGGAACTGAATGCCAACAGGTAGTGCTCTCTAGCTGTGCTGGTATTCTCTGCTGCCTCCCCTCAGTCTCTGCTCTGTGCTCTGGGAGCCTGGCTCTTAAGGGTGCCCCTCCTGGGTTCCCTTGCACTTTGTCTCCTGGTTGGGTTTGGGCAATGGGAAGTACCATCAGGAATGTGGGGGCAGAAAAAGAGGCTGGGGTATTTCTTCTTTGTTCTCTCCTTGCATTGGTGATGTGTCTCCAGAAGTTGCTCTTTCCTCTTTGATGACAGCTCTACTGGTCAACCTCTCCCCGATGTTTCCAGGGCTCAGTTACTACTTTTCCTCCTTCCTGTTCCCTCAGCCCCAGGGGTTGTAATGGCTACAGTCATTGCTTGATCCAAAGGTTTCTGTCCATTCCTGTGTGTTCATTATACTCTGGCCACATCTCCCTAAGAAGTCCCTTTACTACAATTCTCCTTTTGCTCCACCTGTGGCTGACATCTGTTTCCTGCTAGTAGGACCTTGGCTAATAGATTGCAAACAACAAAGCTGCTCAAATGGAATGTTCATACAAGCCCCCCAGAGACCTGGTTTAACTGTAGATACTAGTTCGGTAGGTCTGGGGTGGGCCCGAGATTTGATGTTTCTAATGAGGTCCCACATAATGTTGAGGCTCCTGGTCCATGGGCCATGCTCTGAGTATAGGGACTGATAGCACTTTGTTCATTACCTCTATGGTCATAGTGGTTGGCTAATATGGCCCAACAAATTTAAAAACTGAGTCTCATTACAAAGCATAGTAAGTGAAAATGGAATGAAAACCAGGAGTGGGTTGATGTAAAAACAACACAAAAGACATTCTTTTCAAGTTTGGCTCTCTATGTCCACCCCACCCGACTTGTGCTTGTATGTGTTATATTCCTAGGCAATCAAGGGTCCACTAATTGCTGAATGGTTATGGGTCATTTCAGAAAATCTGAGCCTGGGCACAGGGACGGCAAGTGTGCATGGAGATATAAAATAAAAGCTTGGTTGTTTTGCTTAGACCAGAACTTGACCAACTGTGGCCTGCACACCAAATCCAGCTGTGCACTTGCAGTTGTAAATAAAGCTTTATTGGAACACAGCCACGCTCATGGGCTTATGTATTTATTGTCTATGGCTGATTTTGTGCTACTATGGCATCTTTGTTACTACAGAGACCCTTTGGCCACAGAGCCTAAAACATTTACTGTCTGACTGCGCATAGAGGAAGTTTGCCGACCTCTGCCTTAAACTGTTGTACAGAGGTTCTTCATGATGAAGATCCTTGAGCAAAAGGAGTCTCAGGAATCATCTTGTCTCATTTTACAGATGAGGAAATGGATACTCATTTTCTCCCAGCTTGCTTAAATCGGTATTCTTAAAAAGACACATGGAAAAATCTGGAGAAAATTTTGAAAAGAATCGGTACTTTTAGTTTTCCTTTAAGAAAAGCCAAACTCTAGTGATAGTTAGAGAGTTAAATGTATGCCAACAATTATCTTTAGGTCATTAGAAAATAAGCGGAACAATTATTCTATTTCCATGTAGGAAAGGTGTTACCAACTGTAAATGGGTCAGATTTTGGGATTAGGTTTCCAAGGGAGGTCAGGGCCTAGTGATGTTTAAGACAGAGTAGGGACAACTGCTTCAAATGACTTAGGTTGAGATTAATGAGCTTTCTGGGCAGCGCCTGAACTTGTCATTCATTTATTCATTACCAAATAGGAGGAAGGCAGGGACCTAAGGCAAGGCTAGGGCAATTAGGCATACCGTCCATGAAGAATATGCTTTTCTTCATACCCCTGGCAACACTGAACATCAACTTGAGGTTAGTCAGCTGTCAAAAACATTGGTCTTAGCATGTCCCCTAGGATAACTAACCCCTTCAAGCTTACTGATTCTGAGAGCAGAGTGATGGGACTCTCAGGTTAGGCCCTTTAAAAATACTTTCAGTGCCCTGACTGGTGTGGCTCAGTTAGTTGGGTGCCATCATACAAAGTGGAAGGTGGCTGGTTCTATTCCTGGTCAGGGCAAATGCCTGGGTTGCAGGGTGGTCCCTGGTAGGGGCATGTATGAGAGACAAGCCATTGATGTATCTCTCACATTGATGTTTCTCTCCCTCTCTTTCTCCCTCCCTTCCCATTTCTCTAAATATAAATAAATACACTCTTTTAAAAAACACCTTCAGTAATAATTTGGACCACTTGTAGATTCAAGTATCACAGTTTTTTTGATTTTGTAACAGAAAAATGTGCAAAATTTGGATTTATCACAGTAAATTTCATGGTCTAACAAGAACATCACTGATGGAAGTCAGCTACAAAATTATTGGGTAGTTATTTTAGGGTGGACCTTGCTTTGAGATGTTCTAAGCTTTGGGCAGACTTACCTTTCTCTAGACTGTATAGGGAATGCACAGCTCTCTTATTTTGACTATGTGCTCTGAAAAGGTAAGAATCATGTGTTATTATTTCTGTATTTGCAGCCCTCAGCACAGCCTTGCACATTGTAGATACAGAAATGTTTATTCCTTTGGGAGAGGGGAGAGAGTAGCAGGTATACATTAAATTGCAGTATTTAATCTTTATGGTGAGCTACCCAGTACGGACAATTAAGTGGTATTACAAGGAGGATTGGCTCTGAGATAATGTGCCTCCCGTCCAAGGCGTTCCTGCCCTTCCCTCAGCACATCAAGGTCACCCTAGCGTAGATCTGCTGGCAGGTAGGAACTGCTTACGCAGCACATTGTCGTCAGCTCACACTGCCCTCTTGACAAGTATGCTGGAATTTATATTGAACCTCTAATCTTTGAAGTTGAATGTTCTAACTCTAATCTTTATGACTTCCTTGTGAGGTACAAAACGGTTGTTTTAATTCCATTTTTACATGTAGAGGCCAAGAATGTGATGGAGATACAGGTTCAAGGACCTGCTCATAAACCCTAAATCTGTCAAGGCCAAGGTTGAAATGGAACTGGACCTTTGTAGCCCAATATTAAAGTAGCCTGTATTTTCTTTTTCTCAGTGAAAAGTTGTCTAAATGTAGTAGGTCTTTTTTCCCCCCCTTTAGAACAGAAATATTTTCAATGTTTTTTTCTAGCTTGTTCTAAATGCATTTGGAGTCAGAGAACTGGAAATCAAAGTAATTGCATAGTCTGTATTTTCTAAAGTCCTTTTAAAAGTACTTAAAGGTCTTTGGCCCAACTTATGGATTTAATTTGCAGCTTAGAATATAGTCATCATCCCTACTTCTCCCTCTCAGCCTGGCTTTTCTTCCTAGCTTCTTAGCTGATCTTCTTTCCTTAAAGTAACTATTAAAATATCTCCCTTACCACTCACAGGCTTATGATGCCTTGGTGATTACCAGCCAAACCCAAGGCTTTAGGCAGATTACCTTCTCTCTGATCATAACACAAACCCTAAGGATTGACTCAGCAGCTCTGGTTGAAAACTCAAGACTTTATAATTAAAACATGATGATTACTGTATGTGGGGGACAGTGCAATACAATTTAAAAACTGGTCACTGTAGAGTAACAAGACCTAAGGCGGTTCTACAGAGTGGATGGAATAATATTTGTTAAGAGAACAAATAATACCAGCATCCTTGACATGTCTCGTTAGCATGTATCAAGTGGTTTGCAGTCTCAAAACACTTGACAGTTAATCCATAAAACATCCTTTGTAGGGAATTAAATATTCTGACCTAACCCATTGCGTCATTCCTCAGACTTGACTGTATCATAGGTACAAATGAAAGCATAAGCAAGGAGAAAATTTATTTTAGCTTTCACAAGTTTAGATTTAGTGCAAAATAAAAATGCAGTTAATCTGCATCTGACTAAACCCTTGCCCACCGCCAGCCTTATCCCCCGACTCTGCGGGATGCCACTTCCGCTGGATGACATACAAGAGGCACAATCCGCCTCTTCCCCTCCTGGATTCTCAGGATCCCTGTAACATTGAAATGCATCTGCTTCAGTGCATCCTGTTGAAGTGTCTAAAATCAGTAAGGTCTTGAAAATTCAGGATTCGATTTGCCAAAGCCAGAAAACATTGCCTTTTTAAAAATTATTATTACATTTTATTGAATATGCTATTACAGTTGTCCTGAATTTTCCTACTTTGCCCTCCTCCACCCAGTGTGCCCCCTACTCTCTCAGGCAATCCCTCCACCACTGTTCATGGCCGTGAGTCATGTGTACAAGTTCTTTTTAGAAGAGCAGTGTTTAATAGACATGTTTTCTTTCTTTTTTTAATAAAGATTTTATTTATTTATTTTTAGAGATAGGGGAAGGGAGGGAGAAAGAGAGGGAGAGAAACATCAATGTGTGGTTGCCTCTCACATGGCGCCCACTGGGGACCTGGCCCGCAATCCAGGCATGTGCCCTGACTAGGAATCAAACTGGTGACCCTTTGCTTTGCAGCCCACGCTCAGTCCACTGAGCTACACCAGTCAAGGCACACATGTTTTCTTTCTTGATTGCAAATGTACTGTGTAATAGATGTGAAGTGCTGTAAAAATTATTTAAGGTAAAGTCAATTATTTTACCCTTTGCTAACTTATTAAATGGCATTTCTCCTCCTCAAAAAACTTCCTATTCAAAGTATTTTTAAATTGATAAACAGGAGAGATTGAAACAGATTTTGTGGAAAGATCAACTAAATGTATTAAGGTTTTTAGATTTGTAACAACGTATGATTTTTGCCTATATTGGAAAGAGATAAAAATTTAAGTCACTTTTTGCCCTACATGTATTTCTACCAGAAAATTCTTTAAAATACTATACATTTTTAAGCATTACTAAGATAGTCTTATGTGATAGATGATATATATCTTATATGTTATAAGATGATCATGGAGACAGAATTCTGTAAAAAGATGCTGACCTTCAGAAATGAAATACTTCTTAAATGACTTTTTTTTCTGTTGAGCCAGTTTCTTTTAAAATTTTATTTCCTTAATAATAGGGAAAATTATGTTCACATTGATAATTTCTGACCATACAATGAGAGTAATGATATGAGCTAATCCGAAAGCATTAGCTATTGTTCTAACAACCCTACATTGACCGCAGTTAATCTTCACAGGAATCCTGTGAAGGAGGCAGGGTCACTATTATCATCCTCGTTTTGCAAATGGGATGAAAGGCTCTGACTAAAAATCACTGACAAGGTCATAGAACTAGTGTGTGGGAAAGCCAGGATTCGAACCTGGGTAACCCAGCTCCAGGGTGTTAACCACCATGGATACCAACTACCTAAGCAAACCCCAAGAAGGAGACATTTGGTCCAGGGGTGAGGTGGGGAGTACTGAGGACATGTCACGCAGTAATAGAAAGCTTTATGGAAGAAATTCTCTGAGGAAAATCAAATGAAACTGACCTTCAGTGTGAATGTTTACAATAAGAATAATGATTTGCAGTCAGAGATGATGCTGTGATTCATGTTTATTCTGAGGTATAAATCATTGGTTTTAGACTCTGTTATTAAAGCTGAGTTTGATAAGAGGAAAGGGAAGAAGGAGGAACAGTGGGCATTGGAAGGAGGGAGACAATGCGGTTATTGTTTCCAATCACCTAAAAATCTCCCCTAAACCTGGCCTGGTGCTCTGCTTTCATGCACATGAGATCTGTCTAGGTCAGTGTGTCTACCTTAGCCATAGGCGCAGTATGCATACCTGGGCAATATCTGTGTTGGGCTGATTTCAAATCCTTGCATACTATACATCTCCAGGGTAAGAATGATTACAACATTTGAAATGAGTTGGAATCACTTATTAGGAACTTATTTTAATCATTTTTTTTTAAAAAAATGTAGAGATTGATTCTTTTTTTAAAGGTGGTAAAAACTATCTTGGAGTAGAAGCTGGGTAGAATTTGAAAATGAGCCCAGTTGACATGTTGCTGTTTAAGTCTTATCTAGCAAAGCCAGGGATGAAAGGCAGAAAGACCAGTCTCCTTCCTGTTTGTTTATTTCTTGGCTTTCTTTTCCTGTCTGTAACTTTGCCCCCAGAACTCCTCAACTGTATTTGTTTTCCATCTGCTTCCTGCTCTCTAGGCAGTTGGAGACAGCCCACTCACCAGCCAGCAGTCACAGGCAGAGAGAAATAAATACTGTTGTGTGCATAAAGCCCATGGTAGCAGGCAGGGATGATGAGCAGAAATGAAGACCCTGGCGTTACAGAGGGATTCGGTTTTCAGTGGGATTAAGAAATAATGTTCCTTGGAGTTAAGCTGGGCTGGATATTCAGGAGTTATTTGATTAGGTCTATTGTTTCACTCCCTTTCTCAGGTCTTTATTAGAGTCTTTTCTTTTACAGTAGATTGCATCATCTGAACCATTTCTAAATTCATTCATTCATTCATTCATTCATTCATTCATTCAAACAGTGTTTACAGATTGCGGGCCATCACAGCCTAATACAGAGAAAAATGAAGGGAAATACATGTCTGTGTGGAGAAGAAGGGGGTGGATCACCTTAGGACTTTAGGACTGCCGATTTTATTTTTGTCAGGTGAGGACATTGAAAACAGGTCACCATCTCCTGTCATCCTATTTCAGATATGAAAGGACAACTTACACCCAAAGAGCAGGAAGGAACACTGTCCTTCCTCAGAAACATGGTCAACAGCTTTAAACCGAAATATGTACTTAGAAAGGTAGATTTAAATGTTTTGGAATGTAGAATGACAAAGCAAAATTCTTGTTAATCTCTTGTCTTTTAGATACTTGTATAGTGGTTGCAAGTTTGTCAATTTGAAGATTTATGTTCTACAATATGAAATAGAACCCAGATATTCAGCTTCTAGAAAGTACATTGCAAAATCTTATTCTGGGTCAAAATCCAGTTTTTCCTAATGATAGCAATATAAATGGAAACATTATTCCTGGTGTTGTTTTACTGAATTTTGAATACCCTGCACAGTCTGGGTGCCTGAGGCTATGACATACTTTGGAACGACATTCACACTGGTAACACTTACACCCCACTTTTGTTAAGGAGGCTGCTGGTCATCACTGAGTAGAGGGAGGACAGAGAATGAGGGTTGGTGGCAGAACTCAGCCTTGATTTGATTGATCTGAACAATAAAATGCTTCCCCCGCCTTCCAAACCATATCAGTGGAACCACAACCCTTTAGCAGGATCTGTTCTATGAGACGTATGTTGCTGTTTCAACGTGCCCCCAGAGGGCTGTACAATCCCCCTCTTCCTGGTAAATACTGTTTTCTTTGTATCTTTTCATTTTCAGTGATTTTAAGAGCTCCTGTGGTATAAACGGAATGGCTACCCTCTGCCACATCTCACCAGCTTCTGCTTCTGCCCTCTCTCTAGGTTTGGAGAACCAGACAGTGGTAGACCAGGTGTCTGGCCAGTGTAACGCATATGAAGGGATGCAGGGAACTCTCTACAAGAGGCTGGGTCACATAGTGAGGTCACACAGCAGAGAAAACTTGGTCTGGGAAAAACTGATCTAATATGGAAGTTGTACTTTCCATCTGCCTCGGCCTTGGACCAGGATTTGGGAATCACTGGCTTAAATGTTGAATTGTGTCAAACACAAATTTTACACGTCCCAACCCTGGGCACCTTAGAATGTGACCTTATTTGGAAATAGTCAGTGCACATGTAATTAGTTAGGATGAGATAATGCATTCAACCTGTTTCCTGGGTAATCTGTGAGCACGCTGTCTTCATTCTCCATTACCTCTACGTGCTTTGTGGGCACAGCTACAAAATGCCTGTAGGACAGAGGGGTACTCTGGGAATTAGCATTAGAAATGAGCACATTTCTACTTTCCATTAGAATTCCCCTAATCCACACAGCTGGTCCAAGAGGCACTCTTGATTGGTTGAAGTGTTACCAAGGCCAAATGTAATATGCTGGAAATGGACTTTGAGGTCTCTTGGTAGCAGATCCTGGGAGAATATTTCAGACGTGGCATGATTAGCTGAAGTAAAGTTCTCATGAGTTTAACAACAGAGATTCGAATGAATGGGAAGAGAAAGCCACAGCCAGAGTTGCACCTTGCTCCTAGGAAAGCATTTCCTATGGATGCATTAACTGGACTTCACCCAGATGCAGAGCTTATAAACTTCAAAGAGTTAGGCAAACATTTGTTGGGAGAGGTGTTCTGGTTACCCTTGTTCTTCAGATGGGCACCTCAGGCAGAAAGGTGGATGTCTTACAAGCACAGTGTGGGATGCTGCCAGAGTCGTTTCCTAAGCAGGTTTTCTTTCATTCTTCAGGCTTTCAGTTGTTCTTCTTAGTGCCTATGGTGGAAGACTGAGCAAATACAGAGCAATAAGTATTGACGCCAAGGGGAGGATGAAGTTAGATAGTAGTAGCTTGTCAGCCCAAGATGCAGGTTTCTGAAATGTCGAGGGGTTACCAACAAATGTCCCTCTGTCTTTCTCTGAGGTTAGCATCTTTAATTATTAAACACAGAAGCTTCATCAACATTTGGACTCCTTGGAGACAACCAGCAATTATCTCAAATTCTGTTCCCACTGCCACCCCTCCCCAACTTCAAAGGAAACTCATTACCAGGCCCTGAATTCTTCAAATTACTTTCCCATCATCTTAAATGATGTATGTAAGTAGTTCATAATGAGGATCTAATCTCACCCTTTAGATTACTAAAGAAGCTCACAGAAGATGAACTGTGATTAAAATTTTCCAAGTCGGAGTGGTTATCTTTGTATTAGTCTTCCTGAGGAGATTTTATTTACTAGTTGGTTAAAATGTTAAGATATTTAATGTACTTACATCTACAGAAATAATTCATGCAAACTTTTTCTTGACTTTTATTTGCAAATTAACATCCAAATGAAACTCTTCTCATAATGAACCATTTTAATGTCTTGCAGATGAATAGTGAAGAAACCGCACTACACAGGAATAAATTTGATGGGCATATCTCTGACATTGCCAGGAAAATCAAGTTGCCTTTGTTTTCCAGAAGATCATATTTCCTATAAGAGAGATCAAGATGTGCCTGAGCCATCGAGGCTGCATTAAGAGCCAGACAGCCTAGGACACTAATTTGAACCGTGTTCCTATTTAGGTTTACCCTTGGCATCAGCCAAAGAAAAGAAAGAAGAAAACAGAGCAGAGGCATGTAGAAATGGGTATGAACTGTCAGACATCCTACGTTCTTTTAACCAGGATGTTTTTCACTGATTATTTACATTATTATTTCTCAAAAATTTAACCATTGAGAAAACTCGATGGCTAAAGTAGATGGTAAGGTTTTTCTGGAGGTCATCTTGTACCAGACTATTTCTGCCCTTTTGAAGTCTCTCTTCTTCTCCATCACTTGTTTCATGTCCTCAGTTGCCTACATCCTCAGTCAGGCTCTCCCTCTTTAGTGGCAGGGTATCTGTTAGTACCTACTCATTGTGTCCTTCCAGGTTTCAGAGGTAGGGGGAGAGGTTGGGGTATAGGGGTGTTGGGGAGAGAGCAAGAGTTTGTCTAAGAAATTCAAGGTCTATAGAAACAGATAGCTCTTGAGTAGCAGTTACAATACAAAGTGATAGTGATCATTTTGATCCACAAAGGCTACAATGACAACACAGAGAAGAGAAATTTAATATGACCCAGGGTAGGGGTGAGGGGCAAGAAACTGAACCTGTGTCCATCAAACAGATGTATATGCTTGGTAGCATGGTACCTACTATATGTGTACCTACTATAAGCTATAGGGATAGATAGGTAGACAGAGAGATGGATTGATGGATAGATAAAATCTGTAGATCAGGTTTTTCTTTTTAAAAAAGATTTTATTTATTTACTTATTTTAGAGAGAAGGGAAGGAAGAGAGAAAGATAATAAAAACACTGTGCAAGAGATACATTGGTCAGTTGCCCCTCCCACGCCCCCAACTGGAGACCTGGCCCGCAACCCAGGCACGTGCCCCAAACAGAAATCAAACCAGTGACTTCTCTGGTCAGAGGCTGGCACTCAATCTACTGAGCCACACTAACAAGAGCTATAGACCAGGTTTTTATAGATCCCATCCTCAGGGGTCCCTCTTGGATCCTGACCAGATTCCTTTTAGCTCATAGTAGATATCACTCATGTTCTACATTAAAAAAAAGAGAGAGATAATTGAAATATACCATGTTAGTTTTGGGTGTAGAACATAGTGATTTGATATTTGTTTATGTTGCAAATGATTATCACAATAAGTCTAGTAACATCCCATCACCATACATACTCACAATTTTTTCTCTTGTAATGAGAAGTTTTAAGAAAAATCTAGTGCCTTAGCAACTTTCAAATATACAACACTTAACTATAGTCACCATGCTGTACATTGTAACCCCATGACTTATATATTTTATAACTGGAAGTTTGTACCTTTTGTTTCATTTTTTTACTTCCTAGTCTGATTCTGTGTTAAGGCTATAAAAATCATTTGGGGAGAGAGAAGCCAAGAGAAGTTATATTTCACATAATTGTGGAAGAACCGTGATTTAAAAAAATGGTTTAAAAGTATGCTATAATATCATTGTGTTTAAAAAATATTTTCACTATTTATTTTTAGAGGAAGGGAAGGGAAAAAGAAGGAGAAGGAGAGAAACATCAATGTGCAAGAGAAACATCAATTGAGACATGCCCCCAACCCAGGACCTGGCTTGCAACCCAGGCCTGTACCCTGACCTGGAGTCAAACAAGCGACCCTTCAGTCTGCAGGACAACACTCGACCTACTGAGCCACACCAGTCAGGGCTCCCTGTGCATTTCTGAATATGTATGAATATGAGCATGTTAATGCCTAACCCCAAATTCATGGCTCTAAAGGCTAACCTTCGGGACAGAGATAAAAATATGGAAATGCTTTGAAAGCATTAAACACTATTCCCTAAGAGGAAGTCAAGAGACATGGAAGATGGAGAGAGAGGCTTGCCAGGGAGTGAAAAATGCAAGCTGAGGGCTCACATCATTTCCTCCTCTTCTCCACATGTCAGTGTGGAGGCAGCCTGCTGTGGCTCCAGGGCAGCCCAACAGAAAGGACAACTATCATAAAAAGAGGAGCGAGGCCCAAACAACAATAAGCTAGGAAACAGAAGGAAATAGAGTAGAAAGGAAAGAGAAACCTTGTTTGGCAAATAAACCATTTGAAGACAGCCGATTGTTTCTCTAACACTGAAGTCTGTGCATTTTACTGAGGTCATCCTGCCGTGGTTCCTGCCACATACATGTCCCCATTCTCAAACAGAGGATGACAAGCATCCCAGACACTGCACAGAGGCTGCGAAGAACTCAACCAGAAGAGCCCTGGCTTTAGGGACATGGGCTAGAAGAAAGGGCAAGGTGCATCAGCAGTGTCCTCCTCCTGAACATCATTGTTCTTAGAGGAAAACCAAAGAGAACAAGGGTCTGTTTCGCTTTCCACCGAGTGCTCCGCAAGGTAGACACCACTGCAGGTCCCTTTGCTTTTAGTGGGTTCTGTTTCATATGGACCCTCTCGCTTTCCTGACCTGTCAGGAAAACCTCTGCCGTCTGCGTTTAGAACACAGTATCACCTCTTTAACTGGTCCTGATGGTTGGAAGAGCTGTTGGAATCCCCCAAAGGGTCTCAATAGCAGAAGTGTGATTCTATTACTTTAAAGCCTGCATAGTAACTCCACTAATGGTTATAAAGTGTTGCCAGCTGAGGGCCTCTAGGGAGTTGAAATGATCATCTTGTCAAAGAGCATTAATGGATGTTTGTATGTAGGAAATTAACAAAAATTGAGTGGCCAAATTCTACATAGATAAGAATTATTTCTTTGTAAATAAGCACATTGGTTGAATGGGAGAATAGATCCTGTTAAATGTGAAAACACCCTCTCCTACTGCCATGTTTAAAACATGACTATTATTTTTCTTAGCAAGCCTTATGGGGGATTTTCAGAGTCTGAAAACCCTGCTTTCTTTCTTAACTCAGGACCTTAGACTGTGCCCTGTTACCCTGTGTCCCACCAGCAACCCACTCCATACTCCATTCCTTTGTTCTGCACTCTTTGCAGAACTGGCCTCGGTCTCACCTGTTGCTCATGTTCTCTGAAGACAGATGGGTAATCAATCCCTTGTCATTTATTGGTTTTGAAACAGATAATAATGAAAGTGGTAAATGTGGGGAAGTTGTAAATGTTCAGAAGTATAAAGTCATTTGAATCATAACTGCAAATACCCCATTTTCTCAAACAGTTCTCATAAGTACTCTAATAATGTTCCCATTTCTCCCTCAAGTAGTTCTGGGGGCCCCGAGGGAGAGGTTGACCCCTAGGGCTGCAGCTCCTTTGCTGTGTTCTCCCAGCAGTGCATCTCAGGGTGCAGGGCTGGGCAACGATCGATACAGTAGAGTGGGGGAGAAGGATAATGTCCCTTTTGTGTTACGCTGCGCTCAGCATGAGCCATGGGCCCCACTGAGCTAAAGCATTTACTGAAACAGCTGCTTTGGAGCTGGGCCATCATGCTCTCTCCCCAGGAGCTACCTTATGGCTCTGGGACTGGGTGGAGGTGGAGTGGCCATGCCCACCCACTCCTCCCACGGCTCTCTTTGAGTACTGAAGCTTTGTTCCTTTCCTGCAGCCCTATTCCTGGCTTCTTCCTCACCCAGAATGAGCTCCTCCATACTCTTCCATCCTCTGAGTGCAGAATTTTGTCTGGTACTCTATCAGGTGTGCAGATCCCAGATTGCGTACATTTTGGCGGTGGGTACAGTGTGGGCTTGTTTCAGGAGGCAGCTCAGCCTCCAGGCAACAGACTTCCCTCAGGCCCAAGCCCCCAGCCCAGACACAGAGAGCTCTGCACCCCAGGAGTGGACAGCAGAAGCTGAGGCCCGGCCCTCTGACCCCCCCAACCCCCGCAAAGCATGGTCTGTGGTTCTTGGCTCTGAAATTGTAATTGGGAGACTTGCCTGTGGGGCCTCTGCCCTCCATTTTATTTCTCAGTGTGGGGTCCTCAAACTCTTCCAGGGAGAAAGGTGTGAGGATCCTCTCCATGAGCGCGTAGAGAGGAAGCTGTGTGTCTCTGATGTCAGGACGCCCCGAATGGTTGCTGCCCACTACCTTTGGTCTCTGCCTCATCACAGGCCTGACCCGCTTTGGGCATCACAAACCTCACCAGCATAAACCTCACTACTGACTTGTGCTTATTTTCCTGCACATTCACAATTTGGCATCTGAATTGATTTTTCCTGATTTTAATTTTCATACCAAGGTGTGTGTGGCAAATTCTATGTGATTATGATTTAGGAAGAGGCAGATTTCAACTTTGTAAATGTAAAAAATACAGTTCAGACTATTAATATCATTTAAAAATTAAAGACATTTTCTCTTGTGCAGGAGGGGAAAAACTCAGCAGCTTCAGATGTCATAAATGCATCAGGCATAGATTAGAGTCAAATGTGAGACAAGCAAAGCATTTACTCTGACCCACTAAGTATGAATTTAACTTAGAACTCAAGTTATCTGTCAGAAGCTTGTTTCCCAGTTTCTCCTCTATTTGTTACCCCTCCTTTTTACCCCAGTTTTTTTTTTGTTTTTTTTTTCAGAATGCTCCTATCACGTTTTACAAGCCCATCCCCATTTGGGTTTCACCTTCCCTCAGAGTCCTCACAGATTCGACAAGACAGTCTGGGTGGTGCTTGGGGGCCCACAGGTTCCATAATGCTGACTAGGTATTTAAAGTGACATTCGCATCCTACCTGAAGCGGGCTGATTTATGAGTCAGCGTTCGGTAAGTACTCAGAGAGCCTCATCTCAAATGCAAGATCCAAATGCACTGTGTGATTACTTTACTTTATTTGTGTTTTATAAAGCACCCGGTACCATGACAGTATTCACTAAGTAAATAACAAATGAAGTGAAACACACTTCCTCCTTCATTTTAATAATGTACTTACTATTCATGCATTTTTTGGAACAAAGAATCATTGTAGTGCGTTGCTCTGCCAATCTGAGGCTGGTATCTTATTGCAAGCAAAGATAAAGAGATAAAAATAAAGAGATAAAATAAAGACACAGGAAAACTGATAACATTTCTTTTCAAAATAAAAGAAAGCAAGTTAATAATATAAAATATGAAAATCCAGGAAATAGAATTAATACAATTAAAACAAATATGAATATAGGTCCCTTGATTTCTGAATATTTGCCCCCATTATAAAATAATACCCACATGTCCAGAGTAAAATCTGAATTCAAGATTTTTAATTAAGTCCATTTTTAAAACAAACCCATTGCTGTTCTCTGGATGATTCTGTCCATAGGAAGAGCTGACGGAGACGTTTAACACAGCAGGACCATTGCCAGCCATTTCTAGTGGGAATTGAGCTACCAAATATTTCCCCCAAATTATAGAAAATTACCATTTGTGGAGTCTACATTGTATTTAGCTTCTTAATTTAGGATTAAACATCTGTAACTTATTGTTAGGATATCCAGAGAGTTTGCAAAACTCTGTGATATGAATATTGTCTCATTCTTGGTATTTTCAAAGAAAGTTGTTTTGGTCCTATTTGCAGAGATTTGCTGATGGCCAAAAGAACCATACAATTCTAGAGTGAAAACACTGAGATCTTCTGCAGTGTAATGTTGACATATTGTTACCCCAATTTGCTACCAGCTGACCAAGGACCCAGATGGTGGTTGCCCTTCAGACTAGCTCACACAGCCTAGCAGTGATCCCGTGGGACAGAGAGAGGGGGCAAACCTGGTATCTTGTTCCTCTGGCTTTGGCTGAAGACCAAGATACCAATTCTTCTAATAACACAGTCTTAGAAGAATTTAGAAATGGCCATGATCTCCCCCTGCCCATCTAGGCTTCCCCAGCAACACTGATATTGTACAGTATGGACGTGTGGTCTTTTAATGACTAAATATAGCTGAGGGGCTTAAGGTTTCTGAAAGATCAAGGGAAATGTAATAGAACTTAAATCATGTGTTTGTTTTTAATCTTTTCAAGTTAGTTTCAGTTCTGTTTCTTAAAAACAAGATAAAAAAGAATTCCCCCCCAATGCAAAAGTTGAGCCATGAAAGATAGAAAAGAGGATATTAATTCATGAAAAAGGTGTTCTGGCTAAGGGAATAGTGTGGGTAAAGCAAAGAAGGGGAGAAGGGCACGGTGTGTGTGACTGTTGGTCCGGGTTCCTCAGTGGCCCTAGAGTTTCAGATGAGGCTAGAAAAGTTTTGCAACATTGTGTTCTCCCAAATAATTGGCATTGAAGTTATTGCTCCTGGAAGCCTTCTCTGACCTCCAACCCTGGACAGAGCGTCCCTTTTCTGCTCGTGGGACCCTCTGCCCTTACTCACCCTAGAGTGGTGCTTCATGTAACGTATTCATTTACCTGTTCTTATTTGACCTCCTCTTTCATTTTCAAGCTCCTGACAGAAGACACATGGTCTCAACCACTTTTATCTTCTTAATGTCCTGGACAGTGCTTGGTAGGCACCTAATAAATATTATAAGCTCTTCTTTAAAAAATGACTCTTGAATGTTTAAAAAATGTTTAAAGTCCATAGACTAAACTAGACTGCATAATTGTTTTGAAGGCATAAAGTAACACGTTGATAGTCAGTGTGGATATCTTTTGTAATTAAACTACTAAAAATAAAATTGACTCTGGATCATCATACAAAGAACAGAACTCAATACCGAGTAAGTACCCTTCTGGATCTAGTCAACGGATTTATCTGTCAAATTGTAAAAGATCTTCTTTATAAAGGAATTTCATTTATAAAACCACTGACCAGTATAAGGGACCATTTGAGTAGCAGTAAAACAGAGGGTAGAGCCCTTATAATCTGCTAGGGAAAGACTATGTTGGAGAGAACTCTGGACTTGAACTCACAGAACATGGGACCTAGCTCTAGGAATTGCTATGTGAACCTGAGCAAGCTACTCAAAGTCTCTGATCTTCGATTTCACATTGGATACTCAGAACCATAATACCAGCTCTGCTTACTTTGCAGAGTTTTGAAGATAAGATAATGTAGTGAGATAAACTACAAAGAATTCCCCTTCTTCTTATCATAATGCTGTAAGAAATAAGTTGAATTGATGCCCTGAATCTTCAGATGCCTTTTGTTCACCAGTTAAAAAACATACCAGACCTTAGGACTTTCGATTTGATATTTAATCCATTGATTGTCCCTTACTGCCTCTTTCTAATCTGACAAGGAAAAGAATACATATCACCAGCAGTGGAATGTAGGGTTGTAAAAGTTTGTCCTTGGCAGGATACTTTATATCCTCCGGTGTTTAACACCAAACCTGGAGTCAGATTCCGCTTCCAGGTAGTTTTCATGTACAGCTCCCTGATAGCTGCATGCAAACACCCAGTGACAGGTTCTGGCCCCGGCGAGGCGGAGTGCTGGCAGGACAGATGAACACTGCTCTCCAGCGCATTTTCCCGGTCTCTGTTCTTTTCCAGGCTGTCAGGGGTTGGCCCTTGCCAGCATGTTGAAAGGCCTGGCCAGTATTCCTGCCAGGCTGTTCAGTCTGGTTTGGAGGGCAGGTTGGCGTGTTTACCACTCCTGTGTCTCCATGGACCGTTCTGACAACATGTAAACCCGAGAGGGCTTTTTCTCTCCCTGCTGGCCCTTTATCTTGGTTTATGACAAGCTTATTATCTTTGATCTACCAAGCCTGGAGAGCAGAGGATGGGTGTTTGGTTTCGTATGCCAGGTACCATTGACTTTAATTACCTCCTTGAAAGCGGTCCAGCGCTCAGGGGTGAGGGACTGAAGTCTCAAATCACCTCATGGTTTGGACAATCTCTAAAACCACAATGTGAATATATGACTTGGCTATTCAGTATTTGTCAAGAAAAGGTTGTATATTGTAGAGCTGTGACTTTCTGATACGCTCCATTTAAAGTTAGTTTTCTTTTTCTTTGTAGATTTATAATTCTGACAGGAAAATAGCCATTATATGTAAGATGTACAGTCAGTCAGGGATGGAGCTCAGGCTATATCATTTCTTCATATGCTCTGTTGAATTCGGTGTTATGTGAATCCCCTTTTTGGCTTGGTGATAGAATGGGTCGATGGGAAGGCTGGAAGACCAATGTAGATCGTGAATCAATTACATCACATTTAATAGCATTGAGAGTGAAGATTTTTTTCCTTCATTTTAAATATTTCTCCCTAAAATTCTATCTCATCAATTGGGTCCTACCTAGTGTGTCATTCAGTGTGCATAATAGTTCAGTCAGTCATGGAATCAGAGCTCGAAAGAAAAACACGGCTCTCCAGCCAGCCAGCCGGCCAACCCGCCGGCACTTTTTGTACAAAAGGCATTGGAGATACCAGGTCTGATGAACTTACAGAACAGAGCAGTGCTTTTTAATCTCTCTTATACTTTTTCAAGAATCTGATGAAAAGTAGGATTTTCTCTCCGAGGAAAAGAACACTCAACTGCAAAGGATTCACCACCCATCCGTGGTTTAAGAACTTCTATTCTCTCATGGGAAGGACAGAGAAGACCAGTCCAGCATGTGCACTGAGTACAGTGGGATGGATTTTCCCTGTCCTATCAGTTTTTGTGGTGGGTAATGGAGAGGGCCAGGCGATCATAGGCACACCGGCAAGAGGGCTGGCTTTGGGTTTAGCAGTTTAGGATTTAGTAGTTCCTGGATCAGCACTTTCTAGTTGGGTTAAATGGGCACATTGGTTAACCTTTCCAGACTCCTTGTCTTAATCTGTAACATTGAAATAGTGATGTCTACCCCACTAGCCTCTGGCCAGGGAGGCCCCTGGTGGATGAGAGGGAGTAGGTGTAGGGTGGGTAAAACTGTAAAGTCCCAGAAACTCATAGTATTGCCACATCTATACTCACAAAAACAGATGTTTGAGAAAGTGATAAAACTTGGTCAAAAAGGAGACATCCCATTGTGACCAGGGGCTTCCTGTGGTTCCTGCTGATGGGAGGGCGATTGATCGTGGACTGCCACCCAGAAGTGAGCGTGCAGGCCCCCACGGGGACAGAAGCCACAGCTTGATTTTGGAGACTGATCCAGTTAAGGAACCACTTTCTAAAGACCGCATCTGGCAAGAGAGCCAGATTTATTTATTCAGAGAAAATGATGATTAAAAAAAGTTTTAAGCCAGTGGTTTGATTTTTGCACATGCATTTATTTACTTTGATGTGGGGTTTTAAAAAAACAGAGGACTAGAAAAACATTGTCAACTGCCCACTCCTATCCAAATCAGCCATTTCCTCTTTCTTTATCTCTTAGGCTCCAACTGAGAAGCAGCCAGGCATGGTATGAGGTGGTGGATGCGGAGACCAGAGCACTGGTCTTGGAAACAAGTCCTGGAGGTGAGTGTCGACTCTGCCTCCACTGCGTAACCGAGTAGCCCTGGGGCCGTGGGCTGTCTAATCAAGGCCTCAGAGTCTCCATCGAAAGTCAGATGGTATCATCCAGTTTGTCTGTCTCCCTGGGTTGTTCTGCAGCTCTAAGGAACATTTCTTTACAAACTGTAAAGATCCAGCCATATAAAATACTATTAACATTACATGCATAAATGCCCGTGTTTGTCAAAGAAATGACCAAAAGGGAGCAAAAAACCACCTTATTACATTTTTACAGATGGGCTGCCTGATTTTGCTTTTTAATTAAGCACATGTCAGGGTGATGGGCTAATTATGGTTGTGAAAGATGTGCCTAGACATTTCTGATCAAAATGTATTCAGGAGCTTTGTCCTCCATGCAGAAAAGAAGGCAGTCTTCTACTGGTGGTTTTCACATTTTGTATTTAGCAAAAGGAACTTTAAAAAATAATGTTGGTTATCAAGAAGCTATCAAATACATTCTATCTTATGCAGGAACAAATACCAAACCCTCCTCCCTCCACACTTGTGCCCATATGCTCTCTCTCAATTCTTTCTTTCCCTCCCCCTACTTTCCATTCTACTCCCTTCCTCTCCCACCTGCCTGTTCGTTGTGTATTTACAGTCCAGAAGTGGCAGCTGCCCGCGCAGTGAATCCCAGTGGGTCAATGGTGGCATTGTATCCATAGGAACCTGAAAAGAACTAGGCAGCCTCTTTTTTCCAGCCCATGTGTTTGTGGTGTGGCCAGACTGGCTGATTAGGAGTTTTGCCCCAGTTATGACACACAGGAATAGACAGGACAGAAGCTGCCAGCTTTGATCCAGGCACTGGGATGTAAAACTATGTGCAGCCAGGGTCATTACGGGCAGTTGCAGCTCACTTCCTATTTCCTGCTCCTGTGGTCCTGACTCTTGCTCCAAGCTGAACACTCAGCTACCTGCCAGGTTCAACATGTCAGGTAAACTAAAAGGACAACCTTTGAACTTGGAGCTTAGCCTTTCATTCAGCAAACAATGATGGAACATTTATAATATATTAGATACTGTGTTCAGTAGTAGAGGGAAAACCCAAATAAATTAGATATGGCCTTAACTTTTAAGAAGTTGACAGTCTAGCAAGAAAGACAAAAATGTACACCAATAATTGTGTGACAAGTCCATTTCAGGGCCAAGAGTTGTGGGGACCACAGGAGAAAGTGATGAGTTTCCCATAGGTTTGGGATGGCCTAAGAGAGAAGATGAGTTTTGACCTGGGCCATAGAAGATGATCCTGATTTTGACACATGGAGGAGACGAGAATGTCATTCCAGGCATAGAAATTTGCAAGAAGAGAGGCAGGGCAGCATGCAATGCTCAGAAAATGGTGAGCGTCCAATATGTCTGCAGCAGAGTATTCAGGTGGGGGTGGGGAGGGCAGATGAGGGAAGAGTGGGCACAGGACAGGTTGTAAAGGGGCTGTGAGAACAATGCTAAGAAGACTGGATGCAAAAAGGAGCCAAGGCAGATATTTAAAAAATTCAATGTATTTTGAAAATTTGTAAACCTGCAGAAAGTCCACTGCCCACGTTTAAGCTGGTGAATGATAGATAACATTAGCTTTGTGTTTTGGATGGGAGCCTTGGGGCAGTATGGAAAATGGGCTGGTGGGTAAGGATGGGGAAGCTATAGGAGGCAGGGAGTCCTGTTAGAAAGTGGTTGCTAAGCTACCAGCAGGAAGTAAAGAAGATCCCAAGTGGGCAGAGCAGCAGGACAGAAGGCAGGGCCCTGGGGATCCGTTGGGTAGAATGGTTTGGGGAGTCAGTGGTGATGCTAACATACGCACAGGGAGGGAAGATAGTGAATGGGTAACCCATGTGGGGATCCCGGGAGAAAGCTCCTGTGGATGGGAAACCGTATGACTCTACTTTCCACTGAAGACAGCAGCTCTCAGCCAGAACTTGAGTTCAACTGCTCTGAGGTGGGGAGGGGCATGTTCAGCAGGCCTGTGTCCTGGGACTAACCTTTCAAGATATTTCAAAACAGCTATTTAGCCCTCCCTTAGCTTTCTCATCACAGAATAAAACCATCTCAGCTTCTTTAATCTCCCCTCAAGGGCTTTAGATAACTTGGGCTGATTCTGTGCTCCCACATCCCACTTAAAATGCCAAGCCCCAGGCTAAAGACAATGCACCAGTCTTTCTCAAGTTATACGTGTAATTATATATTTTATGAGTGCTGTGCATACTTTATTAAAGATTACTGTAATTCCCACATTTAACATGTTATAGTTCTTAAATATCTGCTTCTACTGGAAAAAAAAGAAAAATTTTACTTCACTATTTTTTGTCTGCCCACTAAATGTTCCCTTCCTTTCAACAGGGTATCGGCCAGCCCACCCCTCAGCTATTGGTGCCCCACCTCTGGCGTCTAGGGCAGGACTCCTCTTCCCATGACCCCTAGTGCAGAATTGCTGTCTGGGAGAAATTCTGGAATCTGATTACATCGAGGAAGGAGACTCCTTTGACAAAACATAAAACGAGGGAAAAACCACATCCTGCCTGGAGTACCCTGGTGGTCCAGCAAGATCTTCTAGGAGGTCCAAAGGCTGATTTTTGCCCTTGAAGAAGTGCTGTGCTAGTGTCTTGGAGAAGTTTTCTGTCAACTCTGAGAAAAAAAATAGCCTGCGGAAGAGCTGTTTACTCTCAAGCCCTGGCAGGTAGGTGGCATTGACTGAACAGTACCTCCTTTAGTCATTTTAGGTCTTCTGAATACCTGGAATGACAGTGAATGGAAAAGATGTGGGAATTTTAGGAAGCCCTTGAGTTGTAGTCATAAGTATCCACAGAGGTATTCATTGCCCCTGAGAATCCTTAACCATTAATTGGTGCCTGCAGGTGACAGCTCGGAGAACCCCCTTTCTGCCAGCAGGAGGGGTGCCTCACAGAGCCCCGGAGGGCCAGGATCTCTGTGCAGTTGCTCTCGAATGGCCATGCTGCTCCTCCCCCACTGGCTCCTGCTGCTGCCCGGGGTCTTACCCGCTCAGCAAGCCCAGGCTCCTTTCCTGGCCCCTTTCTCTGTGCTTTCTAGGCTTCTTCAGTGCCCTTACTCTCCTTACTCTCTCTCCTTCCCTCCAAGCAGCCTTTCCTAATTGGAGTCACTCATCCAAACCATGGCACACAGGAACAATCTTTACAATTTCCCCAAGGATGAGAAATAACACATATCACTCTAGATGTGTAGGAGAAAAATTAGTGCCTTGGATGCAATGGATCTCTTAGGGAACAGAGGCTTAGTTCTACCACCGAACTCTGTGTGAGAAAGGCTGTTTGGGCTTGGGGCAAGTTTTTTCAGCCAGGGGGTGGAGAAGCTCTAGTTCCCTTGAACTTCTGTCACTGATGGTATTTATCCCAAATATGCTGATTACATTGGGAATCCTCTCTGATCTATAACTTACATTTTTGGAGATACCTTCCAGACAAAAACTCTCAGTGAGTTCTTCCATGCAAACCCCTGTGCGGTGCCAGTGTGTTTAGGACGGCATGTGGAGTTGCACGAATCAGGGAATGTCAAAAGGAGGAAATTATTAACAGGGAAGGTAGACTTGCCATCCTGTCATCTTCAAATGAAATCCTCAAATATTTCATGGTCTGGCAAGTGGGCAAGGAGTATGCTTGTCTCATACTTCAAAGGATGCATGTATTAAGGTAAATAATGCTGGCTGCTGAAGGGGATAACTCCCAAGTCCCAGAGACTAAACAGAATAAAAATGTTTTTCTTGCCCACATCACAACCACTGAGGATGTGGGTGCGGATGTGACTATGTTCCATGCAATCATTCAAGGACATGGCCTTGCCCTTCTCTGTGTCTCCAGAGAGTCCTTTCCATTCTGCTGGTAGATGAGAAGGAGCCAGGGTTACACGTGGGAGATTCTCATGGGTCAGGCCTGGAAGAGACACAAGACTCCTGGACCGCGTTCCATTGGCCAGAAGTCTTTGGCTCACTGCAAGGAGGCTGGGTCCTGCTGTAACCCTGAGAAGGGAAAGAGAACATGGGTGGGTGGTCACCAAAGTTTGAATATTTGGGGCCCTAAGTTTTGGCTTGAAATGAGATACAAATGACTTGTGAGAATATGTAACCTCATGAAGTAATAAGTTTGTCATCACTGGAATGTTGGTTGAAGGAAAATTCCTGCCACTTCTACTTTGGAGATCTGCAATTACCATTCCCAAGGAGCACAGTTTTTCCCACCCTCCTGCTTCTACTTTCTCAGGAGTGCTGACTGCTTGGTTCACATCACTGAGAAGAGAGTGGGTCACGTGGTGCTACCTCTTCTGTGGAATGCCTCTTTCATTTTTGTTTTTCTTTTCTAGTATAACAAGCTGGAATGTAGATATTGAGGTGACCTTGTAGTCAGCAGATGTAGTTTGAGGACCCCTCCCAGTGGTGATGGGGCTCTATATGTGGACAGGGTGAGCCTCCCTATTACTGGATCCGGTGCCTCTGGAGCGAGAAGTTATCTTGAACACCCTGACCATCATGGCTCTGTTGATTGGGCATCATCCCATAAATCGAGGGATCACTGGTTCGATTCCTTGTCAGGGCACATGCCTGGATTTCAGGTCTGGTTTCCAGTTTGGGTGCATGCAAGAGGCAACCAACTGATATTTCTCTCACACATTGATGTTTCTTACCCTCTCTTTCTCCCTACCTTCTCCTCTCTCTAAAATAAATAAGTAAAATCTTAAAAACAGAAGTTATCACGAAGCTCTTTTGTATCAATAGATAAAAAGTCAAGAGGAGCAGAATTATTGTAAAGGTAACATTTGGGAGTTCTAATATTTTGACATAGAAGGGACATTAGGGCCCATGGAGTCCAGCCCTGTGGTGTTCCACATGAAGAAGAGCAGAGGTCCTTGGTCCTTAGGGTTGTACCCAGCCCTTGGTCCTTGGGGTTGTACCCAGCCCTTGGTCCTTAGGGTTGTACCATCAGTGCTGGCAAAGCTCACTTAGAACCTGGGTTTCCAGCATCCTAGACCCAGGCTCTAGGCTGATCCTTCTACCAAGAAAATATCAGGATTTCTTTCTTTCTTTTTTTTGCATTTATTTTTTTTAATTGTTGTTCAAGTACAGTTTTCTGTGTTTTACTCCCATCCCAGGCCCCCCCTGCCCCCCACCCCAGTGCTTCCCACCTCTCAGGATTTCTGTCCTAGTGATATTACTCGAATGGCCAAATGCCATGACCTTTTGGAACTACTTGGAGAAGGAACCATGGAGGTCAGAACACCTGGGATGTGGTCCCACTTGGTACTCAGCTCTCTGTGGACTTGGGCATGTGGAAGAGCCTTAGGTTTCTTGTACATGAACTGGAGAATTTGGATTAGATCAACAGTTTTCAAATCATATTTTAGAAGGGAGGCCTAGTATCTTCTGGAGCTCCTTCGGGAGCCGTTTCAGAGTAGGAATGAAGCTTGGCTATATTATATGTCAGTTCCTTGTTGACTAGTGTTGTTGGAAGGTTCTGCAACTTTAAATGGTTTGAAAACCAGTGATGTAGATAATCACTGAGGTTCTTTATGTCCTTAAAATCTTGTCTCTTGGAGTGTACTTTATGGATTTCATTATGAAGACACTTTATTTAGGGGCTGTCTAATTGATACAAACTCTGAAAAGTTAAAAAGCAAACCAGAGCTTACCACTGCTCATCACAATTGCAGATTCAAGTACTGTGGGAGTCAAACAGATAGTATGAAAAGAGGAAAGAATATGTTATGAATTGGGTTGTGTGCCCTCCAAATTCATATTGAAATACTAAGCACCTCAGAATGTGACTGTATTGGAAGATGGGGTCTTTTTAGAGGAAACTGAGTTAATATGAAGTCATGTGGGACCTAACCCAAAGACTAGTATCCAAAGACAGAGGACTTAGAAGAAACCAACACTGCTGATGCCTTGATCTTGGGCTTCCAGGCTCTGGAACTGTGAGAACATACATTGGTATTGTTTAAACCACCCAGTCAGGGGTATTGTGTTAGGGTAGCCCTAGCAGACTCACGTAGAACGTGTGTGCTGGTGTGTGGATAGGTGTGCATGTGTCTCTGAAACGGAAGGGAGGGTTGAACCTGTGGCAAGGTTGAATGAGCTTGTCCTGGCTGAAAAGGGAAGGTGCTCCTCAGCTCCACTGATTGCCCCCATGTGGGGATCTTAGCTCCATATTGCCAGATGTTTTGAATTTTCAAGTGAAGCTAGAAATATTTTTTAATGTGAAATTTTCCAATTTTTAAGATACTGCCTGGACAAACAAAACATGTCTGTGGGCTGCAGTTGACCTACAGACCACCAGTTTTGACCAGTGACCCCTGTTTAAGGAAACAATTTAGAAGTGACCTCATAAGGCAGAATATGACTGCAGGGTAAACATTAAGAGACAGAATCCTGGATCAGGAGCCAGGACACCTGGCTGGCTTGCAGGGCCAGACGCTCTTGCTGGTAGACCCTAAGCCAGACCTCAATTCCCATTCTTGTTAGAGGAGAAGACTGAACTAGTCTCTGCTGGCCAAGGTGGTGGGAGATTTCAGGTCCGAGTGCCATGCTCTGGAAACATCGGAGAGTTATGGCCGAGATAATTACTCCCCACTTGGCTGTGTCTCTCTAAGAATTAGTGCCGGGTCTTCTAAAGTCTCAGAGGAAAAGATTGAAAGTAATTAAGTATTTAACTACACAGAAGTGGATAAAAGAGCCCCATTCTTAGAAAAAGCTACTCAAACTGGAAAAAGAAAAATGGAAAGAAAGGAGAGGGAATTGCTCCAAATGAATGCCATTAAAAACACTGGCCTGAGAGGGTGAAAGCTTCACGCTGTCACGGTTGGCATTCTCATAGTGCTCCTTTGCAGTGGGGTTGTCACCACAGGGTTTCCTTGGCTCCTTCTTTGTCCGCATTTCAAGGACAAAGTGTGGCAGATGTAGACTAATAAGAATTATTAAGGCCCTTCTATGTGCCAGGGGCTTTACATACATAGGCATCACCCCCTGCCCCCCCCTCCCCGCCATAGTGCAAACTAACACTTCCCAGAAAATCTTGTAGTCTGCAAAACTTGGTATAAAAAGTAATAGGATATATGGGGAAATTAGGACCAAAGTAGACCATTCAAAGCTCATGCAACTCTGATCAGCCAAGACAATCAGTGCTCCCTGGGGAGGTCACTTGGACCACTGTGGCAGCAGCTGAGTGTTTAGAAGCTGCATAGGGGGTATTAAAATGCTAAAAGCAATAGAGATGAGAAGCTGGTGACTTCAATCAGACTGGGGCTGGCAGGGGTGGAAACGGACCTCTGAGTCAGTGGGGCCATTGTCAAGGTGGGCATAGGAGGCAGGGCAGCCTCACTCACACAAGCTGAGAGCTCACCAAGCTGGGGTGCACCTACTGGGAGAGGTAGCCTTGGATGCAAGTGCCCATTTAAAAATTTCTGGAATACAGCAAAAGGTTTCTTACGGATGATGCAGCAGCTGAGCCTCAGGCCTTTTTGATTTCCATTGACGATCATGGTTCCGCGCCTACTACTCTTGCTCCTCTTGCTTAGGAAAACCCACCCATGATATGATAAAAATCAATGAGCAATTTTCACATCGCAATGTGAAATCTTAATGTGCAATTACTTGCAGTCTAACGTGCAATTTTCGAATTATACTGACAGCATTCCTCCTCTGTTACCAGTCACCGATGGGGTAATTCGTGTTGCAGAAGCATACCAGGGAGCAAAACAGAATGTAGTACGTTATTTAATTCTCACAGCTCCAGGAGGCATTGGAGCAGTGGTTCACGCATCAGTGTGCACCAGAATTACTAGGTAGGCTGTTAAAACATTGCTGGGTTTCATCCCCAAGGTTTCCAAGTCAGTAGAGGTCTTAGGTGAATTCCAAGACTTTGCATTTCTAAGAAATTCCTAGATGATACTGATACTGCTGGCCAGGGGGCCACACTTGAAAACTAGAGTACCAGAGGATGCTGATAATTGGCAGGATTGTGTGACTTGCCCTAGATTGCTGCAGGAATGGCCCCAAGGTGGGCCTAAATCTTGGGCCCTTATAATAAGGTGACTATGCCTGAGGAATTGATCTTTGATGATTGATAAACACTTAGGAACGTGCTGGGGTTGGTTTCAGTGATTTCTCTTGCCTTGTCAGCAGCAGGTGCAGAGCTCAGGCCATCAGAGGGAATGGGTTTCTGTGCAGCAGGAGCTACACATGGTTGTGGGGCCCATGTCTGGGCCATCTATACTTCCAGCTGGGGGCATGCTGGCTTATTTATCATTTGCTACAAGGCTTATTATCTAGTGCATGTCTCTTACAGTCCCACCATCCCAAACACAACCTCTCTATTTCCCATCCCGTTGCACTGCCCCCTACAGACTTAACTGACGGGAGCCAGAGTGGGGGTCTAGCTATGACTTGGTTATGTTCCTGCTTAGTGTAGCCTTGCTTCAGGGAGACGTGAGACAAGTATGTGGCAGAATAGGAAGCCTGAGTCTGAGATCTTCTCTGTCTGCCTATCAGACCTCTTGAAGCTGGACTATTAAGGTTTTAAAATTTGTGGTGTGGTACAATCACAGAGGTGAGATTATTGTCCATTACCACCATGACGAAACCCCCTCTCAACTGCAGAAAGTTGTGGTTTATTACTACATTATGGTTGTGAGATTGTAGACTGAATTAGGAATGGAAAAACTTGCTGCCTATTAATTACTAAATGCCTCTAGATATTTCAGGAGACATTCTATACCCTGCGAACATGACATGACAGAAAGAGCTTTGGAGCCAGGCAAAGTGTGATTTGAATCCAAGCCCTGTCACTTACAGATTGTGTGACATTGGGAAACTTATTTGTCCAGTTGGAGGCTCTGTTTCCTCTTCCATGAAGTGGTGGGATAATACCTACTGGTTACATGAGGATGACGACATGACCATCTGTCATTCAGATATGCCTCCTGAGGCTCAGGCTAGCTTGGTTTCTCTGAGGTTTCACAATGGACCCAAGAAGATTCTCATCCACTGTGTTGCATTCAACCTTAACCTTGCACAAACAAACAAACAAACAAGCCTCAGAAACCAAGCATCTCAAGAAGACAGAGTAGAAGCCTGCTGGAAACTGGCTTGGTTGAGGTTTCTGGTTCAAAGCATCATGAAACTTGCAGTTTTCCCTAACTTCTTACTAACATATATACAAAAATGTAAAAAAAAAGATGAAATTTATAATGACACTGAAAAGGAACTCATCACCTAATTCAGAATGATGAAGAAACCAACAATAATTACGAGGCAGAGGGAGAGGACCAAGACTAATTATTGTAGCTTTCAGCTTGTGTTGCACCCCTGCTTTGCCTTCATGGTTTGAGGACCCGGAGCCCGCAGCAAACAGAAAACCTTGGTGCTGTCAGGGGAGTAGAGTGCTTTCCCTTTTGATTCTCCCTCTCCTGCCTCCCGCCACCACCTGTCCCTCTGCCTCTGGTCCCACACTGGCTTCCATATTGTCATATTTAGGCCAACACCCGGGTCTCAGAAAAGAAGTGACTAGGAAGCCGTGCAGTGCTGGCCATGGTCAAAAACCTGTGACCATGGCAGACGCACCCTAAGGGGACTCTAGAGAGTCAGACCCTGGAAAAATCCCCATCCTTTTGGGTGCAGGTGCTATGTGTGACTGGCTTTAAGATGACAGAAAATGGGGAAAATGTTAGACGCCACCCCTGTGATTATATTTCAGCGGGAGAGAGTCCTCTACCAGCCTTGAAGATGGAAGTCCTGTGTGTGGGAGGGTCTGAGAGAGGGTCATTTGCAAGGAACTGCAGCACAGTGCCCAGGTGACAGTCAGTAAGAAGGTGGGATGCTCAGTCCTCTCGCTATAAGGGACAAATTCTGCAAACTACCCTGTGAGCTTGTTAGAGGACCTGAGACCAGAAGGAACTGCAGCTCGCCAATGCCCTGCTGGCAGCCTTGTGAGCAGGGGACCCCGGTAGGTCATCCCCAGACTCCTGGCCCACTGAAACTGAGATAACAAATACATGTTGTTTTAAGTGGCTAAGTTTGTGGTCGTTTGTACAGCAAAAGAAAAGTCATACAGAAAAGTAATGTTAGTTACAGTCTCTATGAAGTGAGCACTGTGTGAGAAATAAGTAAGCACTCTGGGAGCAGTGTTCTGGGAATTAGAATGACGGAACACGGACTCTGAAACTGGAAACCAGATAGTGGAAGTCAGAGGAAGGTGCCACTTCAAGAAGACAGGAGTAAAGTCTGTGGGAAGTGGAACTCTTCCTGGGAGCTGTAGACAGAAACCTGTCTTACAACTGTAAATCTGATAAGGAGATTCCGAGCAGGTGACCGGACTTGGGAGATGGATGGGGGAGGAGAGAACAAAAAAAATCAGCTTTTCATAAGTTTGCCAAGAAACGACCAGGAATAACATGAAGACATCTATAAAATCTTGATGGCGATTGAAAAGAATGCTCCCATGGAAAATATTAAATTCTTTTTCTTTGCAAATTTAATGGCATGCTAATAGAAGTCTTAATAGAGTTTTATTTAGAATTTGACAAAAGTCTAAATTACTTAGAAGTATGATGACTTACGAACAGCTAATAGATTTTTAAAAAGAGTAATGAGGGAGACTGTCTTATCACAAAATAAAACACATCTTAAAGCTATAATCATTGTAATTATATGTTATTAATTCAGGAACAGGTAGACAGTTGATTTCACAGAAAAACAGAATTCCAAAACAGACCTATGGACAGGTGTGTGTACCCATGCGCATTTGTTTTGTTTTGGTACATCATGAAGATTTATTTCTGACCACTGGAAAAAGGCTGGATAGTCAATAAAAGGTATTGGGGAAAGCGACCCATAAATTGGCACCAACTATTTAATATCATCACCTCATACATGCCACACACAAAAATAAACTTTGATTCATTTGATATTTATTTGTAAAAGATAAACATTTATAGCTTAAATAGAATTTTGGTGTCCTTGGTGTTAGTAAAGACATTTCTAAGTGTGACACCAAAGCCAAGCACCCTAAAAGGAAGTGTTCTTACAGTTGATCACACAACCAGCCAGAACTCTTCTGTGCTATAATATTCCACCAAGTACTTGAAAGGCAAACAAATAGATAAAGAATTTATAATGTAAACATCATAGTGTCCTTAAGCTTTGCATTTTACAAATCAATTAGAAAAAGATAAGCAACCGATTGGGAAAAGGTGGCAAAGCTGAAAGAGCCAACCACGCCCTGGCTGGTGTGGCCAGTGGGTTGGGCGTTGCCCTGCAAACCAAAAATTCTCCACTTCCATTTTTAGTCAGGGCACAAGCCTGGGTTGTGGACCAGGCCCCTGGAGGGGTCGTGTATGAGAGGCAACTGATTGATGTTTGTCTATCTCTCTCTCCCACTTCCCTTATCCTCTTTCTAAAACAAAAAACAAGCAAACAAACATAAAAAGGTGAAACCACAAAATACAGCAGCCCATGTGCTTGCTTTACTCTACATGACTTTTTTGCCTTTCAGAAATCTCGATTTCTCAGGCTTCCAGGAGCAGCAAGGTTGGTGGGTAACATACTGCTGGCCACCATCACAGTATTTTTCCAGAGATGTAAGTACTAATCACCTTTCTGTTGAGGTTCATTTTCTTCCATACTACCCAGCAATTTCTTCCATGTTAACCAGCAAATGTTCAGACCTTCCTTTTATTAAATAATCTCACTAAATGGAGATTTTATATCTGTCCACGCTTTCACCCTAATGAATGCCTCCATCACTAAATGCTATTTTATTAAAATAATTATTTTTCCAAATGAATATTTCTTTAGCTTTTTATGATTGTGGAAGCAATTCATACTTCTTGTAAAAGCATTCATGCTACGTGGAAAGATGTAAAGATGACAGTAAAAATACCCTTATCTTGCATCCAAAGATAACTCCTATTTTCATTGTGTGTGTACACAAAAATGCAAATACATTCACGCAAGCACCTGTTTATATTTGTACAAATATGAGCTCATATTTTTCCTACTTCAACAATGTAGCATGGATATCTCCCCATGTTAATAGATGTTGATCTACCTCATCATTTTAAATGGATTCATATTCCTCTTCCAAATGAATGTGCTATAATTACACCAGTTTCCTACAGATAAAATTAAGAATTTCTAAAAGTCACTATAAAGAGGTCCGTAAATGATTTCTTATGCATAATTTTGGCCACCGGTCTGGTTATTTTTAAAGAATAAGTTTCTAGAACAGATGATTAGTCAATTGTCCTGAGGGAAGGAAGAGCCAGACATGATGATTTGATGCAATAGCAAACTGTAACTATTGAGGAAAGGAAGAGATAGCGAGTTTATCCGTCGCTATCAGTTGAATCTGTGCCCAGCCCAGCCCTATGAACACATGTTTGGGCTCCAGACAGAGAATTTCCCAGCACCAGTGCTTCCAGATCTTTCTAACAGTGGAGGTAAAGAAAGGAAGGAGAGGAAAGAGAGCTGCTCCCCCCCTCAGGCTGATATGCAGCACTGTGGAAGTCCCAGGATTGGTAATCTGAGCAGGGGGCAGCCCAAGTGACTGGACTTGTCTGTATGCATATGTGAGAACTCCATGGGAACTGCCACAAACACAGAGCAGGGTGTTTTCAGGGTACTTTTAAGGGCAGGTGCCAGTGAAGTTTGAGTCATTGCTCTTGCCTGATCCTATCTATACCCAGTGCCAGGTAAGACTTGGAGACATTCAGATTATGCTGTAATTACATGTGGATAAAAACCAACTCTGTGTGCCAAATGCCTCCGAAATATTGAATACACACGCTAGTCTATTTTTACACACATACATCAGTCTCATCCTGTCTGTCACTTTATAGTCTCAGGATGGTCCCTTGGGGCATGTTCTTTCGTACCTGCTGTGTGCTCGTAGCAAACATAAGGCCTCTTGGATTCTCTTGACAGCCACTTACCAACTCAGCTATATGTGATACAAATTCTCTCACCTCTTTGTCTGAAATAGGTTATAAGATTGGTTCTCTCAAACAAAGATTGAAATGAGTGGCAATTATATAGAGATTTTCTTTTATCTTTATTCCCACTTCCTAGCACATGGCCTTCCCGCAGCTCTGGTAAGCTGGGTATTGAACAAGAAGGAGCAACCTAAACTCTGAAGTAGGAAAATATGGTGGGCATTGCTTATTGTCATCTTACATTCATTCCCTTCCTGCCCATTCTTCTTCTGAACTGAAAGAAGTCCAATTTATTCAGAAGCTAGGGAAGACCCATTGTTTCAGGCCATTTCCCAATGCCCAAATATGAATCATGATTAGTTAAAACCAGTCATGATCATCTTATTCTGCTTGGCCTTTGGTTGGTTGAAGGATGGCATGTGATCTTGTTTTGGCTGCTGAGATATAAGGGGAAGCCTACAGAAGCTCAGTTTCCCACATGGAGAGATAAAGTCTCTCAAGAAGATGTTTTTCTCTTCCCCCTTTGATCTCCGTGTAATTGGGAGGTGGTGCCCAGAAGAACAATGACTGAGAGATGATAATCACCATGATGTTAAGATGATGAGCCAGTAAAATGGAGAGTTCCTTGTTCCCCAAGGACATTGTGAGCTATTGAACCCCTCCAGCAATTACTTATTTCCACAGTTGTTGCTGAGAAAAATGAATTCCTATTTCAAAAATTTATTTTTATCCTCATCCAAAGACATTTTTTTCATTGCTTTTAGAGAGAATGAGAGAGAGAGAAACATCGCCATGAGAAAGAAACACAGCTTGGTTGCCTCCCATACATGCCTGAACCTAGGATCATATGCACCCTGATTGTGGATTGAACATACAACCTAGGTATGTGCTCTGACCAGGAATCAAACCCCCAAACTTTTGCTTGTGGCTTGGATGACACTCCAACCAACTGAGCCACACCAGCCAGGGCATCAATTCCTACCTTTTAAGGCCACTCTGAGTGGGTATTTTTGGTTACACTACCAAAAGCATTCCTAAGTGGTACATAGTGTAAGTAAACAAGAATGACTTTATTTTCCAAGACAATGAACTCTGAAACCACATTGCCTGGACTCAAACCTAAGTTCTTTCATGTACCTGTTTTATAACTTTGGCTGGGTTAACTTTTCTGTGGTTAACCTTTCAGTTTCTCTATCTGTAAGATAGAGATATTAGTAGTACCTACTTCATAGATTGTGCTGTGTAAATTAGAAGAAAGATCAAAATGTCAGCTTGACTCCTTCATGGGGTCACAGCAATATACAGGTGTCCAGAGTTGTAATATTGTACCTAATTATTTGTAATGAAGAATGCAAAACTTCTGTAAAATCTCTATGATTAATTGAAATTACTATATTTTCAGACCATAAGATGCACCTAGGTTTTAGAGGAAAATAAAAAAAAATTTGAAGTGGTAAAATATTTAATAACATAAATAACATAATATTTCACCAATGTAAATGTAAACAGAACTCAACAGCAGCATTAGCAACCATTATTCCTCCCAAATTTGTTGGGGGGTGCATCTTATAGTCCAAAAAATACGGTATATCATTTTAAGTAAACTTGGATTATCAAATGGCTTGTAAATTTTTTCAACCCTTCTCATATTTATTATGGCCAAATATAAAATTGTTAATTTCCGAGATAGCCTAAAATAAATGTTTGGGATTTTCCGTTATAAAACAAAAGGGCAGAGTTATTCCACATGTAAGTCTTAGGCTTACTCCACTCTAAAGAGTGGAGCCATTCTTTAGAATGTAGTTCCAAACAAGTTCGTGTTTCTTTTTTTTAAAGATTTTATTTATTTTTAGACAGAAGGAAAGGGAGGGAGAGACAGAAGGAGAGAAACATCAATGTGTGGTTGCCTCTTATGTACCCCCTACCAGGGACCTGGCCTGCAACCCAGGCATGTGCCCTAGACTGAGAGTTGAACTGGTGACCCCTTGATTCGCAGACCAGCACTCAATGCACTAAGCCACACCAGCCAGGGCAAGTTCATGTTTTTTTATGTGGCAACCTTTTCTCTCAATATATATTATTTCTTCCTACCTTTCTATTTTTTTTCAGAACTTTTTCTAACTCTGAGTTTACATTTCTGCCTATATGTTTCTTATGGTTGTATTCTTATTAAAAAGATTAATCAACAAACCACAACTTATGTGAATGAGGTATCATGAGAAATACAAAGGAAGCACAGACAGCAGTCTTGCTGTCTTGCTGGTTATAGTCTTGTCCATCAGGGCATGAAGTCACACAATGTTCTACTTTTAGAGGTGGGTTTATTAAGCATGACACATTGGACATTTATATAATGGTTTACCAAAAAACTCAGAGATCTTCCCCTGCCATTTCTGATGAGCAGGTGGTTACTTGAGGAGAACAAGGCAAAGATGCATTTAAACTTGGTGCTCATGCGTGCACTTGGAATTGTCTCTTGTGGGGACATCCTGGCTTCCACCTCCAAGTGAGTTGTATTTTTCTGCCAAATAACCTCATGGCAATGGAGTATTAAGAGATAAATCCAACATTCTCTCTGAGGTTGCGTCCTCCTTGACTCAGAGAGGAAAGGTAGGTCTGGATTTTGGCACAGTTGGGAATATGGGAGCAATCACAGCCAGCTCCTCCAGGCTGCTAATCTGCTTGGGTGTCATTTGCCTCAGGCAACAACAAAGATTCATTAACCCCCCCATGTAGTGCATGGCAGTGGATTAAGAACTCACCACAGTCATCACAGGGGATTTTAACACCACACTGTCAACAATGGATAGATCTTCCAAACAAAGAATCAACAAGTATATTGTGGCATTGAATAGCATTCTAGATCAAATGGACTTAATTGATATATACAGAACCTTTCGCCCCAAAGAAGCAAAATATACATTCTTATCAAATGCACATGGAATATTTTCCAAGATAGACCACGTGGTAGGATTTCAAATTCAAGAAATTGAAATCATATCAAGCATGTGCTCAAATCACAATGACTTGAAACTAGAAACCAATTTCAGGAAAAAAACCCCCGAGAATTTCTGGTCAAGATGGAGATGTAGATAGATACGCTTTGCCTCCTCACACAACCACAGAGAGAATTACAGCTAACCTCAAAACAAATAACACTCAGAACTATCAGAAAATTGAACTGTATAAAAGTCTGGCAAGCAAGGATTTAAAGAAGCCACATACATCCAAATGGGTAGGAGGGGTGGAGTCATGGAGTGGTGCAGAGAGGTGATGGTGATGTGTAATGGGTAGTCCCACATTCACATGTGGTAGATAAAAACTGGGAGGGAAACCTTGGGGGCAAGTGATCCCAGCCCCAAGGCAGACTACACAGTATAGGGTTCCAGGGCTGAGAAAATAACTCCATATAACTTCTGGCTATAAAAATTAGTGGGGGTGGGACAGTAGAAGAAAGTGCCAGATTTTCAGGAGACTCCACTTAAAGGGCCTATATGGTCTTAGAGCATATGCAAACCCACCTGCTCTGGGATTCACCATCAGGGTGAAAGCTGGAAGAGCTCCAGTCACTTATGGGGAGTGGGTGAAGTGACTGGGAATGAGGGGAGTGCTGAACAAACCTCAAGAAGTGAGGCAGTGGCACTGTTACCTCTCTGAGCCCTCTCATCACACAGAAGCACAAAGCAGTGAAGCAGGTTATCCAGCCCTGGTGATTACCTAAGGCTCCACCCCATACAGTTTACAGGTGCCTTTTCTATAATAGGCCACACTACTAAGACAGGGAGTTAAAGCAGCTCTACCTAATATACAGAAGCAAACACAAGGAGGCTGCCAAAGCAAGGAGACAAAGAATATGGTCCGAATGAAAGAACAGAACAAACACCAGAAAACTAAATGAAATGGAGATAGGCAACCTATCAGACACAGAATTCAAAATACTGGTGATCAGGATGCTCAAAGAACTCACTGAGTACAGCAACAACATAAAAGAAGGAATGAATGTTGCACTAAGAAATGAAGAAAAATCTGAAATAAAGAAAAATCTACAGGGAATCAACAGTGAAGGGGAGGAAGCTGAGATCTAAATTAATTATTTGATACATAAAGAAGGAATAGGCATTCAACCACAACAGAACGAAGAAACAAGAATTCAGAAGATGAGGGTAGTATAAGAAGCCTCTGCAACATCTCCAAATTTACCAACATCTGAATCATAGGGATGCAAGAAGGAGAAGAGGAAGAGCAAGAAATTGAAAACTTATTTGAAAAATAATGAAAGAGAACTTTCCTAATTTAGTGAAGGAAATACACATACAAATTCAGGAAGCACAGAGAGTCCCAAACAAGTCAAATCCAAACAGGACCACACCAAGACACATCATAATTAAAATGCCAAAGGTTAAGGTTAAAGAGAGAATCTTAAAAGCAGCAGGAGAAAAGAAGAGAGTTACCTCCAAAGAGACCTTGTAAGACTATCAGCTGATTTCTCAAAAGAAACTTTGCAGGCAAGAAGGGACTGGTAAGAAGTATTTAAAGTGATGAAAAGCAAGGACATGTAACCTAGATTACTCTATTCAGCAAAGTTATCATTTAGAATGGAAGGGCAAGCAAAGTACTTCCTAGACAAGGTAAAGCTAAAGGAGCTCATCATCACCAAGCCATTGTTACATGAAATGTTAAAGGGACTTATTTAAGAAAAAGAAGATCAAAACTATGAACATTAAAAGAGCAACACATTCACAACTGTCAAAAACTGAATCTAAAAATACAAACTAAGCAAACAACCAGAACAGGAACAGAATCATGGTATGGAGGTTATTCAGAGGTTTATCAGTTGGCAGAGGGAAGGGAGAGAATGGGGGAAAGGTGCCGGGATTAAGAAGTATAATTGGTAGGTATAAAATAGACAAGGAGATGTTAAGAATAGTATAGGAAATGGAGAAGCCAATGAACTTATATGCATGGCCCAGGAACATGAACTAAGGGAGGTGGGGATTGCTGGAGGGAAGGGGATACTGAGCAGAGGGGGGCATCAGGCAAAAATTGGGAATTGTAATAGCATAATCAATTAAATATATTTAAAATATTTAAAAACTCAAAAACATTTAAATGCATGGAATTGAATAACATGTTATTAAATAATAAGTGAGTTAAAAATGAGATCAGGGCAGAATAAAAAAGTACTTGAAAATAACTGAAAGTGAACACACAATGACCCAAAAGCTATGGGACACAGTGAAGGGAGTCCTGAGAGTGAAGTTCATAGTAATACAGGTCTACCTAAAGAAGATAGAAAAATATCAAATAAACAACCTAGCCCTACCTCTACAAGAACTAAAGGAACAGCAACAAAGCCCAGAGTGAGTCGAAGGAAGGAAATAATCAAGATTAGAGCAGAATTAAATGACATAGAGACTAAAACAAAAGAAAACAAACAATAAAACAAAGCAGCAATAAATCCAGAAGCTGCTTCTTTGAAAAGATAAACAAAATTGACAAAACCTAACCAGACTAATCAAGAAAAAAAAGAGCGAGAGGACACAAATAAATAAATCAGAAATGAAAGAGGAGAAGTTCCAACCAGTACCACACAAGTACAAATGATTGTAAGGTATTACTAGGAACAACTATATGCCAAGAAATTAGATAACCTGGGTGCAATGGACAAATTTCTAGAAACATACAATCTTCCAGAAGTGAATCAAGAAGAAGCAGAAAGCCTGAATAGACCAATAACAGCTAGTAAAATTGAAGCAGTAATCAAAAAACTTCTGGCACACAAAGCCCTGGACCGGGGCTTCACAGGTGAATTTTACAAAAGATTTAAGGAACTAACTCCTATCCTTCTCAATTCATTTCAAAGGATTCAAAAAGAGGAAACCCTCCCAAAACTGTTTTTATAAGGCCAGTATCATCCTAATTTCAAAACCAGGTGAAGACACAACAAAGAAAACTACAGGCCAACATCTCTGATGAATATAGATTCTAAAATCCTCAACAAGATATTGGCATTTCTGGATTCAGCAATACATTAAAAAGATCATACACTGTGATTAAGTGGGATTCATCCAAGGCATGCAAGGATGATTCAATATTCCTAAATCAATAAAGACAATATACCACATAAAAAAGAAAGATAAAAATCACATGATCATATCAATACACACTGAAAAAGCATTTGATAAAGTGCAGCACCCATTTATAATAAAAACACTCAGCAGAGTGGGAATACAGGGAGCACACCTCAATATAATAAAGGCCATGCATGAGAAACCTACAGCCAACATTATACTCAACGGGCAAAATCTAAAAGCTTTCCCCTTAAGAACAAGACAAAAGTGTCCACTTTCACCGCTCTTATTCAACTGGAAGTTCTAGACACTGTGATCAGACAAGAAAAAGAAATAAAAGGCATCTAAACTTGAAAGGAGGAAATAAGTCTGTTATTATTTGCAGATGACATGATAGTGTACATAAAAAACCCTAGAGTTCCACCAAAAAACTACTCAACCTAATAAATGAATTTGGCAAAATATATGGATACAAAGTATTCAGAAATTGAATGCTTTTAATAAAAGCTTTGATTTATCTTCAGAGGGGAAGGGAAGAAGAGAGAGAGAGAAATATCAATGTATGGTTGCCTCTTGCGCATCCCCTGCCGGGAACTGGCCTGCAACCCAGGCATGTGCCCTAACTGGGAATCAAACCGTGAACCTTTGTTTCGGAGGCCCACACTCAATCCACTGAGCTATACCAGCCAGGGCTGAAAGCTTTTTTTTTTAATACCAACAATGAAATATAAGAAACAGAGAGGAGGAAAAAAATAAAATCCCATTTACGATAGCAACAAGAAAAATAAAGTACCTAGGAATAAATTTAACCAAGGAGGTAAAATATCTTTATTCAGAAAACAATATAAAACTGAAGAAAGAAATTGAAGAAGATACAAATAAATGGAAGCATATACTGTGTCCATGGATTTGAAGAAGTAACATCATTAAAATATCCATAATACCCAAAGCAATCTACAGATTCAACACAATTCCTATTAAAATATTGATGACATATTTCACAGATCTAGAACAAACATTTCAAAATTTATGTGGAACCAAAAAGACCCCAAATAGCCTCAGCAATCTTGAGAAAGAAAAACAAAGTAGGAGGGATTACAATACCTGATATTAAGCTATATTGCAAGGCCACTGCAATCAAAACAGTCTGGTACTGTCATAAGAACAGAGACATAGATCAATGGAACAGAATAGAGAGCCCAGAAATAAAGGTCATGTCTCTATGGTCAGTTAATATTTGACAAAGGGGGCATGAGCCCACAATGAAGTAAAAATAACCTCTTCAATAAATGGTGTTAGGAGAATTGCCCTGGTACATGCAAAAAAAATGAAACTAGACCACCAACTTACACTATATATCAAAATAAACACAAAATGGATAAAATACTATATAAGTTGTGACACCACAAAAGTCCTAGAGGAAATCATAGGCAGTAAAATTTCAGATATCTCACATAGGAATATTTTTGCTGATATATCTCCCTGGGTAAGGGAAACAAAGGAAAAAATAAACAAATGGGTCTACATCAAATTAAAAAGCTTTTGCGTGGCTAAAGAAACCACCACCAAAATGAAAGGGAACTAACCATACGGGAGAACAAATTTGCCAATGATACATCAGACAATGGTTTGATCTCCAATATATATAAAGAACTTACATGATGCAACACTAGGAAGACACAAAATTTAATTTAAAAATGGGCAAAGAACCTGAATAGACACTTCTCCAAGGATGACATACAGATAGCCCATAGACATATGAAAAGATGCTCAACATCACTAGCCAACAGAGAAATGCAAATTAAAACCACAGTGAGACATTACCTCACACCTGTCAGAATGGCTATCATTAATCTATAAACAAGTGCAGAGAAAAAGTAACCCTAGTGCACTGTTGGTGGGAATGCAGACTGGTACAGCCACTGTGGAAAACAGTATGGAATTTCCTTGAAAAACTAAAAGTGAAACTGCCTTTTGACTCAGCAATTCTACTGCTGGGAATTATACCCTAAGTATCCTGAATCACTAATTCAAAAGAACTTATACACCCCTATGTTCACAGCAGTGCTATTTATTTATGAAAGGCAAGTGCTGGAATCTGCCTAAGTGTCCATCAGTAGATGAATGGATCAAAAAACTGTGGTACATTTACACAATGGAATACTATACAGCAGAAAGAAAGAAGGAACTCCTACCTTTTGCAAAAGAATGGATGACACTGAACAATATTATGCTAAGTGAAACAAGCTATTTCGTGAAAGACAAATACCATATGATCTCACCTATAAAAGGAATCTAACGAATGAAATAAACTAATAAACAAAATAGAACTGCAGTCTTGGTTCTATTGGCATGGAAACATGGAACAGACTGACAGTGATTAGAGGTGGGCGGGAGGGATAATTGTGGAAAGAAGGGGAAGGGATGAGTTAAATAGCATGTATGAATGGCCCATGGACATGGACAACAGTGTGGGAATGGACTGTGGGAGTGGGGGCTAGGATGGGCAGGGGAGGGCAAAGGGGAAATTGGAACAATTGCAATAGAATGACAATAAAAAAAAAACAACCCAGATTTTGCTGAGGCTCTGACTCTAGGCTTCAGTTTTGTACTTTTGCCCAAGGTAACAAAACATTCAAAATGACATCATTCTGTTTAGATTCAAAACTCCCTCTGCCTTCTAATTCCGTAATGCTCTGATGATGTCTAAGAAAACAATCATTCCAGTGAGCCATCATTATGTATCCTGTCCTCTGGCATTGGGGTCCAAGTGCCTGATGAATCAGGGGAGAATACTTTAAATACGCTAAAACCACCTTCAGTTGAAATCCAGTTACTTGAAACCAGACATTAGTAAATAAAATTACTGCCTGTGAGGATCAAAAGGTAGTTTAGTGATCACTTTGACCGTTGTTCTGAAATGTTAGGATCTACCTGAATTGCCTGGAGGGCTTGTTGAACACAGATGAATTCCCAGAGTTTCTGATTCCACAGGTCTGGGGTGGAGCTCAAGATAAGTGGATGAAAAAGCTCCAGTACATTTACACAGTGGAATACTACTCAGCTGTAAAAAGAAGGAAATCTTACCCTCCCCAACAGCATTGATGGAACTAGAGGGTATTGTGCTAAGTGAATTAAGCCAGTCAGAGAAAGACAAGTACCGTATGATTTTACTAATATGTGTAATATAGTGGATAAAATAAACTCACAAACAAAATAGAAACAGACTCAAAATAGAAACAAAATAGAGAACAGGTTGACAGCTATCAGAGGAGAGAGGCATTGGGGGCTGGGTGAAAAAAGGTGAAGGGATTAAAAAAAACCCTCATAGATGCAGACAACAGTATGGCGATTACCAGATGGAAAGGGGGTTGGAGGGAGGTAGAAGCGGGTAAAGGGGGGTAAATGGTGATGAAAGGAGACTTGACTTGGGGTGGTGAACACATAATACAATGTACAGATGATGTATTATAAAATCGCACACCTGAAACCTATATAATTTATTAACTAATATCATCTCCCCAAATTCAATGCATAAGAATAAAAAATAAAATAAAAAATTTGCATTGCTTACAGGTTCCCAGGTGAGGTTGATGTTACTGGGCTGAGCATCATCCCTGAGAACTTCAAATTTGGAGAACTTCTGCACTTTATAATTAAGAAATCAGAATGGAGAAATTGGTGGATTGTCCAAGGTAATTGAGAAAACCAAAGACCTAAAACTAAATTCAGGGTGTTTTTTTTGAGTTGGGTTCATTATTCATCATTCTACAATACTATGTATTTGCTTAGGAACAATAGGACATTAGAGATCCAAAATCTTTGCTATTTCTTTAAACACCCCCACCCTAGGTGATTAGACTCTGGGAAGTCATGCAATCTCTTCATGGTCTTAGTTTCGCAAAATGGGATAATAATAGTAATAGAACTATAGGACTTACTGGATAGAGTAATTGTGGGGATTAACATATAATAATTTATAAAGTTCTTAGAATCATGCCTTGGAAACTGCTATAATTGTTATAGTTATTATTATTAAACATTAATTATTTCCAGTCAATTTGAACATGTATTAGCAAAGCTTCACTTTATCTGGTCAAACTGGTTGGCATAAGGATAGTAAAGGTGACTAAGGAAAAAAATTCAGAATGTGACTAATCCTAGTCACATTCTGAGAAGGTGATTTAATATAATTAGATTTTAGATCTTCTAAATATCTACTCCATCCCTCTCTTCCTATGTGGGGAACAGAGAAATCACGAAGAGATTAAGTGACTTGTCCAAGATTTTATAGTAAATTAGTAACACTGCCAGTTCTAGAGATCAGTTTAATTCATCACTTTCTTAGTCTATGCAGTATTTTGAGTGTAGCATCATGGTATTCACTTACAGACTTGTCTTTATTGCCTATTGCTAGGAATGTAGTTGAATTGTATAGTTGACAACAGACAATATCCTATTCAATATCCTTTCTCTTTGCTTCGTGTGCCTTTTTCATGAAACACCCCCACCCTTTTTTGGTTATTGTTCCTGCACAGAGTGAAATGAGATGACTTTATTTCCATTAAGTTCTAAGGATACCCAGAAGAGTGTTTGAACCTACCAGTTATTCTATCCTTTCTCTCCTGTCCCTGTTGTCTTGAGATGAATCAAAACCACTGAAAGCAAATCACTGTTCAACTTAAAAATAAGGACTCATTTAAATGATCTAAATTCCATTTTGGACAGTATAAGGTTAATAGTGCATAGAAAAAGAATTCCAGCAGCCCACAAATCTAAGCATAATTATGTATGAACATGAGGCTTTTATTGCTGTCAAAATTAATCACTTTTCAACTTCCAGCTGTTAAAACCCTTCTGGCTGCTCTCCAAGCAATTCCCCTACAGTTACTTTTCCTTCAATTAAATTTTGGTGTAGTTCTCAGGCTCCTGTTACATAAGCAGCAATTTAAAAAATGGACTTCTTGGGGTATTCTTTTCTCTTTTCTTTTCCTTTTCTTTTCTGTCTTTTCGTCCTTTTTGCTTAAACCTAGAAAATGACAGAGTATGAAGGTTGCTTCTCTTACTCTTTCAGCTCAACTTTTGCTTAAGCATCAAACCTACAAAACAACCAATGTGGGATTAAAGAATTAGTGTTTATTATAAAGCACTTTATGTGTGCGTAGTGATTTGTAATAATTTTTATCAGCCCTCTCTCTAGACTGTCCTCCAAGGTAAGTGAATGTTGTTATGTTTGCTGCCTACAATGCCATTCACTTTTATCCCCCAGAAACTTTGCAGGATGTGTAATTTACAAATCTTTAGCACTGGGATTAGGCCTCATGTTATGCTACCTCTTATTTCTAGGGTAATAGTTCCTCTCATTGCTCCTTTACTTAAGTGTACAGCTTTGTCGTGGTGGCAGTTAATCTTAGCCAGCCTCCCGGAAGCTCCCGTGGTGGACTGAACCTCCCTGATTCCAAAAGCAACTGTAGGGAGGCTAGTTGAGCTGTGAAGGGCACAGGCCCATGGCAAACTATGGCCATTGGTGTAGAGAGTGAGTCCTCAATGAGTTTCAGTTTATGAATGGAAGTGTGTTCACATCTTTGCCTTTGCTTTGCAGGGAACTGAATGTTTGCATACAGATATTGTATTGGAAGTGCTGCCTTTCCGTTCTCCATGGCTGGGATTCCAAGTGATTAGTCCTTCTATCCTTTTTCAGAGCTCTCCAAAGATGAAAGAGGACTAAAGTTTGGCTCTACTGGGACTGGGAATTCTGACTCCTCTCACTTCCCCTGTGGTATCACGTTGCAGGTCCTTCAATATTTGAGTTCGGGAGTTGGTTTCATTTCCCTTGGCTTGCTTCTTGAAGTTCCTTCTGGTGGGGTGTACCCTCTCTGAGTCTGGAATGGAGAGCACCTTTCCTGGTTACTCCTCTAGTTCCTTATACCTGCCTCCTCACCCGTGCTGCTTTAGGCTGTTGCTGCGTGTTAAATTCTGTAATGAACAGATGTCTCTCATTTTCAGTCTCTGTAATTTCTATCATCCTCTACTTTCATGCAAAATTAACATATTTCCAGATGCTGGTTCCACCCTGAGCTTTTCTCCTGACAGTAGTAGCTGGTGCAAGATCTGACACTGGGCAGGGGGTACGAAGATGTCTTTGTGGCAGAGATAAAAGAGTGTAGAGGTCTTGTATGTCAAAGAAAAAGGGAGAATGCAGCAAACACCTTGTCGTGCCTCTCCGCTGGTCATGAACACACAGTTCTGTGCTCACTCCAAGAGATACTGCAGATGCAGGAGGAATCTTCATTCCATTATCGTCACCCATACTCTAAAGTGGTTTGTCATTAAAAACGTGGACTTTGCCAACCACAGCCAGTCTGGACTTAGGACACTGAGCAAGATTCCGTGTCCAAACAGGAGTCCTGCTGGCCAGTGGACTGGGAGTTGTCTGTGGGACTTGACGGAAGCACTAGTCCCCACAGGCTGCCTTGGTTGACAGTAGCCTGCTGGTCAAATCCCATCTGCACTCATATGCAGCCCAAGAACGTGGCTCAAGGCCTGAGCTCCTGGCAGGAATATGGAGAATATGGAGATTACTTCTCTAAGAAGTAATCAGATTATCTGCTTCTTTACTGTAGTTTACACTGCAGTGAAAAAATCTGTGTCAGCCTCTCCCTGCCCTTTCATAAATTAGCCAGTCAGTGTGCTCTGGTGTGACTGAGTTGATTTATTCCAGTCAGGGTCATTTGCTTAAACCTTCCGAGCCTGACTGGACGGCCTAGAGTGGACTGAGTCAGGATGAAGACCTGCTCTGACTTTGACAACCAGAAGCTGAAGACTCTTCTATTGGGAAGCTGCTGAGACATCCAAGGCATAGGTCATGTTGCAAGGGCAAAGGCCAGGAAGGACTGCTCATGCAGTTGTGCCCCTCTGTTCAGCATTTAATGGACTTTCTCTCCGGGGGGGGGGGGGGGGGGGGGGGNGGGGCGCAGGGCGTTTCTTACAGGCGGCCACATGCACAGTCTTTGTTAATTGGCTTATATAACATATGCACGGATATTGTTTTCCAGTGTAAACACCTTGCTTGCATTTTATGTGTTTGTTTCCTTAGTTTGATACTCCATGGGTGGTTTGGCAAGATTTGGTATTCTCTAGATCTTTAGATTCTGTGATTCTAACTCCAAACATCTCACCAAATTCTACCCATAAGTAATTAAAAACAAATATACATGCAATCAACAAGTTGGGGAGAATTCCGTTTGGAATTAGAATCACTTTACAGTTGGCAAAATACAGTTATACTAATTTATATTGCTCTTATTCCATCTGCTTTCTAGTTTAAAATGTCCTGGATTGCCTCAGACTCCGTATATGCAATATTTTCCATTTACTAAAATTTCCTGCATAATCCATTTTATTTTTCAGAGAGCTTTCGACAATGATATTGGTTAGTTTCAAATTTGCAAAGTCCAGTTTTATGTGATATGAATCCTGAGCATACAAACGGGCAACAAAGCCGAAAGAGATAACCAAGGGAAACTTTTAGAAACAAAATGTTTGTGCCAGGGCCTTGGTGCAAACTATGCCAACAACTGAATATCTTGGAGCAGCTGGTCTTTGCAGTCTCAAGTCCTTCGGGGCCTTTCTCTCACCTCCCCGTTGTGCTGACATGCACGCTGCCCACATGCCTTCGTGGAGCTGCTTTATTTTGAGCCATGGAGGCCTGCATGTTTATAGATTTGTTTCTTCACTACTTAATTACGAAAGGGGAATACATGATGAGTAAAAATGTTGAAGATGACAGGAAAACAGTGCTGCATTTAAAAAAAAGCTTTGATGTCTTGACATGACTTTATCATAGCAGTTACAGAAAGTTCTGATTCTGGGCATTGTTCAGGGGAGAGGGTGGAAGCTGCCCGCTGGGATCTGCCACTTCCCCTGTCTGTTCATTTGCCCGCAGTTACGCTCACCCACTTCTGTTCTGAGCACTGCGGAAGGGCAGGGGGGATGGAAATATCAGAGTGAAGGGACCCATCAGTTCCAGCCACACTGCCTGATCAACTGATCAGTAAGTTTTCTGAAGACAAATCGGTAGGCTCTTTTCATGGTAACAGGCATTGTTTAGAAGACAAAGGATTTGAAGCTTTTTTTTTGCTCTGGAAACGTGAGCAAGGATTTTCTGTTTTGTGTCGATGAGCCTATGGCACCATTATTTAGTTTAGTTTTTATTCTACAAAATTGCCTTTAAATGAATTGTAACAATACTTTACATTTACTTTCCATTTTCTAGTTTCCACATTTTTATAAAAGTTTAATACTCCAAGTGAGCAATACTTAATTGGAGCCAAAAGAGAAGGTATGTTTATTTTATTGTCGTGGGCATGTAAATGAACTTGTCCAGGGTCATAAGGCAAACTGGTGGCAACGTGGGAACTAGATCCGAGTCTCCTGACCCCTAGTACAGAGCTCTTTCCATCTAAGAAGGCAGCATTTAATGATTGTCATTAACCAGTGTTGTCCTTCATGAGGATGGTTCCATCTGTGCTTGAAGTAGGAGGTTCCTTGAGCTTTCTCAAGGAAACACTCATGTGGTGTCAGTTGTTCTTTAGTTTGTCAGAAGAGCATCTGTTTGCAATGACATCTGTCATTCCTACTTTGCCTGTTGGATTTTCTGGATAATCCACAGCTTTTGCTGAAAAGGAGCCTGCATGTGACCTATTTCTGGAGCCTCATTAGTCTGCCAGTGGCACTCAGGTTTCAGAGGTAGCTGACAACTCTGAGTTGCTTGGAGCTGTGCTTCCAGGCACTTGGGAAGTGCATGTATGGCCTCGCAGCACGCACCCACCCCAGCACTCTGTTCAGAAGCTGCCCAGTTATTGCCGCCCTCTCTGCCCCAGCTCAGCTCCAGGTGCAGTGTTCAGGGATGCGCTCTGCTCCTCTCCTGGCAGTCAGGCTTCATTCCAGGAACTCTCGGTGTTGCTGGTGTATTGCCTGAAATTCTGAAAGCTTCAGAGGTGAGCTGGTTTAAAGGGGTGACTGTGGAACATCTCAGTTGTGCTCACCTATTGAAACGGAGTAGATTTTCCTACTTTTGACGGCTGTGAGGAGCTTGAAGCTGGGTTAAATGCTACAACCACCAAAAGGATGTGCTAGGTTTTGTGAAGGTGCAAAGAGTAGAAGAGACCATCATTAGTTTTTCGACAGGGTTTTACTAGACCCTGTGTTCCAGGTACCAGAGTTTAGTAAGAATGTCCAAGGATATATATGGCTTCTTTGCAGTGCAAGTCAGTCGCTAGTTAATTGCCATATAAGCCTGTCTGGAAAGATCTCTTTCTCTTGGCTTTTAGAAATGTGCCCTGGTTCTCTGCGCCAGGGAGAGTTCCTAATCAGGCACGACTTATCTCAAGGTCTGCTCAATCTCCATTTCAAAGGCTTCTTCTCCACTTTCTACGTCTTTCCCGCTCCCTCAAAGGCTCTGTACCTCTTAGCTGCTCACTGTTATCTGCCGCGCAGCCACACCTCGGCCTGCCTCTGGTAGTGCCTCTGCGCCGCGACTGGACACGTTGCCCGCTCAAAGTTCACCTGACCCTCCTCGTGGCATTCCTCCCCTTTCCGTTTATGATAAGCAATCATTTCCCTGTAAAAAGGAGCCATTATAATTATTACTGTCATCACTACCACATTACAACCGTTTCTCCCTCACGTGTGTTGAACGCCTACACTTTGCTGAGCTCTGAGGACACACAAAAAGATAAAAAGAATTTCTGCCTCGGGACAGTTTATAGTCCATCTTTAGGAATATAAACACGATGGGTAACTAATAGCATCCTGTCTTATTTCTAGAATAAAACACTTAAATGTATTCCCACAGGGGAATTATAGGAATATGGTGCCTTGGCCAAAAAGTCCATTTAGTTTTTTCCCATCAAATAAAATACACGTTTTTCATTTTCATCAGTAACTTTATTGATTTGGATATTTTGAGTATGTTGGCTATCTCCCATGTGGTATAACAGTGATTGTTCTCAATCGATGTCTCAATTTGAATACTAGCAACTTGAACCTGTCCGCTGGACCGTGGAGGATCATCCAGTGGGAAATCTCCAGAATGAAACTTCCCAAACCACTTTGGGACAATGAGTCACAGCACCTTCTCCATACACGGTACAAATCTTATTTTGCGTTTCAGTTGTGTTTTTACCTTTATTGAAATAAAGCATAATATGCCAAAAATGTTGCATGTTTTCTTCCATCTTTAATATCAAAATGGCCAAACACAAATTCACCAATTTTGATATGCTTTTTAAAAAATGCACACTAATATGACACTCGCCACAAGACAATCTAACACAATTGTTTTGAATGATGTGAAAGACAGCGAAGCAGTACTAGAGCCACCTTACGGAAAAAAACCAAACAAACTCCTGGGCAACCCAATAGTTTTGATAGATCAGTGGGGCGATGTTCAGGAGAGGCAAGAACCTTTCAAATCATATCACATGGTGCTCGCTTTGGCAGCACATACACTAAAATTGGAAAGATACAGAGAAGATTAACATGTTCCCTGTGCAAGGATGACGTGTGAATTCATAAAACATTCTGTATTTTTGAAGCATAATTGGTAGGAACAAAATAGACAGGGGGACGTTAAGAATAGCATAGGAAACGGAGAAACCTAAGAACTTATATGTGTGACCCATGGACATGAGCTGGGTAGGGGGATTGTTGGATGGAAGATGGGTCCTGAGGTGGAGGAAGGCAAAGGGGAAAAATTGGGACAACTGTAATAGCTTAATCAATAAAATATACATAATTCCTATCATGCCAGTGGGTGTTTATAAAAGCCTACCTTTAATCCCATCTCTCTCACTCCTTCCTGATGACACTGCAGTCAGGACAGATGACAAAACCACGTGGAATCAGCTTGTGGGTGGGCTTGTCTGTTGCTGAGGAGATTCTGTGGAGATTGCTGAAGCTCATTTTAAATTTCTTTGTTGAGCCCGGAGCACAGCGGAAGTGATGTACATGACTGTCAGACCACAGCCTCTGCCAAGCAGAGGCAAGATACGACAAGGCACACGAAAGCAGAAATCTTCCTGTTTCTGTAACATTTCCAGCTGGAAAACAAATCAGAGCCACACATTCCAGCTATGCTTAGGAAGCACTGAAATATCCAAGTAGTAATCACCTAGGTATGCTAACTACAGCTCCAAATAATTCTGGGGTTGCCAGTGCCATATGCCTTGTAGGCTTCCAATTAACTCTGCTTACTCCTTTCTTTTCTCCAAGGTCCAATTATTGGGGAAATTCAGCATGTCTACCACATCCCCACCCCCAGCCATTCAGAGACAGGTTGTTACATGTTAGAAAGTCTGACCATTACAATAATCCACTAAGCCAATAAAATGCAGGCACTGGAAAAGTTTAGCCCTTGAAGCATGGATGAAAGACTCAAGGTTTATCGGTGCGCAATTTTAGTGCTTAAGACTTAGAAGAGACCCAAGAGAAGGATGACCACAAACTTCAATTTAACTAGGATGCCCCTATTAGTTATTAATATTGCCTCTTTTCTCTCAAAAGTGCTCAGTTTGGATCATAAGTTATATGGTTATTTTGCCTTAAAGATTATCCAGTCCATGTTTTAGTTTGGTTCAAATTTAACATTCAGCTCCTTCTTCCTCCCACTCAAGTGGTCTTTGGTTTGCTGTTTACATTATTGGTGATGGGGTGCTCTGTACTTTGCAAGGTGTTAATTTGCTGGGGGACTCTTGTTTTGTGTCAATGTTTTCCTTCCCCTAGTCTACCTCTGATTCTAGTCCTGTCCTTTGCAACAATACAGTACAGACCAGTTTCTTCTCTATCACACATTATTTTCCATGTTGGTGTCATTATGGTGTATTTTTAAAGAGCATACTCATGTTTACTTAGATTACTTTTCCCAATATTTGAAATTTCAAAGAGCCTTATGTAAATTTGGACTCATATGTCTTAAAGAGAAAAGCAAGAATTTTGTTAGGCCTATCACAGAACCCTTAAGTGGAAATCATGCACCTTTGTTTTGGGATTGTGGATAAAAGATAATTTAGGCATTGTTAGCAAAGTACCAACGCCAGCATTGTTAGTGTCAGTTTCTTTGTAGCTTTTATTTTTTGTGTGTGTACAGGTTAGTTACAGTATCTGGAGAATTTTACAGGAAGAACATGAGCGTGTCATGAAGAAATGAGGCTTCCATTAACCTCTGTTCTAAGCTAATGGCAGAAATAGTGTTCACATGCCTTGTTTTTGAAATCATTTAAATTTTTATGATTGTAAAAATAATACAGATGATTGTTGGAGACTCAGAACATCTCAAAAAATAAAGAAGAAATTCCTACTTGTAATTCCACAATTGGCTAGTCTTTCTGTTAATGTATTTGGTCTACAGTAATCCCTTCTCGTCCACTATTTTATTTTCCACAGTTTTAGCTACCCATGCTCAACTGTGGTCAGAAAACATTAAATGGAAAATTCCAGAAACAAACAATTTTTAAGTTTTAAATTGCATGACATTCTGAGAAATGTGATATATTGTTCTGCCATGCTCCATCCTGACTAGAATGTGAGCCATTCTTCGTCCAGAATCTCCATGGCATACACCCTCCCCACCCATTAGCCACTCAGTAGTCATCTTGGTCATCAGGTGGACCGTCACAATTTCGAAGTGCTGGTCTTCAAATAACCCTTATTTTACTTAACAATGGCCCCAAAGTGCAAGAACGGTGGTGCTGGCAATTCAGATACACCAAAGAGAAACCACGAAGTATTTCCTTTAAGTGACAAGGAATACATGTATAGGAAGAAACATAGTATATATAGGGGTTTGGTATTTTCTGTGGTTTCTGGCATCCACTGAGGATTTTCGAATATATCCCCTGTGGATAGGGAGACTACTGTGTATCTTTTCATTCTTTTTTCTATGCTTATATACTTAATAAGTACATAATTTAACAAAATTTGAGGATCATATTGATCAATATTATTTTTTCTCTTACTTTTATATTAATATTATATACATAATTATTTACCAACATTAAAAAAGCTTTATAATCTGGTTTTAATAGTTGCAAAACACTCTATTGTATGTATTTTACATTTTCCTAAAGATTATTTTAATGTCAGCCATTTAGATTGTTTTTAACTTCATCGATGCTATAGGACACATCCAGAAATTATTGTCAATCTCACTAATCATTCCTTTAGGATAGATGCCTATGAGTGGGAATTCTGCTTAAAGAATTGTATTTGTCTCTTTAGGCTGCTGTAACAAAATAACATAGATTGGGTGGCTTAAACGACAGAAGTTTATTTTCCCACACTTCTAGAGACCGGCAGTCCTAGATCAAGGAGTTGGCTGATTTCATTTCCTTGAGGAAGCCGTCTGTCTGCCTGGCTGTGTCCTCATGTGGCACAGAGAACTCTGGTGTTCCTTCCTCTTCTTCTAAGGGCACAAGCTCTGTCGGGCTGGGGCCCCTTCCTTACGACCTCAATGAACCCTTATCTCCTCATAGGCCCTATCTCCAAATACAGTTCCATTGGGGATTAGGGCTTCAAACATATTAATTTGGAGGGGACACAAACATTTAATCCATAATGAGAATAACCCCTTTCATCCTCTTGGTCTGCACATATCAGCTGTAAGGCTGAACCCAGTTACAGGTCTACCTGGAAGGCAGAGAGAGCCTCTTCCAGCACTTTCTACTCAAAGCAGAGCATTATCATTGAAAGAATAGAGCATCTCTAGTAATCTCTTCTTAGAAAAGTTGTAGCTCATTGTTGTAATTTGGGTTTCTTTAATTCCTAATAAGATCAATATTTTTCATGTTTGTATGCTGTTCATAATTCTTATTTCATGAATTAACTCTTCAGGCTTTCCATTATTTATCTATTTACCTATTTAGTTTGCTTATCAATTTGTATGAGCTATTTATGGAGTAATAATAAACAACAGATATTACTTAGCATTTACCATGTTCCAGTATTGAGGCCAAGCGCACTGCATATAAAATCTCCTTCACTATTCATAAAAACTCTCTGTATATTGCTTTTAAACCCCATTTTAGAGACAAAAACTTGAAACACAAAAAAATTATGCGTATTTTACATATCAGAAATTTACAGCTATGGCATCCAAATTATACTTGTGCTCACTGTGTTGGTCCTACTGCGTGCTGGGCTTGTCTTTGGTCACGCATATGATTTGTAGATTGAATTTCCTTTCTCTGTCTTCTACACATATCGTCTATTACTTTTTGTCTTAGGAAACTTTATTTAAATTACAAAAAACCCCAAAACATTTGTTGGTCCCCTCTCTCCTCTCCTGTATTCTGGGAGAGATTTTCAAATTTACTCACCTGGTTACTAATTTGATTTCCCATTGTCTACTTGACTGTCATCAGTGATGACTCTATTTCTCTACTGTAATTTCAGCCTCCTCATTTTGCCTAGCAGTCTGCTAATCTGGGGTTTCTGTCCCTGAGTTTATCACATTATCTTTTCATCTCATCGAGTTCCTTCAGTTCAGCTTTCTGGTGGTTTGCTCCTTTCTGAGAGGCCATATATTCTTAGATCCTAGTGAAGATACCAAAACATTTCATAATATTTTCTCTGATTTTCAATAGTAAATCATTTTCAAAGGTGTGTTCATCTTCTTGATCTTTTGGGTATTGTTTCCTTTCTTTTGAGCTTTGGCACTTTTTCACGGGGCTTGTGTTTAGTTTATTGTTTACTGATTCTTAGATTAGACAGGTTCCCTGTGGATTCAACGTTTGCCAGCAGACAGATTTGGTGACTGTTGTGCAGACCTGGAATCTTCTCACCCTGCTACTTGATTCTCTGACACATTGAAACAGAGATTTCATGAAATTTTACAAATCCAGCATGCATGACTGTTAGATTCCTTAATCTATTTTTTTCTTGCTAAAATAGCTTCAATGTGAGAGCTGTGAGCCTCCTAGGATACAAAAGCATCTCAACCTCCTGCTCATTGTTTTCAGTCCAGAGGCGTGATAGAGAATTTTGACAGGTTGGGAATAGTTGGAGAGGGCAAGATGGAGAACAGATGATTGTCCTTTTGCTCTGATGCCTTAGAAACTCTTGTTAATCCAAGGACAGTTATCCACGTTTTTGTTTGCCATTGACCTGGGCCTTTGCGACAGGGCAGACAGAGGGGAAAGACCAGGAGCCACCTCGCTCTCTCTGACATGTGGGCCTCTCTGCTTCAGGAAGGCAACAGCAGCCGGGCTACTCACTGTCTCCCTGAATCGCCTTCCATTCTTTCCATATTTTGGTAATTCAGTTCTCATTTTTATGCTATTTTTGAGTTTTAATTTTTAAAAAATGTATAGTCATATGTATGCTTAGTGGAAAATTGGGAAAATTTGAGGCACGAACTGCTAGCCAAGGACTCTTTTAAAACAGAAGTTCTTCATGTTATTTTAAGGATTTTATTTATTTACTTTTAGAGAGGGAAAGGGAGAGAGGGAGAGAAACATTGATGTGTGAGAAAAGCATCAATCGGTTGCCTCTTGCACATGCTTTATTGGGGTACTGGGCCTGCAATGTAATCCTGTGCCCTGACCGGGAATCAAACCAGTGACCTTTCGCTTTGCAGGATGGTGCCCAACCAACTGAGCCATGCTGGCCAGGGCCACGTTATTATTTTTTACTCAACATCCTTCCAGACACTGAACTGGCCTGAATGTATGTTGATGACAGTCAGTATCAGGATCATTGGGTTTTTTAAAAGATTTTATTTATTTATCTTTAGAGGGGGAGGTAAGGAGAGAGGGAGAGAAATGTCAATGTACGGTTGCCTCTCGTGGGTCCCCTGCTAGGAACTGGCCTGCAACCCAGGCATGGGAATGGGAACTGGCCTGCCCAGACTGGGAATCAAACTGGCAACTTTCTGCTCTGCAGAATTATGCTCCCCAATTATCAATTGCTAGGGGTTTTGCCATGTTTCTTGCCTGTGTCACTGCCTAGGTCCTACACAACCCATGCCCAACCTACCTAACCAGTCCTAACACCTTTACACCTATGCCCTTTGCTCTTACTCAATTGAATGGCTCACTATTTCCAAATGTTTTCTTTATTTTCCTGCCTCTATACCTTTGCTAAATTATTTTTCCTCCTGTCACTTCTTCCTTCCTTCCTTCCTTCCTTTTTCCGAAATTTTATCCACCTTCCAGCCCCCCATTAAAATGCAATCTTCTTTGTGAGACCCAAATGGAATCTCTTCTTTAGCTAAACCTTGATATCTAGTTCATTTAATTACTGTATTCTTGTTTGTTGGGGTTTGTATTTGCATACCTGTGCACATACTGCCTGCTCTCTTTCTTTGTAGATTGTAAGTTATTCTATCTTGCTAAGCCTTAGTGTCCCGATCAATAAAATGAGTATGACATTCGTGCTTAGCATGTACATCTGAGGCATTACACATCTGGAGCGCTAAGAATAGAGCTTGATGCACAGTAAGCACTCAGTAAATGTTGGTGGAACAAATGGACACATGATTCTTCTGATTTCCTACCTTGATCCCATATCATTTCAAACATAACACATCAACTTCACTAAATTTGCAAGGCTCTCAGTACCAGTCCCAGTCTACATTTTTCTTGAGCACTGCCAGAAAGTTTAGGGTCAATGAGGGAATGATCAAATGTAACGACCATTAGTAAAAACCACAGGCACTGAACAGCTGGATAATGTGAACAGACAAGTTCAGCTGAATCTCCAGAAGAGTATCAATCATAAGATGATGGCAGTTTTTTGGGAGAGTGAAGAAATGCTTAAAAAGAGGCCAGAGTGCAGCATAAAATGATCTTAGAGCTAGATTTTCAAAACCAGTGTCTCCCTCATACCCCATACAGTTTGGAAAGATGACAAATTTATGTGGAAATAGATCTCTTTGTTTTCTTGAGATCCATAGGAAATTGGAGAGCTTTGTTTGTTTTATTTGTTTTTTTTTCTTTTTTTAGCAGCTTAATAATAGAAATTGCCTTGGGGATGAGGTCTGCCATTGCTTTTCCTTGCAATACTGTTCTCCCTAAGGGACGGTGCCGCAGGCTTCCAGAGCAAATATTGCAAAAGCCACTAATAATGGTTCTTCTCAGGTAACATTTTCTGGTATAAAATATCTTGGCTCAATATCCTCTGAATACACTGAAGTGTACTGTGGTCAACATGATAACTTTCTGATATACAATGCTAATTGTCTTTACTTCTGTCTTGGTTTCTGTGGTATCAGAGGTCCAGAATGGATCAAAATGATAAATCTTGAACTTCAGCAGGGTAGAAGCCACCGTGGTGCTGTGCAGGATTCATAGCTGCCTGTCTTCCCCAGGAGAGGAAGCATGAGGTATAGTAAAGCATGAAGTAATGTGAAGAACCCTGGATGGGGTGTCAGCATCCAGTCCTATTACTTGAGGAGGGTGGAGCCAGTAGGACCTGGACCAAGCAATCAATTAATAACCACTTATCAATTAATCAAAAGGAATTGGGCCACAGAGTCCTTGCAAGTATAGACTTTCCAATTCTAAGACTTCTTCTGACTGGAAAGGGGTGTCTTATGATGGTTGGGTCTCTGGAATCAGCAAGCTTGGTTTTAAATCCTGACTCAACCCTTTTGTAAATGTACACTTAGAATGTTGCTACTACTCACTCCGTACCTCAGTTTTCCTATCTGTAAAATGGGAATAGTAATAATCCCTTCTGTATTAGTTTGAGATATGCAGCTGGTGTTGATTCAGCTGCTCAACAGTCTTACTAGGGACCCAGGTTCTTTCTGACAACTTCACCATCTTTGATTTTCATCTTTGGATTTGTTGCCTCCTCTCGCAAGTCAGCTGTGGTCTCTTCATATAGTGTCTTCATTTATAGTAGGAAGTGGGAGTGGAAATGGGAGATGATAGCAGAATTTTAAAAAAGTATGTGTAGGGAAAAGGTCAGTGTTTTAGGACTGCTTCTTCCTTTTCTCCAAAAAGAAAAAACTCTCCCCATAGCGCTCAGATGATTTCTTGCATTTCATTGGCCAGAAGAGAGTCACATGTCCTTATCCGGGAGGGAAGTTGGCAGTCTTTTACAGCTTCTGCAGTTAGCAGGGGATAAAGGAGAAGGGGTTGGGATGCTTTGGAGTCGGCAGCAACTGTGTGCCACACTGCCCAGTCATGATGAAGGGAGTCACCTGGGGTAGTAGTTGAGTGCTTAGCACAGAGCCTGACCCGGAGCCAGCATTTGCTACCTGTTAGCTATTACTCTTAAAAACACGTTTTTCTTCCCCTTGCACCTGATTCAGCCTCTCCACAGTGGTTGCCGACTGTAGGTTGTATGTGAACCAGAATCATCGCCGTCTTGTGTCAGACTGCTGCCGACTCTCGCCTTTATGGTAGTGCGTCACTCTCCTGCTTTGCCCAGCTTATGCCAACTTTAGTGTGTTGCCAAGGAGCACTCACATGAAACATTCGTGAAAGGGAAGCTGAGGAGCAGAGAGGCTGAGGATTTTCCCGAACAAGGTGTTCTGCCTGGCCATATGTCCCATCTGACAAAGCTGCCTTACTCTGCACAGTGCTACCTTCCACCCTGGCTTTAGTAGTTTGGACCTTACTGCAGTGCGGTTTCTGCCCAATAAGAAAGCTTCATAGCAGGTAGCAATCGATTGACCTAATCAGCCCCTCCAGGGTCTTAGAGTTACTCCTTGAATGCAAGATTCTAGAGTTGTACAGAAGCCAAGCAGCGCATAGAGAGGGGACAAGTGAGCGGGTGCCATGAGGAACAGAAGCCATGCGTCAGTAGATGCCGTGTGGTAGGGAACAAGGTCTTACTTAGCAGAAGCTGCAGAAGCTGAATGGAGAGTGACTGCGTTACCACGATGGGAGCAGCAGCCCTGACTGGAGGGATAAGAAGACCAGACCCCTGGAGCTGCTTTCCCCCACCCCGCCCGCCAGGTTGCTGGAACTGCTTTGTACCCTGGGCCATGTTCTAATTTTTCCCTGGCTGGGCTACCTCCTTCCTTGCTCCCCCTGTGCCCCTATGTTAACCCGTCATCCTGGGGTAGCTTGTGAAGGTCTCCCTGATCCTGGTAACCGAAGAACCTGACTCACAAAGAAATTCAGCTAATTTAGGCACAACACTGTGCTGGTCTGGTCCCAAAGGAGTAGGAGAGAGGCAGACTGATGTGCAGGCCTCCGCATCCATCTTCCGCACCAGCTGTCTGTTGTGAACCTGCCACTTTCACGGTGGGAGAAACCCACCCAAGGGGGGCTGAGGTTCTCTTTTGGGCAGGCACGGGCACTCAGCAGCCTGGGCATCAGGGCCCGGGCCCTGTTCGCTGACTGAGGAGTCTCTCTGGAGGGGAATGCAGGGAAGCCTGCTTGGTCACTGGACGCTGACTCCATGTATGTAATCCTAGCTAGGCTGTTGCTTGTGTAATTCAATGGTTTGATTAACTTTTTATTGTGCTATACTGGAAGAGGTAAAGAAACAACAGGCTTTTGGCTGTACCCTCTGGCCTGTTCTGTTCTGTCTTGTTGGCTTCAAGGATTTCATGAAACTTTGGGCGGGTGCCAACTTTCTCTCCCTGGGTGTTTTTCACGAGCAGCATCCTGCTTTCCACGTGCGTATCTCTGAGGATCCGCAGGAAGTGGGGCAGGGACCTAATCCCTCCGTTGCCGGCATGTGGGCGGGGTCCTGGAGGCTCAGGTGAAATCCCTTCAAGGGTCCCACAGGTGGCAGAATTGAGCGCTCCTGCCCCATCCTCCTCTTCCTCTCTGCGCGGGAGAGATGGCTGTATTTGTGGGATTGGAATGATCTCGTTTTGTCTGGCAGCTCTGACGCAAGTTAACGCAGCTCTGAAAACCAGTTTCCCTGACGTCTTGGCTCTGCACAGTTCCTAGTGTGGAATCATTGAGCCACATTTCCACTTTGTTTCCAGGCATGTGTCTTCTTTATTTATTAGCTTGAAGGTTCTGCCATTGCTTCTAAAGCTCCCATCCCTCTGTTATTCATTGTCGACAGATTTTCCCCCTTTCTTTTTAGTTTTATCCGGACTCGAATAAAACCCCCTGGCTTGTAAACACTCAAGTTATGAAAGGTTTCCTACGTGGAGACCCAGGCGGGGAAAGCCCCACCAGCGTCTTGGCCCCTCCCCTCCCCTGGCTGAGGAAGCCTTGCAGTGCGTGGGTGGTGGGGTACAGGGTGTGGGGGCTGGTTGTAGCCTGACATCTGGGGTTAAAGTGTAAATGCACTTTCCCTTAGAATCAATATTATTCATGAACGTCAGAAAGGCCCTGTTGCCCCTCACAGAACTATATAGTTGGCCCTTGAACTACATGGATTGGAACTGTGCAGGTTCACTTACACACAGATTTCTTTTTATTAATAAATACCTGTCCTATCTTCCATCCTGGTTGGGAGTCCAAGGATGAGGAGGGCAGACTGTATGCATTGATTTACACCGTGTTATGTGAGAGACGTAAACATCTTCGGGTTTTGGTATCTGTGGGGGGTTCTGGAATTAAGATACCGAGGGACAACTAAGTTTTGGGCAAGTCAAAATTTGTACTCACATTTCTGACTGTGTCAAGGTTGATACCCCCACATGGTTCAGGGGCCAACTGTACCTTACAGTATCTTACGGTATCAACTGTACCTTACCTTATCGGTGTGCTGTAGCAGGTATTTATAACTGGCCAGACGGGAGAATCACACCAACCCTGCCTGCGTCCCTCGCTGGACAGGGGAGTGATGTGAAACTGGCCTTGGCGGGGCCCTGGCGGAGGTGATTTTAACACGTTTCCTGGAGATGTAACGTGCAGACAGGGCTGAGAGCCTGGGGGTTTGTGGCAGGGCCAGGACACGAGTGGGGTGAGAGCAGCATCCAGGGGCAACACTGAAGGAGACGCTCATTCTCAGGGTCGTGCCAGCTGGCGGCTCGGTGTGGGGGGTCACCTGAGGAACTTGGTCAACATGTGATTCAGTGTTTTGGACAGAGTTGGGTTTTTAGTTTTAAACTTGAATATTGTAAAAGCATATCTAGGGCCCAGCCCAGGTCTAATTTGGGGATGGCTCCCTTCCTCTGTTCCCGCTTCTCTGAATGCCCTATCTCTTCGGAACACCTCTCATGCCAAGCCTCTTGCCTGTCTTCTTTCTTCCCTGATTTTTGGCACTTTTTTCTTCTGTCACCTCTTTCATTCTTTCCTTCTTTTCCCCCTCTCCTCTCTCTTCCCTGTGCGGACAGGCTCTCCACTGTCTCTCTGTGCGCGCTGGGCCTTTTCTGTGAGCCGCACCCCCTTCCCACTCTTCTGGGCTTAGTCACTTGTTTTGGATCTCTCTCTGTGTTTTCTCCCCCCCCCCCCCCCTTCCACCCAGCCCACCCACCACAGCCCAACAGTCAGCCAAATGGCTCCAGTTTAAAAAACTCCTCCCAGGGTTCTTTTCATTCACGGAGTGTCGGCCGTGTGTCCGGCGCTCCAGCTGCTTGTCAGGAACCACTGCTCAGCCCTGTCCACACCAGATGGCTTCGCTAGGCTGGGGGTGGGGTGGGTGGAGCAGGCGGGAGGGCGTTTGGTGCAGGAGGAGGGAATAACGATTGGCAAAGATAGAAAATGAAGTTGTCACTCGCTCTTTCCCTTCCTGAAGCTACTTTGAGGAGGAAAGATGAAAGACTATAAAAGTTTTAAAAACCTTGATTCACAGCGGCCTGGGAGGTGGTTTTCCTGCTGCTGTCCTGTCTCTGGCAGCCTGTCTGTCCCGTCGAATCTTCTGCCTGTTTGTGCCTCTGGATTTTCTTGAAAGGGAAAGAGTTCTACCAGCCTTTCCCTTGGTGCCCTCCAGCATGATTGGCAAGTCTGCAGTTAAGAATAACTCTTTGCTTCACAACCAGGCCAGACCTTCAGAGCTGGGCCAGCATCCTTTTTTCTTGTGTGGGAAAGCAGAGGATAAGGCAAAAAGCCTGCAGCCCAGAAGCACCACGATGGAGTCTTTGAAAGGTTTCCTTCCTGCCAGGCATTGTTCACACAGATGGAAAGTGCAGGGTCCCTAGGAATCTGTCCCAGGTGTGACCCATAGGAACCTTGTGGGAGGAAGAAGGGGCTTGTCCAAGGCTCTGCTCCCTCGGCTGCACATAGCCCTGGTTGCTCTGGAGCCTTGGCCTGTCTTGGTGGGCTTCTCTCCCACCTGCATGTACCCCAGGAGGCAGGATGGGGATGGACACGGGGAGGCCCTCTGCCGGTTGGTGGGAGGCCCTGCAATGAACCTCAGGGCTCACAAGGAACACAGCTTGGTGGTGACTGTGTGTGTGGTGGTCATGGGGCCCACCCCGTAGATCATTCCATCCTCGGTTTGCATTCCCAAGGTGTCCAACAGAGGCTGCAACTGCCCACAGCACACCTGGGAGGGTGTAGGTGGGGTGGGGTCAGCATGGCATCCACTGCTCCCACCTCTCTCTGCAGGGGCACAGAGGAGGAAAGGGAACTGATGACTGCTGGGGCTTTCAGCAGGGCGGTCAGGAGCGGGGAGCATGTTTGGCTGGCCCTGTAGTCTGGGGAAGTGAATACAGAAGCAGCGTTAGGACAGTGGTAATAATAATAATAATGATTATTATTACATGTTACATGCTATAGTCTGCTCAATTCATTTAATGCAGCACACCTTGCTTTGAGGATAAGCCCGCAAAACAGGCACAGCAAATTCTCATATCCCCATATCACAGGGATTCAAGGTGAAGTGACTGGCCCTCGGTTTGCACTGCTAGCCCAGAGAGCAGAGCCCTGTCTTGGCCCCTGCCTTGAAGTGTCCTGCTGAAATCTTGTGATATTGAGGTTGGCCTAGATTCTCTGGTGAGATGCAGTGATGCAAATGGGTCAAATAAATAGTTCCATGTCGCCTTGGAAGGTATAAGACAGCCAAGACCAGTACAAGGCTGAGCTCTCAGTAAGTCACAGCTAAAAGGACTTGGTCCTCTCAAAAGGCCCCAGTGACATAAGTGCCCACTCCAAGGCCATGGAGGGAGCTCGAACTCAGTAGGGGTTAGAATGGACATTGGGGGGCCACAGGAGGAGTGGCAGTGGGCCCTCTCAGTGGTATTCACCAGGCGTGGGTTAGGATGACAGTGCGTCCACCGCGGTCAGTGTGGCAAACATCAGGAACAGGGTTGGACTGGAGCGGTGACCTGCGACCAGGGGAGGACACCAGGGCTAGAGTTTTGATGAGAAACTGAGGGGCATATGGGAAACCAAGGCCCTCGTAAGAAGAGAGTGAACAAATAAGTCCACCCTGGGTGGCAGGGTGGGGACATTAGGCCAAAGGCTCTTGCCAGCCCTGGATCTAAGTCCGCCTTGTTTCCCAGCATACCCTCCTCTTCAGTGGATGAGGCAGATTGCATTCTCCGTCGGTGGCTGTAACAATATCTCCCATCGGGCATGCTTCCTCTGCACCATCACTTTAACGCTCCTCTCATAGCAGGTGGGGCCCATGTTTCCTCTCTCTGGAGGCTTGCGACTATGGCAGAAATGACACCATATGATTTCTAAGTCTAGGGCATAAGAGGTGACGCAGCTTCTGTCGTGTTCACTGGAACACTATTGCTACAGCCCTGGGCTGCCACGTAAGCAGTCCGCCTGCCCCGAGGCTGCCGTGCTGGGGGAAGCCCAACTAGTTCATGTGGGGCAGCTGACAGAGCTGGGGACAGTGAAGGAGCTGACACAGCCAGAGACTGGCCAGACGCCTTTCTCTTCAAGCAAACTCGGGGACTCTCCAGGTAGTCTTCCCACGTGGACTAGTTGGGCTTCCCCCAGCACGGCAGCCTCGGGGCAGGCAGACTGCTCACGTGGCAGCCCAGGGCTCGAGCAGAAGTGTTCCAGCGAGGACAGCAGAAGCTGTGTCACCTCTTACGCCCTAGACTTAGAAATCATATGGTGTCACTTCTGCCACAATCTCAAGTCTCCAGAGAGAGGAAACATGGACCCCACCACTCAGGACCAGAGGGTGCTGAGCTCACTGGGGGCAGTTGTGGACCCCTGGGTTGCAGAGGGATGGTGACCCAGGGTCAGATTCTCAGGCTTATGCTTGAAAAACCCCACCTAGCATGAATACCATGGCACCCCAATCTCCATGAGTGGCATCTTGAGAGGAAGTGAACACTCAAAGTGCAGTTGACTGACATGGAGAAGGTCCCACAGTGGGGAGCAGGGTACCCCACTGGGAGATGGAATGTGTTAACAGTCAGAAATCCAGGCTCCTGTAGCCTGGCTTCAGGCTGGGAGGCAAGAACAGAAACTCCTAGGTGGGATATGGTCCTCATAGGGTGGTGAGGATTGAATGAGGCCGAGTCCGAGCACGCAGCTTAGTGCCTAGCTCATAGGAATGCTCAGTAAGTGTTCGACTGTTACTGCTATTGCTGTTGACCCCTCTTTCCTCAGGAGGTGGTTGTTGTTGCTGGTATTGTTTGGGCTGACAGTGGAGGCAGAGCCATGGTCCTAAACCTGTTGTGAAACTAGACAGAAAGACCGTGGTACTCCATCTCTAAGCCTGGTCACCAATAATTCAGAATATATAGTTTCAAACTAATGCTATTAGACCATTCGACTTCCCACTGATGTAGGTAAATGGATATTATTCACACCTCTAATTTCCAGAAGAAGCCCAGAAAATCCACTGACATCTAAAAATCTTACACCTAGTAAGTAGCTGGATCAGAACTTAAATCCAGGACCTCTGATTCCAGATTAGACCTGTCTTCTCTATGGCCTTCTGTGTGCCTAGGGATTAGACACAAGTCCTTAACTTCCTGTTGGTCAGAGACTAGAGCAGGGTGGAGTCTGCAGATGGCGGCAGGCCAGGCGGTCCCAGCTGCGGTGAGCACAGGCCACAGAAGCTGGGGGCTGGACAGGAGTCATGGTGCTTCCTTACACCCTGTTACTCTTAAGAGGAAGTGCGGGCACTCTAGGGTGGGGACAGTCGCTGCTGCTCACCCAGCATTAGTGCTGCTGTGATCCCAGGGCAGTGGCCTCCTGACTGGGGGCCTCGGGGCAGCACCACACCCTTTAAGTTGAAGGAAACAGCCAACGTCTCTGCCAAAGTCTCTGTGGAGTTTCCCTTAGCTGTGGAGTCTCCTTCCCCACTGAAGACATGTTTCCGTACATGGATTCCTGTCACAGAGCAGAGCCTGGTTTTAAAGCTGCCCAGATGTGAGCCTTGCTCTCTCCCTCTGCCTCCCTCACATAGTGTTAAAATGTGGGCGTGTAAAACACTCCCGCTGAACTGAATATCTGTGTCACATTAGTGTGATGTGTCTGGACCCTTTCTGCAGCCTGATGGAGTGGGATGTCTCAGAATTGTGGCTGAAGCCCCGAGACTGAGGACAGTGTCCATAGTCTAATGAAGGCAGCCACCTTCAGGGTATTTCAGGAGGTGGCCAGGCTGGCTTTCTGCCCTTCACCTGCACCATCCCGTAAAGTCCACATAAGCAGAAGGTGCAGATTCATGGAAAGAGGAGTCGCTGAGTGGTGAGCTAAAGATAGGGTGGTGACATATTCCCCCCTTCTTTCTCATGCTGCATCCTCAAGTCAGCAAAAGTAAAAAAAAAACAAAAACAAAAACAAAAACAAAAAACCTCACTCATCAGAACTCTCCTAAAGTTGGGTCCCTGCCTTGACCTCTATGTTTTAGAGAGACCCTCTCAGAAACCCCTTCCTCATATTCCTGCCTGTGGAACAGGTAACCTGTGGCGTTAGGGGACAGGTCCTCCTGGCGCTCCCCTCCCCACCACATTCCAGGTGTCCAGGTCTCCCAGGATGCTTTCCGGGGCCTGCTGAGGTCCCTTACCCCAAGGCGGACTGCACTCAGGTCTGCGCCTGCATGTGGCCAGCGGGCAGCAATTTTGAGTGAATGTGGGCCAGTCCTGGATGTGCAGCCTAGCGTATGCCCCGGGCTCTTCTGCTGCGGCATGGAGGTGAGGGGTGGAAGAGAAGCAGAGCGGGCGGAGCCAGAGGCAGGGTCTCGGGATGGGAGGAATGTCTCTCTCAGACTCAAATTCCAAGGAGACTGGTAATTCTATTCCAAACTGACCGTCCAGGCCATCATGAAGGCACATTTGTGAATGACATTTTATTTAACAGTACTATTAGTGAGCTAGATTTGTGACTTTAAAGTATTTGGATATTTGGCATATGGGCCTCTCTACTTGGACTATTGCCCTGGGTCCTGCTAATTTAGGGGTGGGCGTGCCACTCATGGAGTTTGGGGTGCATGCAAGAAGGAAGGCTTGACTCCTGTTCTGTGGTTGAACTATAGAAGAACAGAGGCTCACTCCATGCCTTGAGAGAGGTCTATCTCTCTCCCTGGGAGTTGGGGCAAGAGTACAGGTGTGAACTGAAAGCCTGGAACTTGTCTGGAGTACTCTGAAGCCAGGAGCCTAGCTGCAATAACCCAGCAGAGCAGGGCGAGGAGATACAATGTGTGTGGGCATCTGGCTTCCCTACCATGTGGTGTGGCAAGCATGTGTGAGCTTCCTGTGGGCCAAATAGATACCTCAGTGCCTTTAGGGGACCTTGAGCAGGAGGACTTCCTGTGAGTGTAAGGGAAAAAACAAACCCTCAGCACCTTCTGGTTCCTGCAACCCTGCTATGACCAGAAAGGCCCAGAAATGGGGAGGAGGGGAGACGGGTTAGAACATTCCTACATCCCTCTCCACACATAACCCAAGTGGAGTCAGTGCTCAGTTAGAGGATGGGGAAAGCTTCGATATGGAAGCAAAGAGAAGTTTTGACTTGGGCAAGACTTTTTAATGCCTGCAAAATTCTTAAGTACCCAAATGAGACTTGTTCTTATGGGTGGAAGCAGGCCAGAAAACTATAGGGTGGACCCGGGGTGTTGTAGGGGTGGGGAAGGAGATCATATAGAGCTTGTGATTGGGGAAAGAGGAACCGGCTTTCTTTTGCATCCTATGCTCATTAACCTGATTATGCTGCCAAAGATTCAACTTCACACCAAACTAGTGTTCCTTGGCCTTGAATCTGACTCGAACATCCTTTTGCAAGGACGTGGATATTGACTAGATAACTGGTCCTTGAATACGAGTCCCTACTCCTCTCTTTATGTCACCAGCAAGATGAGAATAATGCTACCTACTTGCAGAGATAGGAGGATTACCATCAGGGAGGATGTGCATGCGAACAGGTGTCCAACACAGGCTTACTGCCCTGCCCTTTCTCTCCCAGGCAATGGGCATGGCTCAAGCTGAGAAAAGTGAAAACACTCAGTTTTGCAGGAGCAATGCCCATGCTCAGTCTCCACAGCCTTGCCTGCAGCGGCTCTCTCAATTTTGCACCGTGCGCTCCAGTCTCTGTCTGGATGGTGAGCCTGACCCCTTGTGCTGTGTCTTCACTGCAGTCTTATGGTCATGCTGAAAAGGGCAAAAGTTGCTGGCTTGTTTTAATACTCACATCTGGGGATGATGACCTCACAGTGTTTGGACAATTAATATGCCATTTCTTAATCAGTGTATACCGATACATTATTTATTCTAGCATGACGATTGTGTGGCCAAAAATTACCCCTGGCACTGGCTCTTCTTGCTCTGTACATACTGTTTCTCAGCTCAGGCTTGAGCACAATGGGCTCATTCATTCCACCCAAGTCATTGAGAAGGATGGACTGCCGACCGAGGCACAGTGGATGCCAACCTGGAAGTTTTCGAATGGCCTTTTGGGAGTAGGCTGTGCCTTTGGGGCGCAGCATAGTGAGAAGGGAATGTGCCTCTATTTTTCTTGCTATTTATTGCTCTGCATTAAAAGATACCTCTTCACTTGTCTGGCCAGAAGGATAGCGTTTCATTAAGGAAGGGCACATCTGAATTAGACCAGCAGCCAGTTTGCGCCACATTAAATTGCATTACTTCCATTTCCTTCGGGTACTCACTCCTTGCCTACTCTCCTCCACCACATCCCTTCCGTTTCTGTTTGCTGTCTGGTTCAGAATAACATGGCTGCCCCATGTAGGTGAGAGACACTGCAAAAAAGAAACGGTGGAGGTGCTCAGGAAACTCAGAACCACAGGGTAGTGACTGTCATGGAGAGGCGGCGATGTCTGAGTGGCCCAGGACCTTGGCAGAGGACTGAGGTGTGAGGAAAGGTAAAGGAGGAAAGCCGTGGTCCTTCTGTAGCCGAACTCTTGCCTTGTGAGTCGCAGGGTGGCATAGAACAGTTCATAGTGGAGGTTCCTTAGTATTTCTTGGCCACTGCCAGAGATGAGACCTCAGCTTTTGGGGTATGTCTGCTCAGCAGTCCCTACCCAGGGTCTGCTCTTTTTGGTGGCCAGTTGGCAAGAGGGCACTGGTGTATCAGATGCAGTGTCCTCTGTCCCAGCTCAGCGGGGCTGGAGGAAATCAGCTCCCTAGAGTGTGTAAGCAAGCAGCTGTGACTCTGGGATGGTGTATGTTGGCCATGGCTCCAAGGAGTCCTCGGAGAGCCAAAAGGCCTGAATGGTGGTATTGTTGCATTTGAATACCTCTGAGGAACTGTCTGAAAAAAACAAGAAGAGATAAAGTTGAAATGTTAAGCGTTTCCAACAAAAGCTCTTAGGGGAGAATTTCCTGACTCAGCACTTGTTGACATTTTCTGAGGCTTTTCGCAGACAACATAAGATTACTCTTTTTTGTGTGTGTTTGGTTTTTGTTGTTGTTTGTTTGTGTGTGTGTGTTTTTAAAGCTTGCTGGTATCCATTGACAAGAGGGTTGTGCAATCCAGGGGCTGAAGCCTTGCCAGGAAAAGGCGGGGACCAGTCCTTGACCACTCATTCTTTGTGCCAGAGGAGCCCAGCCTGGCCTTGCCCACTCTGGCCTTTGCTGCTGTTTGGCTCACTGTCATCCGAATACCCCAGATCTGCTCTCCAGGTAACTCCAAGGCTCAAGTCTGGGAGAGTCATTGCTTTCTCAGTCCTATGGAGTTCTGGCTTATTAACCTACATGCTGTGTGGCCCTTAACTTTTGTTACGAGTTGAATTAGACCCACCTTTCACATGGGAAGTCCTAATCCATGCCTGTATAAAAAGGGGAAATTTGGAGGCAGACCCCTATACAAGGAATATTCTATGTGGAAGACAAAGGCAGCCATCAAGGCGATGCTTCTATATGCTGAGGAATGACAAAGATTGCCAGCCAACGGCCAGAGGCTGGATGAAGAGGCTGGAGCAGGGTCTTCCTCACAGTCTCAGAAGGAACCGACCGTACTGGCACCTTCATCTTGGACTTCTATGCAATACATTTCGGTTGTTAAGTCCCCAGTCTATGCTACTTTGTTATGCTAGTTTTAGCAAACGAACACAACAGTGTTGCAGAACGGAAAGAGCTTGCCCACTTGGCACTAGCAGAGCCAAACACTAAACACTAATTGCACTTGAGAAATATTGGCTATTTCATTAATGAATGGGGCCACCCAGGAGAATGGGGAGCTGATGCTCAAGGGCCCGACCTCTGTGATGGCAGGTAGGTTACAGATTATACAGGACAAAATCACAAGACACCATGGGTAGGGCTTTGGGGTTGTGCTGGGAGCTGATTGGTCTGAGGTAAGGTAATGGTCCTAAATCATTTCCTCAGGTCTTAAGGACAGTTCTGAGGTCTGCTCCAGTGTACCTCTATCTGGTTTCATGGGGTGGGGGGGTGGGGGGTTCCTGCCTTAGGCCTCAGGAGCTGAAACACAACTTAGGTTAGGATGTTACCTTGAGCCTGCAGAGGTCCTGGCCTTGTGATCTTTAGCCTGGTCCAGGTCACTGTCTTCCACTGCCTCAGGGGGTTCTGGTTATGGGGGAAAGTCCAGGTTTCTGGGGGGCGGTGGGGGCACGGAGAGACAGAGACGATTTCTAGAGCTATGATTCATAGCTAAGCTTAATCAGACCTGAGACCCTCAGTGTGACTTGGCATTCCTGCCTTCTGTGTACGGTTTCTCCTTTTCTCCCTCCCTGCACCCCTTCCTCCTCCAGCCGTTTATTATACCTCGTTGGGCTCGAACGTGCTCTAGAGCTCGGCAGTGACTTCAAGTTCTGCCATGTACAGGTGGTGTGTCCCCAACCTCTTTGTGCCTGTGTTTTCTCCTCTGTAAAATAAGAACAATAATAGCAATCCTGACCTCATAGAATAAACAAAAGAACTAACGTGAGCCCTCCTTGAGTGTGAGCAGTGTGTAGTCACTGCTCACAATCTGAGTCTGAAGCCTTCAGTGTGTCTGAGTGTCTACTGTGGGTACATGCGCCCTGTGGTGTTGTTGGTACTGAAGGAATGGATTCCAAATTATCCTAAGGCTCTATTCCTATTCAACCTTATCACTTCTGGGAGTTTATCATCTAATTGGAGACATAAAATTTGTGTAGGGAACAATTTGCTGAACAAGGCATTGTGTGATTGGTTATAGGACTCCAGGATCATTGCTCCATCTCAGTCAAGTACTTCTTCACCCTGGGAGCACACGAGACCCCACTAAGGGTGCTCGGTAAACACACCACTGCCTGGGGCCTTTCCCCAGACCGGCTACACAGAATTTCTGAAACTTGAGTGAATGGATGAATCTGTCTGTGCTTCCATTCCCTCATCTGCAAAGTTAGGGTGATACTTGTGTCTACATCAAAGGGTTGTGGTGAGAATGAAACGAGTTAACCAATGGAATGCTCGTAACAGTGCCTGCCACAGAGTAAACACTCAATAAATACGAGCTCTCGGTCAAACAGTACATCCAGTAGACTCAGCTCCAGCTTTACAGCTTATTTGTTGATTCCTGTTTGCCTGAAAAGCCTCTAAGAATAACTTTCTTCATTGCCCCTCCCACATAAAGACTGTGGGAGTTTTAGACTACTCCTTGTTGATAGAGAAGATTATCTGGCTGCAGGACCTTGACCATGGGAGCAGAGGTGGGAGGGAACTTGTGGTTTGCCAGTTGAGGACCTCCATATTTTTTGCAGATGTCCAGGCAGTACATAATCTTAAGTTTAGGTCTTGCATCACGCCGTCTTCTCCACCGCCCCCCACCCCCCAACTCCAGTTCCTGTGCTTCCCTATTCTCTTTCCTAATTCTCAAGGCGTGTGTTAGGGTCTAAGACAGAGACTGGGAGCTCAGATGCTGTCCGGCTGCCTGTCAGCTGTGCAATTCTAGGTGAGGTTCTCCATGTCTCTCAGCTTCAGCTCCCTTCTCTTTTATAAACCAGAAAATAGAGGTCCCCTTTTAAATGCCTGCATTTGATATTTAAATGGAAGACTGAGAAGCACTATTAGCACAGCGGAAAGTACTCAGTAAAGGACATCCATGATCACTTAGGTGGCCTAACTCTGGTGTTGGCTTTTGGGGCTAGAGGGTGCTCTTGGTGGCTGGGTTTTGGAGCTCATCTCAGGATGAGATGATGTCAGCTCTGCTAAGGTAGCAAGGATAGGACTGAGTCCTGAGAAGCGTGGCCTTGATAAGACTCTAGCTGAGGTATCTTTTCTTTCCCAGGAATCTCAGGGTCTCAGGCGAGCAAACTTGTGCATTCACATTTTGAAAAAAAACACAGCAACAATAGCTGTTTGGGCCCGCATGCTATTCCCTTATCTTCCACCCTTGGCCTGTGCCAGTATAGTCAATTGTTCCACTGTCTCACTGGGTAACTTGGAAACTGTGCTGAGGATCTATGATAACCAGTTGGCTAGAACTAATGTCCTTTTGGAGGTGAGGAGGAAAAAAAGGAAAGCAACGTGACATAGACAAGGGACAGCCAATTCTCTCCATTTTAGCAGAAGGAGATTGAATTTTTGAAAGCCGGCAACTAGAAAGAGAATATTGTTCTACTTCCTCCTTTTTTGTTCATTCTCTGGGCTCACATTTCCAAGAGCTTTAATTTTCAAAACTTGAACAAGAAAGGGTATTAATCTTAAATGTCTCCCATTAATCAGCAAGTCCAGCCTAGTGGCGAGAGAAGGATGACTCACTTCCACAGTTGATTTCTTGGTAATGGTGGGTCAAGGCTTGCCCTTACATTTCCCCTCCTGTCTGGCTAATGGAGAAAGCTTCCCCTTAGGAAGTACCCATCCTGGAGCAATTTTTCAAGGGGAAATTGCAGACAGGAATAGCCACTGACATGAAAATATTTCTCACAGGAAAACAAGGTGAGCAGAATAGTAGAGTGATCATAAATACAGACTTTCCCTTCGAGAGTTGTTGTAGAACTAAATGAAAGCACATAATTCAGTGTATGACATGTTAAGTAGGTCTGCAGTAAGCAGTCGATATTTGCTCCCCCCGCTTCTATGTGCCAGACACGGGGCCGAGCACAGGATTTTTGCGGTCATTGGATCCTCACCATGTTTTCGGTAATAGTTGCCATCATTTCCCCTTGGTGTACAGGTGGGGAAGCCAAAATGCTCAGTGACTTGCCCAAAGTCACACAGATAGTGGGAGGTGGAAGAAGGATCTTCCCCTCTCTACTCCATATTGTCACAATGTGTCATTGTGGAATTGTGTACTGTCTTTAACCCCAATGACCATGGTATCCTTACAAGCAAATTAGTCCTGATTTAGCTGTGAGGAAATAAACCCATTCCCCCATTGCTTTTGCTGATCAACATCCAAGTTCTTTTCTTGAAACTTAGATTCTACAGCGTTAAAGATCAGAGCATCCTCCCTTCCCCCGCCCCCAGCAGCATCCCAAGGGTTATGGTGCTCTTTAAAGGATGTTACAGGGATGCCCTTTCTGGCCCTGACAAATTTCATCTCATAAATGTCAGATAAACTGCTCTGTCACCCAGCAGGCAGTCTGTCCAGGATTCTCCATCAGTGCTGGGTCCAGGGGGGCCAGGATGATGCGGAGGATGTGGTGTGGGGTCTACAGAGGGGCCATCCAGGTTCGCGCACTCTGGAGAGCTTCATTCAGGAAAGGCTTCCAGAACGTGGGTCAGGAGGAAGTGCCCTGCGACTGCTTCACACTCTGAGAATACTCTGAGCAGTGAAAAGGCAAGTTCATTTTCATGGGGTTGAAGAAAACCCTACCCTCTCAGAAAGTTTACAGAGATGTAATCCTTTCTATAAAATGCCTGTGTTTCCAACAGACATAACCTAGAAAAACTCCATGAGGTTGGACTGACCCAATCTGGTGACTCTAACTGAGGCTTTGGTCACCCTACAAACCATTCTGTATTCACACAATTGCACGTGGGTGAGGCTGAGCAGAGAGCCTGTTCAGGAACACCTTAATGATGTCAGGATGCTTTTCATTGCTCATTTATCACTTAACAGCTCCGATTTGTAATGTGCTACCCGCGTTCTCCCTTTAGCGCAGACAATGCATTCTTTCAACAGTGCGAGGCTCAGTGGGAAGAACTCTGCTGAAAGCAGCACGGTGGTGCCTGCAGCCTGCCCCTGTCGGGAGGAGGGGCGTGTGGGGGGCAGGTGGGGACCAGATGCCTGGCTGTAGTCTGACTGGGGGATGAGCACATGGAACAACCACTTCTGGTTCCACTTACTCATTTTTCTGTGCTGAAAGGTGTCATATAAATGCTAAATAGAACAGAGAGAGATGGGGTCTATCTATTTGCATTTCGTCTAATGTGAGCAGATGCAGATAGAAAAGCAGCTTAGCCATGACTGTTCACCTGCCTCGCCAGGCCTAACGCCTTCAGTTCGTTTCAACGCAGCCCACGTCAGTTCTGCTCCAGGGCAGTGACAGACATGGTGTGGGGTACAAGGGGCACAAGCCCTCTGTCCTCAGTGGGTTTATAAAACTTGTCGGGCAGGCAAGTTTAACCACAGGAACCATCTGAGGACAATGGGACCCAGCATATAGTTAAGTAGTAGGTTGTGGGAGACAGACGGAGTGCTGGAGGAGACCATGGAAGAGACCACCGTTTATGCTGGCTGGACAGATGGGCTTCTTAAGTCGAAGGGACTGGACTTGCTGTATGAATGGTGAGGGGGTAGATGGGCAGGGGCGGGGACAGGAGTTGGTCTAAACACACTGCAGGACCTTCCCATCTGCTGTCCTTCTGCCCACACTCTTCTCCCTGTGGATGGTGGGGTTCTCTTGAGTCACTTAGAGCTGCAGCATCCCTCTGCACTGTGCCATTCTCTGTCAGGGTAGCCTATTTTTCCCTACCTCCACTCACCACAGTGCTTGTTGCTGTCTCCTTGATCGGACTGCACCCACCACCCAGGCAGGGACCCTGTGCAGCTGACTGATTGATTCATCGTGACTGCATTCACAGGCAAGCACAATGCCTGGAGCCGAAGAGGTGCTCAGTAAATACTTGTTGAATGAATGAGTGACATTTGAGGAAAGTCTCATTTAGCAAATGTATTTGTTAGCCAGTTCAATCCAAGCTCTCGTATTATATTCAAGGAGGAAAATCTATAGATTCCATGGAGCTGGATGTGTTTCAAGAGAAAGAGTTTTCATTAAAACATACAACCACAACAAAGCAAGAAAAGCAGAGCAATTGATATGAGCATGCCAGTCAAGTCTGCATGTTAAGAAACAGAATAAAAAGAAATAAAAACTTAAGAACAATTGCACTGGGGTCTTGCATAAACAGGACCCACTATTATGCATAATACAGTGCATGGCATTTTAGTCTTGGACCTCGTCCAGAGTGGTTTATTACTGAGTGAAGCAGGAGAATCTTGTTAAAACACAGCTTTGTCTAAAACATGGTCCCAGATAGTGGCCTAGCAAACGATGTTCCAGGGAGGGTCCCCTGTGGTTGCAAGAAAGAGGTGGGGTTCTCATTTCATTTTCTGTTCAACTTCTTGCTTTGAACAAATGGGTAGCCTGGTTATTCTACTTTTAAGAAGCAATTCTTATATTTGGTGAAGATCAGAAAATTCATGTCAGCTCTAAGACAGGAGAGAAAAAACTTTTAAAAGGTAAACGTCCATGGGTGTATAGCTGATTGCCTTTTTATTCAGATTTAATCTGAGCAATATGACATTTTCATTATAGAAGTTAGAAGCTATGGATCAGAAATATCTCCAAATTTTCTTGAGTAATTAAAAATAATCTTGGTTCACTTCTGTAACATTTCATTTGGGAAAAGACAGGGGTGGGGGCTGGGGGAAGGACTATGACCAGAAAATATAATTTAGTGCTGGCTTTGTGCTCTTAGCATCTTGCCACGTCTTATGCAACCTCACCAGCAGAACCAGAAAGTTTGCATGACTTTAGCAATTGCTCCTTCTCACTCCCCTACTCACACCTGCCATCAGTGCAGGAAAATAAAAATGTCTGTCAAAAATCTATTCTAATATTGAAAGCAATCTTCTGGTGGACTGTGGCATATTCTCAAAGCTTTGTTCTACAGGCATCTTTTTGCTGGAGCTTTAAAATTCAATAGATCAGGTACCTTATGATTTATAGAATATGAAAAATACAGCTGGCTTTGAGTTGAAAAACATTTTTGTTAGGCTTACCTACAGTGTCCTTCTTAATAGCAATAATAACTGTGGCTCATGTTCCTAACCATTATGGTTGGGTTGGGGTGATGGTAACAAGCTTGGCTTCATGAAATACCAGTTCCTGGACTGGCCCCGTCCTCCCCACCCCCCTGCCCCTAGCCTGAGTCTCCTTTCTTGGGCTGAAAAGAGAGAGTGATACAGCCAAACTCAGGATTGCTATGAGGTATCTGTTTCTTGTCCAGCCTTCTTTACCTCTGGGTGTTGCGTGCAGGACATTGATCCATCTTCACGGTCTCTGCCTCCAGTGTGTGTAACTGGACTTTTCCTGAGCTAGACTCTACCAGGGGTGTCCAGCCATTTGGCATCTCTGGGCCACACTGGAAGAAGGGTTGTCTTGGGCCACACATTAAATACACAAACACTAATGAAAACTGATGAGCAAAAAAAAGGTTTTAACTAAATTTGTGATTTTGGGTTGAGCCACATTCATAGCCACCCTGGGCCACATGCAGCCTGCGTATCTCAGGTTGGACACCCCCGCTAGACCGTAAGTATATACAGACAGCTGAGCCTTATAAGACACTATAAACTGCAGATCATTATGTAGTGTGAATATAGTCAATTATAAAAAGCAATGTGATTTTAAAATTGTGTTTGGCAGATGTGGTTCAGTTGGTATGAGTTCCTCCTGTAGATCAAAAGTCATGGGTTTGATTCTCGGTCAAGGTGCATACTTAGGCGGCCAATCGGTGTCTCTCTCTCTCCCCTCTCACTTTCTTTCTCTCTCTTTCTACCTTTCCCTCTCTCTCCCTCCCTCTCCAAAAGCAATGAAAAAAAATGTCCTTGAGTAAGGATAAAAAATTAAAAATGAAACATAAAATAGTCTTATCTTTAAGTTCTGGAATTGAAATTCTTTTTAAATCTTCTTTGTATATGCGTGTTACCAAAACCTGCAGCATTTGGTCAACCTTCATTAATAAGAGCAATGATTACGAATGATGTGCTGTGACTTACACGGAAGCTGTGAGAGAATGGCTGCCAGCAGTGGGGTGTCTCTGTGGACGCAGAAGCCCAGGCTCATTCCTTCTCACTCACTACCTGTAGAACTCATCCTGGCGTCTACTTCAGAGGCCCACACTCCCAACGCCTAGATCCCTCAGCTGTGAAAGTGGCATCTCCAGCATGGAAACCAAAGAGACCACATACCCTCCAGCCTCTCTTCCTGGAGAACTGTCAAGCACTTACCAAACTTTTAGGCTGTGTTTAGCAGAGCCCTGATTTTATCCTGGGTAGTGATATGCCTATGCAGAGACAGATTTCCTAGTCTCCTGTAAGCAGGAGCTGTTGGTTAGGTTTCTAGAAATCTCCAAGAATGCTGCCTCACCTGGGAGAGGTCCAGTTTTATTCCTCCTCTCCCTCCTTTTTCTCTCTCAGAAAGTAAAGATGATGGCTGCCATTCCAACAGCTATGTTAGACCATGGGGTGACCTTGAGGATGTGACCTATGTGCTAAGTTTGATGGAGAAGAAAGATGAAAAGTGTCTATGTTCCTGATGACAGCGGAACTGCCGTTACAGCCTTGGGCTGCCCACTTCAGGGTTTCTTTCATGTGGGGGAAAATAAACTTGTATTTTATCAAGTCACTTATTTGGGCTACTGCTATACACAACTGAACGTAATCCTAATGGTACATATTTGTTATTCTGAAGATATGTATTTTCCTTCAGCATGTTTTGAATAGATAAACTAGGAAAGATGAAAACAATGGTACAACACTGTCTCTCTGCTTGCTTTGGGTGGAGAGGGAGCACTCATTTGCTTCGCCTTTCTCACTCACCTCTCCCATTGCTGTGAAGGCTCCCAAGGGCATGCCCCCAGAGGGGGCGAGGCTCAGGGGAGGCTGTGTGCTGTCTGGGCCCTGTGTGCCTTAGCCGTGTGCCTCGGCTCCCTCTAGGCCTCCGTGCCTTGTTGGGGAGCGTGGGGAGGAACTTTTTCCGTAGTGGTCTGAGATCAGGTTCTATTTGTTGCCCCTGGACAATGGATAGAGACAAAATAGCTCTTCCCAGGAGTAAAAAGGAGAACAAAGACCATGATTATAGGTTCATTTTTGCCAAATCCCATGTTTATTATGTGATCCAAATTCACATGGCTCGATTCTGGAGGTTGCAATGGGCACCCTGTAGGGAAAATATTATACCAGTTATAAATGAATACTAATCAGTACCAGTCAATAAGCAAGACCTCAGCCAAACTCTAGACATATGGAGAGCTGGATGATTATTTTTTTACTGTAGTAGGAAGAAGAGAGACACAAGACGTTCCCCTTAAGCTTTATCGATAAAGAGGAAATAAAAAGGATTCATCAGCCCTTTGGAGCTATGTGTAATATGCGAAGTCCCAAATGAGAAAGTCTCTGGAACTTAATGTGATAGCTCCAGCAAGAAAGTAATTAAAAAAAGGAAAAGAGAGAGAATAGGAGAAAAGGAAGGAAGGAAGGAAGAAGGAAGGAAGGAAGGAAGGAAGGAAGGAAGGAAGGAAGGAAGGAGGAAGGAAGGAGGGAAGGAAGGAAGGAAGGCCAGCAACCCTCTGACAATCTTTCTCTCCCTCCTTGAGTTAAATGGAAGCCCTTTGTTGACTCAGGATTAGTTCTGCAAGGATGAGCAAGGGGCGACTGACTTGAATTCAGGAATGAGCCCCGGAGAGGTGGGTCTGTACTAGTCAGAGCAGTGGGCCCCTCAGTGAGCCTTCTGAGCATTCACACAGAGCCACGGAGTTCTGTGCCACCTCGTGGGAAGGCCACAGAATCTGCAGGCTCTCACCCTCGGGAGGCAGCCCGAGCCTTGGTGTTAGCCTTATCTGAGTTTTAATCCGCATCCTGCACTTATAAGCAGTGGGCCATTGGGTAAACCACTTAACATCTTGTAGTCTGCTTTTCCTCATTTCCAAATATTGGGGTTGTAACCTCTCCTGTGAAGAGTTGTTGGGAAAAATGAAAGAGCAATTGCAAACGAAAATGCTTGGTAGAGGACTTGACACAGAGCAGCGCCTCAATAAATGTGGCTTTTGCCCTGTACCCTTCCTCTTTCTCACTCTGGTCAGGCCTAACTGGGGGTGCCCTGGGCTGCCCATCCCGGAGCTGCGGTCACGGGCAGGAACAGCAGGCAGAGACGTCGTGCGGGCAGCATGGTGGGAGAGGTCTGCCTGATGCCAGCAAAAGGGTGCAAGTCCATAACTTACAAAAAGTTATGGAAACTGAGAATTTAAAAACAGTTATGAAACTGACTAAAGTGTGATTTGATTCTCACTGTCATCGTGTGCCCCTGATTCTAAATAATGTAATGGTAAAATATCTTCCTCGAAAAAAATTTTGAATGATCTCAATTTTAAACAATAGTGTGGTTATTGTTGAGCTTTAATGCTGCACGTAAACCTTAAAGCAGCATGCTTTTATTATTTATCTTTTAATAAGAATTATATTTTATATGGAAGCTAATTCAGAGAATTCCTGGTTGTATGGGAATAACGTACCTGTTTTTATGTCAAGCAAGCATCAGCTCTTAACAGTTCGGGTTCATCTGGGCGTGCATCGCACGCAGTTTGTCTCTCCAGCCCCCACGCACTGCGCACTCCGGCATTTAAACTCCAGGTGTCAGGCAGATAATGACTGGGAAAGATAAAGAATCGAAATCTGAATGACCTCATTTCTGTCATTCTATGTGAACACTTCAGCCTTATGATTTGAAACTCTGTGAACCTGTGCAGTACCGTATTTTCATGGTGCAAGTTTTAGTTCATACATCAAATATTTTACTGAATTCGAACAACATATGTAAAAAGCTAACTATTTGTTTAAAAGTAAAGAATAAATCTGGTAAATGAAATATTAAATGCTTGTATCATTTATAGTTATCTGACATGTCATTTTTGCAGCCATTTTGATCTCATTAAAACTTACTTAGAAATTACTGGACCATTCTTTACATAAAATAACATGTACAGCACGTCGTAAAGACAAGATTAAAGTTCACACTGTAAAGTGGATATAAGACTCTTGAATAAATAGGGCTTTTTGTTTTTATGTAGATAAAAACCAACTTTTCCTTTCTTCCTTCCTTCATTCCCTTCTGCATCTCTTCCAGCAAGATGATACATACAAAGTGTGATAAAGAAAATTTTCACTGCTTGTGAAATTTTAACCGCCTTTGCTGGCCATGTTATTTTTAAATTTTATTTCAAGATTTGGATGAAAATAATTTTGTTGAAGAGAGGAGGCGATATTAAAAAATGACCTGCTCTGGGTGTGAAACAGGTCAGAGAGGCCACCAATCATAGTTGCCCCTGTCGTGAGCATGGAACATGCACGGTGGCTTGTGGGGGCCAACACACGGGACTCCCCCATCACCCGAAGGAGAGAAAACTTGCTCTAGGTTCAAGGCGCTGGTGTTTCACAGCCCTGCGGGCTCCAACCTTAAGGACAATAGCAGCTGCAGTAGTCAAAACAGATAGCTTCTCCAGGCACCAGGCAGATATTTCCATCATTCTGTTTCCCAAAGGGCCCAGACTCAGACTTCCTTCAGTCTAGTTCAGATGATCTAACAGTCATACCTCAAAATCCGCCCACTCATCGAGCTGTGCAGGAAGGAGTGGTCACCCTTTCTCTGTGAAGTTCATTGTTGTCTGCAGGGCTTTCTTTTCTAACGGCCTTTTGACACTGAATTTAACTTTAATCCTAGCTGGGGAGGAAGCTCTGGGTTGGGTTGGGCAGCTCTGTTATACTATCAATGAGACGGGCTGGGGATTAATTATGCTGTGAGTCTTTCGCTGCTTGGAGCTCATTAGTTCCCCTCCTCCTCAGCCCCTTCCCTTTAAAGTTATTTAGTTACGTCCAACTGAAGCTGCTCATAGCCTGGAAGAGTCCCCTAGGACCCAACTCTTCACCAAAGAACACCCGGAGCTCTTTCTGCTCCTGCTGTCCATGCTCTCCTTTGCTGGATGATAAAAACCTAGGTTTGCACACAGTCAGGACAGTGCCTCTGTCCAGCTGGACTGGGCCAGTCCAGTGCAGTCAGTGAGTCCCTGGCAGAAGGCAGCTAACCTATCTCCCTGCATTATTATTTTATTATATATTATATAATATTATATCATTATTGTATTAACAGAGGTGAACACAAATCCACATCAAACCTGGTTTCCTTTTTAAAGGCCACATTTAAAGTCCATTAGCAGTTAGGGCAAATGAGAACAAGGCCATGGGTGGCAAGTGTGCAATTCATCACAGTGGTTAATTGGGTTTGAGTGAGCACACACACTAGTCAAACAATGAACGAAGGTCAGGAGAGGTCCGCCCACGGTCTCTCTCTTTGTCTCTCAGCCTCTCCGCGCTTCCAGCATATCTCTCCATCTCTGTTTTCGGTGGTATTCTGTGTCTCTTTGAACCTCTTTTTCTCTGTGTAACCCATTGTATCTCTGTTTTTCCAGCAGATTCCTTTCTCTTTTTACAAAATCCTTCCCCTCAATTTCACATTATGTCTAATAACTTAAGTAAATTTTTCCAGAAATTAGACGACACAAAAAAACTTCACCTCACTGCCCCTACTTTCAGCACCCGTCCCTTATCACAGGCACCCTGCCAGCTCCAACCAGAGCAGTGAACTTGGCTGTGTGGTTAGATTTTTCATCAAGAATAGTCCTGGTGCTGCCTCACACCTCCCCTGCCATCTGCTTTGGTTCAGGTTCCTTAGCTCATGGGCAAAATTTCAAGCCACTCAGCTGATTAGATATTCCTCCCACCCCACCTCTGAGAACATGAGCTTCTCCATAAAATGTTGCTCTCTGGTGCTTGCAAAATAAGCAGTGAAAAGCAGATCTCACGCTCTGAGCCCGTAATTCCTACCTGTGCACTGGGGTGTGTTGCAGACCCTGAAGTGGAGGTGCTGGGCTTCCAGGATATCAGTCTCACTTCCCACAGTCTCAGGAAGCTGCCTGCAGGGGGCCCGTAGCTGTTTAATACACAGAGCAGTGGTGCCTGCCATTTTACGGTGGAAAACAAAGAAGGGGACCCTGTCCAACTGAAGCCACAACGGGGCTGGAGTAGGTAGAATGTAATTACTCTCAATGCACCTCTCTGTCTCCCAACTTCTAGGAAGCTTATGAATTCCTTCTGACTTCAACAACAACAACAACAACTATATACAGTCATCATGCCAGCCAAGGCTGGATTCCAGAAACAGCCTTAAAATTTGCCTCTGCAGAAGCAGTGACCCCAGCAGGGGAGACGCAGGCACTGTGAACCACATTTCTGAAGTTCTGCTCCAGATTAAGAAAGATTCTGGGTCCTCCAAGAAATAATAAATCAGTTTTTTCCATAAACATGTATTTTATGCACCAGTAGTTAGCGGTACACCAGAGGAAGGATGTATGTTTTCTCACCCTCAAGCAGTAGGTTGCACGTCGATGCAGGAGGCTTCTCGAATGAGGAACTGCACGAGGGGTCCTTCTTCCACCAAAGTGGACCCTGTCGTCAGGAAGATGGCATCTTGCATTTTCAATGCTATTGCTTAACCATGACTCTCTGTTTGGACAATTTTATACTCATGTTTTATTTCTTTAGAAAGCACTCAATGTAGCATATATACAGAAAAGTGCACAAAACATAAACAGAACAGTGTAAGGAAGAAGAATCCACGCCGATAAATGAAGCCCCATTAGTGCCCCAGAAGCACTCATGCTGCTTCCCCTGTCTGCCCCTCCCTGCTCAGGGGACCTTTGTTCTGGTTTTCACGGGGATTGTGGCTGTCCTTTTATCATTCAACTACCTACACAGCCCTGAACACTGCAGTTCAGTTTTGCCTCTTTGGAGCTTCATATAAAGAAAGTCGTAATATATACATTCTCTTGTGGCTTTGCTTCATTCATTCCCATTTCTTTATAAGCTTCATTAATGTTAAGTGTGTGTCTGGTGCACTGATTTTTACGCAGTATCCCATTGTGTGAATACACCACAATTGACCCATTCCCCCTGCCCAGTCACTCCTGCTATAAATATTTGTATGTGTTTCCTGGTGCATGTTTCTCCACGGTTTTTATCAAGAGGTGAATTATGGCTTGATGATAATACTTGATGTGGAAGTCTTGAAAGATCAGGAAGAGTCTATAAGTCACCTGCCAAGGAAAGGACATTCCAGGCACAGGGAACAAGGTGTATAAAAGCAGAGATGTGAACCACACAATATGCTGGAGGAAATCACAGTCCTATATAATTGAAGTATGGCACTCAAATGGCTGTAAGTGGAGTTTCCAACTTGAACAGGGAGTAAGCCTTACACTGCACACTTATTTAATCTACAGGGGGATGGACACATTTTGAGTTACCGCCTTCACAGTGCTGGCCCTGGAGTTCCCCTATAGTGGAATCATGTAGTTGGACCCAATAGTTGTGGAACTAAGATCAATCCTGGGCAGTCTTGTTTGCTAGGAGTCATCTACATTTTAAATGGCAAGGAGGATTCATCTTGCAGCCAGGTCTGACCTCTTGATAAGTAGGCACCTAGAACACTGTGTTTTGAAGAATCGAAGGCTATGTCTGGCATCAGCGAGAAAGCCCTGATTGATAGTATGGAGCCCACATGCTGTGGATTTGCTGACTTTTATGTAAATGCTTCTCTCAGCAGCAGCTCAGACACCGCGGAGGAGCGCTCCAGAATCCAGCTCATGCTGGTTTGCATGTTGTTTGCTTTATTGCATGTACAGTGCTGCTCTAATCACCAGACTTGCCCTTAGACGCTGTATCAGCCATCTGTGTGCTTCTGGGAGAAACAAGGTCTAGACTCCCTTGGAGTTCAAATGACAGGAAGGAGGGAATGTCAAGATCTGATTTAAGAAATGATAAAACAGTAAGCTTCCTGTGTTATCATTTGAGCAGCTACATTTATTATAGATAAAAATGAATAACAATTTGCATTTTGAGTCTCTCTCTCTTAAAACAAAGTGATCTCAACATTCTGTCCCACAAGCTGAAATGGTACCATGTATTTAGAGCAAGCTGGTTTGGTTCCCTACTCTGAGAGTATCAATGTCCTGTTATTATTAATTTTTTACAAATGCCTTTGTGTTAGGGCTCTGACTGGGGGAGCCTGCGTTATGGGACACATATCTAAATGAAGTGACTAGGAAGCGACGGTGTATGAGTTGAACTAGTATCATCGATGGATCACGAAACGCGGGCTCCTGTGGAAGGGAAGGCGAGCCTCCCTGTCCATGGGCCTCCCGCTGGGGGTGGGTGGGGCAGTGGCGGACCGGCCGTGTGGGCAGATCACAGCCACATGGGACGGTGCCTTGGAAACCAAAGGGAACGTCCACTTCACAAATAGACAAAGAACTAGGCACTTCTAAAGTCCTGCGGGCACCTCGAAGAGTAGCTCCTGTGTGTCCTTGGTGGAAAAAACAGACCACACAGTACCTTAACACTGTGTGGAGGCCCTATGTCCCAGCGGAAACCACTTTGCGTTGTGTGGACTTCAGTGTGTTCTTTGTCATCCCCGAGTCTCAGTTTCCTCACCTGGAAAGTGAGAGTATTACACTCACAGAGTTGTTACATGGATCTAATCATATACAATTATTGATGTGAACATGGTCTTTAAATTTGTACAGTAGGGCACTGTACAAATAGGGATTACTATTGCAAGGTTCAAAAGAGATAACATTCTCGAGATCCCTTGGAGAAACCTGGGAAGATACAGTGTAAGGTGGGAGCTGAAGTACCAGCAACAGTCCTTTTAGTTATGGGTGGCTAGAGACCGTGTGGGAAGTATATTAGAGAGGGTATAAGGGCTTCGTGGAACTAAAAGGTTTACAGCATTTTAAAATCAATGAAGTCATCAATTCAATAGAAATGAAAGAGGAACCCTGGAACTTTCCAGAACAGAAGCATCAATGTTGGTCGAGCCGTGAACGGATTGGAATTCATTGTTCAGCCTACAAGTCCATGTGGCATTTGATATTTATTAGGCATTTTTGATGATCAGAAAGAAAACCCACTTAGGTTACAATGAAGAAATGGAGACTCATCCACTGATGGATTCATGTAGTCAGGAACCTGTACGACCCCACGCGGGAAATTCCAGAGCCGAGTCTTCATGGAGAGTGGATGGCGGGAGCGGGAGGGTAGGCAGGATCACAAGCAGCTCCGGGAAGTAGACTAACTTGTTTCCTTAGATGGAATTTCTAACTTTCTCCTGTTCCTGCCACGACACCCTCAGTGGCTCCTCTTCTCTTCCGCCTGCTTCTCTCTTTCTACTTCCTGGGACTCGAGGCTTATCTTAGCTCTGGCTGACCCTTCGCTTCTCCTGCCTGTGGCTTCTGCTGCTCTAGGTTTCTGCTGAATGTCGCTCAGTTCTGCTTCCTTCCCACCTTCCAACTCATGGATCCCATGGATCCCTTGGTTCTCTCTCTCCTTCTCCCTTGGATTTCAGGGCAGAGAACCTGAGTGGTTCCATTTATCCCCATTGCCTTGGCTGGACCTGACTGTTGTGCTAGGCCGGCTCAGAGACTGGCTGCTCTTAGCTTCTGTAGCTAGATCAGTTGGAGGTAGGCTCACGTGATGTGAACACAGTGTTTGTGCTTCAAGACCCCCGTAGCTTGGAGCTGTCGGTGGGCCCCTTTTGGAGCGGTGTAGGGCAGGGCTTTGTTTGTGGGCACATTTTCTGCAGCCCCGGCCCATAGGTGAGGGTGCTTGGCGTCTGTGACATGTGGTTTACTTTCCATGACGAAGCGAGTGGGAGCCGAGGCTTGTGTAAGGCAATTTCTGTAGAAACTAACAGACTAAACAAATGCCCTCCCTAAGTACAGAGATGGTGATGATGAGGGTGAAGATGAAGCAGGAGAAGGAGAAGAGAAGGAAGAAAAATGTAGAAAATTTGAAATGTCTTCTTTTCAAGCCTCTGTAAAAAGACATGAAAAGTGTGTGGTTTGGAGTGCTGGGAAGATTGTGCTTGGCCCACGCTGAGCATGGTTTTGGGTTCTGGTTATTTTCCCCCTGAGGAGGTTCAAAGTAGCTTCCTTCACACGAATAAGAATCTCAGACAGAAAGAAACCTCAAGGTGACTCCCTCTGCTTTTCGCACCCTTCCTTCATCTTGGAGATCGAAGCGAGGCTCTCAGAGGCTGAGTGGTTCGAGCAAGCCCAAGAGACCTCTGCTCTGGGGTTGCAGAACCCAGGCGTGATTTCGGCTGAGGGCATTCTTGGCCACAGAACTGCTAACTCTGGTTGCTGGCTTCCACTCGGGTACTTGTGGACATGGAAACCTTACTGGCTTGAAGAGTTCCTCCTTCCATTTTGGGCAGCTGGCCTGGAATTCCTGCCAATCTTCCCTTTATAAAGCAGAAAACAGCTTCTTTCTTTTTTTTTTTTGGAAAGGGCTAGTATACTATTCTAAGATTTGTCTTCAGCCCTTGGGTGTTTGCATGCCATCTCTGTGTGTCCCGTCCTCACTTCCAATTTGCTCAGCCCCAGAGCCGGTCACAGGTGGCTATGGGAGGACGCCACACTGGTTTCCAGGTGCTCGGGGAGGCTGTGGCCACTAACAGGGAGACCAAACAAACAGCAGCGAGTGCCCTGCCAGCTTGACCGGTCTCCCAACGCAGTCACGCAGCAGTGGCTATCCTGGGTGTGAGCCTTTTTATAAGCTTTGGGTTCTGTCAACCAGCAACCAAAAAGTGTTACGGCGGGATTTCTAAAAAATGTCATGTGTTATGGTGGTAGTCTAAATTCTCATTGTTCTGAAATGATAAGCAACGTACATATTTGGCATTTGATGTGTTTTAACTTTGTGGCCTTGGGCAAGATACTTCCTCTCTGTGCCTTCCTTTGTTTCCCATCTGAACCCTGGGGTATTTATTTCCTTAGCACTGCGCCTGACTTATAGGAAATGGTGAACAAACATTACCTAGTAATATTGTATAGCTTTGTATTTAGTTGTTATAAAAACTTTATAAAGGCCCTGGCTGGTGTAGCTCAGTGGATTGAGCGTGGGCCTGTGAACCAGACGATCACGGTTCGATTCCCAGTCAGGGCACATGCCTGGGTTGCAGGCCAGTTCCCAGCAGGGGACTCACGAGAGGCAACCATACATTGATATTTCTCTCCTTCTCTCCTTCCTTTCCCCTCTAAAGATAAATAAATAAAATCTTAAAAAAAACTTTACAGGGAATGAAGCTCAGAGAAGTCAAGTAATTTGCTCAAGTTCTAAAAGATAGTGAGTGATGGAGTTTGAATAGGGAAGTCATTTTCTGATTTCAATTAGGTGGTCTTTTTGCCCCATCAGAGCTACCCATGAACACCCTTGGAGCTGAAAGAATGATCTGGAGAAGGTTCCAGTGCTGGAAGCTTTCTTTCCGCTTTCCTCTTCTTCCAGACGAGGGGTGAATCCCTAGTTCACCCTCTGGATCTGAGTCTCCTCGCCTAGGAGTCAGGAGCCTGTCTCTGCCTCGAGGCCCCTTTCCTAGCGGACATCTGGTGGGCCTCATCAATGCCTGCCTGCCCCCACCCCTGACCTCAGAGGTGGCCGGTCCCGGACTCCAGAGGTGTTTGTGGAGAGCTGTGCTCTCCCCCGCCCCCTGCAGGGTTTAGACTGCTAGCCACTCCCTCGGGGGTCTTAAGCACTTTCTGGCACAGGATCTAGCCTCCTTACTTTGGTAAATCAACAGAATGCTCTCTGAGTTTCGCTTTCTTCAAGTTAGGTGGCTACTGGGCATGGAATTACTCAATGTGATTTATAGAGGACCCCACACAAAACCTAACAGGTTTATTACCGTCCTAGGTGATGAAAAGGGCGGTCCTCATCAGTGAACAGCCACACTGGTGGCCAACCCTCCTGAAACAACAGTCTTGTCGACTATAATTCTGAAAACCCCAAAGAACGGCGAGGGCGGGATTGTGTTGGCACCTATAAATAGACAAAGTGGTAGCTCCTCATTTTCTTCTTCATTGACAGAGGGGGCAGTGGAGCCTGCTCTCAGATGCGAGCCAGAGTCTCATCTGACTGCATTTGGCTCCCCAGGCAAGACCAATGAAAACCCGAGTGGAAGGAAAACTAGAACCCAGGTAAGCCAGGAAGACTCTTGGGGACAGGTCAGCTGTACAGGAGTTACACATGGTCATCACCTTAGGAAAAGGGTCTGGGCGGGAGGGGGTGGGGAAGGGTCTCCTGACCCAGAAACCCACCCACATGGCAGCATGTAAACACCTGAAACAAACGAGTCTCCTAGCACAGAGCCTCCAGGTTTTTATGCAGTTACTGAATTGGCTGGCTTGCTGATCTTTTTCAAGAAAAGATTTAGACAATTTCCACTCTCCTTCCACAGACCATCGCTAAGTGACCAGAGGGGGAAACGTCTGCCTGCCCGAACTGCCAGCAGCCTGCAAGTATTGCAGACAGTGCAGGGTTTGTAGCAAAGAAACCATTATTCTTTTTTTCTCCTTATGAAGAAGTAAAAGCCTTCATCCTTGACTTTGGCATTCCTTCTTCTCCTTTTCTTTCTTCTCTTCCATGGCACCTAGAGTTGGTATTATTTATCTTGGGTATTCTTGTGAATAACTGATGAATTTTAATTTATGTTGAATGCATTCAGAAGACTGAGCGTCTCCAAGTTCCAGACCTCCTGAGAAAGGCGTGAGTGTGCGTGTGTGTTTGTTTAAAAAAAAAAAAAGCTCTTAGTGTGTCTCACGGCAGAAAGGCCTCCTGAGACCTCCGAGCTCAAGCTGAGGAAGAAAGCGGATTGGTGCACCCCTGTCTGATGGGTTTTATCGGAACGTGGTCGTGAAAAATGGTGCTCTGAGTTCGCACAGTTCTGTCAGGGGCTCTGGTACAGGTAAACCAGGCTGTAATTCACTGGTCCTGTGACAGGTTTTATTACTCCGTTTCAGTGCTGTTTTGAGGAGTGAGGGGAATTGCCCTGGACTGGACAACAGCTGTGGGAGACTTTTTCTCTCTCCCTGTCCTGGAGAGCAGCCTAAGGCCCCAGCCCGGTGACTCATTGTTGCGGTATTATATGCCGCAAGATTAAGTGTGTGCTGTGGAAAGTGTGGGGCAGGATTTATCAGTGCGAGTCCTTCCTTTGAAGTATCAGGGCAGGCTACTTTGCTGATGGTTCCTGGAACTTGGCCAAGCCCCAATATGCTGTGAAAATAGCCGTCTTAGGTTTGCTTGGCACATGAGCACATTTGTACTTGATTCTCAGACCTCCACTGCTTTGTGATGTTTTCGAGGCGAATGTGCTTGGGAATTAGGGCGGGGGGCCAGATCGTAACTCTGCCTGTTGGTGCCCCTTCAGCTGTCCCATCCAAACAAGGTTTTGATGGCTCCAGATACGGACTGCTACCCCAACCTGAATAAAACTATCCTTGAGTTCCAAAGTGCAGGCTGGTTTTGCTTTTATAGCAATTTCTCTGTAACCCACGTGTTCTGCTGCCCTGCCCCACTCACAAAACGTTGATGCTTCGGGCTTTTTGCTGCAACAATGTCTTTCACAACAATGTGTCTTTGCATTTTCAGCTTGAAACTAAAGCAATGTGTCTGTGCAGAACAGCCTCAGTGGTGCCACGATATAACCTACCAGTAAGTAAACAACAACAAAAATATCCATCTTTCTCTAGTGAAACATTTATCATCTATTTGTCTGCATTGCTTCCTCCCACCTCCACTCATCACCATACTGTTATTAATTTTGAGAACAAAGGACATAAAAAAGCTAATTATGCTGCATTCCCAGACACCCTTGCAGAGGCTAATATATCAGACACATTTCTCATCACCCAGCTATGTGTAATAAATAGCTTCCTTGTAAATACAGATTTCCCAATAGACTCCCCACTTCAGGATTCCCCCTGGCCTGGGAACCAGACTCCGTCCTTCCTGATTTAAATCTTGACGACCTTGCTGAAGAATCCATAGGTGACCTGGCTGAGCATCTTTCTTTCTCTCAGCTTTTTGAGTGGGCAGACCCTGTGAAAAGTAGGTTCATACAGCCGGCCTCGAATCTTGGAGAGAGCTCAGAAAGCCCTCAGGTCCGTGTCCATCGTCCTGAACGAAAACATAATTGGATGTGGTTGCAGGTAGGTTCCTGTTATGCGTTGAGTTGGCTCATGACTCCCAATCCCCTGCCCCCTCAAATTCATACACTGAAGTTCTAACCCGCAGACCTTATTTGGAGATGGGGTCTTTGCAGATGCAATGAAGTTAAAATGAGGTCGTTACGGTCGGCCCTATCTGACTGACGACGTCCTTATAAAAAGGGGGAGTTCGGAGACAGACTCATACACAGGGAGAATATCATGTGGACACGAAGACAGAATCTGCAGAAAGGCCTGGAACAGATCCTTCCTTCACATTCTGCCCTCAGGAGGAACAAGCCCTGCCGACACTGTGAACACGGACTTCCGAGCTGTATGACTGTGAGACAAGACATCTCTGCTTCCTCAGCCACTCAGTCTCTGGTACTTTGTCCTAGTGGCCCTGGCAGCCCTAGCAAACTAACACAAGTCCCTGGGGCAGCAGACACTGAGGCAGAGACTAGCATGAAGGAGGTTTGTAAGGGAGAACTCTTGGGATCACTCCCTGTGGGAGAGAATAGAGAGAAACAGGGGGAAGAGGGAGCCACTGGGCTGCAACGTAGTCCCAGCGAAGGGCTTGGCAGACTCCTTGGCAAGCTCTGGGTCTGGGGAGGCCCTTTATTGCTGGAAGGTGGGCCTTGGCCTCCATACCCCTTGTCAATCTGTTGCCAGGTGTGAGCTGCTGCTGGAAAGAGGTATGACCTTGAGTGAGGCAGTTTTCTTTGGCCAAGGCAATTCCTGAAGAGGGTGGACAGTTGGGGACAGTCTTTTGGGGGCAATCCCAGCAGCTGGGGGCAATATGTCCTTCAGCTGGCATCTGGGTGGCATTTCATAGCATCCACCATAAAAACATGTCATAATGGGTTGGTTGGCTGAAGGATGGCTGTCAAACTTCATGATTTTCGAAATGGAGTTGTTTCATGGTGGTGTGAAGGTGTGGTGCTCTGTTCTGTTCACTGTTCCTCACCTGCCTTCTGGATGAAGCCGGTTGTGGTTCCCTTGCCTTTGACCCCGCTCTGGGAGACAGGTGGGCTGTCACAGGTGTATCAGTCAATATCTAGACAGGAACACAGAACTATTCTGGGTGCCAGAGGAGCACACGTTGAGGCAGATGTTCCCCAGAGATCAGGATGCTGGTTTTGACCCGGGGCTGCAAACTGTAAGCCCACGCTCCCTGCTGAGCTGCTGCCATGGGCGCAGCTGCTATCGGGTCTGTGCTGTTCCCTCTGAACAGGGACTCAGGGCGTGACACTCTGATGCTGGTGAAACCGGGGCTGACGCTGCTGGGACTCACAGTCTCCCGGGGAGCGGCAGGAGCCCAGAGTTGCTGGCCCCAATGTGACAGGTGTTGGTTGCACCACTAGTAGCAGACAAAAGCACCCTCCCTTCTTTCTTCTGTCTTTCAGTTTCCCTTCTGGCAAGGAGACTGGCTTCCAGTAGCTTAATAGACAGGAGGGAATGGAAGGATGGGACGGGCTCTGGGACAGCAGACAATAGACCGGCTTCTCTCAGACCAGACCCTGCTGTGTCTCCGGCCAGTGGAGGGGTCTGTGGGGAGAACCAATGGCAGGGAATGGAGCATCACTGAGCAATAATAGTCAGGAAGCCCATCCCCAGGTCTGGGGAGGGGACCCAGGCACAGAACAGCGTACAGCCCTGGAACTGGGTGGATCTTCCACTGCCATCTGCTTCCTGCTGCCCACCCCTCTGCCCCTCTGAGAAGAACAGAACTTTCCCAGACGATCTCATGCCAGGGCCAACTCGGTGAAAAGGAGCTTCCTTTCTAGAGGAGAGGTTATCATGATCTGTGGAAACCACGTCTCCTCGCTCTTGGTCAGCATGCCCTTGACCGCCCACAGCACGGCCGCAGCCCGGCCTTCCTTTCCTTTCTGTCTGATTCCCCGCAGGAGTGCTGGGTCACCACTAAGGTGCAATGGGCCATGGATGGCAGGAGGGCCAACTGGGCCAGCTGAACTGCCCAGGCACCGCATTCACACGCCTGGGCCCACTGATGTCTCGGGGGGATTCCTGGTTCTTTGATTGTATTCACCAAACACGTTCTTTGGACACATTTACCTTTCTGGGACATCAATAAAATAATAGCATTACCTTATCATGAATAAAACTTCTTATGTTTGTTGTATATTAACTTTCCAAAGTGATTTAACACCGTTTTCCTCATTCTTTTGGCAGACATGTGACATGTAAATTGTCCTTCTTCGTACCTCCACTTGTTCTTTCAGGAAGTGTTTACTGGGTGCCAACCGTGGAAAAGTGCTTATGTGTAGAGGGGGGAATGAATACAAAGAAGGAGAAGAATTATTTTTACAGAGACATTTTTCTTACTAAGAAGGAGTCCACTTTTACAAATAAAGGAACTAAATTGCAGGAAGAGAGCTAGTCAGCGATACCAAGACTTCAGATTGGCAAACCCAAGCCATTCTGATAAAGGGCCCCCTTATTATTGAAAATTGAGGCAGCATTCAGAAGCATTAAGCTCTGAGACTTAAGTCAATGTCTCTTATCATCTCCAATCTCATCTGATTATAAATCGATACATGCTTGGTCTACGGTTACTTTGACTGACCTTCATTTGTCCTTACGGAAGGTGACTGAGCAAGGTTGGTGTTTTCCACATGGCTTAGTTTTGTGGATACAAAACAAACAATGTATTGCATTCCTCCTGCAGAAGCATGCGGTTGGGATAATTTTTCCACAGACAGCTGAATTCAACAGCCTGTGCGTGGTAGTTCAACATGAATTTTGAGGACAAAATGGTAGGCAATAAAAGTTATCAGAAAAGATGCCTGGGACTTCACTGGGCAGTTCTCCCAGAGCCAAACAACCAGATCACATGGTAGCCTCAAAGGTGCTGCTGAATCTTACAGACCAAATTCTTCTCACCTGGGAACTTGACCCACCAACCAGTCCCCATATCGCTCCTGAATTTCAGAGACTTGGGAAGAATTGTATCAAACCAACATAGCCGTTAGTAACGTGTAACTACCATCTAGCAAATTATTGTAACTACCTAGCAATTTCTTCAAATTATGGAATTTTTCAGAATAATTTCCCAAGTTGTACTTCTGGTTTCAAACAATAAGTTGAACCAATTCCCCTCCTTTTTGAGCTGTTACTATGCTCAGTAAAGGCACTAATGTTACCATGGTTTCCTTAGTGAGGCATGTGTTGTAGAAGGGAAGAGTATGGTTGGAGGGGGCAAAGGACGAGAAGGGAAAGAGACCTGATAGTTCTTGTCTGCAGGGTGCTGGTGAGATTTTACTGCTTCACACTGGGGATGGGGGTCCACCCAGTGAAGGGTTGGCCCTCCCGTGGTAAATGCTTTGTTCAGCTCACTTAAAACGTGTGACGTGTATCCTGTGCAGCAGGCGTTTTACCATTTTACCTCCTAGAAAAGACAGCTAAGTTTTCGCTGGTGCGTCTGGGATGTTTCCCCAATACCACAAAGAAGGGAAGGCAGCTTTGTGGTGTCACCATTGTATATGGGCTTAATTTGAAACTATTAGTTTCATTAGCTTTAATATTCTAATTGCATCTTTGCATTTCACCCTGAAATACTTTATTGCTCAAGCAAGTTGGCTCAGAAAATAATTGCCATGTTCTTGCACAGAGAATATACAAAACAAAGGGTTATTGTGCCAGGGCTGGAAGGAATGTTTTTCAATTTTTCTCATTCCCTTCTGTGTTTTCACAATAGACATCAACCCCAGCGTTCAGTAGGGCCTCCGAGCAGTTGGGAGCCATGGAATAGCCCTGGGTCTACCTGCATAGGCTCCTGCTAGCCATCTACTTCTATTGGGACTTAAGGACACTGTTTAACAAGGTTCTCCTAGGCTTGTAGAGAATCTGTTGTCTATTTTGCAGAGGATCTTTCCTGGGTAGAGGTAACCACATGTTGCCACGAGTTCCATGGGTTGTGAGAGCCACTGGGAGATCTGGCTTCCCTAATAGGCTCCTTTTATCTTGTAAGTCAGAGTTACTGGGCAGCTATGTACCATTGTGTCTGCAAGGTGTTGGAATTTTATAGGGTACTTAATCTTTATAGGGCTGTGGGCTGCTGGGGAACCTCCAATAGCCCCACTTCAAAATGAGGAAAATAACATATGAAAAAGAAAAGCAAATTTCTTGGAATTTCCCTATTCACAGTTCAGTATTGATGTCGGATCCCAGAGTGATCAGTCATCCTGCCCATGCCAGTCATTTCTCAGGGCTGAACAGAGAAATCCGGGGGAGCATTGGACACTGAAAGCAAACTGGGGCAGCTCAGGGGAGTGGGCCACATCCCATCGGAGACCTCGGTCTCTCCAGCAGAATCACCGTGGGGCACCGTCTTTCTAACACCATCAGGTGCTCTTCTGAGACCTTAGGGTTCTGCTTCCAGATCGACCATCTGTGGTCTTTACTGAGCCTTTAACGTGTCCAGCTTTGTGGGTGGTGATGTGGTGAAAGAGGGATATGTCATAGACAACGGGTCTCCTGACCTTTAAACACATCTATATATAGTCTGGTGGGAGAGGTAAGGTTCGTGCAAACAAATTAATTAAGGAACAATATCAGATAGTCTATAAACCCTTCCTTCTCTCGCTATTAGAGCAGAGAAAGGGCAGAGAACACTGGGTCTCAGGGTAAAAGGGAAGGCTTCCTGAAGGAGCTGAGGCCTACATTATAGAGAAGAGAAAGGTCTAATAGGTCTTGTACTTTTGTGAGCCAGTTTCACCAGGACCACGATGCTGCTTCATTTCTCCCACAGATCGTGGTGAAATACAGAGTTTTTGCCTCTGCAATGGCAAGCAGAGAACACAAGGCCGGCAGGGCGGGCTTGCTCCCTTCTGGCTGGGTGACTCCCGCCCCCACCCAGTGTGTAGGGCTCAGACTGATGACAGAAAAGCACAGGCCGTGGGCTTTCCACGTTGCTCTTGAGTAGATGAAATAGGGGCTGTACTCTATTTCTAGGTGAAGAGATTTAGTGTGAGGCACACAGAAAACATGGGGCGTCTGATCTGGCTAGCGATGAAAGCTCGTGTAAGAGAGCAACAGAAAACCAGGTTTGCTGCTATGGGCGGTCGCCTGGTGCTAATGAGTACTGAGGTTAGACACAATGCAGCCATTAAGGGGTGATTATTATAATTTATTGGGCATGGGAAAAGAGATCTTTTAGAAATACTTGAGTGGAAGTGGCATACTGAAAAGGTGGGAGGGGAAGAGAAAACCAGCATTAGGGAGATGACTTTGAAAGCATATTGGATCAGGGGGTGGAGACATCATGGGCAGGAAAGCAAGGGCGGCTCACGTGAGTCTGCAGAGAACAGGCATGGTGACAGTGGACGCAGACTATGAGGACGTGCAGACGACAAAGGCAGAGGGTAAGAGAGGCAGCGGTCTGAGCAGTCCCCTGCAGACTCCAGCGCTCCATCTGCTGAAGTGGGTTTTCTGTCTTGTAACGTGCTGGGTGATACTTCACGTGCAACAAGCTCCTGTGGTCACCTAGTAGTGTCTTTTCTAAAAAAATTTTTTAAAGAATTGTGGTACACATAACATAAAATTCCCCATCTTAATTTTTTTTTAGTATAGCAGCTCAGTAGCATTAAGTACATTCACATTGATGGGCTGCCTCACTGGCCCTTCCACACTCAGCTCTTGCCCAGATTTCTTTCCAAAACGTGCTTGAAATTTCTCTCTATTTGACTTTTTTTACAAACGTGCAGCTGTGCTTTTGGAAAACCATTCTTGAGAGAAACAGTGAACACACACTCAAGAACCACTACCCTGGAGAAGTTGTGTAGGGAGGTGGTGAAGAGGGTGGGCTGTGGGTCAGAGCACCTGTGTTCAAATCCTGGGCCCCTACTTACCGGCTGTATGACCTTGGGCCAGCCTCTTGACTCCTCTGGGCCCCAGGCTTCTCTTCTATAAAACAGGGAGAGTGATACTGCTTCCCCTTCCCCATAGGAAGCACTGGAAAGAGCGTCTGCACTCCTTCTGTGCCACGGAAATACTACTCAGTGTTGCCTTCCTGGGCCCTGAGTTCCATCTTTTCTCCCAGTTCACAAGATCAGCTCTGTGATCTACACTTCATTTCCACTTTTAATCTCTTCGGGTTCTGTTGGGGTGAAGTCTTAAAGATCATATGCTCTTAAAGTCCTCAAAATATTGACTGCTTGACTATAAAAATAGCTTCTCTTCTGTGTACTCTTGAGTTATTCTCCTCTTTCCCTTTACTATTTCTTCCCCTTTTCTTTCCCCCATCCCCCCTTTTTTTAAAAAAAAAATTACCCTCACATCAGAAGATATTGCCACTTTCCCAAACCCTTTGTGCCCCAGTGTTTTGGAGAAAACAGAAGTTTAGCTCCTATGTATACAATTTTCTTTACTCAAAATTGTGCTTTATTTTTGTTAAATTTGCTGGGTTTTTTCCTTTCCAGAAAGATACAAGGGAAATTCTTGCTCTGTGATTATCCTGATTCAGAATTGGCTTAGTCTGCAGCCAAAGGCAGTCATGGTGTTCCATGGAGGTCTGGCGAAAGAGCAGATTGATGACTTCTTTTGACAGAACCTCTCAGAACCTCCAGAACTTTCCCTGCCCCTTGAGGCACTGCTTCCCCTCCCTCACCCTCAGGGTCATTCAGGCTCTGACTTATCTTCCAGCACCTCCCTGGATTTCTTTGAGGTGCCGCCCCTCTACGTGCCCCACATGGGTATCTGTCCTATGAGGATCCCTGGTTGGCCAGCACCAGCTCATTCACTGCCCGTAGACCTGGAGCCATGGCAACTGTCCTCACAAATATACACAGATGAACAGATAAGGCCTGGTGACAACAGACAGAAGTACTGTAAGCAGACCTCACCACATGGAGGCCACTCCTGCCATGCCCCAATCCACACAGGGACCCCGATCAGGAGGAGGGCCTGTTCTGTTGAGTGGAGAGCAGCGCCTGAGATGTGGTCTCTGAGAACCAGGTGGGACACTTGCCCTCCCAGCTCACTGCCTGGAAGGAGAGAAGGACTAGAAGGTGCCCCGGGGTTTCCAGGCTGGGTCAGTGCAGCTGCATTCCGATGAGTCAGCTTTCTGGTTGCACACCAGGAGCCCTGCCTGGGAAACTGGCCCTTCAGTAGCACTCTGACAATTGTTCCTTTCTCTGAGGTGGTGGTCCGGTTGCCAGCACAGCAAAGCTCACACACATTTGCACAGTCTTATTTAAAATAGGCAGGCTGGGGTTTGTTTGAATCTACAATAAATTGAACTCTGAGCTTCAGTTGGCCAGACAGCTTCTCTTTGCTGCTTCTCTCCATCCTTCTCCTTTGCCCTGATTTTTGCCGACCAAGGACTGCAGACTCTGCATTTGTACTCTTGGAATGCAAGGAGGCACTCGAAGCACTGGCTGCATCTCATGCCTCCTCCTGAAGCTTCACCTCTAAGTATATAAGCAATATCAAATATTTTTATACTCAAATATGTAGATTTATAAGGAAAATTCAAGATTTCCACTAGTTTTAAGATAGAACATGAGTCTTTGAAGAAGCCATTCACTTGCTGAAGGCCTTTGGGTTAACCTTCCAGCTGATGTGCTGACCACCTGACCTGGGAGATTTTGGTGGGAAAGTTTGAGAAGCACCTTTTGTGACTTGGTGACTCTTGACCTTGACTGTCTGTATAGATGTTTTTGGAGGAGAAGTGATTTCTTACGGAACATATAACCAGGACAATTGGGAGACAGAGATTTGAGAAAAGCTGGACAGATTCCGGTCTGATGTGATTCCAGTCTGACAGTTATGTAATCATAGTGTTGGTCTGATGCAGGAAGGGAATCACAGGTGGCACAGAGATAGCCATGCGGTCGGCTTCTCATTACGTCCCAAACCAGTCTTCTTCAACGTGGTTCTCTCCAGATTTTAATTTTTTTACACTAACCAGAGCATATAAATTCAGAAATAATCCAAAAATGTCTGCTAATTAATGATTATATACTGTTTGCAGCTGTACAATATCTGGAACATTCTAACATGTGGTAAATGGATTACTTTGATCTTTATCTCTTTCTCAAGAAGCTAGTAGTGGGTACCAGGGAGCTGGGACCACTGAGGGGTCCATATCCTGCTGGAATGTTCCTCTATGAGTTCTAGATACTTCTTTTGGTCACCCATCCCAGCCAATTACACCTGGAGATTCTGGCGTGGAGTTTTACAGGCAGAGGAAGAACAGAACACCCCTGCTGTCGCTGCTTCTCAGTGACTGGGTGGGGTGGCAGGCAATTTACTGACAAAGTGGGCAAACTCAGGCACATCCACATCTTGTATGCGTGAGAATATTGTAGGCAGGTTTATGTTGGTACAGGTGACCGCTCACTGCTGGCTCTGATGCGTTGGGTGAAGCTATAGTTCTGGGGAGGTGGCCCTGAGGGAGTGAAAGAATACATAGTAAGTTTTCAATTTTTCAATCATTTCTTTTAAAGTTGGTTATTTTTTTTTTTTTTAGAAAGAGGGGAAGGGAGGGAAGACGGAAGGAGAGAAACATCAATGTGAGAGAAACATCAAATGGTTGCCTCTCCTTTGTACCCTGACCAGGGACCAAGTCTGCAACCCAGGCATGTGCTATGACCGGGAATCAAACCTGTGGCCTTTCCCTTTGTGACACGGCACCCAACCAGCACAGCCACACTAGTCAGAGCTTCAATCATTTCTATTACATTTGACCTTGGGCAAGAAACTTAACTTGTTGGAGTATCAGTTTGTATAATGAGGAGACAGGATGCCTACCTGGAGAGATGACTGTCTGTAAATGAGATCAGGTGTGTCCATGGAGTGAGCATATAGGAGCCGGGCACACAGGAGGGGCCCAGCAAGCAGTGGGCGACTCAGAAGCACCAAGACCTCCCTAGCAGTTACCTTCAAAGGTAAAAAACTTTATTTTCTCCCTCCCCAAACAAACAAACAAGCAAACATCCTCAAATTCAAAAGTGCAGCCAAACAGAAGGCTGAATTCCAGCATATTCTGAGGACAGTAGAGAACATCACTCACAGACACCATGTGACCGGTCGCCTCTCTTTCACTATACTGTTGAGACAAGAGGATGAGGCCTTACCATAATCTCACTCTGAAACTTGGGCTCACAGAGAATATGGCCATCTTCAATCTGGTAAGTAAGCTCAGTGGAATTTAATTTACCTTAAGAGGAGTGAACAATAGCAGTTTATCTTTTACAGAAGACACGCTGCCACCACCACACTATCAGTATCAAGGCCACTACCATCTGGCAGCAGCTCCCTCTTGAGCTCTGGTGGGGCTGTAGGACATACAACCGTGATTTATCTTCTATTTAGTAATCTCGGCAACTCCCGTGGCTGTGCACTGCTGTTTCCATAGAAGAAAGAGAAAGAGAAGAAGGAGGTTGAAGGAAGGGTAATGGGGCCCTAGGCTTCCTGCTGTGTTTTGTAAAACCATTATGCTTCATTACCATGACAGGGCCCCCATTTCTACACAATATTTCCTACTCAGTTAATTCCCAGAGACATTGCCAGAGACCGATGCGTGCATGTTGAATAAGCTTGGGATGTTTTTGGTGTTGTTATTTGTTGAGATCATATCTTTGCAGACAGCATTCGTATATTAATTGTCCATTTGGGACACAGAATAGCTATGCTGAAACTATCATTCTTTATTTGATTTGGCTTCTCTGTTCTTATCACAAATGTCACTGGCAATGGGGATCAAGAACTAAGGATGCTACTTGGACATCCATTTGTGTGGTAGGCAACGAGTTGCTTAGTTATCTTAAAGTTCCAAGTTCTTTAGATTAAAAAACAGGACTGAGAAGTGATAGCTGGAGAGCTGGAAATCTTTGTAATCCCCAGACATGGAGCCACTGTGGCACGTGACAATAGGCATTCTGGTTCCTAGGTCCTGATTGGTGCAGATGGCATCTGGCCATTGAAGTCTTTACTCAGTTTACTGTTTAGTAATATAGGATTTTTTACATTTCATAAATTCTTATTAGACAGCCGATGATTGCTGATATAAAATCATAACTGCATGTGCCAGAGGCAGACCAGACTGCAGGTGTGGGGTTTATGCTCTCCCTGGAGGGTCAGAGGTACTGAGTGTGTAGACAGCCCATCCAGTCACATCCTGTGGGTTCGGTCCCTTCCCTGTCTTCCTGACAGTTCTCTGCAGCAGCCTGTTGGAAGGATTGGATTGATAGACATCATCTCCGTAATGTTTCTTCATAATAGGTTTTTGCCCTTTTGTTTCTTGCTCAGTTGCTAAAGTCAAGTTTTTGTTCCAGTTCTCGAAGAGCTCAGCCGTGCCCCCGAAGTCCCAGTCGGTGCGTTCTTTTATGTTGCCCTATTCTTAGAGGGTGTACTTGCCTCTTTCCCAGAAGTTAGAAAGCAAGGAGGTTTTCTCTCTGAGACCGTCTCAGAGTCGCTCTGGGTTCTATTAAGGTACTGGGTTAAATTTCAGAGGAATTGTTTCATCCTTTGAGCAATTAGTACCTTTTTAAAATGCAGACATCTTTCAGACCCTGTCCACAGACCCCTCTGAAGTGCTTTTGTCAGAACAGTTTATCAGTCCTGGATCATGTTTTGCCAGCTGCCCGGGCCAGCAGCACAGAGAAAACACTTAGGCATATGGTTCAGATGCCTGGAGTTTTATCTGAGTAAAATCTATGTGAAAAGACCTCAGAATTTAAAAATCCAATCAGTGCACATGATGTCAGAATGTTTACTCTTTCTCTCCTGGGGACATTTTCTTGGCATTCCAGTCTGATCTTCTAGGTGTGTCTAATTGTTTGTAAGGCACAGCTGTGTGAATTTGATTTGCCAGCAGGGAAAAAAAGCCCTGTCTTCCAATGTCAGGGAACAATCTTGAACTTCCCTCTTGGTTCTCACTTTTGAATTTCTTTAAAGCCTCAGACTTTAAACTCTTTTGGCAGCTAAGTAAAAAGCATCATTTTCTCATCAGCCTCAGAGACCAACTTTTGATACCTTTGAACTTGTCCTGAAGATCAAGGAACATTCAGAACTGGCATCATCAATTGGACTTTTAAGCATGTTTGTAGCTTAGAGCTAAAAGGGAGAAACAAAGAGAGAGGAGAAAGGAAAGCTTTGCTGATCTCCCCCTTCGGGGATGCTGTGTGACCCTTTCCTACAGGCTTTCATGGGGGCGCAGAAGCAAAAGATAGTTTTGTCTCAGACAGCAATTCGATTGAGACACAACAGACTCATTTTCCTGGAGCTGAAATAATCATTTCAACATTAGCGTTTAAGGCGCCCGGTGAGCCTGATCTCAGGGAAGTAGGAAGCTACTATTTTTACTTGGGGAAAATATCAACATACGATGAGGGGAGTCGGATCATGGCCAAGACTCTACTGTTTCTTCAAGTAACTCAAGGTTAATAATGTCAAAGACACTCACTAAGCAGTGGGCAGAGTCCTCTGGGCAATGTTCTGACATGATCCAGGACCTAAGTAATGTCTACCCAGTGAAGGTAGACACTTCGTGAGGAGCCTTCCTTTTGAGAACTGCCTTTTTTGAATTAGTAGGCTACAGCCTGTTGCCTGTTCCCCCTTGTCCTCTAAGGAAAGCGGTCAAGGTGTGTGAGCCTGCAGGGCTCTGCTCAGAGCCTGGGAACTGCCACCAGCCTGCACCTTTTCCCACAGTTACCTGGCCCAATCCTTCTTCTAGAGGAGGCCTCTCCTCTAGCTTTGGAGATTGGCCCCAAACACTGCTCTGACAGTGACTGAGCTACCAGTCTTCCCCATGGAGCTGCCGTGAAAGCACTTACTAAGTACTTGTTCTCGTTTATCAGCTCTCACAGCAGAGAGCATAACACAGAAGACGCAACCAGCAGTTGATTCTTCAAACTTTTGCCTTGGAATTGTGTTTTCTATTGACAGGACGTGATCTTCCCTGACATCCGCTTAAACACCACCCAAGCAGCCTTTTCTTCTACTTTTCAGCAGACATTCTTAGCACTTTTGCAGTTTTTAAGAGTCGAAGAAGGCCCTTCATAAAGGCTTATCTTAGGAATCAGTTACAAGTAACAGAAAACTCAAAAAAGTTTAAGCAGAAAAGGGAATTTATTGATGAGAGATAGTCAGGGCTTTAAAAATGATTGACTTTGGGATTCAACTGATGTAAACACTATTGTCAGTGTCATATTTTGACCTAGGTTTTCTTTTTGTTAGCTTAAACGCCCAATTCCAAATGACAGCATAGAGCTAGCTTCAAATCCAGCAAGCCAAAAGAGTGCCTCTCTCTGACAAACACATGAGCAAAAATCTCAAGGCATCTCATTGGCCCTGATAGGGCCACATGCCCCTTCCAAACCAATTATTGAGACATGCAGCGCTCTCTTGGGGTGGCTTGATTCGCACAGCACAGTGAGCTAGGGGCAGAATTGTCCGCCCTGGAACTGCTCGGACTGAAAACAGGGTCTGAGTGGGTTTCCACAAACGGCGGGGTGTGGGGGGGGGTGGGCGGGTAGAATTTGAGGGTGACAAAGAGCATGGCTGTCCACTACAGGCACAGGGACATCTAAGCAACCAGGAAGTGACTTCTGAAATGGTGCCAGCTTCATGGCAGACCCTACTCTAAGTTTGAGTGAAAGGGAAAGGAGAGGTAAATAGGTGCAGAGACAAATAAAGAAGAATCGTTGCCACCGAGGACCTCGGTGTCTCCAGTTTTGTTCAGGTCAGATAGAGCAGATTCATGGATCAGGTGCCAACACACCAGCCTCTGGTGCTTGCTGCAGACATCGCTGACGGGCCCTTCCTGTTGAGCCTGGATTTGGCTTTAGAACTCTTCCCATTATTGCACTCCAGGCAGCACTACAAATCAACAGGGATCAGACCGTGAAAAGGTACCTGCTCCCCAGACTGTCTTAGGTTGATATTTAGTGAGTTGACCAAAGGAACTTTCACTTTCAGTGTGGTTTCATATCGTGGGCTGAGTGCGAGCTGGAGGTAGAAGCTGGCTGGTCAGCAGTCGACCCCCAGTCCCAAGTTTTCTGGAAAATTGGAGCCATGTGAGGATAATAGCTAGTGGACTGCATTTCATGGGTCGCAGCCATCCAGCTTCTTTCCCATAGGTCAATGAGCATATCACACTCATTCCTTTGCAAAGTGTTTTAAATAATATGTCATGAAAATAGCAATGGGTAACTTAGCTCACTTAAAAAAAACAATTTTGTTGAGTGAGATAGATGTGGAGTTGAAGGGTAGGAAGAAAATTTTTATTTCACTTAACTAGCAAAATTAATCTCTCTACTCTCACTCCTCTCAAAGTTTAAAAATCGCACTCAGATAGTTTAATGTTAGAGTAAAAGGCCAAGTCTGCCGTATATTTGTACATGAAGCCAGGAAGAGAGCTACAGAGTACAAATCATAACAGATGCACAAACATTTTGGAGATACATGCTTTCTTAAAATTCCGAGGGGAACCGTGAAGGCAAGTTAAGTGAAAGAATGTAAAGTGACGACCTCAAATGGCTAGAGGTAAGCACGAACACATCTAGACAACAAATTGAATCAACGAACATTGACAGAGCTTCTACAACACGCAAGTTACTCTTAAATGTTTTGTGAGATACAAAAAGGATAAACTTGTCCCTGTCTGGAGCAGATCATTGTAAACAATCAAACCGAGGATACAAGATGTAAAACATGAAAACTTAAACAACAGTAAAGCACTTAAAAATAGAAAGTAATAATGGAAGAGATAGTGGGTGGTAAATGGCTAAGTACCAAGTGAATCGTAGGAATAATAATCATGGGAAATTTTTAGGAAAGAGTTCAAGCTAGAGATTGAAGAACCTCATTACTAAGGAAGTGGAAACTGACCCAGGTCTTTGGAGTTGGGATTGAGTTTGAAAGGAATGCCGGTGGGGAAAGTGGCTTAAGAAAAAGCATGCTGGATGAAAGAAGCAAACTCTATTTGGAAGAGAGTAAGTACCGTATTTTTTTTTGACCATAAGACACACCTAGGTTTTAGAGGAGAAAAATAGGAAAAGAAATTTTAAAGCAAAAAATGTAGTAAAATATTTAATTAAATAAATAATATAATATAATATTTTACCAATGTAAATGTAAACAGAACTCAACAGCAGCATTAACAACCATTGTTCCTCCCAAATTTGGGGGGAGTGCATCTTATAGTCTGAAAAATACAGTAAATACATTTATCTGTAATTGATGTTTTCTGTAGAGAAGTGGAGGAGAGCAGAGGTTGTAAAGAATATATTGGGGTCAATCGTGAAGGTCAAGGCGAAGATTTTAGATGTAACCCAGTAAGCAATGGGGAGTTGTGGAAGGTTTCTCATTGTCAGAGTGGTATCAGATTGTTTGGGGGAAACATAATTTGACATAGAGGTGGGGGATAGGGAGTTGGGGAAACCATCAAGGAGACTTTTTCAACAATCCTAACAGAGGTAAAAAGATCCAGTTTAGTTGGTTGGCAATGATTATAATGAGTATTGTGAAATAAAACCAAACTGTGGTCACTAATTACATAATTACCATAGAGGATGGAGGAGACATAAATTTGAGATTTCAGTCCTAAGAGATTCAAATAATGGTAGAATCTGGGAAGGACACAGTTCTGGGCTCAGAGGAGGAACTTGCTTAGATGTTGAGGTTGTGGTGAAGGCCCAGTGACTGTATATGTGCCCAATACCTTGCTGTGTTGATGGCCTGTGAAAAAATTATAATCATCTACTTATGCAGAAATAAGAAGAATATAAAATAGTACATGGTGGTTACTTGGGTGCTGGGATTCCAGACAATTTATTGTTTTTTTATATTTTTCTTTCAAAGAATCTAGATTGCCTTTAAAACCAGGAAAGTCGTTCAATTCAATTTCTTTACAAAGAAGAATCAGGTACTCTCGATGCCCGCGTTTAAGGATTTTCTGTCTATGCAGAGTAACATATTAATACGTGATATTCTCACCTTAAAGGCTTTCAGGTGGTGTGAACTCTGAGAAAAACAGCTGAAATCTGGTTTGCTCAAGCTAGAGACCCCACCAAAGTCTCATTGAAGAGAGTGAAGCATTTGAAGCTTCATTTCCATTAAAATTCAATTCAGAATTAAGATTGCCCATATGGTGATGAGTCTAATTTCTCCCCGATGCTCTTTCTAACCCAAATAAGAGATCATTTCTATTTCTAAGTTCTTCAATGATGTAAGTTCTCACAATTATAAGTATATGTAATGCTCTATTTTTCTATCAATAGCACAGATAGATCCATCTGATCATTCACATGGCCATATGGTGTGATGAGACACGCATCTACTTTTCACAGTTTAATTTTCCCAGAATATATTCTGCCTTCAGCTCTATGTACATCATCACTCAGCTTTTTAGAGGGTGGCTCTCAGAACCTTGACTGAAGCCAGAACAGAGCTAGGCTGGAATGTTCCTTGAGGACAAGGATCCGCAGCCCACGGCACTGTGCTTGGCTCCCAGCAACGCCCTGAAAGTGCCTGTTGAGAAGACATGTTACAGAAGAACGTGACTGCTCGTTTAAGAACCAGGGTCATGTTTATACTCTGACGATCAAAGAAAAAAATGTTTTAACTTCAGGAGTCCGTACTTACATCTTTTATGATGTGAAAATAATTAGAGTCCTTGGCATTATCTTATTTACCACATAACAAACCTTATTACTCTCATATTTTTATGTTAGGGAATTGACATCTGAGTCTAAAGAATCAGAGCCTAGACCCATCTCAGGCCTTCTGTTCCGAGTCCTGTGCACGCCTGTACCTCCTCCTCCTTGCTGCTCCGCAGCCCTAGGTGTTCTGCGTCCCCCATTCCGCACTGACTCTAGGAAGATAGCCAAGAAGCCTCTTAAGGAGTAGAGGAGAAACTCTATGTGGGCCAACAGAATGAGGATAAAACGCTTTATGTGCTGGCCCTGGTTTGTCCATTATTTTCCATAAAATGTGTTAGTCCAATGTGCTGGACTCAGCTCGTCCATTATTTTCCACAAAATGTGTCGAAAGACCACAGATGTAAGGGAAGGGCCACTGTGTGGCTAGAAGCCCATCAGAAGAAGCTTATAGCACTAACACATTAACTAATTTACTGAGGATTTATTGCATACCTGCTATGTAGCAGGTACATGGGGAATTGGAACACAGTCTCACTCATACTCAGTACACAGAAATTTGGTGGTGGTGGGAGACTAACTGGTACAAACCCATATAAGTCGTTTGATGACAGGAACTTTTATATGTAGATAAGAAAGCTCAGAGTTATTATATAAAATATTTATAAAATTAATATATTTATATGGTGTTTTAAAGTTTTCAAATGATGTATTCATCTGGTTGGATTCACAAAATATTATGGATGAGAGAATCAAGTATTACCCCATTTTCTAGTTGAGCAAACCAAGGCTCAGAGGGCCAAGGACTGTCTCTAACCAGTGAGTGTGTGATCTTACATTTTCTGAGTCTTCGGTGTTCCTGTAATTTATTTTAAGGCTCTGTTTAGACAAGCTCATTTTCTTCTTTTAAGAGAGACAGAATTATATCTGTTTGCCAAGATAGACGAGCCAATTAATAACTAGCTTGGCAGAATCTCCCTTTCCTAGAATAGCTGTAGCAAGCTGTGACACATGGAGTCTGAAGGCCATGGCGAAGCCGGGGGATGCCCTCTGCTTCCTACTGCCATTTAAAAATATACATATATTTAGTTATTTGTCTCCCCTCTAGAGCTTAAATTCCAGAATATAATATAGAGTAGTGATTCATTCTGGCTAATTGAACGAACAACCCAACTTACTAGAGTGAAATCAGCAAGAGCAGTTCTGTTTTTGAGAATGGCTTATTGAGGGCACCAAGGCCCCAGATGCTGTGCTGGGCTCCACGGGGGATAACGGGTGACTGAGAGTCAGCTGTCTGGCCCTCAGTGGGTTACCAATTGAGACAGGGAACACACGTGACACAGGCTGTCATGATGAGGGCTGTCAGGAGCTGAGCCCAGTTCAGAGACTCCTCCTACAGAAGGAGAATAAGGGAAGAAAGGGTTGGTGTATGGAATTTGAGCTGAAACTTAAAGAATGGGAAAATACCACAGTCTGACAAATGAGGAGCCATTTTTAGATCAGGGAGTGGTCAAAGGGGATGGAGCTCTTTTTGAAGAGCAGTAAGTTTTCCTGTTTGACTGGAGCAAAGGTCTAAGGAAGGAGATAGCAAGACACCAGACTGTGGGTAAGCTGGAGCCAAATTGTCGATTGTTTCAGCCGTCAGACTGAGAAACTTTCACGGGAGAGTGGGGAGTTAATGAAGGACTCTTCTTGCACAAGGCAGATACAAACAAGCCTGTGGAATGTAATGATTAATCTAACTGGTATATTGGAGGAACTGAAATGGAGAAATAATGTGGTGAGAGAGACCAACTAAGTGGGAGGCTGTTGCAATAGATCAGATGAAAGACCATGTGGGTCTGAGCTAAGAAAAGTGATGCATAGAGTGTGAGCTCTTCAGAAATTAAAGTCTACAGACATCTGAGGCTGATTAGATGTGGGCGATGAGATAGAAGGAAGAGCAATTGGTCAGCCAAAAGAGGAGACTCAGGAGGAGAAGCATGTTTTAGGGAAGACACAGTGATTTCAGCTGGGGACATGTATTATTTGCTAGGCTGTCATAACAACATACTGCAGACTGGGTGGCTTAGATAACAGAAATTTATTTTACCACAATTCTGGGAGCTAGAAGCTCAAGTCAAGGTATTGGGCAAGTTTGTTTCTTCCCCAGGCCTCGCTCCTTGATTTGCAGATGGCTGCTTTCTCATTGCGTCCTCACGTGGTCTTTCCTTTGAGAGCACATCCCCTGTATCTCTCTGTGTGTACAAATTTCTTCGCCTTAGCAGGACACCAGTCAGATTGGGTTAGAGCTCCTCTTAAAGCCCCCATTTTATCTTAATCACCCCCATTCAAGGCTCCATCTCCAAAGCAGTTACATTCTGAAGTAGGGCTCAAACAAGTAAATGTTGGAAGGACAGAATCCAGTCCATAACAGGGTGTGCAGAGTTTGAGGTGCTTTTGGACATCCCAGAACATGCATCTAGTAGGAGATGGTTTGCAGCATTAGCTGGAGGCCAGGGGAGTGGCCAGGGCTGGGGATGTCAAGGTGAGCAGCAGGAATCAAGTACATGAATGGAGGGCAGGGGATAAGTCAAGAAGAAAAGGTCACTCAGGGGGTCATGATAATCAAGATAACAATAAAATAGTTGTAGCTGCCATGTACGGAGTTTTCTGTATATTGGCACTGGGCTAGGCTCTTGGAGTGCTTGCAACAATTCTATGAAAGAGTGATCATTATTATCATTGTGGTTATCATTTACCCTTTTTAAATTTATTTTTTAAATTTTCAATTACAGGGGACATGTAAGAAGGGTTATCATTTACCCTTCTTTATTTATTTAATTTTCAATTACAGGGGACATTCAACTTTATATTTGTTTCAGGTGTACAGCATTGTGATTAGACATTTATATAATTAGGAGGTGATCATTTACCTTCATTTTATAGAAGAGGAAGATGAAGCCTGGACAAGTCAAGTGATTTTTCTAAGGTCTAATAGTTCATAAATAGCAAAACCAGAACATAAAATGTAAGTGTGTCTGAATTTGAAGACTTGTGCCTGACTGTCTTCAGGGGGAGCAATCAGAGTGAAGAACAAAGAATGTCAGGGGCAGAATCAGTATCTGGGGGAAAGGCCAAGGAGGGAGAGCAGAGTAGAGGGGCAGAGAAAAGACAGTCAGATGACAGAAGAGCCAGGAAGAGATGGTGAGCTAGAAGCCAAAGGTAGTTGTGGGGGCACAACTGGCAAGGTCAAGCACAGCAGCAAAATGAAGAGGCAAAGTGGGCTGGGGGCGGAGGATAGGGAGCCGCTGCAAACCTCTGCGAGAGCTGGTTCTCTGGGGAGCTGGACACAGATGACAGATGGCAGTGTGCTGAGGAAAGAATGGGAAGTGAGGAGAGGAGGCGGCAAGTCATCATGGGAAGGAGCGGGAGGGAGGAGCTCCTGTGGACAGGGAGGCAGAATCAATGGAATTTTATTTTTAGAATGGGACAGAAAGATTTTTAAATATTGATAGATGGAGGGGGCATATCCTTTGAAGACAGAAGAGAGGGAATTTTCCAATGAACAAGGCTCTGGAAGAAGAGCAGGGTGGCCACGTGGGACTGCGGGTTGCAAATGGCTCTGAAGAGGAGCAGGAGCCTTTCCTCTGAAACAAGAGAGATGAATGAAGGATGGGCGTCGACATTATTTAATGGAGAAATTCAGTTCCTCCATTATTTCTCCATTTCTCCACTTGTTGTGTGGATTATTATTAAAAATCCAGCTATAAACATGGCTATTTTTTACATGGATTCTTAATGAATCCATGAGCCAGGAGGGTTGGCTAGCTTGGTACAAGAAATGAGCCGAGTACAATAAACAGAATAGAATGTTTCTGAAGAAAGTTACCAGCAAGGATCATGAATTCCTGACCCATAAGCTATATCAATCCAAGGAGGGTTCTCTTTTCTCAGTCTAGGGCTTGGGTTGGTCCTGAAACTAGGGTGAACCCCAATTGCGTTAGCTGGAGAAATTATTGGGCTGTCCAGGATCAATAAACATTTAAATGTACACATTGAGAGACATTGGCAATTGGCTAATATTTATGGAAACATTTCCAATCGGCTAATATTTATGGAATGATAAATTTTGGAGAGGCTGATTTTACAAAGGTTTCCCAGATTGTTTTTATGTGAAATCAATGCCATGTTCAGCCTCTGAGGTATGTAGGAGCAAATGTAGTACCTGGGTTAGAAACCACCAATGGCCCTGGCTGGCGTAGCTCAGTGGATTGAGCGCGGGCCTGCAAACCAAAGGATCGCCGTTCAATTCCCAGTCAGGGCACATGCCTGGGTTGCAGGCCAGTTCCTCGAGGGGACACACCAGAGGCAACCATACATTGACATTTCTCTCCCTCTCTCCTTCCCTTCCCCTCTAAAGATAAATAAATAAAATCTTATTTAAAAAAAAAAAAGAAACCACCAATGGTTCCATGCTGGCCCCTGGCATTCTCGACACTGTCTTTATAGGTGTGTACAATTTGTTGGAGTTGGCTGGAGTAATAAGCAAACTGATCATACAGTAAAGGGACTCAGCCTCTGGCGATCTGGCTTGGCAATGTGAGAGCAAATTAATTAGAAAGTAATTGAATAAGGCTGCTTTTAAATTATCCATGTGATGTAAGAGAGGATGGGGCTTTTTGAAGGGATAGGCATTGTCTGGAGAAAATGCAGGTGTGAGTGTATTTAACAGCATGGGGTGAGAAGGACACAGAACTCGGTGGTTCTATGAACCTCTCCCAGGCCCCATGAGAGTGGTCACCAGTGGTTGGAGTGTTGTTCTGGTCATGTTTGGACACTTGCCCTGTGGGGAGTAAGAGCACTGATTTCTTCCCAGGGAGTCTCCTGTTGGTGGGAGGAGAGCTTGGTTTAAGTGCCCAGATCCAGTATGAAGCAGACGTTGAGATGATAGTAGAAAGCACAGGAAGTTTTGTAAACACAGTGCAAAGCCATGGGAACCACATGAAAAACCAAAAGGGAGTGTGGCTGGGGCTGTCACCATTTCTGGTGACAACAGCTCACTGGTCTTTGCCTTTGAGAGGGCTCCTGAGAGTTGGCTTCTTAACTATTTAAAAGTAAATCAGTGCTCTAGAACTTGGCTCAAGGATTCCTGGGTCTGGTGTCCAGCCTGGACCATGATATATGCAGGGAAGCCTTCACAACCAAACCCTGGACTTTCAGAGGCAGCCATCAAACATGCTTCCCCGATCTTCAGTCTCCCCACGACTTTGGCATTTTAAAGTAGGCATTTGTTTTAGTATGTCAAATTATACAGCATGAATTTCAAGAAAATTCAGCGTGGTTCCTCCAGGAGGCAGAGTGGGGAAGGCAGGCGCCTGGGGAAACATACTCCAAAATAAGGCTGGTGGTGGAATATAGATTAAATAGTTTCAAGGTAAAGTTCTATTTTTTTAAAGGAAAGACAATAGAAACATTGGACTAGAGGAGATATTTAGCAGCTGGTTAGTCTCTCCCAAGTGAAAAGGAAGAAGAAACAAATTGCCCCTATTACCCTCATTCCAGACTAGCCAAGGGCCTTGTTGCAGAAAGAGCTCCGTTTGAGTTTGTTGAGTAAGTGAATAAATGAATGAATGAACCTCTCTATTTCTTGTTCATACCCATGAGCTCACGGAGTTGTCTGCATTGCCTACTTAGCAAATATTTTTGAAATGGCTTACATTAAGAAATATAGGTTCAATGTATCTGAAAGATATTTAAATGAAAACTAAAACCCTGAAGACAATTACTATAGGGTATGGTGGGGTAATGGCATTGGAGGAATAATTATGCCAGAAGCTTTGACAGAGGAATGCTACTGATACTAAATGTAAAACACATCTCCGAGTTTCCATCAGTCAAAATTAAAAAGGAAAAAAGGTGGACTCATGAATCTTATTTTTAAAAAACATATCATTTCACAAAGAAAGAGATTTCCTGAGTGCTTGGAGAAATTTGTTGTATGTGTCATTAGTAAAAATCCAGCTATAAACATGGCTATTTTTTTTACATGGTTTCTTAATGAAAATGCTGGTTATGATCTGAAGTCACAATGATGTGAAGGAATTCTGAAGGGAACTTAGAGGGATGGCCTGGCTGCAGCAGTCTTGATGGCCTGACTTGAAGGAATGACTGGCTACCTTTCATTTGCATTTCTTCCCAGGGACCAACTGGGGATGGTGGGGAGGACTCCACAAGAGACAGACAGCACAGTCAAGGATGCTTCATTCAAATATGGGGCCAGGGGAGGACAGAAAATTGAGCAGTTTCATTGGTATTTTGCAATCCTACTTGTTAAACATGAATATATTTCTGATAGATGGTGTATATCCAAAAAATCACAACAATATTTTTACAGTGAAATCTCTGAAAAAGGTGTCTTTTCTTAACATGCCACTTCAAGGCAGTATCCCCAGACATTCTGATACATATGTTTACTCTCTGCTGACATTGGGAATGACTTGATGGCCAAGTCTCAAAACCCTCTGAAATATGCTATTGTAATAGGAGCTCTATGGTTGACAATTCAAAATTTCGGCCCCGAATAAGTATCTGAAGGGCAGACATTGTAGACTGAGAAAGGATACACATGCCCTCGTCCCAAGCAGACAGGCAAGTAAAATGAGCCTGTGTTGTTAAATGGATACGTTCCCCATTGTAGCAAAAAAGATTTATTCCAGCCAACACACAAATGCTGGCACACCTAGACATGCCTAGATTGAGAAACAGATAAGCTGTGACTTATAGGAACTCTTCTAGTTTCAGATCTATGTGTTTCAGTGACACGTTTTGCATTTGCCTCTAATACTCTTTGCTGTCATTTTCATCTTCACATTAAAAATGGGTCTTTACACTTAATTGCTTTGAGCTGTAGCCAGTGTTGAAGAGCAGCGTTAGGGTTTCAAGAAGGGCAGAGATGCCCAGTTTAGTATGAGGAAAAGCTCCATTCAAATCCAGGGACAGAAGGACAGCGGGATTCAGCTGCTTTTATTACACTGGCAGTCTACTTCTATTTGGCTCCAAATGTTACTGGTGTCCCTGCCCCAGGGTTGCTGTTGGTGAGATCTTTGGAAATGTCCCTTGCATATTCAAAACTTTCCAATGGTTCCCTTGACATACTTGGAATAGAATCTGCAGTCTTGACCATGGTCCACAAGGCCCCACAGGGTTTGGCTTATGGCTGCCTCTCAGCTCCCTTTGCCACATACTTCCTCCAGTTGGCTCCCCTCCAGCCACAGTGGCCAATGGTTGCTCAGCTGTGCCAAGTTTACACCCCCTCTGGCTGTACTCTCTACTGGCACTCTTTCCTGGCTATCAACACATCTGTCCTTCACCCTCAAGTATTTACTCAGTTTTCACCTCCTCACTGTACCTTACCTCTCCAACCTTACCAAGCCTGTTTCTCTTCTTCAAGGCACGTGTCACTCACCTTACCTCTCTGTTTAATGATTTGGTTTATTGTCTCTCTTTCCCACTGAAACATTGGAGATTCCTACCAAAACCCTGTATTTTTTCAATAATTCATTGATTTTTCTCAATTATAGTAATTAAACTCATATATAATATCAACTAGAATATCAGATCAAAGTTAAAATAATTAAGATAAATATGTGACTCTGAGAAAATTCCTTCAGAAAGCAAAGGCAGAATGTGTGCAGCCTCAGCTCCAACAATTAGCTGATTTCTGTTAGATTATCCGAATTTTTTTTTTAAAGATTTTATTTATTTATCTTTAGAGGGGAAGGAGAGAGGGAGAGAAACATCAATGTATGGTTGCCTTTTGTGCGTCCCCTGCTGGGAGTTGGCCTGCAGGGAACCAGCCTGCAACCCAGGCATGTGCCCTGACTGGGAATCGAACCGCGATTCTCTGGTTCGCAGGCCCGCGCTCAATCCACTGAGCTATACCAGCCAGGGCTCTCCGAATTTTCAAAATAGCTATCAGGCTCCCTTTACCAACTAAAATAACTGTGACTTGGCCAAGGTCATAAGAAAGTTATTGGCAATATTATTAGACTGGACTCCTGGTGTCCTGGCTTCCATGCTGGGCACTGGGGTCATATATACAAACAACTTTCATGGAGTCTACTCATGTCCAGGAGAAATTGCCCATAGCTCTCCTTCACTTATTTATGTAGGGGCCAATATTAACAGCTATTATTTATTAAAACTATATTATATCTGTACCAGAAGGTTTTCCTAAATTTGATATGATTCTAAAAATAACCTTTAAATAGGTATTATTATCCTCCCTTACTAAAGAAGAAGGGGTAGGAAGAGGTTAAGCAACTTGTTTAAGAGTTCACAGTGAGTGAGTGGCAGAGTCAGGATTTAAACTCAGGTTTTTCTTCAAAAAATATTTTTTATTGATTATGCTATTGCCGTTGTCCCATTTTCCCCTATTTATTTCCATCCACTCTGTACCCCCTTCCACCTGCATTCCCCACCTTTAGTTCATGTCCATGGGTCTTACATATAAGTTCTTTGGCTTCTACATTTTCTATACTATTTTTAACCTCTCCCTAGCATTTATGCTACCTATTCTCTTTACCTTTTTCCCCTCTTTCCCCCTCCCCACTGATAGCCCTCCATGTGATCTCCATTTCTGTGGTTCTATTCCTGTTCTGTTTGCTTAGTTTGTTTTTGTTTTTATTTTAGATTTGGTTGTTAATAACTGTGAGTTTGTCATCATTACTGTTCATATTTTTAATCTTTTTTTTTAGATAAATCCCTTTAACATTTCATATACTAAGGGCTTGGTGATGATGAACTCCTTTAACTTGACCTTATCTGGGAAGCACTTGATCTGCCCTTCCATTCTAAATGATATCTTTGCTGGATAGAGTCATCTTGGTTGTAGGTACTTGCTTTTCATGACTTGGAATACTTCTTTCCAGCCCCTCCTTGCCTGCAAACTTTCTTTGGAGAAATCAGCTGACAGTCTTGTGGGCACTCTTTTGTAGGTAACTGTCTCCTTTTCTCTTGCTGCTTTTAAGATTATATCCTTATCTTTAATCTCAGGTACTGTGATTATAATGTGCCTTGGTGTGTTCCTCCTCAGGTCCAACTTCTCTGGGACTCTCTGAGCTTCCTGGACTTCCTAGAAGTCTATTTCCTTTGCCAGATTGGAGAAGTTCTCCTTCATTATTTGTTCAAATAAGTTTTCAACTTTTTTCTTTTCTTCTCCTCCTTCTGGCACCCCTATGATTCAGAAGTTGGAATGTTTAAAGATGTCCAAGAGGTTCCTAAGCCTCTCCTCATTTTTTGAATTCATGTTTCTTCTTTCTGTTCTGGTTTAATGTTTCTTTGTGGTCCACACCATTGATTAGAGTCTTGGTTTCCTTTCCATCACTGTTGGTTCCCTGTACATTTTCCTTTATTTCACTTAGTGTAGCCTTCATTTTTCCATTTAATTTGAGACCATATTCAACCAATTCTGTGAGCTTCCTTCAGTATTTTGAACTCTGCATCTGATAGGTTGGCTATCTCTTTGTTGCTTAGTTGTATTTTCCTGTAGCTTTGATCTGTTCTTTCATTTGGGCCATTTTTTTTGTCTTGGTGCACCTGCTTCATAATAAGGGGTAGAGACTTAGGTGTTCACTATGGTGGGGCAACCTGCCTGGCTGCATTGTGTCGCTGTATGTTGGGGAGGGGTCTGAGAGGGAACAATGGCACTTACTCTGCTCTCTGCTATTTTTCAGTCACTCCCCCTGCTACCCGCATCTCTACCATCTGCATGAATGTTTCTTCTTTAACTTCTTGGTTGTCAGGCTTCCATACAGTTCAATTTTATGTCAGTTCTGGTTGTTTTTTGTTTTTAAATTTGTTGTTGTTCTTCTTTTGGTTGTTCAAGGAAACATTGTGCATCTACCTATGCCTCCATCTTGGCCAGAAGCTGGACTCCAGGTTATTCTGTTTTAAAGCCATGTTCTTTGTTCTGTTTTGCTGCCATTCTATCCAGTGTCAGGATCTGGGACATGCCTCATGTATTGAGATTGTACCCTAAAGAGGTAATTCAAAATTATTTAAATGATGGAATCCTTCCCCCAGTTGGTAGGTGTCAAAAAGTACTGCCTCTATGATTCACTGTTTTCTGAATCCCAGGAAGGACAGGAGACAGTTGTAGGAACAATGTCTGGGAAGGTGGACAGTGGTCCTTCAGAACAGGATGTCTTCTCAAACCCAAGTTATTTTTATAATCACTCAACTCCCCTTACTTTTCCACAGCTTTCCTTCCTCCTTCCTTAGTTTGCCCTCATCTTTATACACACAATGTATTATTTGTGTCCCATTGACCTGAGAGTCTTTCTAAGTGAGAATCACATTGCCTGGCTACTTTTAAGTACTCAGCAATCTTCTCTTTCCTCTAAGTTGCCTCTCTGACATTGGCAGATGGAGAGCATCTCAAGCAGTGGTAACAAATGTTTAGAAGCTATAAAGGTCACATCTACAGCCCAATGAGTATTTGGTTTCTGATAATGGACTTGTGACAAACACCTATCTTTTGAATATTAATTACATGATTTATATTGAGTTCTCATTGGCTGCTTGATGAGTTGATGTTCCAGAAAGTCCCTGCTGGGTTAAAGACATAGAGTCATGTCTGGCATGGAGATGTTAAAACAAAAACAGTACACTTTGTTCTTTTGGCGAGCTCCCATTTAACTGACAAATCTGTTGAGCTGGAGAAGCTTTGTTTAAGTAAGGAATAAGGAATGATTTAATTCACGTGACACTCTAAATATGATATTTCCAAGATGGTCTGGGAGGGAGATGTCTAACCTCTCTACAGATGGAAGAAGTGTAGCTTGGTGGGAAAAGCATGAACTTTACAAGCAGAAAGACCCAAATTTTTAATTCCAGTGTCACTGGTCATTATTATTATTGCTTGTAAGTAATAACAAAAAATAGTATTGTTTACCTTGCACATATAGGCAGTATTCTAGGTGCTTGCCCGAATTATTTTATTTAATTACTACAACAATCCTGTGATGTATTATCACGAGGTATTATTAGTCATTTCTTTTTCACAAGTGTGAGAATCCAGGCTTAGAGAATCAGGAACCTGACAGGAAGCTGAATTGAATTCAGACGATTCCAGGAAGGAAACTTTAATAAAAAGACTCCTTACAGGGCTGAGGCAGGGATAAGAGAACCAACCGATGATGTTGAAGCATCGGAGACTGCAGCCTCGGTAAACTCTTACCACCCCTAGTGCAGAAGCGCGAGAGGAGGAAACGGAATGCTAGCGTGGGAAGATGGCTCGCCTGGTGGGAGCCGCTGACAGAGGGGGATGCTGCAACAGCTGGAAACGTGGCATGGAGTCAGGGAGGAAGTGGGAAGAGCATCCTGACCTCTCTTTCTTCTCCCCTGTGATCTTCTTTCTAGCTAATCCTAATGGGCCAGAGGGCAAGGGATGCTGTAATGCTTTGTTGATCAGCTTTCCAGGACACGAGCAGAAAGGATTGGACACTGAAGAAATAGGAGGGACCTCCCACAGAATTCAGCTTGGATGTTGAGACTAATGATAACATGCAGACACTAAGAGGGTATGACAAGGTTTAACTCACACAATGAGGCTTTCTGGGAGAGCAATGCAGCTCCCAACCAAATGTGAAGTGAAAGAGCCAGGAAAAGAGATTGGCTTGGTATTTTCGTAGTGGTTAGGGGGTGCGGCCAGAGTGAGGATTCCCATGCTTTGTTTAAATTTCCAGCCAGAACCAAAGGAGGGAGTAGCCGGACTTTCTAATCAGTTCAACCAGATGTAGGGCAGAAGGAGAGGGAGGGGTGAGTCTTGAAAGCTCAGACTCTTTATTATAAGGTGTCAAATGGACATTAACCAGTAGAGAGAAAGAGGTTCAGCATTATGCCTTAAATCACTCAGTCTTTGGCCAAAACTCATGCTTTTAACTCCTGCATTAACTGTCTTCTTTACCTTGAGCAAATTCCTTAACCTCTCTGAGTCTTGGTTTTCTCACCAATAACATGGAAATCATATTCTGTCACATAGCAGGTGTTCCATTAATGACAGTTATAATTGTTGCCCCTTTGTTCCTGTTGAGGTTGTTATTGTTGGTCATTTCCTTCTCCCATCTTGCCCATCTCCATCAGGGCTAGATACCCTGGTATTCTAGTGTCTCTTTGTGAAAAGTTTGGCACAGATTTCACTCCTGTTTTCCCAAGGGGTGTACTCTTGAGTGCAAAGCTATTACCTCTTTCTCAAGATAAGGTTGAGAAGAGTCATCTTGCCAAGTGGGTCAACACACAGCATCCATCCCCCCGGCATACTTCTGAGAGGAAACTGCAAACTTTCAGTCATTCAGCTGCCACAGCAATGGGATGGAGGAGCTAAGGAGTGAAAGAGGCCTCTCGCACTCTCCCTTGGCTGTCTACTTTGCAATATCGTCTTTCTAAGGCACTAGGTTAGGGAAGGTGTGAGATGGGCAGTTTCCCCCAGTGATCCTATATTGTTATGTGGTTCCAGGACCTTCTGTTTCTCCAATACTACTCCAGCTCACTACCCATGGCCAGGGAGGTGTTTTGCACTAGTCTCTCTTTAACTCATCTTTGCTGAATTAAAACAAGCACGTTAAAGATGCATTTTTGAGCCACTGGCACATCGACTAAGCCACTAATAGCTTATGTGTTTTCTCTTTAAAATTGAGGCCAACAAGATTAATTATAAAAAAGGGTGCTTCAGAAAGAATTTTGCTAGCAGCCATCTTTTCACATGTGGGGACTGGAATCAATTCTGAAAAGTTCCAGGTCCCCAGACTTCATGCATGTGAGCAATTGATTGATCAGTTGATGACACCAGCCCACAGTCTGGGATGAGGTAAGTACGGAGCCTGCAAATACCCGTCTGTTCAGCCAAGGGGCTGAGGATGTAAGGCAGAGATACCTTCAAAACGCTGTGATAGGAACTACTCTGGGAATTTCAAAAATCATTATTGAAAAGAAAAAAAAAACACCCTGGCATATGTCCTTCAGCCAGCAGCCCTGTTGTGGCTGAGAACAGATGCTACCCTGGCTAAATAAGAGCACAACATGAGTCTTTTCTTTCTGCTTTTTAAACCAGAAAACACCCTCCACTGCAGGCCAAAGCAAGACAGGTGGCATCCATTCAAACTGGAAATGAGGCGCAGAGATACTGGCCCGGGGGGTCCCGGGGCCTGTCTCGAGGGAGTGGCTCCGGTCAGAGGGCTGATTAGTTTTCTCTTCTAATGAGCAGACTCTATAAAACCTACAGCTCCTCTTGCCACTTTGATTCACTAAATTTTATTAATTGTTCTTTTGTGTGCTCTTCTTTGCACAATTTGCTTTTGATGAACCAATGAGTATTTATCATGACTGGACAGGGCTGCCTCTCTCAGTGACTCTGGGCTTTCTGTGCAGAAGGAGGAAAATAGTTTTGTGTGGGATGATTCTGGAAGAGGCTAGGAGGTTCTAAAAGTGCCGTGTCCTCTTCTTGGCACAGCTTCTCAGTAGGTAAGAGTCCGTGGAGCCAGGGGAGTAGACTTGGGGTTTAGAGGTGAGGAAAGCCAGAGAATCTTCAACCATCTCCTAACTGGGAGAGGCAGAATTTGTGGCAGGGTAGGTGGGCAGTAGGCCTTTCTGACTCTCGGTCAGTGTCCACTATTCTGCTTCCTCCTCTTATAGGATGGCAGCCACAGCAGCCCCTTGCTTCTCTGTCCTCTTGGCCCCTTGCTTCATGCAAAGTTGCGTGGAGTGTTGGGAATTGGGGAACAAGATCCCTGTTTCAGATTTCTACCTTTTCACATTGTTTCTCATCTTTATATACAACCCCTGACCTCAACAACACATCCAAACTCGCTGGCACTCTGGACTCAGCGAAGGCTTCCTCCGTTAGAGAAAAGCTCTGAATTAAAGCATCAATGACTCCTAATGATGCAGTCTACTTTCCAGCCTGGGTAATGTTAACTTTGCTATTTTCACAGCATCTTCTGCATTCATAGCTAAAGCAGGATGGGGTGGATTTTAGTCATCACAAAAGAGCTGGGTTTGGAACTCTTTGGAAGAAGGGAGTACCTCTGTTTTTGGGAGCTGCTCAGATGAAGCCACAAAGACCCAGTGGTAGGCAGTGTGGCCCCACGTAGGGAGAATGGGAGATGATATGGATCAAGATGCCCAAAGTTTTCATATCTTTTGATCTAGTACTTGCAACTCTAGGGGTCTGTGCTAAAGAGGAAATGCTCAGAGATACAAACACAGCTTCATGTGTCAAAACAGTTATTGCCATAGTCGTTTTTATGGGGGGGCAAGATTAATTATTCTAACAGCTGGGGAAATAACTCCTTTAAGAGAGAAAATGGCCTTGGGTGAGGCCTACCACTTCTGGGGTCATTATTATTATTATGAGATGAGGCTCTTTGTTTATGGACAAGAGCAGACAAGGAGATAACTAAACTTCTCTGCTGATGACATTTATGGAAATCTGCGGGTTAGTGAAAGTTGACAATAGAACAGAAGGAGGGAGGGAGGGAGAATGAGGAGCAGAGCATGTGGAAGGGGGTGGCAGAGGAGTTATATAGAAATATCTGGGCTTGTGGGTGAGTTGAAGGAGTGGGCAGCCTACAGGCATCTATCTGTAAGTTTATTTGAATGGGGGAAAGAGAAAAGAAAAAGGAGATGAGTTGGATGGGGAAAAGAGAGTGGTACCTCTCCTTGGGCAGAGCTCAAAGGCCTAAGAAAAGAGATTATTGTGACAGAGGAGTGCTGGGGCCTTGCTGCTCACAGTATGGTGTTGGGGACAGCAACATCAGCCTCACCTGGGGATATTTAAACCACTCACGATGCTGTGGATCCGGATCTACATATTAACTAGATCCCAAGTGATTTGTGTGCCCACTGATGTTTGGGAAGTGCTGTCCTCGAACCAGAGTAGCCAAGTACATCTCAGAGAGTGAGGAAAAGCGGCATCCCCACGTCTGCCTGGAGCAGTGCCCGGGTTGGGACACAGAGCACAGAGAAGGACCGACAGAGGCGTGGATGCTCACGGAGGAGGAGTGGCAGTTACAGCCTGGCCCTCGAGTGATTTCTCTTACAGTGGAAGCCAGTTAAAAGGACTGAGAGAAGAGCATGCAAGGATTATTAGCAAACAAACATGAGATAGGCTGGGAGGTCTCAAAAATAAAGTGGAGGTTTGGGGAAAGCAGGCACATCTTTGCCTTAGTATTGCCAAAAGGACCCCTTGACAGCCCTCGGCTGGAAAGGCCGTGGGAAGACTCGGTGTGACGTGCAGCTAGTATGATCTTCGCTAGAAGCAAAGTATTGGCTTGGCCAAAAAGTTTGGTTAGCTTTTTCTGTATAATGGCTCCAGTAGTGCTTAGCTGTCTTTAACTTCATTTGAAACAATTTTGTCAGATTGTACTGTGATGGCTGTCATATCAGTGTGCATTTTAAAAAAGTATCAAAATTGGTGAATTTTTGTACATCCATTTAGTAATGAAGAAGGAAGAAAATACATATTTTTGGTGTATAATGCTTTATTATTTCAAGAAAAGTAAAAATGCAGCTGAAATGCAAAAAAAAAAAGATTTATGTGGTGTATGGAAAAGTGCCGTGACTGATGAAATGCATCAAAAGTGGTTTGCTAAGTTTCTCGGTATTATTGACATTTTGGTCAAATAATTATTTGCTGTGGGGCTGTCTTATGCAATGGAAGATGATTAGCCATGCCCCTGGCCCTTACCCACTAGAAGCCAGTAGTAGGAAATAGTCGACATACTCAAAATATTCCAATCAATAAAGTTATTGGTGAAAATGAAAAATGTCTTTTGTCTTATGGGAAAAACTAAATGGACTTTGTGGCCAAACCAATATAGAGACAATAGACTATTATACTGTCCTAAGTATTATTTTAAAAATATGCTGGCCACAGCATATTTTTCTATGAAAAAAAGATTGGAAGGAAATGTACCTCAATTTATCTGTGTGACTTCAGACTTTATTTTCATATACTTTTGTACTTTGCAAATTTTCTACAATGATCATAAGAAAATGTAAGTGGGGAAATGCAGCAAAATGTGAATAGTGCTTGCTTCCGAGTGCTAATAGTGCCGTACCCCTCCATCTTCGTGTTTTTCTATTCTTTGCATAGTTGCTCCAGGAACTGGTAATACATTTGTAAAGGGGAGGGAAATTAAAAAGAAACATGAGACGTGGAATCAGAAGACCTGTGTTCCAGAGGGACCTCTGCCCTAATAGCTGTGTGCTCTATGGTCTCGTGGCTCTATGGTCTCTTCTTCCTCCTATGTAAATGGCAGGCTGTCAGTCCCCAGTGGCTGTGAGGATGATGGGTGTGGAAGATTTTGCGAGCTGCTAAGTACCAAGGCTGGCCTGCTGGGGCCTTGCAGAGTCTTTCCTCAGAGCTCCTCCAGCCCCTCCCCTTGGCTTACACAGTGCGAGGTCAGTGGAGAGTGTCTGGCTTCAAGGAAAGCCTCCAGTCTCAGCAAGGGACTTTCCTTTCCATAAATGGGTGGGTGTGTGGGCCCAAAATTCTTCTTCCCCTTTGGTCAATTTGACTGAGCTGGAATCACTAAGTTTTTCTTAACAAAACACCACCTGCCAATTGTTAGGCAAGAGTAACATTTCTCACAGATGCCTTTAGGGTTGGGCCATGAGGTTTCCTACTGAGTCCTCATCACATGGCATGACAGTGGCATTCTTTAGGCAAGATGGCTGAGTTTCCATATGAAGAATTATAATTTCAGTTTTGAATGAGAGCAACAATAACAAGAACAAAACCCCAAAAGAGATATACCTCTGAAACCTTGAATAGGCTCTGAACTCATACTAGGTGCACTAACAAATGAATAGAGTCATCTCTAAGGCCAAGTCAACGTACATGGAAGAACCTTCTCCTTACACAGACCGAAATGTTCTGCCAGAGACCTTCATACATAAAGCCACCTTGGTTCTGCAAGCCCACTGCCTAAGTCACATAGGGTTGCTGACTCCGGAAGTACTTTTGACTTGCAGTCCCTGGGGCTGCACCCCAGGAGAATCAGTGGGGTGGTCAGAGAGCTCTCATGTCCTTGCTTTCTTCTAATGTCAGAACAGAGGCGATGGGGCAACCAGAGCGGTACTAGCTTAGATGAGGCTTAGAGATCCCTTACCTGGCAATCCAGGGTCTGATGACAATGCAAGAAACCTTGTGAGACCAAAGCCCTTACTGATGCTACTTTTAAGTTTGCTAAACAGAGAAGACCTAGGGCAGGATCAGCTTTTCCTCCCAGTTTTAAGAAGATTTCTTTGTGGGTGTGGGATGTCAGGACTTCTGTTAAAAGGACTATAACCCAGCTCTCACGTATTTCTTAAAGGCCTTGATCCTTGTCAAAGACAAGTGAGGCCGTTTGTGACTTATTTGCCCTTGTTTGTGTCGTTGACTTTGACAGACAGTAGTCTATGTGGTAGTCTACAAATATTGACTGGGGCAGCTCTCCCTGGGGGCTGGCCAGGCAGACTCTCTGCCTAAGCTGTCTCTATAGCTATTTCACGGGGCTCAGCTGGGCTGAGACTCAGAGAGGCAGCTGGGGAGGAGGGACCTGCCAGGTGGTGGGAAAGAGGCCGGAGACCCTCCATGACACACAGAAGCACATTAACTTCCTACCTATCAAGGTGAGGAAGGCAAGAGAGTTCCCCCTCCCTTGCACCCCATCCTCGCCCTTCAGGCTTCATGCTGCCTTGTCACCACTTGTTTTCTCCTTCTGGTATGTATTTGACGTTAATTTTTGCTAGTTTGCATCTGGATTAAAAAAGAAGGTGGGTGTGTAGTGGAGGGGATGCTGTATTCTGCTTTGGTTGGGCCTGTGATGCTAGACTCTGACCTTTTGCAATGCGAGGAGAAAAGCTGGGTGCACAAGAAAAGACTGTAAAAAGATAATACTAGCTATATTTTTAGTGACTCATTATTTTCCAGGCATTGAGATGGGTGCTTTATATGCAAATTTTTGAGAACCTAAGGAGCAGAATATGCAAATATGACTACATTATTTATCTCTGCTGCTCAGAAAAAGCAAGCTCTTCACTCCTGGGGGACAGGAGGCCATTACTGCTCTTCTAAAGGCTGAGTTGTCTCCCCCTCAGGAAAGATAAACCAAGTCTGATGGGCCATTGGCTTTATAAATCATCCATCATGTCTCCCCTGGAGCCTCTAAACCTACTCATGAAACCAGAGGGTAAGAAGATACGCTTTTTTTCCCCATAACGGTTGAGAGAGAAGGGCTCAAGGCAGAGGGGAGTGGTCTTCTCCAGGGGTCAGGATAAGGAAAGAGGGGTGGTTGGTACATTCCAAGAGTAGTAAAACTTGAGTTCATATGCACCCAGCACTCTAGAAGGTGCTGGAGCTTGGAATAAACTGGCTCAAGGTTGCATGTGAGTGCTGGAATCCAAAAGCAACGAATCCCCAAGACCAGCTAGGCATGAAAGGAGTAAGACCACCAGCAGGGCCACCTGCTTTTGACAAGGCTCTGTGAGTCTGGCAGAAAGCACCTTTGGATGTGGTCTCAGTAGACTGACAACCTGAGGCTTCTCCCAGGATTTCCTTGATTATTGCTGGGTCACCAGGTCAAGGGGTCAGGAACCATAGAAACCTGGCAGATTTAGACTGCTCGGGACACTGGAGAACTGCATCCGGATTTGACATAACGTAGAAAAAATAAAACAACAACCTCAACAACAACAAAAACCATGGCAGTCCAAAACAGTTTAGTCCAAAACTAACCTCTGCATTTCAAAATCAGTACATAGGCAGTACAACTGTAAGGAAAAACAAAGAAGTACTTATGATATATGAGAAAGTCACATGGTGGGATAATGTCATGGGAAGTAGCCATCTAAGTAGAATTTCAAGATAAAATACAGGATAGCCAGTTAAATTTGACTTTCAGATAAATAATAAACAATATTTTAGTAAAAGAATTTTATAAATATTACATGGATAAAGCCTGTACTTTAAAAATCATTATTGATCCGAAGCCGCTCTACTTCTAAGGT